>NC_063178.1:16422773-17022773 GCF_023159225.1 Perognathus longimembris pacificus
TTTATTTTCATCAATATATCAATAAGGCTGTAGATTTAAGTGTAATGATGGACATTGTAGAATGAATGAATAAATGAAAGAACAAACATAGAAAGTGAATATCCCAACAGGAACAGTTAAAACATAGTGTTCAGCCAGGCGCCTGTGGCTCACGCCTGTACTGCTAGCTACAAAAGGCTGAGATCTGAGGATTGCGGTTCAAAGCCAGCCCAAGCAGCAAAGTCCATGACACTCTCATCTCCAACGAACCACCAGAAAACTGGAAGTGGCTCACGTGGCAGAGTGCTAGCCTTGAGCTGAAGAGCTCCGGGACGGCACCCAGGCCCCGAGTTCAAGCCCCACGAGTGACCAAAACCAAGCACACAGTGCTCCTTCACTAGACGAAAGGTCATGGCGTAGCTGCTGTGCCGCAGGCCTCCGGGCAGGCAGGCGGTCAGCACGGAACGAAGCCTCGGGTCGTGCCCCCGAGTCCCGCCGTGGCCCGCGCTTCGCCATCAGGTGAGGACACCAGGAGTGGGGGAAGGCACGAGGCCCCCGAGGAGAGAGCGTGGCACGGAGCTCGAGACGGGTGGCCGCCGTGGCCTCCCCGCAAGCACCGCGCGGAGCTGGGGGAGGCAGGGGAGGCGGCCATGGCGGAGGAAAGCGCTCGCCCAAAGGCCCGGCGCACAGGGAGACCAACGAGGGCTCTTCGGGGGAGGACGGGAGGAGGGGAAGCGCCAGCGAGGAAGCGAGGAGAGGGGGCAGCGAGGCGGCCGCGTCCGCTGGTGCAGGACCCTGGATTTCTATCACGACAAGAAGCCCTGAAGGCGTCCAGAGGACGGGGTGTGAAATCACCAGGCTCACCTTGCACCCTGAAAATTCCACCATGCTAGAGCATCGGGAAGTATAACGTGTGTTCAATTCAAACGTCCAGGCTGGGGCCATGGTCCCACTGTTGTAAAATGTCCACCTCGCAAGCACCGATCTGAGTTCAAATCCCAATATTGCCAAAAACAGATTCACTAATAAATAAATAAGTTCTAACTTTTAGAAGAGCATAAGTTCAAATTCTGTACATCATATTTACTTATAATTAGATATTTCTAAAGGGCTCTCCCCTCTCCCCCCAAAAAAACTTCTCTCATCAGTGCCAGTACTGGGGCTTGAACTCAGGTCCTTCAGCTCTCAGTTGACTTTTTCACTCCAGAATAGCACTCTACCACTTGGGCCAACTTCAGCTTCTTGATGGGGAATTGGAGGTAAGAGGCTCACAGACTTTCCTGCCTGGATTAGCTTCGGACCACAATCCTCAGGTCTTAGCAGCCTGCCGAATAGTCAGATCCGTCCAGAGGGCCTGGCTAAAAGTAAGTCATTTCCACCACTTAGTTTTTTAGCTCCTAAACGTCCTTCAAAAGATACATTGCTCCCACGCGGATACCTAGCCCACGTTTTAAAAAACAGCGTCGTTCTCGTTCCAACTCACGTGTATGCAATCCTGGTATAGCTAAGAAAACTCTGCAACGGCAGTGCTACTCTCAGAAGAAAATCATGATGGCTGCTCTTTGAGTTAGCAGGACTGATGAGAGACCTGAGACTCCTTGATGTTTGCATGCGTTACTTTGATTGCGTGGCAGTGCTTAGAGATCGGACGTCACGTGCTAGGCAAATGTTCTATCATGTGTTCCGCTTACCCGTGGTGATAGGTCCGGAGTGTCTAAAACAACTTCCACAGTTCAGCCCAACACTCATGTCGAGTTTCATTACCTATATAAAAATGTTTGTTTGATTTATAAGGAAGGCACCATTAGCTCAGCCTATAACCCTAGCTACTCAGGCGTCTGAGATCTGAGGATTGTAGGTTGAAGCCAGTCCAGAGAGGCAAATCTGAGAGACTTATCTCTAATTAACCAGCAAAAGGCTGGGTCTAGAGATACAGCTCAAGGGTCACAGCACCAGCAGGGAGCAAGGGTGTGAGGTTCTGAGTTCAAATTCCAGTACCAACACACACACACACACACACACACACACACACACACACACACACACGCTTATCTAAAGCCAGGTTCCATTTTGCACAACTCTCACATACATAGATGCAGCCTTTTCAACTCTCATCTTTTGATTTGACAGACACAAAATTGCGATGGAAAACAAATAGAATACGGGTTCATATTTTTGTCATTGTGCCTGATAGTCACCTGAATAACTATTACATCATTTATAAGTTTATTGTCAAGCTGTCATCAAATACCCTTTCTTATTGTCTTATAGATTCAAGATAAAAGGATGAAAAAGTAAAAACAGCAATAAATAAATGTTTATACGTTAACATGAAAGCATTTCCCTTAACACTTGCGTTAGTTAATAATTTATGCGATCTCTATATTTAAGATTTGTAAATGCTAAAGCATACTGTAAAATCACAGTGTATTACTTTCTAATTGGGACAAAACTGGATCCCTATGCTCCAATTTTCTGTAATGAAATGAAATAAAGACTATAAATAAAAAAAGTACCAACAATCTAGACAGTAAAAAAGTAAAAGTATCTACAACTGCATGCACTCCAATTTAATTGCCTATAAATTGTAGTGTGCTTCTTAATTTATAGTTGCTTCATTCTTCCTGAGGAGATAGAAGGAACTCACTGAGCAACTGCAGCTTTACATGGACTCGCCAAGATAATTTTACAGGTGAAATCACTTCTCAACGTATGAAGACAATCATTTGACTTAAGATGCTGAACAACTTGGAAAATGTCAACTGGTTTGATATTAATATCTTTAAAAGCCATAGATAAATACACGCCTTCACTTTAAGAGCCCAGTAGCTGGAGAAATATTGAGCGACTAGTGGGTCCAGGATGTAAACACATTTTCAGCACAGAATCAGGGTTTGCTGCCTGATTCACCTGCACCAACATTCCAGCAAACTCTACCATCTCAAGAGAAAGGCAGCTCCCTATCCCT
Source organism: Perognathus longimembris pacificus (assembly GCF_023159225.1). Lineage (NCBI taxonomy): Eukaryota > Metazoa > Chordata > Mammalia > Rodentia > Heteromyidae > Perognathus > Perognathus longimembris. The sequence goes on from NC_063178.1 coordinate 16,425,721, forward strand.
GCTGTTTTAGGAAGAAACTGTTACTCATCTCTCTTCACTCATATTAACATAGGAGAATGCTTAAAAAAAAAAATAGAGAAGTTAAAAAAAAAAACTTGATAGAAAAAACAAACTTTCCGTCAAGGTCTTGCTTCATGGTGTAAGTTCAACGGAAGATCCGGCCACATGCGCTGGGGCTCCGTCAGAGGAGAGAGTGACCACCCCGGCTCATCTGAACGCCGGTGGACGGTAACACACCTTACACACTCGGCTCTCTTCCTAAAGGACTCAGCTAACGTAATCTGCTAAGTGGGCTTCAAACGACGATGTAAAAGGCAAGCAGCAGAAGCCAGCAAAGGATAACACAATTTCTACTGTTTCTATGAAGAAAAATGAACGACTGTAAAGTCTGCAAGGTTATTAAACCCTCGCTTTCGTTTTTAGTCAAGTGGTACGACTATCTGCAACATAAACGCTACTGAAATGTTTTGCCAATTAAATGGTCATGCTTCCACTGCTACTAAAATTAGAAGTCATTAGAAAAAAAATATCACGCAGAATGATAAACACATAGCATCTTGCTATAGATAAAATTTAAAAATTGACTGGTTTGGTAATAAAAGGCTCTGTCTACTAACATTTGAAAACCTAATACAGTAAGAAGAAAGTCTTAAAATCAGTTACCATGTTTTGAAATAGATGAATAGGACACCCAGAGCCACTTATCTTGAAGACTTTGAAGAATAATTTTTAAAATAAGACTTTCTTTAAAAAAAAAAAAAACCCTACTGAAATATCACTGAAATCTATTTCTCACTGCTAATTATCCAAGTCTTAATGTGGAAGACTTTGCCACAAAACTCGTCTGAATATTTACCCTAAGAAATGTATAGGTTAAGCGGCTCTGCTTCGGTGCAAAAGAGAACTTCAAACGAGTCCATTATGACTCAGGAGGCTGAGATCTGAAGATCGCGGCTCAAATTAACCCCCTTGGAAAGCCAGTGAGACCTTTTATCTCTAACTACCAAAGAGCCAGAAGGGGAGATGAGACTCAAGTGACAGGGCACTAGCTCAGGGACATCCCAGGACTGACACGTGTGTGCATACATGCACACACACACACACACGAGCGCGCACACCAAGTCAAATATAAATTAACCACCAACTACCCTCCTCTGGTATCAGCATAGTCAGTGGAGTCGTGTGACTCAATACTCTTGTCTGGACTTTGCTTATTTGTCTGTCATATTTGCTCTACGTGACTCATAACCCTTCCTCTTTTCTCCAGGAATTCTTTTTCTTTTCCCAGCACTTTGGGTCTTGAAGTTATCCTAAACTGTCTTTGACTAAGTTTTTATACTAAAAACAAAAAACTTGGCTACTATTTTTTCCCAATTCTTTGCATATTAAATTCCCTAACTTATCATTCTATTCTATTAAGTAATTATAAAGCTACTTTTGTTTGAAGCCCTAACTCCTCTGGATGTGTTGGGTTTTTCTTAATAGCCACAGACCAGACACAGGTGACTCATGCCCGTAATCCTAACTATAATCCTTTCAGGAGGCTGCGATCTGAGGACCACGGTTTGAAGTCGGCCCACGAGGCCACGAGCCTCTTATCTACAATGAGCCTCAAAAAGCTGGAAGTGGCTCCAGTGGAAGAGCACTAGCCTTGAAGGAGAAAGCTCAGGGCCGGCTCCCGTGCCCAGAGCATCAAAGCCATCGATGATTACACAGTTTCCTTTTTTCCTTCTTTTTGTTTTTTTTTTTGGCCAGTCCTGGGGCTTGAACTCAGGGCCTGGGGCACTGTCCCTGGGTTTCTTTTGCTCAAGGAGGTATACCGCTCTACAACTGGAGCCACAGCGCCACTTCCAGCTTTTTCTTTTTTTGTGGTACTACTTCTCCTGATTGTTGTTTCTAGAGTTAAGACTTTTTTTTATTATCTTTATTGTACAAAGGAGCTGCTATTGGTTCTTAAAGAACAGTCATGACTAGATGAAGATCCATGTCACAGTTTGAAGTGCCTGTGTGGGTGGTGACAGGCGTTTGGATGAATTTAGAACACAAGTAATCTGCAGACAACATTCACTGCAGAAGCCTCCCTCCCCCGTAGAGCTCAATGGGTTACACATCAGATCGGGAAGTTTCCAATTCCACCGTCTTGTGTTTGCATCTTGAAAATACTTTTGCACTTTTCCTTTTGAGCGCCAATTTCTTACGAGTACTATTTCTTAATGTCACCTGTTTACCTGGGATGTATGTTAACTATTTTTGTACAGTGTAAACTGATGCATGCACGTTTTTTACATGGTGCCTTTCTCGTCGTGGGACGCACGCAGCGTGATCCAGTCTCTTCCATCATTGGGTGGCTCTGACCTAGGAACAATGGTCATATCAAGTAGTAAATTTTAAGATGACCATTCTCTTAATTAACTTTTAAATGTTTATAGGCGTATGTGCTGTGAAGTGATCTGAAATTTGTCATTTCTGTCATGAACTGTACTGCTCTAATTATTGTAATGTAACACAAATAGTTATGGTGACAAAAAAAGAGTTGCTAGTTAACAAAGCAGTTTATGAATATAATCTATCGTGTTCAATGTCACACCTCCAACATTTTCACCGTGACACTCCTCCTACTCACCCTTTCCCCCACTCTTTTTAACTTTGTAGGATACAGACTGGATTCTTGTCTCTTCTTCCTTCATCTACTCCTCTTCCCTCGGCCCCACCCTACCCCTCTCAAGTACCCACCTCCTGGTGTTTTATTTTGCTGAACGTTCCAGATTTTGCCACATTATTTGAGATCTCTCTTGAGTGTACTGTATTTCATTTAATACATCTATATACACCTGCATGCTACACAATATATGTACTTCTGAGTTTGGAAGCTAAATCTAACTTCTACCTATCAGGGAATACCTGGATCCTTTGTGTCTCTGGACCTGACTGACTTCACTTAACATAACGTTTCCATGTCGTTCCATTTCTTTACAAATGGTACAATATCATTCTTTCTACTGGAGGAGTAAAATTCTATCATGCATATATGCCACATTTTCTTGATCCGTTTATAAACTGAGGGGCATCTGGGCTGAAGATAAATATCCACCTATTTCTGAAAACCAAACAGCTAGTCTCTTAGACCAAAGGAATTATTCAACAGACAAAGAAGTGGAGGCCCAAGCGGTGGGAAATGCCCAGCCAAACAGCAGGCTGCAGTGGCGTCTGGGTCGCTTGACAGAGCTCAACTTGAAAACTCCTAAAAGAAACTGAAATTCTATCCCATAAAAAGTCCACTTGGAGCGATCCCTAAGTGAGCTGTGCAATCAAGCACCTGATGAATGCTCTTCTGATTATGTAATTACATTTAAATAGAATTTGTTGAATTCTTATTATGGACTGTCACACTGACTCCCGTCACAGCCGCGAGGGGAGCGCTGTATCCTCCTGTTGGGGGAAGGTAGGTCAGGAGGCACAGAGTGTCTAGTGAGTTCCAAGGTCACACAGCAAGTGAGCAGCAAAGCCAGCGTTCGGACTCAAGGCTCTTCCTACCACATCCAGACATGCTAGAAGCTTTAGGCACCAAAGAGAGTCACTCTCTGCTTTTTATTACCGGAGCAGTTTATTTACCAAAGCCGGTTAATAAAGCCTTGGTTGAAAAAAAATGTGAAAAACCTTCCCTTACCCTCAGCACTGACTTCTACAGGACCTTGCTCCTGGGAGAATCGGAGGTATGTGAAGGCAAGATCAAGAACTGCGCCAAGCCTCAGAGTGGATCATGGGAAATGACCATCCACAGGGCGAACGCTAACATTCTAAACGAAGCTCCTCTGTTCCATCCCGACATGCGCAACTACGACCAGGCATCAGAACTGCGTCCAGCTGTCTGGCCATGAAGTGGCACTGCACTGTCCTCGGGCTCTTTGCAGTGATAGGCCTACTCACGGGTTCTGGTCGGGGTTTGTACCTCGGTCTCCATTTCACAAATGAGAAAAAAGAAAGCAAGAGAGTGGGTAATGTCGAATATGTCTGTCCTATACAGATCTTACATACATTAGTGACATTTTAAGACATCAAGACCATGAAAGCCGGCTGATTTGCTCAGCAGTAGACTGTAGCAACGTGGAATGAATCAGGGAAAAGTAGGCTGATTATGAAAAGCAGAAAGCTCCTATTTAGGCAAAAAAAAAAAAAAGAAAGAAAGAAAAAAAATCATCTTGTAATCAACAGTGATGAGAAGGGACCCCGAGGGAAGGAAGGGCCCAAGACAACTTGACCGCACTTCTGTAGCAGGGGTACCATTTTCAGCTGTTGGGGTCTAGTAGGGGCGCTCACCACAGGAAAGTTACAAGCTTGAGAGTCATTATTTGATTGTGTACAGCCTTCATTAGTGTGAGTCCGATTAGATTTAATAAACTAAATTTGTATTACATGGCACTCGGGGAAGAAAAGTAACTCAAAAAAGAAATGAGGAGAAAAAGGGTAGGTAAATACAGTATAACATTCACGGTACACGTGTGAAAATGGAAATAGGTAAATTAAAGGGATGGGTGGGGTTGGGAGAGATGGGGAGAATTTGATAAAAGGGGTGACATTAATCAAGAAGCACTGTACTCACAAACTAACTTGTAGAACTGAAACCCTTTTGGTATAATTACTGAAAGATGATAATAAAAGAAAAGCAACCTTCTACTTAAGCAAGATAGGACAGCCTTATCGGCACAAGGCACCCTCGATGGTTACATGTTCGTCACTGGAAACCCAGTGAAGTTCCCTCCGAGAGGGAGAACGGTTACCTCGGTTATCTAATTGGGAGGCATTGATACATACAGCTTGGAACCTGGCACTCTGGAAATCCAGTCCCAATGCGCACCAAGAAATATTAAACGAATAGCTGGGAAACTGACAATACAGAGGGAAGGGGACTCAGTGCAGAATCTATTTAACTTCATCAGTATCACTGTAATTCAAAAGGTCTGAAAGAAAAATAATGGTCGGACTCAGACATAAAGACCGGGGGGTGGGGTGGGGGGCTGGGAAGCACATAGTAATCCTTCCAATCGCAAGATCAATCATTGAAATGCTAGCTGTGACCTACACTTAGCGTTCGTCTGGTAATGGGAGCAGACTAGAGGAGTTCCTATTAATTATGAGGAGCTGCCAGAAATCAGAGAGTCTGCAGAGCACATGACACAGTTTCTCTCACAAATAAATCTTCTCTTTGTAGAAAGAGGTCAATTAGTAATTATTGCTCCATATCAGGCTTTTATAAGGCTTGTTATACCTTACTTTTTTCTACAAATCATAAGCACACAGGTAATCAAACCAACCTAACCCCAGAACCCTTCACATTTACATGCAAATGATATGCAAATTGTATTTTGTTTTTCTGCTAACTACACTGACTTTATTATCATCTACATACACACTTACATGTACATATGCTTTCATATATAAACACAGCAAAGCCAACACATAATGCTGATTTTTCTAAACGCTCAATTTGGCAATGAAATCAGCCATGTCCACTTAGAACAATTCTGAGAGCAGCTTTCAAGCAACTCCTTCTCTGGATCTTTTCTTTGCTGCTATACTCCTAATTCTTGCTCTGTTCATTTTAATGCTTTATTGTTTCATAGTACAATACTACAAATTGCAAATTACATTTGGCTCAAGGAGTGATTATGAAAAATACTATTGCTGCTGCCTTTGCACGAATAACTCTGATAATAATGAGAGATTGATTGAGCTCAAAGCAGCCCAAGTGATGAGAAGGGTCAATTTGAGCATTTCTATTAAGCTTCTTTTGTTAAACTCCACACTTTGCCAGGTCAGAAGCAAATAATCATACCCTACATCTAGTTTCCATGGTTTTCTTCTTGCGAAGGCATCAGAACATTCTAGTAAGCGGTACTACCCCAAAGGCAGTCCTCATAAGAAATGGTAATGAGACTTAAGTCACAAAAACACAACTGTTTGAAAGGGCACTCGAAAGAAGAAAAAGTAGACCCATATTTTACCACCCACCTTTTCCTAGCAGGACAAAGAACAGGGAGTATTTAGCAGCAAAAGTAATCCTAATAACTCCTATTACCAACTACCTGATAGGCAGCCCAGCAGCCCAAGGTGAAAACACTTGAGATTCTACACAGATAAAACAAAATGTAAAGATATTTGGGTTTTGAATTAGGAATATTCATCTTCAATTAAGTATGTCCTGGAAATCAAATTACATGTTTTAACCACCAAGACAAAATATGTTAGTTACAGCTACTAAAATGTCATCAAAAGCTTTCTTATTTTCATATACTTCCTGAGCAGATGAATGTCACAAAGAAAGTTTCAAAATAACAAAAAGCTTGACTTTTTGTCTGGTTCCTAGAAACTCAGAATGATGGAAACTTCCCCAAAGATCTCATTATCTGTAAAGTTGTCAGCACATTTTTCTGTCGATTACAGAAAACAATTTTTTGTTGATTCATATTTCTTAGAGAATGCTCTCTACAGAGTAAATTAAGAGGTGTGGATTTTCACAGTCTATCTTTATGTTGATTTGCCTATTCAGATTTGACATGAAGGAGCCGATGTTCCCTCCCTCCCTCCTTCCCTCTCTCCCTCCCTCCCTCCCCCCCCCCACCCTCTCTCTCTCTCTCTCCAGTCCTGGGACTTGGACTCAGGGCCTGAGCACTGTCCATGGCTTCTTTTTGCTCAAGGCCAGAACTCTACCTCTTGAGCCACGGCACCACTTCTGGCTTTTTCTATAGATGTGGTGCTAAGGATTCGAACCCAAGGCTTCATGTATACGAGGCGAGGACTCTACCCTCTAGGCCATATTCCCACCTCCCTGATGAGGCCAACAGACCTGATCTTCTGGCCACTTGCCAAGCACAGAGGCCACACCTAGTTCTGAGAACAAGAAAGAGCAAACAGAACCCTGCAGATACAACAGGCTCCTCCAGCCAAGATGCAAGGGCTCCCTGAATGCCTTCCCTCTAAAGGAACAGAAGATCGAAGCCATACATTTGGTTAAAGTCTGTACTTGAATCTAGCCTAAGTCCTGGATAGTTTCACACGTATAGAAAATGATGTCATTTATTGCACTTAAAAACTAATGTGATAATTGAAATTCCTTTGTATAAGTAATATTTTTTTAAGAAAAATAATTATTAAAAGAAATTAATGATGGTGCAATGCAAAACTACAGCCGTGGCCTTTTCCAGCCAAGATCCTTTACTGTTATAGGCTATGTTTTTACTGGAGCAGGATATAAAGCATTGCAAGTTGTTTATGACTAGGCTACAGGTAAGAACCCAACTGGCAGGATGTAAGATCTTAGTATGGTTTCAGGGATAGGGAAAGGAAAAGCTAGAACAAGATGGCTAACTGCGCCGTCTCCAACCCAGTATCCTTTATGGAAAAGTGAGTGTGAAATCTGACAAATGTCAAAGAGCCACGTGCTTTTTGATATAACTATACAGCTCACTGCCGTTACAGACAGTCACCTTGGTGACTTCCCTGGCTAAACTTTGAAAGTGTCTGGTCTTCACTAGTCTATATGATAGCCATGGTGTACTGACAAACCTAACTTCACATAGAAGTACATTACATAGGTTCCAAAAGATAAAATATTCTGTGTATCTTTTTTAAGTAAAAGAAATTTATCATATCTACATAGGAAATAATTCATCCATAATAAAGCTGAGGAAAAAGCAAGAGTTTAATGAACAGTGATAAGATATATAACACATAATTTTTAAAGCAACGCGCACACATTAAATCCTAATCTCTCGCTACGTAGAGGATGTTCTTCTTTCTCTGAGATTCACCTCAAGCCCTTGGAAAGCCTAGGTTTGTCTGGTTGGCTCATAAAGTAAGATCTTTATTTAGTATACTAGCATTACAGGAAAGTGATCAAGTAAAAAAAAAGAATACTGTGTAAGAAAATTGAGCAAGTCAAACTCAACTGTTAAAATCCTTAAAACTAGTCAATGAAATTACAATTCCCAAATACCCACCAGATTACTCAGTGTGCCATTCCTCAACATAGAGACAAGTTGTGAAGGACGGACTTTAAAATCACCAGACAAAAGAGCAAAGCATTCACTAACATCGAAAGGTCAGTAACTCGGTTACTGAAATTCTGGGCCACGCCTCGCTCAGGGTGCTTAGCTGAATTCATAGTCTCTACGTAGCTCCCTATGAGACTTCAGCTGCACCACCAACATACTTGTGATAACCCAAAAACATCCCAGACGATGACTAATATCCCTCGGGAGGAAACCACTTGCCTAGGTTTCAGGTACATAATGAAGTAAAGCCATTATCATTTTAATTCCTCCAAAGACTAAGAGAGGATTCAGAGGAAGGTAGACGGTATATTGATCTTCACTCTCAAATACTTCATATATTTCATGCCTACTTCTAAGATTCAAAAGCAAAGTCTCTACTCTGCTCGTGAGAGCTGGATGTAGATGCCCATCTAAGTCATAGAAGACAAGACCTAGCATGCTACTCCGTCAAAACACAGACCACCCCTAGCAGGCTACAACAAGAATGTATTTGGAGAGGTAGCTACAGAGGCAGCAAAGTCAGTAAACACTAGCGTACCATAATTAGGACCTTGTGCTCTCTTGTGTCTATTCAGGAAGACAGCACAATGAAGCTCACTGAAAATCTGTTTTAAAACTAGGGGGTAAAGGGACGGGTGAAAGAAAGAGCAACATAAGGGGTTAATCAGAACAAAGCACATCCTATGCAGGTGTGAAATACCATGATGAAGCCCCTGTTAGTGCAATATATAAAACATTTTTAAGGAGCTTGTCCTCTAAATTCAGAAAAGCATGTTACAAAGGGCCCTACTCAATGACTTTTTACCAATCCATGTAAAGTATTAGCAAAGATTAAAGCAATCAAATTTTAAACTATGCAGCATAGTAGTAGCTGAAATAATTGCTCAGTATATAATAGATGTGGCTTTCTAACAAAAGTGTCTCTATATAAGTCCCTCAAATATCTACCTATCTAGCTACTCCAGGCTCCCTACACTGGAAGAGCACGGCTATTTCAGCAGTAGATAGAAGGCTATCCACCATTTGTGGACAAACCTTTGGTAAACCAAGAGGACTCAGCAAGTGATGGGTTCAGAAGCTGAGAACTGGGGAGCGGCGCTGGAAGCAGGGGGTACCGGAAGCAGTTGCTACCAGTCCCCACCCTCTTTTCTTCTTTCTTGGAAGAGTTTTTATTTGGCTGGGTAAGGAAATATGCCCAAGAAAGATAAAGCTACACTGCCCAGCCTCCTCTGATATACTGATCTACACTGATACAATCAATACATATTAATCTGATATAATAGGAGGAAAGATAGAAGATATACGTTAGGAACATGGACTGAACTATGTGGCCAACCCCTCTGATTCATACTCCAGCTTCCCCCCTCACTAAGCCGATGTCACTACGCTGGAAACCCGCCACCAAGCCGCCACACACTTAACGTCTCGGAGTCTCAATCCCCTCTGGGGTACAACACAGCCATCCTCTTCGGTTTATTGTAAGGACTGAATGAATTATACATCAGCAAGTTTGGCATGTGTAATCATTCGATCAATGCTATTATCATAATTCTTAATTTCTGCTTCACAGAAACTGATGACGGAGACTTAAAGAACATTAGATGGAGGCTGATGTCGCTCTCTCCCTTCCTCCTCTGTCCTGCTGAGCATGCTAACAAGATGGCCACAGTTGTAACCAGGAGGTGACATTGAGGACAGAAATATGTGTTAACACACTCTTTACAGCGGTGTTATTCATAACAGCCGAATGTCTAATGATGGATGAACTGGTATATACATAGCACGGAATATTATTCAGCCTTAAAAGGAAGGAAATTCTGACACATGCTAAATATGGATGAATCCCAGAGGACATTATTCTAAGTGAAACCAACCAGGGACAAAAAGATAAATACTGCATGATTTTTCTCTAGGTGAAGTGGAAGAATGCACAAATTCACAGAGACACAAGGCAAAATGGGGGGCAGGATGGGAGAAGAGGTAAATGAGGAGTCAGTGGTTAATAAATGGGTACAGAACGTTCTTTCGGCTAGAGGAAGAGCTCTGGCTACGGGCAGCGGTGATGACGCAGACAGCGGGTGAGGACAGTTAATGCCACTGGCGGGATATTTAGAGACAGGTAAGAAGGCAAATATTGTAATAGGCACTCACTACGGTTTAAAAGAATAAAATCTACACGAGGGACGAATGCGCACGAGGAGGTACAATGCTGTTACTACCCTGCCAAGGCCTCCCAGTCTCCACGTCGCTTTGATTCAATGTCATCTATGTTTAGCTCCATGACTTTTCCAAATTAACTTTAAGTAATTGTACAAAGGAGTTGCCATTTAACAAAGAAGTTGATGGATACGGTCTCCCTTGATCAGCGTGCCCCCTTTCAATCTCCACGTTGCTTTGTAAGCCCCAGCCGCTTGGCTCTGTGGCTCCACCCGCGGTGGTAAGAAGCTAGGAAGGGGCGTTTCCCTCCCGGCGCCCAGGTTCCCCAGCCAGGGCAAACGAGGCGATTTCTCTGGGAGAGCTCGGAAACGGTCCCGGCTCTAGGTCAGTCCCTCTCGGGCTCCGCCTCACAGTCCCTGGCAAGTAATTTTCTCCTCGAGATGTCGTCCTCGACGCAGGCGCAGGGTGGCAAATAGAGGGCAGGGAGACGCGGACAGCCTTGCAAAGGTGTCAGAGCAGAATTAATTGAAACAACCGAAAATAACCTCCAAGGCACAGCCTCATCTATGCACCCCCGTGCTACCACGCCGGCTGACAGAGACTTTCAGCACTCGAGACGGCAATCCGGGCGTGGGAAACGGGTTTTCATTTTCGCCTCATTGTTTCTGAGGCTATTCGAGTCCTTTCCCGTCGGCGCGCAGAGCCAGCCTCCCACCTCCCGTCACTTGGGTTGTTAATAAGCGCCGGCGGACAGGGCGCTGCCTATCAGAGGCGAGGAGGAAGCCGGGAAAGGAGGAGGCCCTTTTCCACCACCGAACCCGCCATGGAAATCACAGGAGAAGACAGCACGGAGCCCGAAGCACGCGGGCCGGTCTAAAGAGACCCGCGTCCCCCCACAGTGGAAGAGCCCGGACACGGGACGATGAGCAACACCACCACGACAATGCACAGTGCCACCCTGAAACGCACGCTTCAACTCTTCCAAACGTGGACATTTCTATAGTAAGCATGAGTCATTACGTTTTACCTCTTAAAAATAAGCGGTCAGTTATATTATTTTCCTGCTTGAAAAAAAAATTTTAAATCATGTCATAAGGAGTGTATTCAGAAGTTTTATACTTTCCTGGGAATCAAGATTTCTAGAATTAAGCCTATCTAAAAAACTTCAATGGAATGATAATAGAGTATGTGATACACAGAATGATTCATGAAATTAAAAACGCCCTTGGAACACAACCACCGCTTTTTGTCTGCTTTCTGATTTTTCTGGGGCTTGAACCCAGAGCCTGTCACTGGCTTCAGCCGGTCACTGAGCTTCTGTGCCCATGATTGGCTCTACCGCGTGAGCCACAGGCCCCCTCTCCTCTTCGTGGTAGTGAGTGCGAGCTAAGAGCAGCCCTGACTGTCCTGTCCAGGCTGGCTGCAAAATGTGACCCTCAGACCGCAGCCTCTGAGTCGCTGGGGCCACAGACAGAAGCCACCAGCACCTGTTTGTTGGCTTTTTTTATTTTTTAAAACAATCACAGTTTCAGAAAACATGCATGCATGTTGGGCACAGCCAGGGAGCCCTTCAGAAAAAGACAAAAGCTAAAATCTTGAGCATGTTCACCGTAACATGGCAACTTCATACCGCTGGTGTAAAACACCGCTACTAGGAACAGTGCTTGCGCAGAATGTGAAAAACGAACACTCTGGCCTTCAAAGCAAGGACTGCCTGCAAACGGCATTAAATTGTTTTGAAGTTACAGGAATAGAGACATTCATAAGCCTTGGAAAAAAAGACTCAAAAGAACCAAGTCCAAAACCATAGGCAAATATAGAGTGAAGACTCCTGATTACATGTTATAATGGCTACACATCGCAATCTATATAAAAAAAAAACTTTTCAAACGAGCCGTTTTCCAAGCTGAGCCTTTGGGATTGAGGTCAGTGGCAGGGCCTAGCATGTGTGAGGCCCCAGGTTGGACTTGCAGGAATACAGACTGAACTGAGAAGAAACAAGGCAGGCACTCTGATGAGGTAAGCTGTTTCTCTGGCTTGAGCGCCTCTCTTGCGGAATGAGCATGACGGAAGTCTGGAAGCAGGCGTGCAATTTGGAGTCTGCCTCTGGGAAGCAGTGTCTGGACGGCACCCCAGCGCCAGCACGGAGGAGAGAAAGCCAGGAGGACGGGAGAAATCCCTTGGCTGCAGAAGGTAAGACCTGGCCCCACGGCAGGCAAGGCCAGCCGCTAATCTCACGCTTCTTCCAACCTCCATTCTGGTACTACTTTACTTAACAATGAACTCCACGAGCCCGTCCTTCCCTTAGATTTCCATGACCCCTGTGCTTCCAGTTTCTCCCTCCTGTGCACAGGTCTGCCTTGGTCACCAGTGCCTCCATCCATAGCCCCGGGCCCTGCCCCTCTTTGCTGCCCTGATTTAAACATGCCTTCGCTCTTTGCTACCCCTTCTCAGGACACACGGATGCCAGAAAAGCACCCCAAGAGAAGCCAGGGCTTCACGCATCACCCTCCCTGTCTGGGCTGAGGAATCTCTTCCCTAGCCACGCGTCACCTCCACCCAGACCTGTCAATCACACGTGCTCCAAACCCGTCTTCCAGGATTCTGGTGAGGGGGAGACCACCACCCAGCTGGAGAGTGCAAAGGCTTGGGGATAATTTCTTCCCGTCTTCCCTCCTTTTTCCTAAGCAAAGGGCTAAGTCTTCGGGGTGGTTCTCAGTCTGTGTGGCCGTCTCCAGCTCTCTAAGGGAATTCCCAGCCTCACTTGGCTCAGCCATTTAGTTCCCTGCCTGAACCGCAGTTAAAGGAATCTTCTCATTTTCTCAAAGGGTGTTGATGGTACGCAGCCAGCCTCCTAAAAAGAGCCAGGAACTGTCCTGAATCATGAGCTAGAAGCCTTCCTATCTCTCTAATGTGGATCTTAGGAACTTGCAATCGGTGCTAACCTAATGCTCTGCTGGCACGTAAAGGACTCTCCGAGCTGATTTGGGATGAGTCCCCTAGCGGTGTGTAACGGTAGAAAGGGGTAACAACAAGAAGTCAGCATCTCCCTCGAGTGCGGCTCTCCCGCGTTTCTGTGCTGCTCCTCCGGGAGGGTCTCGCCCTCGTTCCGGGGTGGCGAGCGAGAATCTATCGCTGGGTTTTATCGTCCTGGAACCAGGGCTCGCACTCAAGGCCTGTGCTCTGGCTGGGCTTGTCCGCCCATCCTGGCACTCTACCACGCGAGTCGCGTCTCCGCTGGCGGCTTGCTTTCTCTGCTTAAAGATAAAAGTCTCTTGGATTTGTCCGCCCCGACCTAGGGCTTGGAGAGCGGGCTCCTCAGTTCTCAGCCCCCGAGCAGCCGGCGTGACAGCCGCCAGCCGCCGGGGCCTGGCGGGTGCCGCTCACTGTGGAGACAGCGAGAAAAACACGAGTCCTCTCGGTGGAACACGCTCATTTTTAAACTCCTTCTTCAGACAGAGAGCCCCAAACACCTTTTGGAACCGAGTTTAAAAGTCATTTTCTGGAGCTGGGAATGTGGCTTGGGGTAGAGTGCTCACCGAGCGTGCATGAAGCCCTGGGTTCGATGCCTCAGCACCACATACACAGAAAAGGCCAGAGGGGGCGCTGTGGCTCTAGTGGTAAAAGAAGCAAAAAGAAGCCAGGGACGGTGCTCAGGCCCTGAGTTCAAGCCCCAGGACTGGCAAAAGGCGGAGGCATTTTCTGGAGGGAGGCACGGGAGCGCAATGGGCACAGAGCCAGTCATGGCTGAACTGTCTGCACCCCTAAACTCCTCACGGTGCCTCCGCCGTGGCATGCACTCAGGAGGTACTTGTTGACTATGCACACAGTACTCTGCTCCACGAAGCTTGGGGGATAAACTCCACCTGCTCATCTTTAGAAATAACTTCACCAGGTGAGTCTACGATGGTCGGGCTTTATCTTCCCACCCAGGTGACTTTTAATGCAAGACAGTCAGGATTTTCTGCGGGTCCATCTGTCTACTGGGTTTATTTCAGAATCCTTGAGCACGACAGCTGACGGGGGTGCGAAGGGTGGAAGCTGCTTCCTTCCCAGGCGATCGAGGCAAGAAGCCCACAGAGCCCGAGCCTTTCCCGCCCGATGTCGGCGTCTGGGTACACTGGGTCAGGTCGTGCTCTGCAAGATGAAAGTCATCTTCACTCCCAATCTGGAGCATAGAGCCAGGCATTTGCCTGGGATGCGGAGAGTTTAATCTTTAATGGGACAGTCATCAGTAGTTGCTGAAATACCAACTGTGTTTGCTGCTCACTACACACACGGAATACGGAGACTCAGCAAACCGAGTCAGTGAGAGCAACAACGCCTTGCGCCCTGGTGCGGCTGGGCAGCTCAGGGGACAGCCAGCTCAGGGGACAGCCAGCTCAGGGGACAGCAGCTCAGGGGACAGCCAGCTCAGGGGACAGCAGCTCAGGGGACAGCAGCTCAGGGGACAGCCAGCTCAGGGGACAGCAGCTCAGGGGACAGCAGCTCAGGGGACAGCAGCTCAGGGGACAGCCAGCTCAGGGGACAGCAGCTCAGGGGACAGCAGCTCAGGGGACAGCAGCCAGCTCTGCTGAGATGGGCAGAGCACCGAGCCCCGTGCTCGGAGCAACATCAGGCCGGCTATCACTCGGGAAAGGCTTCCGCTCTCTCAGGGTACTTGTGGAAGGTTGGCCTGAAGTCTATTTCTTAAAACTAGCGGCCCTGTATGAACCCAAGCTGAGGACAATATATAGGATCCTTATAATTAAGAACACGTTGGACAAAAGGATGTAGGTCAGCGGTAGAGTGCGTCCTAGAGGGCACAAGGCATCGACTGCACACCAGCACAGGGCCGTGGCCTAACAGAACACTTAAAAATCATTTTCAAGGATATAAATGAAAAAAAAAAAAGATAGAGTGAAGTAAGCCCGGCTCAGAAAGACAAAGGTTCCTATTTTCTCTAATATGTGACTGTTATGCCTAAAATGTAAACATATATGTAAATATCTACCAGGTCATTTGCATATACATGTATGTACGTATGATTAAACTGCCTCAGTATGCTACACGCAGAAAGATTTCATCGTGAAACCCCTTGGATAATTAACAGACAGCTTAACAAAGCATCAGGAAGCTGAAACGCCTTGACTAAAGGAGGCAAGAAGGAAGAGGGCAGATGAGGGCAAAGAGGAATAGCGGGCAAGTCCAGTCAGAATACGCAATGGGCAGAGTGAAAATGGAATGAGGAAACCTGATTGGGAGGGGGGGGGGGGGTGGGGAGGATGGGATAGTTCAAGGGAAAATGGCGTTAGGGAAACTCTGACCAAGATGCACTGAACATGTATATGGACATGATACACTGAAACTTTCTTGTAGAACTTTTTGAAGTTCATATAGTAAAAATAATTCTTACAAGGTGGCATTAAGAAACCTAAACTTCTAGAGATTCAAAAGCTAAACTTAAGGCATGGCTAACATGAAAGCAAGAAGCTGAGAAAAAGTTATTTCCCTAACACATGGCATGGTGAAAATTTACAAAGACCAGGGTTTTTGTTGTTTTGTTTGCTTTTGCAGGACTGGCTATGGCTCCACACCAGGGAGTACACCCTAGTCCCAGTACACCCACGCTGAGGGCCCCGGACACATGGAAGACAGGGGAAGCAACAGCCTGTCCTGGGGCAAAGTCCTCCAATGGAGTCACAGCCTCGGAGATGGGCCAGTGAGAGACAACCGAGGATCGGGTGAAAACCAGGGGAGAGACAGCCGAGGATCGGGTGAAAACCAGGGGAGAGACAGCCGAGGATCGGATGAAAACCAGCAGAGAGACAGCCGAGGATCGGGTGAAAACCAGCGGAGAGACAGCCGAGGATCGGGTGAAAACCAGGGGAGAGACAGCCGAGGATCGGGTGAAAAGCAGCGGAGAGACAGCCGAGGATCGGGTGAAAACCAGGGGAGAGACAGCCGAGGATCGGGTGAAAACCAGGGGAGAGACAGCCGAGGATCGGGTGAAAACCAGGGGAGAGACAGCCGAGGATCGGGTGAAAAGCAGGTGATCTGAACAGAGCGGAAGCCAGCAGGGAGAAGGTGGGCAAGAGGACCGGAGAGACCTGAGGGGAGTCAGGGGAGTCGCGGAGGGGCGGCGTTCCGGACCAGTTCTGAGGAAGAGGAATGACCTCATTCTTATTAAAGATAATGAGAGAAATGGCAGAGGTGGAGCCAGGCCAGATGTACAGGACGGTGTGTGTAAGGAGCGGGGAAAATTAGATGTAAGGGCAGGAGAGGAGCCAGAACATTGTGGGGCTCTGAAGCCATCTTGAACCGTGTAGGGAGGGCAGGGGGCGGACTGTCATTCATGTTGGCAACAGATGCGCCCGCATACAGTTCAGCGAAGGCGGCAGAGACAGGCTGTGGGCAACTTCGGTGTCAGTCATAAAATCCCTCCGGTTTTGTTCCTACAGGGGTAGTTCAGCGGAGGACAAGCCGCCGCTGAGCCTCAGGACTGTTTGAAAAAGAAGAGGCAACTGGGAATAGAAAGAACTGTGGACAGAGAAAGACGGGGGCGTCCAGTACGAAGGCCACGGAACGCCAGCCGCAGAAGCCCCACAGTTCCAAGCTGACATCAGGGATGCGCTCGTGTTCACGGCAAACACCGCAGCGATGTGACATGATGAACCTCACAGCAGCAAAGTGACCCCCTCCACACACACACAGCGCTGCACCAACAGAGACTGGAGCGTGGACCAGGGCGGGCCGGCCTGCCCAGCCCCGCCACGCGGAACGTGGCAACCTAGCTCACCTCTGCCACGTGGCTTTTCTTTTTCTTGGCTGTAGACTAGACTGAAAACAACGCCTCCGGGGTGAGAACAAGGATCAAGTGGGCTATGGACGTGTCCTGGACGACCCCAGGGGACCCTGCCCGCTGCCGCTAAGCGACCCCAGCTCCCTTGGAGGAGACGATGCCCAGCACTCTACACAGCAAAATCAGCTATAGTCGGGCTGGGAACGTGGCTCAGTGGTAGAGCGCCCGCCTCGCGTGCAAGGAGCAATGGGTTCGACTCCCCAACACCACATACACAGAAAAGGCTGGGAAGTGGCGCTGTGGCCCAAGCGGTTAGAGTGCCAGCCTTGAGCAAAACGAAGCTCAAGCCCCAGGACTGGCCCCCTACCCATCAGCAATCGTGTAACGAATGATATGCTAAATTAGCTACAAAAGTAGACATATTTGTAGTTAGTTCAGCCCATCGTAAAATCTATTACTGTCTAAATGGAAAAAAGCTGTAATAAAAAGATTACTGTTTTCCTATGAAGAAGATGCATACAGATAGACACAGATGGAAGGGATGTGCATTACAGTATTATGTACGTCATGGGAGGGAAACTAAGGAGCGGAAGTTGTCATCGAGCGGTCAAGTCATGCCTCATAGGAGAATCTGCCTCTGCTGATCACAGGCCGGGCCGGGCCGGGGAGGAAACCCAGGCCCGAGGCCCAGCTCAGCAGCCTGGGGCGGGGGGGTGGCTTCAGGGGGAAGGCCCTCGTGAGCTCTCTCCTACTTCGTGAGGATCAAAACCAAGGTCTGACCTCTTTTATGGAAAGAAGCTTATCCCATTCCTTGGGCGAGCTGTGTGGAGTCTTAGAAGGATATCTACCAGGCAATGTGGATATTCACTCAGCTTGAATCCACCACCCCTCAGCGCCGGGGCTGAAGAACTGCCCAGAGAGAAGGACAGGCTTTGCTGATCCCATCTTGCATGGATTCTGGTAAGTGGATAAAGCTCAGTCTCCATAGCTAATGATAGCGGAGAAAACAGTGGCTTCCAAACCACCAAACCACAGGACATAGTGTGGACCCCAAACAGGAAGGGGGTGCTCTTCAGAGAGTGTCTCTCAGCTACCGCCAGGGACCCACGAAAGGCAGAAGCCTGAACTGTGACATGCTCTACCAAAGAGAGGGACACCGGTGCTGCCCCGGAATGACTAGTCATAACTGCATAATAGTACACATAGAAGCTTCCTGAATGTGCCACTCATCACTTACTGTGCAAAGTGATTTCCTTTCTCAAGAAACATGCACTGTCCCCATCTAGGTTTCCCCAGAAACAGACTGAACAGGAGCAGAGCCCTAGTGAGGCGGAGCTGATGGAAACACGGGGAATGGAAGGGGGACTGGGTTTAAAGGGGCTGCGGAAGGCCAACCACGGGGCTGTGTCCTCAAGCCTGCCTCTCCGCATCAGGCAGAGCAGCTCTGGGAGCAGCGGGGCGTGCCTTGCCCTCCCCTCGCTGTGGGTGCAGATATACGTCTTCTGGGCTGCTCACTGTGGGTCTGACGTCAGCAGGTCTGAGGCGCGGCCTGCGATCGGACATTCTGCCAGACGCCAGGTCCTGACGTCCTCCAGCTATGAGTGCAACTGCTTGATGGCTACGGTGGTGGAACCGGGGCACCATCACAACACTGGCTTTGTGCTAGAGGCTGACGGCGGCTTCTGGGTGTTCTCATTCCTTGGCACTCGCAGCAGGGCAGCGAGAACAGCAGAGCCGCCGCCTAAGTGTTGGTTTGGAGAAGCCGTGGGCAGAGGCCGAGGTCACCTGAAGGGCTTCAGCAGACCAGAACCTGTGCTACGTGCCCAACACCAGTTACACACCGGGCCTCTGGGGATGGAACAGGGCAAAGGGCTCACATCCCTGCCACCGCGAGAGAAACAGGTCGCCAAAAGGTAGGATAGGAAATGTCAAGGGAAAGTAGGAAGTTTATTTTTCAGGTTTGGATCCATCCCATGAAATGGTAACACTTGAATGGAGAAGGGAAAGGACAAGATGAAGCCAAGAGCATCTTAGAAAAGAATGTTCCATGTAGAGACAGGAGCAAGGACAAGGCCCTCGTGGACCTAGCAGGTGCCAGGTAGAGGTTGTGGTGGTGAAGGAGGAGGAGGAAGACGAGGAGGAAAAATTGGGGACTTGCTTCTCCCGAGTAAAGACAGTAGAGGCAAAGAACAAGGCTACCGAGATTGGGTGGGATTGGCGGTCCCCTCTTCTGAGCCATGTGCAAGGCACCTGGGAGGTTGAACAGGGAAAGCACACTACGCACCAGCAGGCTATGGTGGTGCGGACACAGCACAGAGAAGCAGGAGCCGCCCGGGGAGCCCTGCGGAGAGCTGCCGCTCAAACCAGCAACGGGCTGGAGCGGAGGCCCGGCGTTCCCACTTAGTGTCTTCAAGATTCGCCAGTTCCATTCCTTCCAGCTAATTGAGACCCCTGGCCCACCATCACTCTTGGCCTGCATTTCTGATTGCACTGGGCTATGATACACTGCTGATTAGCGCTTACTGTAGCGGCTTTGCAGACACTAGAAATTTCTGTGCCCTTTGTCTTGTATGTAAGTGATTGGCGGAAGGGAAAGGGAACCGCAGCACCAGCAGGAAGGGGTTAACCAACGCAGCAGTGGTTCTCACTGAACAAGGAGTTGGAACTGAACTTGGCAAATCTGGGGTGGGGGGTTGAGGCGAGGGGGAAGTGGGAGAAAATGAAGGAAGGGGTAACATTGTCCAAAGGAAAATGTACTCACTGCCTTACTTACGTAACTATAACCCTTCTGTTTATCACCTTTACAATAAAAAAACAGTCCTAGAATTATAGTTGGGGTTGAAAGCAGACTAAATGGGATATTGCACATTAACAAATTGGAAGTACAGTAGAAGGAACAAGCAGGAGTCAGAGATGGATCCAAGATTTGTGAACTAAGAAAGTGAACAGAGAGAGTGGCCGTTATTGAAAACAGCAGCAGTGAGAAGCAGAACTGGGGACATTCCCGGGACAGGTGGAGCATGGGATGATTTCTCTGCCCAGCACAGGGAAACGGTCCGGCTCTGAAGACACAGTTCCAGCAGGGAGCGGGCGGAACACGCAAACTGGGAGCGACCACCCGTCTGGAGATTGTACTAGAGCTCAAAGGCTTTGTTCCCTACAAACACCAGCCTCCGTGTTACTGAGAAGAGGAAGAGCCAGGCACTGGTGGCTCGCTCCTATAATCCTAGCTACTCAGGAGGCTGAGAGCTGAGGATCAGGGTTCAAAGCCTGACAAGACAGCAAAGTCCACGAGACTCAGCTCCAGTTAATGACCAAAAGGCAGGAAGTAGAGGTGCGGTTCAAGTGGTGAAAATGCGGAAGGACAGTGCTCAGGTCCTCAATTCTGGGCTCAGAAAAAGAGAGGAAGAAAGAGAGAGACGGAAGGAGGGAGAGGGAAGAGAAAAAGAAAAACAAAGACTGAAAGAGGAGAAGGAAGAACGAGAGAGAGGGAAAGAAAGAAAGGGAAGGAAAGGGGGCGCACAGTGGTTGTGGCGGGGGCATCCCCGTTGCGGGAGGAGCGGAGAGCACTGCCATGGGTGTGTCCACGCAGAGGGCTTTGGAGACTCGGAAGGGAACAGACTTTTGGAGCAGGAACCAGACAAAAGCCTGATGAGAGAATGGGAAAAGGGAAAGAGCCAGTCATTAAACACCGAGTTTGCCAAGAAGTACAGGAGAGAAAAAGAGAAGGCAGGAGAATGGAGGAAGAGCCACAAGATTTGAAAATAATGACAGGAGGAAATAATGAAGAACACAGTTGGCCCGGCTTCAGGAGAGAGAAGAGAACTGCTGGAACCCAGCCGCCAGCACGGGCAAGGGAGCACCAGGGTATCTGCACGGTCGGCCTCACCTGACAGCCTGGGTAGCTGAGTGACCGGAACCCTGGCCACGTCAAACAAAATGCAAGTGCACGGGGCGCGGCAGACACCACTATTTCACTACCACTTCAAGTTTAATCTGATTTGAGGCTTTTGTTTCTAAATTGGCTATTATTAAACATAGGTCAGAAGAAAACCAATCTAACCTTCAATTATGTAAGAGGTCATTCCCCCAGTGAATCCTTTAAAAGGCTGTTTGAAAGACTAAAACAATCACTCTATATAATAATTTATGGCTTTATAAAATACATTTAGGAATGGTGTGTATTTGACCCATTATAGTTAATGTAAAAGATACAGGGCCTCCGATGGAAACAATAAACACATTCAGTAACTCAATGTCTGCAGTGTCGTGAACGTCATTAGCAGAGCCCGTCTTCTGAGTGCAGTTTCCGATGGTGTGATTGTATTTATTTACCCTATGCTGTTGGAAAGCGAATAGTCACTAGCCTTCCATTTTCACATCCATTGTGGAGGGAAAAGATTCCATTTTCTACACAGCCTGGAACTGAAATCGACTTAGCATCTCAGAACTGTCAAAAAGTCCTTTTCTGAAAAGGTTTGCTTTATGAAGTCGGTGTCATTCCTGACACTGCGTTCTCTCCACGCACTGGAGGTCGGAGGAAGAGAGACGTTAAGGAGCATCTGAAAAGGTCTCAGAGCAGCCGGGCCGCCACGCTCCGTGGTGCTCCGTGCTCCTCCCGCCCCCTCGGCAGGCAGCTTCTCCACCGGGGAGGGGGCTTCGCTCAAAAGGGCTAACGGGGAACGGAAACAGACTTGAAAAGTAGGGTATCAGCTACCCTAAAACTTGTCTTTGCTAACTGGTCAGTGTGACACTGTGTGTGTGTACGCGCGCGTGTGTGCACGCGTGTGTGTGCGCGTGCGTGTGTGTGTGTGTGTTAAAGCCAGGAACCTCAGTTTCAGTTCAAATGAAGGGAAGCATACAGTACGTCCTTGGCGTTGACAAACGTGGCACTTGGCCCAAGGACGCCTCCTGCCCTGTGCACTTATGAAACAGGGCCTCTCGCTGTCCAGAGAACAAACAGCACAACAACTGCAAGGGATGGACACAGACCCTCTCTTTCCAGTTCCTTCTTATCAGTGTCAAGCCTTGCTATGGATTCCGGGGAATGGCGCAGTTCTGTCCACGAAGGCGTGAGCTGCATGAACCATTGGCACAGCTTGCCATTTAATTTATCAATGTAAAGCTGGTCCTGTGGGCCCCCTCTCAGTGCACAGGTGAGAGCACTCCAGGTTGGGGTGTGAGGTGGGGTAGTGGGGGGGGTCTGGGTGAGGGTCGTGAGTAGAGTAGGGAGTGGCACGGTGGGCTGGAAACCTTCACCCCGTCTGAACAGAGATCAACGGTTCTGAAGGGCACTGGCCGGGCTCTGTAAGTCCCGTTAGGAAGCGGTTTCCGCCTTGCGCGTTTGGGTTTCGTTAGCATGCAATTCCAACCGTCTCAGGAAGGAGAACTCCGCGGAGTGTTTTCCTGCCTAAGGGCGAGGCTGAGCCCAGGCTCCGTACGGGGTTCGGCTTCCGTCTACACGAAGGGGGGGCTGAGCTCAGGCGCCCCCACCTGATCTGCCACGGAGGGGACCCCTGGCCAGCACACTCCAGAAACATCTCCTGAGGAGGCGCAGCAAAGCTCAGGAGCGCGGTTTGCCCAGGAGCCCTCCTTCCACAGGCGAGGGGTCGCTGGCTCCGCTGCCCTGGGGAAGCAGAGACTTTCCTAGCCCTGCATTTTCTGCCTAACCCCAAACCGGCTCATCGCTCTGCCCAGAGGCATCTCACTGGAGGGGTGACTTCCGTAACCCGCACCCCCAACCGGGGGACACGGGTGGCGGTGCTTTGCACGGTCTTGGGGGCAATCACTGACATCCGGCTGGTGTGCACGGGTGGTTCCTGAACACACCAGCAGCAGGGACTGTGGTGGCTGACGGGGAAAAGGTGGGAAAAAAAAAACCCACCTCTGCCTTCGGAAAGCAGTGGGTTATAAACTTCGGACGTGAAATCAAGATCAGAAAGTTCCCAACCGCGGTCCGTGGAAATGACTAAACCATCCGAACTGCTGATGTCGTAAACAAAACTCGCCCACAGCCGCCGAGAATTCATTGAAAGTCAATTTATTGTTTGCTTTAAAAAACAAAACAAAACAAACCGCGACTGGCACCACGTGCTGCTCAAGGCATTTGTGAGTCTGCTTTGGTGTCATCTCTTCTCAGGCTTCAGCTTGGCATGGCTGGATGAGAAACACGGTACAGACACACAGTTAGTAAGCACCTCGGGGCCACGAGGGCGCGAGCGGCTGCCGCCCTCCTCGGGGGCCTGGCTCGCTCGGCTCTCCCCCACGCCAGCGCTGCCTTACGCGTCTGCTGGGCCCCTCGTGCTCTGGAAAGGACGATCTCCTAGAGAGGAAAGCTCCCGCCACGCCGGCGGCACACCGAGCCATGCCCGCGCCCCACAGAGCCCGGAGAGGGCCAGCCTGGCAGGGCCCGGGCGACTGTCTCTACTGGAACCGGAAGGTTCAGTTGTGCTGGTATTACTGCACTATGACTTTTGTTCTAGCTTTCCACAGTGACGCGCTCTCAGCAATCACATATGGATAACAGCAAGACACAGAGCTCAGGCAGGCGTGTTGGCGCACACCTGGGCTCCCAGGCTGGGCTACACCACACGACCCTGTCACAGAACAGAACAGAACAAATCGAAAGAAAGAAATCTGAAGCCTGCCCAGCCAGGATCTTTCTAGGAACCATCAGTTTGGTGGCACACAGAATCCTCAACATAAACAGACACGAATTCCAATTTCCAGCAAAAATATCTCCGATTGCCCTGACTTTATGCCTGAAAGAAGAGGAACACATGCCCGGAAGTTCTTACACGTGGAAGGCAGGATTGTACGGTTTTGTTGAGGAATCCTATGTGGGGATGGAAATGAGGGCCGAATACGTTGCTCACCAATGCTGTTGCGTGCTCTCAGAAAACACGCGTCTCCACCAGGAAGCAAACACCTGCCCTCCTTCTGCGCACGGGGTGCCCTCTTCACCTCCCAGCGGTGCACACACCTCACAATAGTTTACAGTGAAAAACTGGAATCACCAGGCATCTGAGAACCGAGCGTGGGCAAAGCCTCCACATTTCAGCCCCTCCGCGTTGTGCGGTTTACGGCTGGACCCGTGACATTCTAGGTCACGCGGGTCTGTCTGGAAGTACTTCACTCAGCAACCCATTTCCTCTTCATCTTTTCTCTCTGGTTCTTTTGTTCTTTCTTTTCTGCTGCCTTTCTGTCTTTGCTTTTCTTTTGGGCTGGGACTGAAGCTTGAAATCAGGCCTTGGGTCTTTTCACAAGGACGCTGCTCTACTATTTTGAGTCATACCTCCCTTTCCACCTTTGTTCAGGTCAACTGGAGATGAGAGTCTCTTAGATTTGTCTGCCGGAGCTGTCTTCAAGCTGGGATCGTTACACCTTAGCCTCCTGAGTAGCTAGGATTACAGGAGTTGAGCCATTGGTGCCTGGACCAAAGCCATTTTCATTAAGGCAGGAGGAGCTACATAGGTGTGAAAGATGCCTTAGATACCAAGAATAATTAATATAAAGAAAGACATTCTACATTTGTGATCGGATTCCTTACAGAGACAACTTTGCAATTTAAATTTGCCGTGAAAGTAACTTTCGCCTTTTATATACTCCATAATTTACAAAAATTCTCATTCTTTCCTAGAACAATAACGAAGGCATACGAATACCATTCAGAAAACCCCACGGGCTGGGGATATAGCCTAGCGGCAAGAGTGCCTGCCTCGGATACACGAGGCCCTAGGTTCGATTCCCCAGCACCACATATACAGAAAAATGGCCAGAAGCGGCGCTGTGGCTCAAGTGGCAGAGTGCTAGCCTTGAGCGGGAAGAAGCCAGGGACAGTGCTCAGGCCCTGAGTCCAAGGCCCAGGACTGGCCAAAAAAAAAAAAAAAAAAAAAAAGAAAACCCTGTGGTCCATCGAACAGCCAAGAAGTTGGCATGTCTACTCAGTGCACCATCAATTTCCTCTCGCATGTTCTTGAAAGGTGGTGTCTTAGTGAGGCCCTCAAGTGTATTTTAACAAAAATTGTCATACCTGTAGGGGTACAACCTGTGTGTGTGTGTGTACGTGCACCTGCATGTGTGCCAGGGGAAACAGAACAGTGAGTAGAGGAGAGCTTGTGAGCCTCTCTTTAAAGGAAAATAGATTACCTGAATTAGACGATGGAGGAAGACTTCCTACGCTGCCAACATTTCCCAAACAGCCAGACTCTCAGGGTCTAAAGGCCCCTTCCCTTTAGTCTTTTCATTATCTTATCTAACCACAAAACAGAAACAAACACAACACACCCAGAGGCCCAGGTGCTCTGAACCTCAGGCCTGCGCTGACCTCCTCTACGCGGACCTGCACAGCACCGAGAAATGCGTGCGAGCGCACACATGCTGATTAGTCTATTTCAAAGCAACATGGCTCAGGAAATCACATCACAGTTTCCTCAAAAGAACAAAGAGAAAGGAAGAAACTAATCTGAAAATCTTACGATATTCCCCTTCTGCTGTTTGAAAGGGAAGAAAAGATACAAGAATCAACCTGAGGATTGATCAGGCTTAAATAATTAGATGCAGTAGGTATGCAAGATGTTTAAAAAAATGTTAATCTAACAGTGCGTCTCTAATAAATATGACATATAATAAAAATGTGAGATCCAATAGTTTGTGAATAAAGCTTATTTTATGTTCAATAGATCCTACGCCACTCATTTTGGAGTAGCAATATTTGGCAAGCTTCAACTCTAAAAGGCGGAGCACCAGTGGTTTGTAATCAGAGGGAGCACAGCCAGGTAAACAGATAGAAGAATAAGACATAGTGCTTCTGCCCAAAGAAACAGATACATCCTCTACCGCCCAGAGAGAGGTAAGGTCTGTTCCCAGGATTCTTAGCCTTTCGGGGGTAAATACTCTCTGCATGGCTGATTTTAAGCGACCATTGTGACATCACTGAACTGGGAGCAGGGAATTGCCTTGCTGAGCTGCTCACTGCTGTGCTTGGAATAGTACACCAAACCAGGCACCCTTCTTCTCAGAAGCAGGGGCCATAATACAGGAACATAATTAGAAACTCACGAATTTTGGCCACTTGTTACCCTTGATTTTTAAATAAATATTTAATTTTAACCATGGCTGAGTTGAAGAGCTGGTTTGGAAATTTTTCCAAAAACTGGACAATTGGTCCTTATAAGCCAATACGGGTTCATTTCCACAAACCCTGCGAGGCTTTCCAGACACCCCATAAAAGAGCAGGCGTATCAAAATGCTTACCAGTCATTCTTAAATACTGGGGGAATAGTAGCTTAATTAAGAACAGCAACAAACAAACAAAAAAACCTAAAAGCTTCAGTTCCTATACCTGAATGCACAATTCAATTTCCCACAGCTGCATGCAGGCTTTTGATGTTAAAAATGTGTTGAGTTCTCTATCACAAAGACGGCTTTCATTTCAAGGTCTACAGCTGAAATACATGTCATGTTCTGCAGGACCTTTAGCAGGAGGAGGATTGCAACGGGTTGCTCTTCAGGGGCGAGCGACTCAAGAGGCTGAGATCTGGAGACTGTGATTCAAAACCATCTCGGTCAGGGAAGTGCGTGAGTGGCTGATCGCCAAGTAACTACCAGAAAGCCAGAAATGAAGCAAACGTGGTAAAGCACTAGCCTGGAGCACAAAAGCTCAGGGATAGGGTTCCGGCACAAAAGGGTGTACCTATACACAGGCATGTGTACATATATGCACATGTAAGTATACATGTATATACACATATAGAAATATACATGTGTGTAGATATATGTGTGTATAAGGGTGTGTGTACACACTCATACACACACACATCCCAACCAGAAAACGCTAACACTGGAGTTTCAATTTAGGAAGGTAATTACATATTAATAAAATTCAAAACTACTGGAAGTTTATGTTATTCCATATCAAAAACAAAACCCTGTGTCTATCAGAGACATACTGTCTGGTGGCTGTTAGTTTTCAATAAGATGTCAGAAACCTCTGGAAATGGGATGAGGACGCATGTCAAGAGGTTTTCCCCTCACCCCTTACTCTGTAATTTAAAGAGGAGAGTAGTACAAATTCCGTAAATCCCAAATGATGGGTAGCAGCCTTGTGTGGATACCGGTTTATGAGCTGTCACGTTGCATACAGGGAATGAAAAGACCCTCGGTTAACACAGGAGCTGAAAAAAGCAGTTGAGCAATTCCATCCTGTAAATATTTTCTGGACATGACACATAATGAAGAAAGTTGATCTGACTGAAATGTATTCAGAAGCAATATATAAACAAGAGAAACTCAAATGAAAAACTGGGAAGATTCTATAGTTCTAAAGCTGGAGGAGACAGTACAATCCTATTTCAACAAAATACTATTAGTAATTGGTTGGGCTTTGTGCTAGTGAAAGTCTCCAGTTTCCTTGTGGCTTGCCCTTGACTCAATCAGACGTCTATAGAACACGTCTGCTGTGTTGTATAGCTTGTAGGCTGGCTGGGATTCCTCAACTTTCTAGGCCTGACATAACTATACTGCCCTGAGTTATTGGGGTCAACCGAAGGATCATAAATCAAGAGATTCTATGAAAATAAAAACTCTTGTTCACATTTTATAATTAAAAACAAGTTAAAAGGAAAGGATTCATGTTGCAAGATAACTACTTTTGGCAAAGTCAAGGGGCTGCGCTGTATGTTTTCAATTTTAAACCATCATCCTGATATGTTTAGGGCTTTAATTTATGGAACAATCAAGCAATCTTTATATTTAACATTAAATGCCTGAATATTACATATCACTTTAGATGAAATTTATGGGGGAGTTTCAGTGCAACTTCTGAACAACTTGTCACTTTTATTGTATAGCAGTGATTTGTAAAAAATGATATGCTAAGTAATCCTAGAGTATAATTTAGGGACACAAAAACAACTGTCAAGTAACAGCCAGAGACTGTGTTTAATGAAATCTTTACAGACTGAAGTAATAAGTATTAAATTAATCAACACAGCTTAATTGAACCTCTATCTGTAACATTTTTTATTAGACTTGTTATTAATGAACCTTTAAATGCTACCACTAACTTGAGCTCTGTGTTAAATTTAAATAATGAGCCATTGTTCCCACACACAAGGAAGAACAAACACTGCTTTAATAGCGCTTTGTCTCCTAGGTTTTTACTATCAGGCAGAAGACACTCAGTCCCTCCTTCATCTCTTTACCATTTACAGGGTTGGCCAGGTACCCCATCTTGAAGGCTGCTGAAGTAATCCCAGAAACCAAAGTGAAATCCTTGAGAAACTAAAAGTGCAATAACGAAGACAAGAATTTTGGTTGGCCCCCAACGCGAAGGATGGCAAATGTGTCTGGCTGCTTTTTAGGAACGTCACCGTCGCTCGCGGTCATACGCCACAAAGCAGCATGTCCGTGTGGACCGCACGCACGCGGGTAGACACTGCATCTAGGTGTTTGGAAACGGACTCTAATATTACCCCAAAAAAGAAATCCCCTAAAAACAGCACATGACGAGGAGGCTTATGCAGACCAGGACTTACCTGAACATGTCTCCCAAGCCTTTCAGCATTCCCTTCTTAGCTTTCATCTTATCCTTTTCTTTCTCCCTGTCTTTTTTCTTCTCTTTTCCAGTTTTGTCCTTTTTCCTATCAGTCTTGTCCCCTTTCTCTTGGTTCCCATTCATCTGTCTCTCCAGAGAATGAGAAGGCTGGTCGCTGGCGGTGGATACAGATTCTCTTCCTGATCTTGAACTTTCCTCTGTGTCTTCTTCCACTTGAAAGGAAGAGAGAAGAAAGGTAAGGATTGCCGTGAAGCACAGCAACTAAGTCAAGAAGCTGATAGACACGAGGACACTAGCGTCCCACACTTTCTACAGAAGGCCTCTGCCGTGGGTGTGGACAGTGCTATTTAGTGATGAGGACGACAAGAACCGGTTCTACTAAGTATGTGGTGATTCCCATCCACATGTACAAGTTGCTTTTACTGGGTCCCCAAATATGTATCTGTACCCTTTGATCTGAACTGTTTTCAGCTAGTGTCCCTTTGCAATCACCTTGATAAGAGAAAAGAGGACATTCATTGGTAAGCATCTTATGTGAAAGGCGAACTTCTCCTTAAAGCTGGAAATATGGCTGAGTGGTAAATTGCTACTCCCATATACTTGAAGCTCTGGTTTCAATTCCTCAGCAACACATATACAGAAAAAGCCAGAAGCGGCGGCACTGTGGCTCAAGTGGCAGAGTGCTAGCCTTGAGCACAAAGAAGCCAGGGACAGTGCTCAGGCCCTGAGCTCAAGTCCCAGAACTGGCCAAAAAAAAAAAAAAAGAAAAGAAAAAAGAAAAAACTGGAAATGGCTTCTATTTATCATCTTAAAGAAAATAGCCAAATCATACTAAGTGAAGCGAGCCAGACCCAAAGAAGCACAGACGCTATGGTTTCCCTCATCGGGAATAATTAGTACATGCTTAGGTTAGACATAGCAGAAGATCACAACAGCCTAATAGCTATGCCCGTATGAACACATAAGATGATGCTAAGCAAAAGGAACTCCACGTTACGGAAACAAGAAGTTTATCATTGATGTCACTATTTTCAACATGCCATGTGAAACTGTACCCTTTGTTTTCCTTTTCTTTTCTTTTCTTTTCCTTTTCTCTCATATTCCCTTCCTGTGGTTTTGCCTCTGCTATCACTGGATACTGTATATACGTGTATTAGAACTAGGGAAGGGAGAGGGAATACCAAAATGGAGAGACAAAGGATAAAAAGACAAACTATTCCAAAAGCATTCGGTGTAAACAACTGTACAACTCGTGGGGGGAGGAGGGGAGGAGGGTGGGGGAGGCAGGGGAAACATGAGGGAGGAGGGAACAAGTTGGAGAAGAAATGGACTCACTGCATTACATATGAACCTGTAACCCCGCTGTACTTCACTTTGACAATAAAAAAAAAGAAAAAAAGAAAAAGAAAACCGCCTGAGACCCAGGAAACCACCCTGTAGTTCTGTGCCAGTAAAAAAGTGATAGATAACAACTTTTCTGGAACTCCTCCAAAGACAGAGACTGAGACAGTGGCCCAGAGGCCACACTCCCGTCTGGCACTGGTTTACCGATGTAGACCTTTCTTACCCCCTGCCTTTAATTCTCCGTAGTTAACCTGAAGCCAACGTCTACACCTCTGAAAATGGCTGACCACATGCTACGTCCTGTCTTCCTATGGCTGCCGTGGAATAGACCTCCTTTCTCTGCTTTTTTTCTGTGGCACAGGGGGACAAGTGGATGGACCGAACTTGAACTTTGGGGCCTGGAGTCTAAAACCGTGGTTTAAGGACCAAGGGCAAGAAGAGCGCGTGGCCGTCATGTTGACGTAAGCGTACTGCAGAAGTAGTGCGACTTCCTCGTGCAGCATCTACCCCTCAGGACCACGAGCTCTGTGTGTGCAAAATGAAAGGCAAAGCACGCCAGCCCTCGCCACACAGCGGGGCTTCGTGGCTAAGGAGAGGGGAGATGCAGAGTCCGGCTTCTCACTCACCGGCTCAGCCACATTCCTCACCAAAGCCAGCGTGGTGACTTCTCTCTTCGTGCGTCCTGGCGGGTCCAGGTATGATTTCAACACGCACAAGTGGATGCGGGGATTTTTAGCTGCAACAGATCCTGGTGGCTGCTAGAACTTTCTGTTGTAGAATTAGTGCATTTGACCCACATTGAAAGTAGACGCCATTGCACACATGCTGTGCTCGCCTGCTCTACATTTTCTACACCCGGCTCACAAGAGCAATGAACAGAGGCGGATGGAGTCTGGAGAAGCAGGAAATCAATACCATACTCCTTCCATTTTTGCAGATAAAGTCAACTTCATGATGAGAATGTTCTGTTCCTTAACACTTCAAGCATGTAATCCAAGGGCACTTCAACGCTCCAAATGGTAGTTTTTACTGCACACCTGACAAGCAACTATAGAAAGCTTCTACTTACTGAAAGAATTTTGGGAATTTCTCTATTAAGAAGCCTAAATCTCCATATGAAGAATAATTCTCAGAACCTGTTTTGAGATTGGTCATCTAAAACTGTTCTTCCCGATACAATAAAAATTCTGAGAGCTTCAGATTATTCCTTAAACTTCCAAGGTCATTTCTTTCCAGCATCATCAAATAAAGTATGGATCAGTATTTCTGAGGTTCTAGCAGATAGAACCAAATAGGATAGTCAGGCTTCATTTCAATCTTCTGCAAGAACTGACCTCCAAATTAAATTAGTTTATCTTTAAGTAAAATCCAGTCTTGCCTGTCTACTAGGGAGCACCTGAATTTCCAATAAATTGTAGAAAGGATATGAAATCAGCCAAGACAATGCCAATGTATTAGGTATTTGCTATTAAAACCCTCAATATCAGAGAGGAGATTGTCAAATAAGGGCCCAGTGGTGCCCAAGTCATACAGCTCTATGTTTTTCTTTAAGGATGCCAGGTATTTAGCATAATACAAAAACAGTTCGGAATTCTTTTTCTTGACACATTTGATTACAACCATGAGCTAATATAGTTTTATCCCAGCGGGTCATGCCCTAGGTACAGCCAGAGAGTAAGAGCATCACTATCTAAATCTGGAAGCTTCTCTGGAGGTCATTCAGGCCACTTCCATTTGGCAGTGGTTCCCTCACAATCGAAGGCTGCTACCTTCACTGTGACCTCACTACCCAGTTTTACTTCAGCCAGGCCTTTATTTAGTTCTCTGATCAACTCTGCTTGTGACTGCTCAATTCCACGCTTCACACAGAATGAATCCATGTAATCTGTCATCCAGTCACCGCACAGTCTGCCCAGAAGACAGTTCCAGGAGTAAACATTGTATTTCAAAACCTTACTGTCAATCCTGTGTGGTCATTTCATGCTAGTGATGTGTAGCTCACACCAATGAAATGACTCAGAAGGATCAGTGTGTACTGAGAACTCTAGACCAGTAAAAGAAATTAACTTTAGAAAGGTTGGCCTCCCCCAATATTCTTTATCTAATGACGACCCACCTTCCTCTCCAAAGACATGGGGGCTCTGGAAATGTGTTTCTTCTTATCAGTATATGAGTAGTCATTATAATAATAAGTAGTAATAATAGTAAGAAATAATAGTAATGCTAATAATAGTAATCAGTGCGTTAGAGTAAGCCAATACTTCCAGGTAGACATAGGGAGAATGCAAAGCCGTATAAATAATGATGAATTAAAGCAGTCATTTCATGTACTCTACACCGACCAGGGAAAGAATAACCTGGCAAGCTGGCCCAAAGGCTTTCTAATTATGTCTAGGTATTTTTGTTTGTTTGTTTTTAATGAGGGCTCCTTGAAAGAATGCGAAAATAGCTTAAGCAAACATGGCTTAACTGCTTGCAGACCATGACTTCAACCCTTTTAGACATGACCTCAAATTCACGACTGACAACTTATCAAACTATTAAGAAATTATTTTCAGAAGCTTCAAAACCAAAGTTCTACTCCTATCCCCAAAAAAGCTATACAGAGGCTAATGAATAGTCTACAGTTTCTTCACGGAACCACTTTTCACCTACATTTGAATAGCACTTGGTACACTTTTATTTTTGCACTTCTCCTCTAACATCTCATGCATATCTGTCTCCCATTCTATTATCTCCTCTAAAAAGGACAATTACAAAGACTACGGCTGCAAAGAAATGCCTACTGAAATGAAAGACAACTGGTATACCTGGCCAACAACTTCTCCCAAACATATTTTTATCTAGTTTCTGAGTACCACCATTAGCCTGTCTTTAGGACATACCTGTCTCTCTCCTTTATTTAGGCCTGACAAACCTAACCACAACCCAACAATAGTAGCATCAGAACTGGACTGCCCATTGTTCTTGGTTTGCCTCAAATTAGTTTCTGATATAATTTTAGGCTCTTATTGTTAGTGCTCTATGTATCATCTGATGGGTTTTATGATCCTTTACAATGTCTGAAACTATAAACAAAATCAGGAGCTCAATAAATGTAAATGACTTAGTCTTCCACAGCAACCATTATCATAAATCATGAATGGAAATATCGGTAGCAATTCTGTGAGTTTTCTGCCTAATAGTTTTGGCAGAAGTTCAAGGGGCATATGTCTGCTCTTGGCTCAGTAACAGAATAAATGCATTGCCTTCACAACTCACTATATGCTGAAGTTGTGTTGGTTGCCAATTTCTTTCAAATTCACAATAATTTTCTGGTGTACGTAATGCAACTTATTTTCTAAATGGATAAAAGAGGATGTATTAAATCATTTATTAACTTTGGGTTTTGTAACCTCGTTTTATAAAATGAAAACTCCTACCTCACTTTACTGCCCCAAGCAAGTAGATGTTTAAAATGATACTTGCACATCTGAGAATTCTTTATGCTTGTTCTGAACATTCTAATTTAGATACTACATCATCGAAGGAATTCTATTGGGGGTATACGGATCTAACTAATCCCTTTGAATGCCAACTAATTAAAAATATTTAGCAATATGGAGCTTCATATGTACAAACATAAGATGTTCCTTTAAAGTATCACAGTATATATGCTTCAAACGTAGAAATTATTGGATAGATAACAATAAGAGTTTCTCACTATACCATGCCCCTGTTTAAAAATTATGTGGTTTATAAAAGCTAAAAGAAATTGGTTGCATATGCTTAATATTTTAAATTATATATACTCAAAGTCACTGATATGTTATGTTGGCTCTAAGTTTTAAAGCCAATCATTGTACATTTAGTTCTAGCTCTATAATAATGGCTATGGAATATTCTTATTCCCTTAATCTAAGAAAATACAAACTACTCGTAAACAGTATTTTAACTTAGAAAAGTAAATAGTGATACAACAGCAAATGACTTATCTATTGTGTTCATACAGTGAATTATAATGCAAGAACTAATCACATGCTTACATTTAGATAATTTACTATTTTAAATGCCACATAAATTTTTATGTTTCCCACTTCAGTTCTGCTCTTTACAGGTTATTTGCTTTCCTTTTTCAGAGAGCCTGAACAAAGAAAGATGATTATCTCCTCCCAAACAAATAGAAATGCCTATTTCTGACAACATTCCTGCCTGTTCTAACCTGCTCTGTGCACTGAACTTTCAGCCACTCTCCCATGTGATTACCTAGCAAAACAGGTACCTTCAAGATTCTTTTTGTAATGAAGGTAAAGCGTGGAGATGCTTATTTCTCTTTAATGCAGCACAGTCGTTCTGCAATTAAGACGTACCTAATTACCATGTTTTCAACAGATGCAAATGTGGTTCAATTAAAATTCTAGTCTGCATTACAAATTAAGCTACTCAATTCTAAAAGTTATCATGTTAGGACTGGGTCACCAAGAAGTTTGGAGGAGATTGGGAACTTTATGTGTTCGTGATTATGGAGAAAGTGACATTGGTTTTTAGTTGAAGCCCCAAGTCCTGAAGCTTGTACCATATATAAAGCACCTATATCTAGTCGTCACAGACATTTACTATCAAAAGTTGCCTCCAAAACTCATCAGACATTTTTTTCTCCTACTGAGCAGTGATAATTGGTTATTGATTCTGTAAGAATCCGTTGATTGCTTATCCAAAAGGAATGTCTCCTTCTTCCAATAATACGTGGTGGTACTGAGTGCTAGGTAAAAGAACATTATTAAGTTAAAGCCAACTTTCGGATGCCATGCTCTGTGTCAGTCCAAGGTCATTAGTCTGACTGACACTGATCACATCAAACCAAATACATATTTTCTCTGCCTGGAGCAATGGCTGATTTCCAACAAGAAAGAAAAAAACACTGAGCTCTGAGCTCTGAAACGACCCCATGCTTGAGTTGAACTATGAAAAATAAAGCAGAAGGGG
The DNA here is from genome assembly GCF_023159225.1 of Perognathus longimembris pacificus. Taxonomy (NCBI): domain Eukaryota; kingdom Metazoa; phylum Chordata; class Mammalia; order Rodentia; family Heteromyidae; genus Perognathus; species Perognathus longimembris. The sequence goes on from NC_063178.1 coordinate 16,460,576, forward strand.
TAGAAAGAGATTGGGTGTTTGATACCACTCCTGACCTGTGGAATTAATAAACAAACCCTCAATCTGTCCAACTCTAGAAGCCAGCTATATAAAGCATTGTATTTCCTAGCATGTAAATTGTTCTGAGCTGGAGTTACTATTAAATGTAGCTGAAAGCACCCTAATAGAGACGGGATATAAATCAAACTTCAAAGCAGTTGTGGACTAGCTACATTGCTATTTCCACACAAGTCTAAGATTCGACAGCCAATGCCATTTTAGGCGTTCCTGCCAATTTTATTGGATTTAAATAAATTGTTTAATAGGCATAAGCTGAAAAATATAGAAAAATAGTAACATTATTTCCTATTCACTACTCAAGAAGGCAAGGCCCAAAGAAGTATCAGGCAAGTATTTGTTGAATGAAGGAGGAAGGAAGAGATCAGTAATATGAAGCACTGCCTTTACTGCTCTCCTTTTATCAAGAATTACCCAAGAGGTTAGGAAACATTTACACAAACATGGACTTTGGGAGTCTGACAATTTACAATTCACTTTGGGAGACAAAGGAGCAAATGAGAAAGAAGGAAGGGAGGGAAAGAGGGAGGGAGGGAGGGAGGAAGGGAGGAAAGAAAGAATGAAGTCTCAAAGCAATCATTGGTGGCTCACTCCTGTAATCCTAGCTATGAAGGAGTCTGAGATCTGAGAATCATGGTTCAAAGCCAACCTGAACAGGAAAGTCCATGAGACTCCAATTAGCTAGCAAAAAGGAAGAAGCAGAGCAATAGTTCACATGGTAGAGTGCCAGCCTTTCAGAGAACAAACCAAGTAACAGCTTGAGGCCCTGAGTACAAGTCCCATCACACACACAAGAACACACACACACACACACATACATACACACACACACACACACACACACACACACACACACACACACACACACACACACACCTCAACTCAGAATGACTCAGAGCTATTATCTGAAAGTCAGTTACATTAGTCATGGGAAATTTCACCACACTTTACGACACCAACTGATTTCTATTACTCAGTGCTAGGTGAGAAACATCGCAATGAAACCTGATGAGGAGTGGACACCCAGCAATTGCAAAGTCTTCAGTAAGAATTAAGCACAGGAAGGGCAAAGGTATTACTTTGGCTTCTTATTTGTAAGGTCAATAATTTGATGTTGGAGAACAGAAAAAAATACAGGAAATGAACAGCGAGTATCACAGATGGTAGAGAGTAACAGAATCTGCCATTCTGGACTCTGACTTTTAACATTAGAATGTGATGCTCTTGGCAAGGCTTACGCTTTGCTTTTAATGAGCCCCCCTCCCCACCCCGTCCGATACACACACGGAAGACAGTCATGAAACGTGAAGATCAAAGAAGCAGACACACTTAGACGATGTGCTACAGGAAAAGTAACTTCCGGAACAAAGCAATGAGGGCCATGCATGAGCTATGTGATAATCTGTAGTATTACTAGAGAAGGGGCTTCACAGCTAGGGGAAGTTTTCAGTAGATGACCCATAAAAAAAACATTCTACTCTAAAAACAGGTTACTTCTATGAAAAAATATAATTTCTCAAAAAAATGCTCCATGTATACGGATAGCTGGAGAACAGCAAAAGTATCGTTATCTCCCCGCCAGGCGTAAGACTAGCATAACCATCCTTCCTTTTCCCTTTTCTAACCGCTTCTTGTCCATCTCCCAAATGAAGTGGGTAAAGTGTTGGCGGCGATCTGGACGGGATGTCACCGGTCCCCCGTGGCATTTGCCTCTTCCACGGTGCCCCGCAGAGGACCCTCAGCTCCTCCGCTTTATACGATCTCGCCTTCTTTCCATCCCCCCGACCCGAGTTCAGGGGTTCGAACTCAGTAGCTGGCTTGCGAGCTGTGGGTGCTCCACGACGTGAGCTGTGCCTCCGCGGCGCCTGGTCCTGGTTAACTGGAGGTAGACTGCGACCCCGGCGTGCGTTCAATCCTGACCCTGCCGACTACGGGGATGAACCGCTGGCTCCCGGCAAGCGCTCCTAACGTGCCTTGGGTTTGCGATGGCTTTCCCGTGTGAACGGCGGTCGCCAGGCAGGTGTCTGCCAGTGGGAAGTTCCACGGAAGGGTTTTCCTTCCAACCATTCTTACAGGACCAACACGGCAGCGCTCAGAACTCCAAAACGGGGATTGCCACTGAAAAGCTTGTTTTAACCAAGGCGTGAGCGACACATGCAGTGTAACACACACAAAACAGGTGCCGCGTCAGAACTGCGCAGCCGCCCTGCTCAGACGCGCAAGTAAAGAACGATCATGTAAGAACGTGCGGACGCGATCACGCCGTGAGGGGCGGGGACCGTTCCTCCTGGGAAGTCACAACGCCCGCCTCCCAGACGCCAAGGGAGGACTTGATGGTTTGGGAAAGGTCTCTGGAGAAGGAAGGGCGCAGGCAAGGCAGCGGGCGCGGTCGGGAGGGAGGGCGAGCGCTGCAGGCCCCAGGGCTGAGGGGGGGGGCGTGCCAGCCCCCACTCCCAGAGACTCCCTCCAGGCAGGGGGACCGTGTGGGGTCCTCGCGGGGCTCAGGGCTGGGGCGGGGCTGGGAGAAGGAATGGCGTGGGATCTCCCGAGGAGCTGAAAGATGGCGTGGAAACGAACGAGGCGCACGTGGAGGCGAGAAGGCTGCGACCTCCAAAGCTGGCAGTGCTCGTGGGAGAGACAGACAGACAGACAGACAGACAGACACTGCCCGCGGCCACGTGCACGTGCCCCGTGGGTCCACTCGGACTCTGCAGAGTTCCTGGAACTTCCGAACACGGTCCTCACCTTGCCGTGAGCGACCCGGACGCGGACACGGCGACTCGGCGCCCCGTCCCTCCACCATCCACCTGCGACCTCACTTGAAGGTCTCCAGACGCTTTGAAAGGTCAGCAGGAGGGGAGGCGGATGACTCAAACCTGCCTTCCTGTGATCTGCACCCTACTCCCCCGGCCCCCGCCTCGTAGTAAGCATTTGAACCCGGCGTCTCACGCTTGCTCCGCAGGTGTTTTACCCGGGGCCACAACTCCAGCTTCTTCATTTCTTCCCTTAGCTGCTCTTCACACAGGAGTTTGTGCCTTTGCTTGCAAGTGGGTTTAAAACCCCAAGCCCCATCTATGGCTTCTACGTAGCATGGTTACAGGCACACTCCATCCTTCTGGGTTTCTTCTTGGAGATAAGATCTCATTACCACCCCCCTCCCCCCGTCCCCCCCCCCCAGCCTCAGGTGACCCGTAACTCTGAACTTCGAGTTACAGGCTTGAGCCACTGTATCTGGCTCTGCCTACACCTTAAACTTCATGCTTTCAATGCACTCAGCAGGACATTACACACAACCTGAAGCCAACTTGTAACTCAGACGGCTCCCCTACACCCAGCCAGAGGGCCCTGAAGCAACAGCAGCCCACTCAAGCAGTACCTGTCTGGGAACAGCTCATCCCCTCAAGTTCCTTCGCCATGCCTAATTCTACTTAGGCTGGCTCTCCCTCTGTTGCCATGACAATCTGCACTGCAACAGGGACACTTCATCACCGGTTGATCAGAAGCTGGCTTGCCAGCCTAGGTCACCTTCTGACAGCCCAGGACTCAGGAACATACACCTAAATGCATCCATGTGGCTGCGGTGGAACGTCCCTTCCCATTTGGAAATGTATTCAATACTCCAGAAAAAGAAAATCACAGAAGTAAGGATGAGAAAAGACGTATGCTAACATCCACGTGGCCAGCATGGTCTCGGTCAAATATTTAAACACATCTTCCACTAAACACAGAGATAACTAAGGAGTCTATCACTCAAACACTACAAGTTTTGTTCATTGCACTCTGGGCTTATAGTTCCTCCGCTAGATGGTGAAAAGAGGGATAGAAAGAGGGCAGAGGGCTGGGCAGGAGGAAATCTGAGTTATCAAATGCAATTTGTTATTGTGTAGCTAATAAAACAATAAATGGCTCTAGCAGCTTCCATATTACATGATACAATAATGTAAATTTAGGTTTTTTTAAACTGCAAACCTAAATTATGTATATTTTAGCACAATATTGCTTTTTGTTTGTTTGTTTGTGTAGGTCGTGGGGCTTGAACCCTGGGCCTGAGCACCGTCCCTGAGCTCTTCGGCTCAAGGCTAGCGCTCTACCCCTTGAGCCACAGCGCCACTTCTGGTTTTGTGGTGGTGAGTTGGAGATCCAAGAGTCTCATGGACTTCCCTGCGCAGGCTGGCTATGAACCACAACCCTCCGATCTTAGCCTTCTGAGTAGCGAGGATTACAGGAGTAAGCCACCAGCAACTGGTGAAGCAATATTTTCTAACTGCTAAGAAATATGCTATACGTAAAGAAGGCAAACTATGCAAAAGCAAAGTCTCCATTTTGTAAAGCATAAAAAAATGTTGGCATTCACGATTCTAAAATGGCTGTGTCTTAAAATCAGAAGGCCCACTTCATAGGAGATGCACGATGATTTGTGTTTTATCTCCTCCCACCTAACAAAAAGCTGGTAGTTAATTAATAACAGGGCTTATAATTAATGGCAGCTTTTAATTATAGGGGGAAAAAAAACCACTGTAGGACTCAGTACTTTAAAGAAAGGAAACAAAGCGATGTTATTGCCTGGGTTTTCCTGGTAGAAACAGCCCCTGATTTATGATGGGCCCCAGGCTGGCGGTGTCATTTGCATAGAAGAAGGAGCAGATTGTAGATGCTCTGACCTGTCAAACACAGGTAGGGCCTCAGAGATAATGGCTCCCCCGCACAAAGCTCCGTCTCGATCCAGACAGACACACACAACATGGAGAGGCCAGATGGATTAAACGAGAGACAAAAACGCCGGCTTCTGCCATCTCCACAGGAAGCACGTAGCGCTACGGAAGATGACAGATAGCAGATAGCACCGGGCTCGCGCCCCAGCCTCCGGGCCCCCAGCGCTCTGCCGATGCCGTGATTCCCACCAACACTGCCGAGACGAGGCAGCCTGTTCAGAGCCAGGAAATCTCCTCCTCGCCGGGCAGGCCCCACCCTGCTGACAAGCCCCATCAACCAGGCCTCCGCACGCGTCTCCCTCTCCAAGAGGCCAGCCCGGAGCCTCTGCCCCGCACCGGGCTCCCTCCCGCCGTCCCTCCATCCCCTTTCTCCTTCCCCTTCTCCTTTCCTTTCCCTCCCGGTGTAGCTCTTCAGCCTCAACCATCTTTGCCCAGTCTACACAGCCCCCTGCCTCCTCGCTGGCTGTCACGTCTGATGACAGACTTGTCTGCTAGTACAAGAGTCCACAAGACAAACTCTGGGAAGAGCAGTGCTTGAGAGACCAGAACAGAAGCTAGCCAAGCCAGTGGCCTTTGTCACACTGTGGGCGTAAAAGGCCTTTCTGCGTCTAACCATATAAAAGGACAGTCTCATGACATCAGCGGCGATGCCACTTGGATTGCTTTTTTTTTCTTCTTTTTCTGGTGCCCGTCCTGGGGCTTGAACTCGGGCCTGAGTTCCACCACTGAGTTTCTTTTATTCAAGGTTAATGCCCTACGACTTGAGCCACAGCTCCATCTCTGTTCTTTCTTTATTTATGGAATGTATTGAAAGTGAGTCTCACACACTTTCCTGCCCGGGCTGGCGTTGAATCGCAAACCTCCGATCTCAGCCTCTTGAGAAGCTAGGATTACAGGCGTGGCTTATTTTTTGTGTCAATAACCAAGGCTTGGCTGAGGTGCTGGAGGCCCAGACGTGCCAGGTTTGACGGGGAATGGAGCAGGTATGGTTACACACTCGGCTCTGCCGAGTGGATGCACACCCAAGTCTTTCCCTGCCCGCCACCGTGCGGTCACACATGCCTAGTGCCAGGAGTCTGCTCACACCTTGCAGTCCACACACATCCACAAACCCTGCGATCCGCCGAGCCCGAGCCCAGGAAGGCAGGGCCGGAAGAGGCCGGGGGTGTCCTCCTCCAGGGCCCTCGGGAGGCTGAGGGGCAGGAGGCAGGATGGAGATGAGTCCCACCATGGGTAGGAGCGGGGGATGTGAACGCCGGGAGGAAACTCGGAAACAATCTGGACACCTCCTTCAGAACCTGAGAACGTTCTTCCTGAAGCCTGCAAACCAAGGCCTTTAAATCGACAATTCACTAAAAAATTAAAAAAAAAAGAGCATTGATTCCAACAGCCAGGGCGGGGGTGGAGGACCGCGGGGAGAAGGGAGGAGCCGGGGGGAGCCGGGGTCCCACGCTGCCTCACGCGGGTCACGACCCAGTCCCGACATCAGTGGTGCAGGTTTCCCAACCTCCATTGTGCCAGAGGGAGAAATGAGGGCGTTTGCCCCAAATCTCAACTCGGCTACTCGGGTCACTGCACCCGCGGCAGAACCGCTCCAGCTGCTCGCACAACGTGGGCCGCTCAGACCTCGAACCCGCGAAACACGCAGCCCTTGCTTCGCATCTGCCAAATGCAAAGTTCAGCGGGGCGCCCCGAACGCCGGTGTGACACGGCAGGACTCGAGAGCCCAGGGCGCCCCGAATGCCAGTGTGACACGGAGGCTGACACGGTGTGACAGGGAGGCTGCGGCAGCGGGGGCACCTGCCCTTGTCCGGAAGCGCCCCTCCGCCGATTTCCTTAGCTTTCTCTTGAAGAAAGGCACTGTTTTCCCGCTTTGAAAAGGCAACCGTGCACTCAGGAATGACAGCAGGTGTCCACACTGACGGGAACTACGGAGGCTGACACAGCAAAACTGACAATCACTATGGCTTCCCTGGTGCTCTCCAATGGTCCTTGGATCCACAACGTGGCCTCAGGGGTGCAGTGACTGAAGTGGGGACACCTTTGAGGGGTCGGGAGTAGTGGGAGGCGAGTGGGTGGCCTTGCATCTCCTCCTCGTGACCATGCAGGGGTCTCATGGCGGCGTGATTCAGGATCGCCACCGCCAGGACCAGGAGCTACGGAACGCTTTTCTCCAGAAGCTCACTGCCCCGGGTACTTTATTATAGTAACACCGAGCTGACGAACAGAGTGGACCTTGTATTCACATGGATTCCATCTTTTGTTGCACTTGAAATAAGTGATGTAAGAGGAAATTGGACTATAAAAGGATTAAAATAGCATTTTAATCAGAACGAGAAAATATTCAAAAGCATTCTAAATTATAGACAGTTAAAATATGTGGAGTGGAAGCACTATATTCTTAAAATGAAGTCTTCACTCTGAACAGACAGAATTAGCACCCGTGAGTATCAAGGAAGGCTGGTCAGGATGGAGAAAACCATTATTGCAACGGAAGAAACCTCAGCATGGCCAAAAGCTCATGTGACTCAGTATCTTGGAGAAAAGGCTTGGCAGCTAAAATCGGAAACATGTTCTTCATCTGGCAATAATAGGCTGCATAGATTTGAAATCCCTGGCTGATTACAGTGAAGAAACTGTGCAGACTTAGAAGGGGAATTCGATGGGGTGGGTGCCGTGTGGCAACCCTCTTCCAGGTTTCCTTTCGTGTGTTCTATGGCGGAAGAAATGTTCATCTTCACTAACACACCGCACAATGTAGGCAAAAATTACATAATATTGCTTTAGAACTCCTCAGAACCCGTTCTTTAGGTAAAACTTTTCTTCTCCACCATAATCTTCCTTAGGAAAGTGGTCTACCCAATGTGAAAAGCAAGTAATTTACAAGTCACATAAACTAGCTCTAGTGTCTGCTCTAATTTCAGTGTGTGGGGCTTCCAAGTTTCCTCACAGGGAATATTTAGATGGGTAGAGGTCTGTGTGCATCATGAAAAAGCTATAATTTATATGCAGGTATGTTTCTTATATATTGAGCTATATCTCTGCAGATATACTCATATAGAGTGCAAGAAGGTAGGGCTATTTTTAGTTTTTGGAAACCCATATGTACTGATTCCCACCATGGTTGAACTCCTTTACATGTACAAACAAGACTGGAGAAAAGGATTGGCAGGAAAAATGAAAATATGAAGGGGTAGTGGTGGCAAATTGGTTCAATGTACCTAGAATCCATAAATCAAACAATGACATAAATGGAACATGATATTGTAGGTTAATTCAAATTTTTTAGAAATTTAAGGGACTAATGGGGGTGAGTCTGACCAAAGTACACTGTTTCTGTTAAGAAAATATCATCGGGAAGCCCATTACCTGCGCAGTTATCACATACTAATAAAAATAAGTCTAAAAACTAAAATGCAGATTAGTAGTTCTAACTAATGTAAGCTCATCAGCCATTCTGCCATTTGGATTCCTAGGTCTTGCTCTTGTAATGACTGTATTATGAAGAATGTTACAAAATAAAAATATTGTGAATGCATCGTGAATACATTTTTCCACTATTTTTATTTAGAATGGCTCTTCTGTGTGGGCATGTGTACTGGTCCTGCGGCTTGAACTCAGAGTCTAGGGCGCTGTCCTGGAGCTCTGGCCCCCACCCCCAAGGCTAACATTCTACCACTAGATTACAGCTCCACTTCCGGCTTTTTTGAGTAGTTAAATGGAGGTAAGAGTCTCACAGGCTTTTTCACTTGGCTTCTAAATGCAGTCCTCAGAGCTCAGCCCTGTGAGTAGCTGGGATTATAGGCATGAGCCACCAGAGTCTGGCGAGAAAACCATTTTTATAAAAAATAAATGTTTTGGGCTGGGAATGTGGTTTAGTGGGAGAGTGCTTGCCTAGCATGCATGAAGCCCTGGTTTCAATTCCTCAGTACCCCATAAACAGCAAAGGCGGAAGTGGCGCTGTGACTCAAGTGGTAGAGTGCTGGCTTTGAGCAGAAAGAAGCAAAAGGCCAGTGCCCAGGCCCTGAGTCCAAGCCCCAGGACTGGCAAAAAAAAGAAAAGTTTCATCATAAAGATAATCCCATGGAGAACAATTCATTCCTATTTAGAAACACTCTATTTTTCCTCAATAAACCATGGAAAAGCGTATCATTCATTCATATATTAAACTTTGACTTTCGGTCAGCTTGGTCAAAACTGGAAACACACACACATCTACAAATAGATCCTGCTAATCTGATTCAAGAAAATCAAGTATCAATAGACAGATGTTAGATAGATAGACAGATAGATGACAGACTTGTGTATATCAAGTATATATACATATATATTGGGTGTTACTAATATATGTATTGTATATTATATATTATTCTATATATAGTAAATAAATAGCGAACACAAACTGTTACATATATTCATTGGCTATATACCCCCTGATAGACAGTACACACAGCAGTAGTTTTCAAACATTCTGGTCAAAAAATAATTTCACATGCCTTCAAATTATTAAGGGCTCCAAATAATATTTTAAAAATATGAATTGAACCTATCAATATTTACTGAGTATATTGAAAACTCAGAAAGTTGTAAAATATAAATGCCAGCTGGCATTCTATAGAGAAACCCCGTCTCACAAAGAACAAGAAACGGTGGACTCTCCCACCTCCTCTGCCTATGATCTAACACATGCCACGAGGCCTGTGGCTCCTAGAAAGCCCCTCTGCGTACTCGTGACAGAGTGGTGGTGCAAGAGAAAAGAGTACAGAGATGCCCGGGAAGCCTTCGGTGTCCCTGGAACAAGCTCTGGGCCTCGCCGCTCTACGGAGCCTCAGCTCAGTGGCTTTTTCAGCCCCGGGGACTTACAAGTCTCCATGCCTTCGTCGTCGTCGTCGACCGCTGGTTTATCGTAAGACTTATCGATGGCAGCTCGGAAGCTCTCGTTGCACCCTCTTCCTCTGATGATCCGTGGCCGTGGCCGGTGGAAAGGGATGTCTCCGTTCAGAGTCACCTCGGCGACAGCCGTCTGCAGACTTTCTAATGAGCTTGACTTTTTCAGGCCCAGAGAAGGCCCCACGTCTCTGCTGGGGGAGCCTTCGGGGTGTCAAGAAAATGACAGGTCAGTGACAGGGAGGCAGGAATCTCATACCTGAGTAGCTATGCATTGTGGGAAAGGTCAGGGTTAGTACTCCTTTTCTCAATGGCGAGGGCTTGAATGTGGATGGAAAATATATAAATAATGACCACCGTTAACTTCAAGTTTCTCCACACTCATTAGATTTTCGTCTTTCCATTAGAAAAATCTCTACCTGGTTTCCACTTTTGTCTCAACCAAAAAGGAATTCTTATCAAATAATTTTCCAAGCAATATATATATTTATATATGCATATTTAATATATAATCTAACAGAATAATAAAAACTTTCATTGAAAACATAGAAGTGATGAGGAGGTGGAGAGGCGACAGACTGATGGAAGCCTTTCACTGTCACGGAAAGCACTTCCATTCGTGGTACAAGTCGGACATCCACGTCACTGAACTTCCTCGTCACAGCCCTCCCTAAATAAAAGCACCCCGAGGGGCTGATGATCGCCAGTGTTGGCAGGACAGCCTGGAATCAGGCACAAGTCATTTCTAGGAAGTAAGAATGGCCCCAAATGACATTAACGGCTCTCTCCAGGGAGGAGGAAGAGCAGGAGAGGCAAAAAGGTTGGACTTAAATCCTTAGGTCTGCAGTCCTGGGAATAACACCTGTTTTAAAAGAACAAAACCAAACAGGGGAGGGACAGTAGTAAGAAGAATTAGCAATTACTAAGGAAATTTCAGCTAGATGCCAGGGGAAAACTCATGGGATTAAAATTTGGGCTCTATTTCCAGAAGATCCAGGGCAGACAGACCTAAGATGATACTGAGAGAACCCGGTTCAGCAGGCAATCAAAGCTGATTTCATTCACCGGCTGAGACAGCCCATCCATCACTGCCTGAGCCAGCACTCCCAGGTAGGCTAATTCGGCTTCTAACGGCCAAAAGAGCGGCTCTGTACCACCACCTGGGCAGTGCGGGTTTCAGAACTGGTTCTTTGCTTAGCCTGTTAGAAAGACAGATGAAATACATGGGCGCGTGGGAGAAGCGAGTTTATCTCTGCATGCGGTCATCAGCCCATATGTTGATCAATAATTAGGGAGTAGCCTTGTCATGTTATTACCTAGAAGACAAATAGTTGTGACGTGGGCTTTCCGTAGCTCAGAGTATTTTAAAGGAAGATCACAATCAAATTCAGAGCATCAAAATAGGAATTATCCTTTAAAGATTCATTTAGATCACATCTTTGGACCAATTTTCACAATGGGGTAGTCGTTTTAGATAGGTTGAAAATGCAATATAGGCAGAAAAGTAGACATATAATTCTAATGATGAAGGAATAATCCATAAATTATCATGCTGGGAGAAAATGATGATATATTTCACTTTCTCAATGCAGATTATTATTTATTTTATGACAAGAGTATACATAAAATGTTTCAAACAAAATCAATCTTACTTCTACTCTTCATAGAACTGTAATTTTTGACAAGTAGATTTTCTAAATTACTCACAAAAATTCTATTACAGGAAGAAAACTGAATTTTGTTCCAATGGTGAAACAAAATATAAAATTATAGAATCAGGAAGAAGAGAAAGGATCTATCCTGGACAGAGATATTACCTTCATACACACTACATTTAGCACTGTCAAGATCTTTTTCCAAAAAAAAATGATGACTATTAGTTTTCATAATTTTCCAGCTGTGTTTGAGCTCTGTAAAATATGTTATTAGGCAAATATTTGGTGTATTCTTAGGTAAATTAGGATATACATCTATATGAATGTATGAATATGGGTGTATATGACTCCAATTAAAGTATATTTACAGAGCTTGCCTAATAAGCAAAAAGTCCTGACTTCAAATCCCAGTATCATTAATTCATGCTTTCAGTAAAGTTATTGTACAAATGGTACTATAAATACCATTTGCCGTATTAAACGTTCATTCATGAAAAGTTAGCTGAGTTTTTACTTAATATACTCAGAGCAATAAAAACGTTAGTAATGTCCAGCCACCAGTGGCTCATGCCTAGAAACTCAGGGAGGTCGAGATCCAAGGATCAAGGTTTGAATCCAGCCCAGCCAGAACAGTCGGTGAGACTCTCATCTCCAATAAACTACACAGAAAAAGCCAGAAGTGGCGCTGTGGCTCACACGGTAGAGCACTAGCCTTGAGCGCCAAGAGGCTCAGGAACAGCACCCGGGCCACGAGATCAAGCTCCAGGACCAACAAAGAAGAAACAAAGTTAATAAGGGAGCTAAGAAATGCTATGTGTATTAGAATGGAATATCCCTCAGCATAAGCAAAGGCAAATCTGCAAAGAAAACCAATGGCAAAAATATAATTGAAGAAACAATAGAACGTACAGGTGGACGCGTGAGCTGCAGGTGAGCGGGGGAGCTCTGCCTACCACGGGCGCAGCTCGGGTGGCCTTCTCAGCTCCCCACACGCACAAAGCCGGCAGGGCCTCTCAGAGCCTTCCCTGCCTCATGTGCTCTCGGTTCACACAACATTTCCACAAAAAAATACTGATACCTATTGATAAGAGGCACTGCACGAGGACCCCCCCGGGTCTATGCTTGCGTTGAATATTTTTCCATAAAAAGTTCCACAAAGTCGGTCTCTGCCACTTGCCAGGCTTTTGACAGGGCTCAGCCGTCGTAGGGCTCAACCTGGACATTTTGATCGGAATCTGCTTGTAGCCCTTGATTTACATGTCACCTGTGGCTACTCCCAACAGGTGCGGGACACAAGGCCCGCAAGGCCTCCAGTGCAATTTGCTTCTCTGCGGGAAGAGGTCGCGGACGTCTCGGCGGCCACGTGGGTAGCAGAATGGGAGGAAGTGTAGCTGTCCAAGAAATTTGAAGTTTTCAATGTGTGTTTTGCTGTGAGTGTGCTACTCTCGGCCTGATCTCTGGGTCTTCGCCTGCTCGGTATATTTGTTCATGGCTGACACTACTCAAGCCTCACTCCCAGCTCAACTTTCCTCTGGATGAATGGAGATAAGAGTCTCATGAACTTCTCTGCCTAGGCTGGATGTGAACTGAGATCTTTGAGATTTAAGACTCTTACAGTCATGAGCTACCAGCTCCTAGTTAAGAAAGGTTTTAAAGACTAAATTAGGATCGGTGAATGAAGTTACTGAGAGGCATAACATAAACTAAGCATATACAAGTCATGTAAACAGCAAGTCATTTTTCTGTATAAAATATAGGCAGGACTATTTTTAACAGAAAATATCTTTAACATATTTTATTTAAAATAATACTTTATAGAGTTTATATAATCTGATATAAAACTCTTTGGTCTTCAGTAAATTTTGTTTACTTTTTATATTTTAAGGGTTAGATGACCAAAAGATGTAATTCTCTTGTTTTTTATATTCTCTCTCAGAAGCTTATGACATGCCTTCAAATATAACGCAAGATTCCTAAGTCTTGGAAATAGGGAAATGATGCTATTTTCCCTACATCTCAATCTTCATTACTGTGGTACTGAGAACTGAGCCCAAGGACTTGAACATGCAAGGCAAGTGTTCAACTACTGATGCAGACCCTTAACCTTAGATTTGTACTTTTATTTCTAATACTCCTCTTGCCCACACTTCTCGCTCCACAAAAACCCCAGACAGTGAAAGACAAAGGGAAACGAATTTCAACCTACATTATAAAAGGCTTCTAGCACAATACATGATCTATACGCCAAAATGGCACTCTGACTCTACCAAAGTCTTTGGACTGTCAAATCATGATGATCTTAAAAATTCATGTGAAGTGAAGAAGGAAAATAACTGAAAATCTGTTGACTTTCTAATATTGAGCAGAAGAGCCAAGTTTAGATATTTTACTGGTGTCGATATAAAACGAACACCCCAAAGGGCTATTTGGTGCCCCTCTTATAATTTTTAATCTCATTATTTCCAAATTTAATAGGATAAATTAGTATACTGCAAAATATCTTCCTTATGAATCTAGGAAATGACATTACAGAAAAACATGGCATGATTAGCTTATAAATTCTGTGTCTTCACCAGGTATTGGTTTCATATAAAATATGACATCATTGTCTTTTAAATAAAATGAAATTGGCTTTTTTCTTTGTAGTATCTTTGAGCTAGTTAAAATGTCATTCAGCTTTTACCTAACTGCTAGGATCCACAACCATATCCTAAAGTCTGAATGGTTCAAGTTGATTTTTAGGAACATTAAGACAGAAATTGGGTCTTCAAAAGTACTATGTAGTTTAAAAAAAAAAAAAGAATTTCTATGTTACATATATGAACTATTAAGTAATGTGTTTATATTGCCATGAGCCAGAATTCCAATGAATTTTATGTTTGATGAGAAAAATAGTTACTTAGGAATAGCTGAGGCTATAGTTAATTGCCTGGCAATATAGTTACTCTAATGACTTACTGGATATAGTTTTACAACCTATCTTTTATTCTATAGAACATGCTAACTTCAAACAAGCTTACAATAATTTTTACACTGTATATGAGATACATACACATTTTTCTTCCAGGCTAAAGCTACTACTACTACTGCAGGTTAAAAAGTTGAACTACAGCTAGCTAGTACCAAGTGATGTACCTACATTATCCTAGATCTAGAATTATTAAAACAAGATTCTGAACTTAAAATAATTCATAAGTGCCCAACAGCACGAAAAACAGGACAAAGTAAATATTTCAACTACACGGAAAGCTCTTCTTCTGCTTCAGACACTGAAGCAGAAGGGCTGGGCTTGCGTACAGTATGGGCCGTTCTCAATGAAACTATTTAAGGGTGGGGGGCAGAAGGAGTTCCTCTGATTGTTTTCATGTAAAAACACAAAAAGTAAAATCTACTAAAATGTTAGACCCAGTTCAACACAACCCATTATTTCTATGGAATGATTTAGAGACAAATGAATTTAGAACAGGTTCACAAAGCTAATGGAGCCATTTACATTCAATAGTCTAATCAAATGTCAGGTTTAATTATAAACTAGTTCTTTCATCAGGAAAAGAATTAAGGAATGATTTATGATAGCAATATTGGACACTCACCTTTAGCAATGTTATCTTTCAAACCACAATCATTACCTTGAGAATTGAGTGTAATCTAGACATCACATTAATGATTCCACTTAACAGTGTATGTTTTCAGAATTTAAAACTAAATGGATCAGGTATTCAGAATTTTTATGTTTTACAAATTATAAGCAATCATTCTTATATACATATGGTTTGAAAATCTAAAGCAATCATTCTTATATAAATATGGTTCAAAAATCTAAGTCTGTTTTTAAGACTTTAATATATTTCCCTTTAATAGGTACAACACTGATAAATTTTTTTCTAACAGAAAGAAAAATCTTACACGATTTGATTTCCTACAATGGAAACATCTGTGCAAGACTAGAATACTTATGTTTACATGCATTATGATTGGCAGCTCTGTAATTGTGATAAGCTCCTTGGACCATGGTTTCCATGGAAACAGTCTAACAATCCATTCTTACCTGCTTTCTGGTCATCCACTGTATTGAGTTTACTCTCCTCAGCTACTGTTAAAAGGTAAATGTATAATGGTTAGCCCAGTTAGTCCCCTTAGCCCAACATGCTTCAATCATTCCCAGATCTTTACAGTTAGGTGACAATTCTTAGGTAATATTTCATGCAAATAGTATGTAACATCAAGCACACATCCATAATCAAAAATAAAGGGAGAAGATAAGCAGTATCTCCATGCAATTGGCCAGTCATTTCATTTACAGATATGTGTGTTATTCATAGGTTAGCATATCATAATTAGCCAAGGCAATGCATCACCAACATTTTCTTGTACGCATATCATAAATTAATGCTTTTAGTCTTGAAGTTACAAACAGCCACCATAGCACAGCGTAAGTTACAACAGATTAACTAAAAAACAATCAGTCCGCTTCTGCATATAATTATTTTACTGCTTTTGTTGATTTAGATTTAGAGAATAGCACTACCTGATTGGTGTCTGATTGAACAATTACAGTTATTTTTCTCCTCCTGTTTGCTCTCAAATATGTTCTACAATAAATGTTCTCTCAAATTATTAATTTGATTAAATGTCTTAATTATCAAAATACAAGAGAATCTATCAAGTAAACCTCAAAGACTTATTAAAGAAAGGAAGATAGCATGATATAGCAAGATTCTAGACATGGATTGAGATAATGGTTTCTCTCCAAAGCTTTGTCTTCTAGTTAAAAATCCCACAAACCAAATACAATTCTAATGAAACTGTTTTTCAGTAGCCAAAGTGTTAAAACAATTCAGATTTTTTAAGATAAAAATACATGAACATAGCATGATATGCACGTGTTTTTTCCTTTCTCGTAAGAACACATATATCAACATATTGTATATTATGTAAACATGCCATTTATGAGTACTACCAGCTATCTCAAACACACAGATAAACTAATTTTTGCCAAATTTTCACATTTCACATTTATTTTCCCTATTGAGCAAAATAAACAGACATGTGTTTGGGGCCATCGATTCTATCCTGAAAGCATCAAAACCTTATTTAGATAAACATTCATGGAGATTGTACTCACTACCTAAATCCATGCTTTTTGATTTTCGCGTTTTAACGAAATCCAATTGACTGGCATCTGAAAATTGCTTTGTGCGTTTTTCTGACATACTCTGCCGTCCGAATCCTTCCCGTTGAAAAGCAAGAACCGGGTCAACATCTGGACTCAAAGAGCTGGTGCAAAGAGAAAGACAGGCACAAAAGTATGTGTTAAAAATAAAACACATCCCACTTTTAACAAAATTCTATATGCAATTGTGTGTGTGAACAGTCCTCAAAAAAATTAAACTAAGTTACAAAAATAAAGATCACTTTGAAATACACCATGCCCGAATGGAAGGCAATGGAAAAATAATTAATTTAACATTGGAGTTAAAAGTATGTCAGTTTTCCTCTTTTGTTCCCTGTTCTGTTTTTTCTCTATGTTTGATGATACATCATTATTTTTCAGTGATTATTAAAAATGAGACTGATCCTTGGCAGACACTGGAAAGATTGATAATGTAGAGAAGCCTGCAGATTATATATGATTGTATAAATTGCATTGGAATATTAGTTTCAAAAAGCCTGTGCTCTGGCCTTTCTATGTTTATCTTGTGTTTCAGCAAAGGAAAGAGAAGGAAAAAAAACCTTCATGAAGATGTGGATATCAGTGAAACAGCTCATCCACTGAGAAGCCAGTTCAACAAAGCGCCAACAGGATCTATTCTGACTAAGCTATTTTGTTGGACAGCCCGAAGTCAAACCAGTAAATAAGAGAAGATCCTGTGTGCTACAGATTCCTAGGGAAATGCTAAGCTGGCTGTGTGGACAGATGCCCTGGGGATCGACAGCCGAGGAGGGTGTCGGGAGCAGCGGAGCTAAGTCTGGATGGTATTTCACTCAGGTTACCCCGACACAGTGGCCCAAGCAGGAAGAGGCGGCAGCAGATGGCACTCCAGTGGGAACGACACACATTCCAAAGTATTCTCCAAAGGAAGCGGCTGGAGCTGAGGCAGAATCACTGAGATTTGTAAAAAATCTGTGATCCCTTTAAAAAAAGCACTACCAGGTGTTCTGGGCACAGTGTACACGAGGGATTATTTTTCTCTGTGTTGGATGCATCCATAGATAAATAAACCAGCTAGCCTTTGTGGGATCCACACAGCTTGGCTTTCGGGCCAGAGAATGACTCTCCACGACCAATTAACATACCACAATCAGGGAGCCAATTCTGCTAAGAAAGCTGGATTTACAACAGATTTCAATGTTTCTGATGAATTCAAGGTCTTGGGGAAATTATCATTCACAATGTGAAATTTACAATGACCTAGCAGAGATGCACAACGGAAATTCAGCAGCAATTTCTTGCGCATGAAATGACAGTTGGCCAAAAGTTGAGACAATACCCAGAGAAAATCTCTGCCCATGCATTAAGCGGAACGATACGTTCTAGCCTTGCTCACAAAGAGAATCCCTCTATTTTTCAAGACCAATGAAAGAATTCAAGGAGGTAAGATGAAAGCCCTTTGGGAAATAATAAACTAATAAACAAAGGAAGTATTATTATCCAGGGAAGACTTCCTAGTAAATGATCAAAGTAATATTAATTAGGATGATCTGTAAAACCACATAAAGGGAATTATAGTCCCTTTGTAAAGCTACTTAATTAAAAAAGGAAAAAAAAATCTTTGATGCTGGTAACCCTATCTGCGATCCTAGCGACTCGGGAGGCTGAGATCTGAGGAGCATGACTGGAAGCCAGCCAGGGCAGAACCCAGTGAGTCACAGAAAGCCCGAAGTGGAGCTGGGGTGCAAGTAGTACAGGGCTAGAAAAAGCTCAGGGACAGCACCTCAGGCCCGGTGTCAAGGCCCGGGCCAGGGACAGAGACACACAATCATAGAGGCTGCATAAAGGACAAACCTTCTCAAGCTTCCCCACCAAATTCATGGCACATCAAACTGAAAGAACCCTAGCCAGGGAGGAGGTCTCAGAATTGAAGAAAGCATTCACTCTTAAAGTCAAGCACACGCAGGGTCAAGGTTAACAAAGAGCCTGTCCTTCAGTACTACAAAATTAAAGTTGCCCCACTCTAGCCCTGGGTCAGGAATCCAGACAATAGAAAATAAACCTCACAGGGAGCAGGAGTCTAGTCCAAGCCCCAAATAATTATCTTTATGTTTGTGGTAATACATGACCTTGTGCATTAATAAAGTTTAAACAGAATGTATTTGTAAAACTTTCTTCAAAGAAATGCAAATTATCACTACCAAAACGATCCTTTAGCATATTTTCAAAATCATTTCATATCCTCTGACGTTAAGTTGTCATTAAAATTAAATGTGCTACGCTGGGCACCAGTGGCTCGTGTCTGTAAATACGAGATAGTCAGTAGGCTGAGATCTGAGGATCTTCGTTCACAGTCAGCTTAGGCAGTCTGAGTCTCTTATCCCAGTAATCAGAAAAAAGATGAAGGCTGACTTGTTGCTCAAGTGCTAGAGCACTAGCCTTGAGAAGAAAAGTGCAAGGGGTTACGCCCAGGGTCAGCAGTTCACGTGCAAGTTTTGGCACACACACACATGCACACACACCACCACCACCCACGTACAATTATAATGTATTGTTATTCACCTTCCTTAAAAACATTGCTAATGTTCTCTAAATCCACTAATTGAAAAAATAGACATTCTATGTGTTAACAAATTAGAAGCATTGCCATTTGACATATTTAGCCTCCCACAATTGTGCAGTGAACTATAAACATACACAATTTAAAATGTCAAATGAGTTTGTGAGTTAATAAGAGTCTTAAAATAACTAAATATTCTTAAACCATGACATAAATTAATTCTTCCCTATTAATAAGCCCATTACACTAATTTCAGATACAATAAACAGCGCACCAGAATATTGAGCAAGTTCGGCTGCAGGACTGACAGATGATTCTTTAGAGACTGTAACCATATCCTGACCCCCCAAAGTTATTAAAAATTCCGCTTATTAATCCTGTCTTATTGCCCTTCTGTTTTCCTAACATTTTCATCAAAGATTAGGGAGATATTGTCAGCCTGGAAAAGCTTACGCTCTCCGCCCTGACGCAGAGCAGCTGCCATGCTTGTTTGGATAACCCTTCATTCATATTCCTACCCTGGTCCCACATTCCCCAAGGTGAAATCGCCCAAGTCCTCCTCTTTTTCTGCAAATCCTCCTTAGGGAAAGGAATGCCACCATCTAGCTCTGCAAGTTGTTTACTTCTTCTCACCAATGGAACCCTTTCGAAGGCCCCCCACAGAGCTGTTCTCAAGACCTCACCTCCAAGGCTTCTCAACCTGGTGGAGACCCAGAGACTAGGTCCCTGAGAAGAAGAAAGACTGCACAAATGGAAGCCTCTCCTCCTCCACTTCTGCCCCCCCTTTCAAACTGGAGCAATGTAACAGCAGCTGCTACTTCAAGTGGGATTTTACTGTATATGGTGGCCCCCCTCGAAGCTTACCCCCCAAATTCATTCAATGCTAAGCTATTATGGGGCAGGCTTGAGCAGAGCTCTATTTTTAAATGCTATGTTCTCACAGGCAGAAATTTAAAAGAAAGAAAAGCTGGAGCTCAACATTTCAAAGGCCTAAATTACAGGTGAAGCTATTTCCAGAGAACATCTGCAGAATTAACAAATAAATGAACTGCATTTTGGGGAAAGAAGAAGGGGTGTATACTTTATTTTGAAAAAGCAGTCTTGAAATGTTAACACAAACAAATGCGAGTCAGCTAGACACATTTAATCTAATATATAATGTTGACCCAGGTCATGTAAAGAGTAAGAGGCTATTAAGGGGTTAGTAGGGAAGGAACAATGCCAAAAGCACAGTTTTGCTACTGTGTTTAGAGAAGATCCCACAGAAGGGACAAGAAGGAAGTTTCATGGTTTCACGATCATCCAAACGTCAGAGGCCATACCTACAGGACAGCCCGTTTGCTCACTGATAGGTAATTAGCAGGCACGTAGCTTAAAGCCCATGGCGACACCGAGTCCCTCACTGGCTCAATAGTATCAAAGGCTTTCCTCTACTTTGAAAGACTCCCCAACTCTCCCCAAACTCATCTCCCTTGAACCTAGTACAAAGAATCTCAAAGACTATGGCTATGTCAGGCACCAGAGGCTCGAACCTAGAATCCCAACGGAAGGTCATGGTTAGAAGCCAGGCCAGGCAGCAAAGTCCGTGAGACTTATTTCTAATTAGCAAAAAGCTGGAAGTAGAGGGAGGTTTAGCTCAAGTGGCAGGGTGCCAAACTTGAGTAAAAAACTAAAAGACAGCTCCCAGGCACTGAGTCCAAGCCTCACTACGGGCACATGAACAGACAGACAGACAGACAGACAGACAGACCAACCACACACACACACAAAGTAAAACCCAGATTACAGTTGAAACACTCTCTTCCCACTTCCAGAACACACAGTTTCACCTAATTGGTTCAACACACTTAGCGATTGGGTTAGCATCGATTTAATAGAAAAGCGATCACTGCATTAAAACGAATTAAAAATTAAATTTTTAAGAAAGAACGAGTAGTGATGTCTGGGTACTTGTTGGCCAAAGTCCTAAACACAGCCTTTGAAGGCTAACACCACCGAGCCCGAGACCACGAAGGAGTTCGCGCGCGGTGTGCGGTCCCGAGCCCTCGGCACGTCGGGAACGCGGTGAACGAGACCGGCGCGCGCACGACCGCCCACGACCACCCACTCACCACTCGGCCGACTCCAGGACCGCAGCCTGGGCCCAGGAGCCCGCGTCGGGGGCCACGAAGCCCACGTCGTCGTGGGAGCTGGAGGAGGACTGGTCCGAAAGGTGCGGAGGGAGCACGGCCAGCCGGTCGTCTTCGATGATGACCGTGTCGTCGTGGGGCATGTTCACGGTGGGGGACAGCTGGTATTTACCTGCCAGAGGCAAAAGGAAAAAGCAGTTCTAGACGGCCATGGAAGCGCAGTCCCTGTTCATGCGGACGGCCCCCCTTCCCCGTCGCTGCAGAGCAAAGGAGAACCTAGCGCATCACTTTCTCCTGAGTGGCTGTCCAGCACAGACCCCAAGTCCGCCCCCGTCTGTGACACTGTGGGGGTACAACTCAGCCCACACCGTGGGATTTCTTCCGTGGGCTGCGTCTGAAGCCTAAACGGATCACCAAAAATGCCTCGAGTGTGACAGCGCCCAGCGAATGCTAAGGCGAGGAAATCTGGAAAGTTCTGGCAAGGCACTTCGCGTGCGGCCTCCTGAAGGGCAGGCAAGCGTGCGTCCATTCACGCGGCAGGCCGCCCCGCACACACACGCGGGCGAGCGCCCCTCCACGGAGCTCCCACGCACCAAAGACACGCCGAGGGCACACCGGCGGGGCCCCCGCACAGCACCACGGACGTGGACACGCACAGTTTCTCTTGAGAAAATGCATTTCGGGGGGCTAAACCCCGGAAGGTGGCTTGGGAATCCCCATCCTGCCGTCCTTCCCCACTGGATCGTCTGCGGTCTCGCAGCGTGCTCCGCGTGGAGGGCTGTCCCGGGCAGCGTGCTCCGCGTGGAGGGCTGTCCCGGGCAGGTTGGAGTGTCCTGCTAGGCCTGGGTCACACGGGCAACAGGCGTGAGGCCAGGCTCCCAGCCACGGTGCCAAGGTCACAAGACATGGCCCACGAATCCAAACTCCACCCAAACGAAGGGGCAAGGACAATATCCCTGGCCACCTCACAAGAGGACAGCAAACCTTTCCACTGAAGTCAAACTTCCTAACTGTTAAAGTCATTTGGGGCAGGTCCTTCCCAAACCAAACTTCCGCCTTGATTTCCTAAGATCTACCACAATTTTGTACATGGGGCACTTCTCTTTTAATATAAGTTTTCTTTCTTGCCAGTCCTGGGGCTTCAACTCAGGGCCTGAGCACTGTCCCTGGCTTCTCTTTGCTCAAGGCTAGCACTCTGCCACTTGAGCCACAGCACCACTTCTGGCCTTTTCTATATATGTGGTGCTGGGGAATCAAACCCAGGACTTCATGTATACGAGGCAAGCACTCTACCACTAGACCATAGTCCCAGCCCCTATAAATTATTTTTTCAAACTGCACATGGAATTGGTTTAACATTAGTCTTAGATCCCACCTTACAAGCAAATAATCTTAAGAATGATGCATATGGCATAGAGTCCTGAAAGATATAGTATATGTATTTGTAGACAGTTCAGCAAAGAAGCAGAAGTTGTTATAGCTGCTGTTTATATTCCCAGGGTGGCCCACAACAGTAAACTTTCTTGAAATTTCAAATGCATGAACACTGTAGTATTGACTACACTGTTATAGCAACCTACATGTTCACCGAAAGCTCCATACAGCCTCTTAGCAAAACAAACCTTTTATTTGATTTCAAATGCATTATTGTGACAAACTAAGACAACTAGGTCCTTTGTATGCATCCTTATGATGGAGATGTAAATCAAGGGTAACATGTAATAATTTCCCTTTTCCTGACTTGAAATCACTTCCTACTCAAATTTTAGGGTGTCAATACAGAAATCTGCTCACCAGAGTATTTGAAAATAAGGTAGGACACACTAGCACTATTAGTCAGAGACATGTTTCCTTCAAAAGACCAGCATAAACCAGGGTGACACCCTAAGTGACAATTCACAGTGACATGACATATATGACATTGCTAAACACCAATTTCTAACTCAAGAATACTGTCTTGAAGGAAACATCACAGAGAAACCAAACCACATACGTTCTTAAACACAAAACCTGAATCTTTTACATTGGGGTTCATATAATCCTTTTTTTTTTTTTTTTTTTTTTTGCCAGTCCTGGGCCTTGGACTCAGGGCCTGAGCACCGTCCCTGGCTTCTTTTTGCTCAAGGCTAGCACTCTGCCACTTGAGCCACAGCGCCACTTCTGGCTGCTTTCTATATATGTGGTGCTGAGGAATAGAACCCAGGGCCTCATGTATACGAGGCAAGCACTCTTGCCATTAGGCCATATTCCCAGCCCTGGTTCATATAATCTTTTGTTGTCATATGTTGTGAGTAGGAAGATTATACCTTAAATGACAAAATACATACATATGAACATATGTGTGTATACAGCATGCAAATATTTATAAATGGCAAGAAGACTCTCTAGTAGGACAATTTAGCATGTTTCTCTTGCCCACGATTCTAGGGACTAATATTTCACCAAATTTGATTACTTAAATATTCCCACAGTTTTGCACTACTCAGATGGCTTGCCAAGAAGTGCTTTAAATGAACAACTAAACTACCTAGCTACACATTCCACCACGCTCCACCAAGATGAAACCCTGATCTCTATTCTACTATGAAACCTTCTAAGCTTGACTCAAGAAGGCTTCACCCATTTCTGATGGATAGATTTTCCTTTTACCTCCATTGGTTAATCAACATAGTAAAACAGGTCAGTAGTAAACCAGTTACTATTTTTCAAAGAAGGAAAACAATGACATACAAAATGATTGTTTACTAAACATTTATTCATTGCCAATTTACAGAGAATGCAACACCACTCATAATACTGCAAATAACTGAAGTGGGGGAATTTGTGCCAGTGAGATGACCTGGAACAAAGCAGCAGTGTCTCATTTTCTACGTCAAATGTCTAACAAGACGGATATATTCCGAGCAGAATTATTATTTAAATTCATCACAAATGTGTGTACATAGAAACCTGGAGGTAAATTCTAAAATGAATACAACAGATTACTTGTTTGTTTTAAACAAAATTGTTCAGATAAAGCCAAAAAAACAATTCAGGTTCTGTGTTACCAAATATCAACATTTTATGAGTGAACATGCTGATTTAAAATGCCTAATACTCTCCGACGTGTGTGTGTGTGAGTGTGTGTGTGTGTGTGTGTATCTCGCCCAACAATTGGAAATGTTTCAGAGATGATCCTACCAACGCGAGTTCACTACCAGCGACTTTTTTGTGAATGTTCAAACTGCTCTTTTTATATCTATTAAAATGGAAATTGTTAAAAATGATAACCTTTGCAGAAGATTTGTTTTGGTTATAATTCACAGCTAAGGAGGTAAGTTATGTGTGGCCAGAAAACCATGCATTCAAATAGTGGTCACTTTATCCAAATCTACACTCGCTTTCTTGGGTTCCTAATTCCTTAATAGAAGATGAGTAGGATACAACTTATTTCATTAGTAATTTCCAAGACAAATTTTTTCTTGTCAGCAATGCTGCTGGAATGGAATAACTTCTGGAGACTATTCAATGCCTTGCTTACAGGATGGACACACGTAAATTGATCTGAATAAAGAACAAATGCCTTGAATGTCGTTCTCAGTTACAGTGTGGACTTGGCATTCCCCAGAGAGGGGTGGTTTTAGAACGAGGAAACAGGCAAAAAAAAAGAAAACAGAACAAACATCACCATGGGACTTGGAACTTAGTTCTTTTATCTGGTAAGTGAGAAAGTGTGTGGTTGATGACATCTGACATCTTTTCAAGAGAAAGTCCATTCCTATTTTTGGTGCATTTTTTTAGAGGCCTCTCTTCTAGTTGTGTTCCCATTAGAGAAAGATCACAAGGCTTCAGAAGTCTCTTTAATTTAGAGTCTTAATTTCGGGACTGCGGGGGGAGTCTAGGTGAAAATGGTCCCTGTTCACACGTAACTAATTGATACATAAGGTACTTATTGGAAATTTCAATACAAATTGTCTTCATACCGTATCAGATCCTGTAGTAACTAAATACCACCACAACCATAACTGTGATTTTAATGGTAGGACAACCATACATCAACCAGCTAGAATCTGGGAAATCTCCATGCACCCAAATACTATGCCAATTAGAAGACTATCACAATTGGTGCAGGCTAATGTAAATTCAGTGCTCTCATCTCATATTTGGTTCTGTGTTTTGGTGTTCGGTTGCAAGGTAACATTTTTTATAGAATTTCTAACTTCAGAGGTTAACAAACCTCATAAATAGCATTTAATTCTTAGGTCAATAATACTAGAGATGACCAAAACTAAATAATTCCTACAATTTTGGCTGCAAAATACATCAATTTAAGGATATACATATAGGATCAAATATATAAGATCTTGTAACTCCCTTATACAACCACTTGAAGTTTAAAAATAGAAAATAATTTTTAAAAAGCTATATAGGATCTCTAGTTTACAGTATAATATGTAAAAAAAAAAAGTCTTAAGAAAATATGCAAAGCCTAGAACGTCTGTTTGGCAGATTATCCAACAATGAGGCTGAAATCCCCCTCAGCCCACTTGGGAAATGTACAGAATATCATGAAGCAGGGCGCTGGGGAGAGAAGGTCCTACGGCCAGGAAGTGTCTGGTGCATTATATACACCTAGCAGAAGGAAAGGGTCACAAAGATGCCAGCCACAACCCAAGGCAATAGGGACTAACAAAGTCATAGCTAACAAAACAGGGTCAACAGACCAGAGAAAATGAAGGACCCCTCAACCAGGTATAGAATTTCAATGTCGCTAGGTTAAAAAACTGGGGTGGGGGTGGGGCTTGTGTGTTTTCTAGTTCTAGGTTTCGCCTTCCTCTGAAGCATCAGGGATTGGAGGCAGGATGCTGGTTACAGGAACTGGTGGACCAATGGTCTCTTTCAGTATGGCAAGTCCTATGTTCCTATAATAAAGGGGAAATTACAGCGGATCACTTTGTATGCACACAGATCCAAGGAGACACACACACACACACACACACACACACACACACACACACACTTTATCTTTCTCAAGGGGTCTAAAATTCCACCAATAGAAAAGATTTCAGCAGTTTTTCACCAGTCAAGAAAGGATGGCAATTTCACAGCAGTGAAGCAACTGATAATTAATAAGCAATGATTAAATGCATACCCAACTGTTGTCTGAACCAACAGGTAGTATCGTTTCCTAATTGTACATACCAAGCAAGTAAAAAGAAGCATGCTAACAGAGTGGACCCAAGACTGGTCTGTCTAAATTCTACACATAACAAGATAAGAAAAGAAGAATTTAGCAATTTTTCCAAATGAGAATATAGGAAGGATTAGAGGAAGAACAGCAGACAATTCTGCAAGTTGTGGTGATGTGTTTTTCTTCCTATCGTGACCAGTATATGGTCCCTTGAAGTCAGAGATTGTTCTTTATTCATCTTCGTATCTACAGCAAAGGTATATGTTCTATCTCTTGCCGATGGCAGGATTTCCATAAACATCCACTGATGAATTAAACAAGTTCTTATTCCAAAGGAGCTCCATGACAGAAACTTGAATTGCATTAAATCTGCACTAAATGTATTCAAAATGGATTTAGATTTAGGGTTTTACTTTAAATTGGAGCCTAGAAAAAACAGACCAGTAATACAAGGGTTTTATGTCCGGTGTCACTTTAATCAAAACCGCCTCTTATGTTCTAAATTTGAAAAATCTCACAAAGTAATCCTAAGATGAGCAATTCTGCAAATCTAACCACTCCAGCGGCAAAGCAGGTCTTTACTAACTGCATCTGTTAGGAGAAAGCTGAACTGCAACAGAGCAAGGCTAATCACCTCATCACCCACAGGGGCTACGCAGGCAGCAGCTGCTGAATCCAGACAAAGGATGCCCAAGACTAGCACCAACATTTTAAGACTAAAGCTCTGAGAAAGTCTCACACAATTAAAACGTATTCTTTATCTACTATGTCCAACCAAGTGACAGTGAATATTTCAGATGGATGCATAGCTAGAGGTATAGGTGTTTCCTTTCCTCGTTCTTCTCCTCTAAGCATTGCTTCTGCGACTGACAATAAAACTTTGACTCCTTGTTATATCCATTACCTTTTGTAGACATTGATGTTGGGGCTTGAACTCAGGGCCCGTAGCTCTTTTGCTGAAGGCTGGCACTTAACCACATGAGCCATAACTCTACTACGTACGTGTGTGTGTGTGTGTGTGTGTGTGTGTGTGTGTGTGTGTGTGTTGGTACTGGGGCTTGAACTCAGGGCCCAGGCATTATCTTTTGGTTCCTTAGCTCAAGGCTGGCACTCTTATCACTTGAGTCACAATTCCACTTTGGACTTCTTGATGATTAATTGGAAGTATGAGTCTCATGGGTTTTCTGCCAGGGTTGACTTCAAACTTAGCTTCTCAGATCTCAGCCTCCTGGGCAGTTAGGATTATAGACATGGCCACCGATGCCCAGCTATGAACATTATGCTTGATTGTTCTTAGAACAAACCTTCACTTATTATTTCCAACAAACTAAGAATATGCTCCTGGCAGGAAAACATTTCTTTGCCATCCTTTTCTTTTTTGCTCTTTCCTCATGTCAAGGGATCTAAAACTCACTTAACAAATCAATGTATTGATTTATTCTTTCTGCATTAACATTTCCTGAATGACCACACCGAAGCTGTTCTTTTTCCTCTTGGTAATACAGAACTCTCTTATATTAATATTACATTAAGAACCTCTCAGTGAACCAGAGAAAGCACAAACAAGATGGGAGGAGAAGAGTTTTACCTGACTTACCCATTATTCTACTGAGGGCAGCATTTCTCGTGGGCGATCCGTCAAGCCCCTCGATCCCACTGTAGAGGGAATGGGAGATTCTTCGCTCTCTATCATCCAACACTGTTTCAATGGGCAGCTCGGGTCCAGGGGGGCTCCCCGGTGACTTTAGCTACAAAGAGGGGTTGGCAAGGGAAAATCAGCACTGGAGGCCCATTAGCAGCACGGGGGAATAATAACAACTTGCCCGAAGCCTGCATCCAACTGGGTAGCAAATGAACTAGAACTTTTCACCCTGTACCAAAATAATTTGTGATGACAGCTCTGCCTAATGACCAACTTTCTGTACCACTTTACACTAGGCCCCCCACGAAGTTCTGTCAGATTTCAACCACTGCAGGAAAATATGTATATTAAAAGCTTTTTAAAAAGTCTCATCTTGTTGCTTATTTTGTTAGTATCTGCTGAAGTTAATTTAAGTTATGCTTGACTCAGAATTCTTTATTAGATGCTGCTCTGTAGAAGGCATGCTTCTTGAGAATAAATGCTGGACTTCAGCTACAATTTTCATGCCTACAGGATATAAATGTACCTAAGAGCACATGTTTATATGTGTGCTAGTAGAATTATTGTCTCCTCCTTCTGTCAGATCCAAGTGCCTTCAACATAACACTGAAATTTAATTTCTTCTGATAGAAACGAACAATAACTGGGGCATCATCTTACTGTCATCTTTAAATACGAGGTCATAAATAACTGAGATAAACACTTTAAAAGGGCAGGGTGTGTGGCACGCATCTGTAGTTCCAGCTACGCAGAAAGTTAGATAGGAGGATTTTGATCCCAGGTCATTGCTTGTAAAAAGTCCAGACCTAAAGCAAAGCGTCGAAGGTCTGGAGATGTGGTTAGCAAGAGGCGCAGTGCTTTCTGAAGAAGCATGAGTTCCTGAATTCAAAACCTGCTACTGAGAGCAGCCAGCACCCCGTTTAGAGCTCAAATGTGTGCTCTGATCTCCTTGGGAATCCAAGGGGAATGCTGGGAGAAGCCAGCCGTGGCGGAAAAGTCAGCTGGCTTCACCTCCAAAAATAACCAATAAAAAGCAGGGCAGGGGGCCTGGCTTCAATACCACAGCATCAGAGAAGCAAGGGAGCGACAGGTGAGTCTCAGCTCCAATGCCAGTACTGCAAGGAAGAATACGAAAGCACTGGCTGAATGTTTTCATGAAGCACCTGTGTGAACGCTTAGCAATCTCGTACACCCTAACCGATGAGAGGAGAAAAATGTCCATTTCCATGAGCACGAATCAAAGCAGCACGCGGCATCCCTTCACACGGCTGTGCCCCACCAGCCAAGCTCTCCTCGCCAAAGCGGGCAGGAGGAAGACACGAACGCGCCCCGAGACACGCGCGCACCCGGGGGAAACAGTGCGTCTGGCTCTGCCTTGGTGGCGGGACTCTGAGCACACCTTCTGCACGGACCAGCTCCTCAGGAGGCCGTGGGCCTCGCAGTCAGGGCTAGCCTGAACCAGCGGCTGAGCGTGCCCGCGGAACGGGCTAGCCTGCACCGGTGCAGGGGGAGCTCAGCTGGAGGAGAAAAGCTCGCACTCACTCCCTAAACGCACAAAAGCCCAACTTCCAAGGTCCCTTCCAATGCACAAGTGATGACTTCTATTAGAAGCCATCATGTGTTTCCTATAAATGAGATAGTTAATGAAGTTGCGAATTGCAGACTTATCTCTCCTAGTTTGATAAGCACTGGGGAGAGTTAATGCTTCGAAGGGTCAACACAATTACAATTGGAGGCACGTCAAACTGCAGGAGAATAATAAACTTGCAGCGCTGGTGAATTGGACTCAATAAGGTTTAAACTGTGAAATGAGGATTTGTTTTATTAGCTTTTTTTTTTTTAATTGCAGATTACAACTGACAGCTTTACTGGAAAGTAAATTAAATATTCCAGGCCTGTACTACAAAAATAAATGCATAAAACAATATTTTCTGAATGACTACAATGCCAAAATTCCAAGACACTCTTGGGAAGGTAAAAACAACAGCAAAATAAAAGTCCGAACTCTACTAGTTTTAAGAATAAACATATTTAAGACAAAAAAAATTGTCAGTTTTGGGGGCTGTGTAACTCAGTAGTAAATCACTTGCCTAGATGTGCAAGGTTTTACGGCCAGCACCTCACGAAAAATTTAAAAATATAAAATTTTAAATAAGCATACACATTAAAAAACACTTGCTATATAAGTATTAGAAACAAGTCTTCTTTGATGCAAAATATTTAATCAGAAGACAAATAAGTTTGCTTAATAAACCAGGGTATAATGGCTCAAGTCTGTAAAACTAGCTCTTGGGGTAGTAGAGGTTCTAGATCAACATGGGCTTTAGAGACACAGTCTCCATAAAAGACTCTTTTAACCAGTGGCGAGGCACCGTGTTGGAGCTCCTGTCACCCCAAGCTATGGACATAGAAAACGGCTGGGTGTCGCAGTGCAGGCCGGTCACCTCGCAACAAAAGGAAGCTCGAGTAGGAGGACTGTGGTCAAGCAGGCCCACCATGACATGTGACAGGAAGTTGAAAAGAAAAGAGCTCAGGGATGGGCAGAATAGCTCCAGGGGAAGAGGGCCTGCTGAGGGAGGGTTACGCCTTGATTTCCAACACCAGGACTGCCAAAACTATGTATTTCTGCAATTTTTTTAGATAATAAAACCAAGTCATCTTAAAGAAAAAAAAAAGACATTCCAAGGGACTATCTTAAAATTCTATAGTCAAATTAAAGAAGTGTCCAATCATTATAGATTTTTCTTTACTTTCCTTCCTTCTTTCCTTCCATCCTTCTTTCTTTCCTTCCTTCCTTCTTTCTCTCCTTCTCTCCTTCCTCCCTTCCTCCCTTCCTTCCTTCCCAGTTCTGAGACCATGACTTGAACTTAGTACCCAATGCTTTCCCTCACTGGCTAGTGCTCTACCAACTGAGCCACACTTCCAAGACAAACATCAAGATGCACTGTATATGCCTGTAGTCCTAGCTAGCTACTCAGGAGGCTGAGATTTGAGGATCATAGTTCAAAGCTAGCTTAGGCAGGAAAGTCTGAGTCTTTTATCTCCAATTAACTACCAGAAAACCAGAAGTGGCACTGTGGCTCAAACTAGTAGAGTGCTAACTAGTCTTGGGGGTGGGGGGAAGGCTCAGGGACCACTGTCGGGCTCCACCCCCCATAATCCACTGGGGAGGGTGGGAGAAGATGCTCTGTGTACAGAAACTGCTTTGTCAAATAGCCAAAACAAAAAATCAACCCATGTCCTGAAAATTAAGGGAGGGAGAGGTGAGCTGGAGGGGTGGGTGAGAATGTTTAAGGGTGACGTCGATCAAGATGCATTGCACTCATAAACTGCTTTGTTGAATGGCAACTTCTTGTACAGACAATGAAAATATTCAAGCAAGAAATTGCAGACTTAGGCTGAGAAAAATAAAAATAGTACAAGTCTCTATTGAGACAAGTAGGATGCTTGTTCAGAAGAAATAGCTTACCCAATTTCCTGGGCTAGATCCTATACTACTTTTCTACCTCCACCAGAATCTAATTTACATTTGAAAAGACATTTAAAGGAAGACATCAACAGTCTACTGTATACAGTGAACAGAACATACAATGCCTTTTAAATAGTTCAAAAAAAGTACACAGTTTTGTTGTGAATCATCTGAGGATATTTTTGTTTTGAGTTTCAGAAGGGAACTGTCAAGTGGCCAACCAGCCAATGGGTGGGCAGGCTGGGAAGAGCGCTACCCAGCCCCCACCCCCCCACCCCCCCCCGGGCGCCTACGACGGCCAAACCTCATTGAAATGAGGCTTCACTGGAAGAGAAAGTAAATGGAAGAGCAGTTTTCACTTCAGCATCTCTGCTCTTCAAAAATGCAAACATTTTCAGCAATCTCACTTAATTCCGCCCGTGAGCAGAGGTTGCTTGGCCCTTCAGCTCTGCCCTGACAGCCTTCTCGTCCACGAAAGAATAAAAACCTTACCTCGCTGCAAGATAACCCCCACTGACAAGGGTGTAGAGGGATGCAGCAATTTGCTGAAAATTTGGGAATGTATATTATAGGTCAAAATGTATCACGCATTTTGACTCTTGGAACAAGCGATTCTATATCTTTATGGTCTCTACCTTAAGGAAAAAATAAGCTAAGTCAACAGTAAAGATTCATATGAATCCATACTTAGCATAACTAAGTACAAAGGTATAAAAATTAAGAATAATTGAAAAATCTGAAAACAATGTAAATGCAGTATACGATTTGGAAAAAAGACACTCAGATTGTATATTGCTTTTATAATTGAAAAATAACATGCTTTTTACTAACAAAAAACTGGGTATTAGCCAGGAGATGTGCTTTTCATTATATTCTTGGCACATTCTTGTCTTCATAGGAAAAGTGAAAAACTCAGCTTCTTTGAAAGAAATGAATACAATTTCTAAGGGCTTTAGTAAAATCTTATTTTGCCGCAAGTATGCATTCGTGGGTCAGATGATAGCAGTTTGGGTTGTTTCCTTTCACGTGAAGAAAATGTCTCCCATCCTCTCCACTGTAAACATGAAAAACCTGGCAGTGGTCCAGCCTTCATCCCCCTCCACAAACCTAGCACTGGATCTGAGCTGGTAGCTGGCAAGATCATATTATTTGATATTTCAGACTTTTTGAACATATTTATTCCATTTGATTCCCAATGTCTGCCATACCGCAGGCACAGGACAAGTAATTAATTTGATAAATGCACTGCTGAGAAAAGTGAATGACTCAGATTTTTCTCAGAAATGACATATTAGGTCAGGTGGAAGGAGCCCTCACTACTGAGAGAACGCTGCACCATCGCGCTGCTGCCATTCAGTGACGTTTAACCTACATTACTATTCCATGTCAGGGAGGAGCACTGAGAGGTAAACATAAAGCAACCGGATCAATGTCAGACCTAGGGGAGGGGGCGGGGAAGGTTGCAAAGTGCATCCAAAAAGGACCACACCCCATTTCCTCCCATGGCTATTTAGTAATGGCAGGTCAGACCGGCAAAGACAGCAGCTGAGGTCACCAGGGACATAGGGCGGAATAACTTCAACGGTGTCCTCTGACCCTAAAGCCCAAGCTTCTACCACAGGCTCCTTCCCCAAACAACCTGGATATAAACTGCCTTGAAGACACATCACAGCTAAACAGATGCAATCATTTACGTAAGAGGAACGGCTACAGAGCGTCTCCTTTACTCTGTCACCACATTGGCCTTGTAGCCATTGAGGGACTGCCCCCCCCCCCATTATAGCAGGTGCACAGGGACATCAGGCAAAGTAAAACCCCAGCCATGCAAGGGTATGCACGATGCAGGCAGGGCAATCCCAGGTAAGCCTGGCCATGAACATTCCATTGCGGGCCTAACAAAAAGTCCCCTCCCCCCCAGCCCTAACAGACTTTGGATAACCCATCCCATCCCATCTCACTGCACAACTCCACCCCTGAGGGAAGGTGGCTTGCCCCCCACCCCCACCTCAGAAAACAGTCCTTGCCTGTTGAGACTGAGTCCGGCCTGTTCCTTTCTCTTCTCCATCTTCCTAACAGACACAACACAGGCCATTTTACCTTCCTGCATTTATTTCTTAATGCATACACCAAAGAGAATCATAAATGAAATGTCAGGATCCTCCAATTTTCATATACCTATCTAATTTTGAGAGGATTATATCTAGAGAAAGAATTTATTTTCAAGTAGTCACTGATGACTAAATCCCTTCAAATGGGATCTAAGACAAAGGCTCACCTGGCAATATTCACAAGGCTTTATAGAAAATGACTTCCAACACAGACATTAACAAAATGACTGGAAGCTAGGTTAAATTATGGTGATTTTCACAAATATTAATTTCCTTTAGATATTTAAAATAAGAAGAATTCTCATGCCTGGGTTTTTTCCAGTAATCAAGGAGCAGTGTCAGGTATTAACTGCCAGTCCCCTCTATCTCACTCAATAATAAAAAAAAATTGTCCTGTTGGGTAAGTGATACCAATTTTAACAACTTGCCTTATGCATTCCCAAGCTGAAACAATGGAAATCTAGGACTCCAAATATTTATCTCTAAGAAAGTTACACTACCTTTCTGAAGCATTAAAATAAGGGGAAGTCACTTTTGTTGAGAAAAGAGAATACAAGAATAGAGTAGAATGAATACAATTAGAATAGAAGAGAGGGGGAGGAGAAAGCAGAGGGTAAAAATTGCTTGCATAATTATTTTTTTCTGGTATTTTCAATCGACAGTTGGGATGAATCTCTACTTCTACAGCCCACGGATGGGGAGGGACAGGTGAGAATCTTTCATAAGAAGCAAATACTAGAAGAGCCTGAAAAACACTGACATTGAAGAAGAGGCCTGCAAAGGATGCTCTGAAGGAGAGTTCAGAGCCAGAGTTCAGCAACAGGAAAACAGAGCCATCGAGGTAGCATTGTGAGATGAGGAGGCGCTCAAAGATTCCTGGAAGGTAAGCAAAGCAGAGCAAGACAGAGGGCCCTGAGAAAGTCCCATGTGCTACCCAGGTAGCGATGTCAACAGAACACGGGGTTTGTAAGATGATGTCTAGTGAGGAAAGCTGACAAATAATTCGAAGGGAACCATAGTGAGCATGTAGAGCACTACCACATGCAATGGAAGGAACAATAGGAACCATTCACAAATTCTCATCTGATCTTGACTGAAAACGGGGTGCCGTGCCTTCACAGACTGGACAACAGGGCCGGCGAGCCCACCGGCAAGGAAAAAACTGCAGGTACATGACCTGGGCCGGGGGTCATCGGTGACAGCACGATGCGCTAGGCTGGCGTCAGTATTTACTGTTCCGTGATCTATAAATGCTCTCCCCGTGACGCGAGGAGATTTTCCTATAGCACGGGAGGTACAACAGCAGCAGAAGGATGTCGTAGGACTTGGGGGAAGTGGAACCAAGCTCTTCTGTCTTCCTCTAATTCTTTAGTTACATCTTGTCAGTACAAAAGTCTTGTCGATAGTATTACAAAGAAAGCACAGCACTCATGATAAGATGTTTTTAATCTAATTGCTTTATAAGCATACTTTGTCGTGAGAAATACGAGCACTGTATGAAAATGATACCATAAGGAATATAGAATATTAAAGTCTATTATTGTCTATGGCAGCTGTTTTCTTACTTAAATCATTTTCATTCATATAAATTCATATGTAAATGCAAATGGGACACAAAGACAGTTCAGTGGGATTCCAATTTCATATCTTTTATAGGGCAACAGGGAATAAAATCAGTGCTTTCATCAAAACATTTTCAGGCTGGTGCCAGTTTGCTTTGCTACTATTTGGGGAACAATAGGGGACAAGAGGAATGAGAAACGAGGAGAAGGCTGATCCTCCATTCATTTCTAATGCTCAGTCCTCCATAACCATCGATGCCTTCCTGAGAAGGAAAGCCTGGAGAAGGTGCTACAAATCTCAGTTTGTTTTTAAAGGGACTAAGACTTAATATGATATATCGACCAGTAGAAGATGAGAGAGGGCTTGACGTCTGTTTTATTCATCTCTATGTAAACAAGAGCTGACACATTTTCTGATGTGTAATAGCTGAGCACTAAACATTCATAGGCAAATACTGTCCACTGGAATGTTAATCTCTTAAGCAAAATCTAATATGGAAAACTGTAAACTCTGTTGAGACTTTTTCACATAGTACTTTCAAGGCCTTACTTTAAAAAGATTAATCAATGGTTTGAAAAGAAATAATAAAACGTTATTCAAGAATACCAGTTCAGGGCTGCGAATATGGCCTAGTGGCAAGAGTGCTTGCCTCGTATACATGAAGCCCTGGGTTCGATTCCCCAGCACCACATATACAGAAAACGGCCAGAAGTGGCGCTGTGGCTCAAGTGGCAGAGTGCTAGCCTTGAGCAAAAAAAGAAGCCAGGGACAGTGCTCAGGCCCTGAGTCCAAGCCCGAGGCCTGGCAAAGAAAAAAAAGGGCTATCAGTTGAAGGTTGGAGGTGCAGCTCAGTGCTCATCTGGCACATGTAAGGACCCAGAGTCCATATTCAATATAGTAAATAAGTAAAATAAGAAAAATAAACAAGTAAAATAAAACAGTAATAACAGCGTTTGCCACTGGTAACTCACACCTGTAAGTTTAGCTACTCAGGATGATGAGATCTGAGGACTGAAGTTCAAAGCCAGCCCAGGCAGGAAAGTCCAGGAGACTCTTATCCCCAGTGAACCAGCAAAAAACAGAAGGGAAAATGTGACACAAGTGGTAGAGTGCTAGCCTTGAGAAGAAAAAAAGAAGAAAAAGAAAGCTTACAGACAGAGTCCAATCCCTGAAGTCAAGCCCTAGGACCAGCATAGGGAGGGAGGGAGGGAGGGAGGGAGGGAGGGAGGGAGGGAGGGAAGAGAGGGAGAGGGAGGGAGGGAGGGAGGGAGGGAGGGAGGGAGGGAGGGAGGGAGGGAGGGAGGGAGGGAGGGAGGGAGGGAGGAGAAAAATAGAAGAATTTATCAGTCCAAAAGTCTACTCAGGGACAGAGTGTGGTTATATTTATCTGGTATAAATTAATATTCAGTCCTGTTTGTTCTGATATTGTTAATTAAGGTTACAGTGTTCTTAGAGAAATTAATTTGTTAATTTATATTTGATAAGTAGAAATAACACAAATAAATCAATGTTCCTTTTAAAAGCAGTTCTCTCTACTTGACTATACCCACTGAGCTCAAGGAACATTGCTTTGAAACATATGATTGTAACATAAGCTCAGTGCTTTCTATATTGATGTAAGTGGTCACCACTTGTTTTATTAAGTATATCCTCCACCCCCTTGCCAGTCCTGGGGCTTAAACTCCAGGCCTGATTACTGTCTTTGAGCTTCTTTGCGCTTAAGGCTAGCACTCTCTACCACTTGAGCCACAGTGCTACTTCCAGCTTTTTCTGAGTTTATTGGATGTAAGAGTCCCACAGACTTTCCTGCCCAGGCTGGCTTTGAACACTGATCCTCCAATCTCAGCCTACCGCGTAGCTAGGATTACAGGGGAGCGCCACCAGAACCCTCGCAAGTAGTGCCTTATTAAGAGCAATTTAGAATTTGGGATACAATTTTCAGCGTGTCTGATCTGCTAGCAATTTTGACTTAGCTCACTGTAAAAATTCACCACGCCCATGTTAATTTCCTGAGATTCATGATTTGTTTTTCTTTCTCCAAGGCTTCAGTCTATGAGGAAGAACCCTTTCACCGAGCCGGGAAGATGACCGCACACTTGGCAGTGTCTAACTAGCCTCTCCTAACTGCACACCGTGGACGCGTGCTTGCGCGTGCTTGGGCTAGAACCAAGGCCCTCGTGAACACTGGCCGCATGCACTTAGACCCGGTGTGCCAGTGCGGCAGTGCGGGAGGAAACAGTAGGGGAGGGAACGGGAGGGAGCAGACAGCCCACAGGGCAAGGGAGTGGGAGGGAGGCTCCGGCGCGGAGCGCCTCACCAGAAACACCTCCTCAGTGAGGACACGCTGAGGGGCAGCCCACTGGAGACGCCACCAAGGGGTCAAGCAGCCTCTTAGGGGGGACCCAGGCCGGGGTGCCCATTCCCGCAGTTAGAAGCGGGTGGCTCTACCGGGCGCCTTGGGGGGGCGATGGGAATGGTGACCGTATGCTCGTGGAAACGTTGTGGTGACGGCGTGCACGATGAACCCACGTCACGGCCCACCGGCAACGCTGGGGAAGATGGCGGGAAGGCCGTGCGGTCTGCAAGGGCAACGTCTGGGGGAGGCCGCCGGCCGGGGCTGTCCGCCTGCCCGCCTTACCTCGCTGCCCCTGCTGACGCGCCGGGCCACGATGAGCTGGATCATGCCCCGCTTGTTGCCCTCGGTGGACATGGACCTCCGCAGCGCCTCCATGGCGTCTTGGTTGGTCTTGCCCAACAGCGATTCCCCGTTCACGGCGATCAGCTGGTCATTCACCCGCAGCCGGCCGTCCTGGGGAAGGAGGCAGGTAAGGTGCACGCCGTGACACAGTCCGCGGCCCCAGACACCACTTGCCCTTTACTTTCCAAAGTTAAGACAAAGGCAAAGAAAAGGAGGTGGGGGGCTCGCATCCTAGTGGATTGGACTCCATTGAACAGCAGCATAATGAAGTCTAAGCAGCCATGGTGGCCCGCTCTCTTTCAATCATTGACACATTTGTAAATTGAGTCATTATCATAATCTGTTTACCAAAATAGCATACTAATTCAAAGGACACAAAGCGATTACTTTCTGGCTTCCAGAAACATGCACCGAGGTTATTTACAAGGCAGGACATGCGCCAGCTCAAGGCTATGAGGCGTCTATAGAGAAGAGCCCCCTTCCCCACAGAGGAAACCTTCTCCCCACTGGGAAACAGCGCGGAGCTTCACACTGGGAAGGGAGAGGGAAGGGCTGGCCCGCACCGAAGGACGGGCGGCTGGCAAGCGTCTGCGCAGAACGCCTCCACTGCACAGGGAGGGGCTGTGCGGAGGAGCGGGACAAAGCGGGGCAGGTCCTTCACGGGATGCACTCCTGAGCGGGCACGGGCTTGGGGAGGCGGGCACGGGCTTGGGGAGGCGGGCACGGGCCTGGGGAGGTGGGCACGGCTTGGGGAGGCGGGCACGCGCTTACTTTGGATGCTGCTCCTCCGTTAATAATGGACTTGACGAAGATCCCCAAATCTGCGTGGTTTTCTTTGGATCGGTTGCCTTTGACACTGACACCCAGACCGGCAGATCCTGAATCATTAAGCGGGACTTCAAATGTCAGAAACTCTCGGGTGCCATCGGGGGTGAGAACAATATCCTCCTCTTCCGGTTTCTGATAGGGAACAAAATTGCACATTGCATTTTACTCCAACGTCTCTTCCTCACACTGTTCTTTTAAAGATTTTAACTGTCCCAGGCATAACATTTCCACCAAAACTCCCAGGGAGCCTGTTGGTATTGGTACCCCTTCAGTAACTCCTGAAACAGCTGGCAATGTCACACTGTCTTCATGTCACACTGACTTCAACACTAAAAGAAACCTGTACCAGAATCTGAGAAGCAGGGGAGAGGATGTAAAGATACGGAGATCTGTAGACGCTCAGATTTTTGCATGTGATCACGAGGTTTTATGGTATATTTATGTACTTTTAAGCCACAGAGGAAAAGAGGAAAACAAAATCAAATATAATTAATTTGCCATTTCTTTTCATTAGAAATGCTGTGTCATTAATAGTTGAGTGTTCACTAATGTACTTTTTTTTCTCCACAAACAATACTAAGTCTTGATGATCCACGGTCAATATAAAAAGGTATACAGATCTGAAAACTCCAAAAATAAAATTTTAAAAGATGGGAAACAAAGTAGAAATACAACTAAGTTGGGAAAATTTTTTCTACTCTATTGTATCACACATAATATAGCTGATGAATAATGTCTATCCTGTTGCATTAAATAGCCATATAGCGAGTGTTAATGTCCTAACTACAGGCATTGAGTAAAAAAGAAAAAATTTAAAAATATACTACATTTAGGTTATACAAATACTTCATCTTTATTAGGAAAGACAGGGAGCAATGAAAGCTTAAGCTATAACCCCAGGAAAGACAACAAGATGATACACTCTCTCTTTAAACACCCAGAAGTGGGGAGCTGGCTGCCTTCTGACCCCTTC
Source organism: Perognathus longimembris pacificus (assembly GCF_023159225.1). Taxonomy (NCBI): domain Eukaryota; kingdom Metazoa; phylum Chordata; class Mammalia; order Rodentia; family Heteromyidae; genus Perognathus; species Perognathus longimembris. Next base: position 16,500,179 of record NC_063178.1, read on the forward strand.
TTCATCCATCTCACCATCCCCAAGGGTTTTCATGGGTTCTCTACAAGTTGTAAGACCAGATCGCCTAAGTTCGGTATTTACAATCACGGAAAGGTTGTATGACTCTTCAAGTCAAACCACTCTCACAAACTTTCTTCTTCCGATTTCCCCAGGTAAAGTATTTCTCTAGTCCCAACTTTGCCATTCAAACTGGAGTTAGCTAGTTAATATTAAACAATAACAAGCCATATAATAGCATGTAGTTGGGATGGCATTTACTTTATTCAAACACACACAAATTGGCCAATTTTTATTTTGTTCTTTGCATGCTATCAGATTTTTTAATTTCTGAGAAGCAATGACAAAGTAATATTAAAGGGCATGTAGGAATTTCACAAATAATTTTGGATGTGTTAATTACAGTATTAAGGATTAAATAACTGTTGAAGCCCAATATCCATCTGTGGTTTAGACTGTAACACGAATCATACGCTACGTTAAAATCTTCAAGTCCATAATAAAGTGACTTTCCTAATTGAGAAATGTTCAGTCTGAACACCTTCCTTCTGTCCTGTCCTTCCTCCCTTTCTTCCTCTTTCCCTCCATTTTCCTCCCTCTCCCCTCCCCCCTCCCCCTCCTTCTCTCCCTCTCTCTCTGCAAGGGATCAAATCCAGGGCCTCATGTGTGTTAGATAAGCATTCTACCTCTGATCTACACCCCTAGTCCCACAGAAGAAAGGTGTTTTGTTTTGTTTTTTCCCTCATATCTAATAGATAGCTTGATAACTAGTAAGGATGCAAAACATTTCAGTAGAAACAAAATCACTACTGTTTCTAAGACATAAAAAGTGTGTATTAAGGAAGGAAAATAAAGTGCAGCTGAAAACACACAGGGCTCCTCATCATAAAAACTTCCCCCCCAAAAAAGGTCTGCTCATTATAAAATCTTATATTTAAATTATTAACAGAGACCAATTATAATGCGAACAAAACCAATGTACTAGGGAAAAATCAAAATCAAATATTCAGATAAAAATACTGATACTAGATTATATATTGATTATGGCAAACTATTTTATTCAGTTATTACTCAGGTATGTATAAATAATTTTTTTTTATTTTTAACCATGTGACTTAAAACAACTTAGAAGCAATAAATAATGACCTTGGGTGAGTGAGAAGCCCCACCACAAGGTAAAATTTGTTAGAGAAACAAGTGTGTTAGGGCAAGGGCTTTAGCTGAGCGATGGAGCACTGGCATAGCATGTGTAAAGTCCTGGGTTCCAATCCTCAACATCGTAGAAAAGCAAAAAATAAAAATTAATAAAGACATTTACCAAATTTACCAAGTAGGTAAATTTAAAAATTTGAAATACAAAATAGCATAAGTGACATCAAAACATACCACCATTCCCTGCAATTTAAAATTAAGAATTAAAAGAACCTTTTACATTGTTAATCAGTACATTTAATTCAGAAAAGGCTGCACTTGAAAAGACAATGGAATCAAAAATAGCCTTAGGCGAATGTTGATCATGATCACCACTTTAAATCTAGGAGTTGTTAACTGTCACTTACTGATTTCAATCTTCAGTTTCTTTTTTTTTTATGTTTACTGATTGTTCACATTTCCATAACGTTTTATAAAGGCTTAAAATTCTCACTTTTCCTACTTGAAAAATCAAGACGAGCTGACTGCATACATGAAGAAAAAATTTAATCAAGTTGGAATCACTTCCCGCCTGCCAACCACACTCTGAATGGAATAATTTCATTTATTATGAAAAATGCAGGAGGGGAGAAACAATCTTCTAGTTTAGCTCCCTGATCAAGTCTTAAGTCATTATTACCATTAAAACCATGAAAGTGAGGTATTTGACAATTAATCCTTTTGGCTCTTGACATGAGATTAAAATTAATGTCAGCTTTTAGAACTTAATTCTTTGGCTGCAAAACATTAAAAATTTGCTTTTCAAAAACAACTTGAAATGCAACATTGTTGAGAACATCATGAAGCCATACTTGTGTGTGCATGGCTACATTATGACATAAAATGAAAGATAGTGTTTCTATTCACTCATTACTCCATCCAAATTCTATAACATATCAATTATCTATTGAGTAAAGTTCTTCATACACAATGGCCACATCAAAGTGTGGTAGAATCTGTTTGGATCAAAACAAAGAGTACTAAATGATGACTGTGTGGTAAACAGCACCAACCACCACAATGTGAAATCTATTATAAAGGCAGACATGAAATCAATGTGTTTTCTCTAATTTGCCAAACATGTATAGTTTGAGCGAGGCTTTCCATTAAATCAACCTTACAGTTCTTTCTTTGCCTACTTCTCCACTAGGAGGGTTTTGTTTTTTCTTTTATTATACTGGGGCTTCAATTTAGGGTGTTGCACTTGCTGGGAAGATAACAACATACCACTTGAATCATACCTCCAGCCCCTCCGTTGATTCTTTTTGTCTTTTAATGCTCAGAAGACAAAAGGCAGCTCAAATAAACTTATTTCCTCAGAAGACAAAGGACCGCTCAAATACATTTATTAGAAATAGGAATCTGAATGGGTATTATGGAAGTTATTTAGCTTCCCACTATCTTCAGAAAAGCAGAAAAGATGCACAGTCCTCTCTGTCCTGAGACACAGGCATTCTTAGTGGCTTCTGCCATGGCCTAGTTGTCTTTCTTCCCTCAACAGTGACGCTGACAGCTAAAGGAAGCATTGGCTCCACGGCTCCCCACGGAGGGCTCTAAGCCCAGAGCAACCTGTAGCAGAGGTCCTCTCGCAAGAAAAGAGAAAATGACAACTATGTTAAACAGCAGAAAAATCATGAACGGAACAGTAATTTGCGCCTCAATAAAGATTTTTTGAGTCTTTAGGAAATATGAGGGAAGACAAAAGCTTTACATGCATAGGACGACAAAATTATACAAGAAAGTATATTAACTGGGGCTCTGCAAAGGAATAAATGATTCTGTAAACACTCTCATGCTACTAAATTCACTGATTTCTCACTTAAGGTTTGTCCTCCAACGAGTTCGTATCTTTAACACACAAATGTGCAATATGTGATAAATTAAAAGATTATCGGCTGGGTGCCGTGGCTCACACCTGTAATCCTCGCTACTCAGGAGGCTGAGATCTGAGGATTGTGGTTCAAAGCCAGGCCAGGCAGTAAAGTCCATGAGACTCTTATCTCCAATTAACTACCAGAAAACTAGAAGTGGCACCATGGCTCAAGTGGTAGAGCTCTAGCCTTGAGCGGAAGATCTTGCTGAAGGAAAGTACCCAGGCCCAGAGTTCAAGCCACACAACTGACAAAAAAAACAAAAGATAATCACTCTCATACTAAGCGGGAAGCAGATGTGAACAAGCCATTCACTATAGAAAGAGAAATCGACCGCTGTGGCTCACGTCTGTAATCCTAGCTAGTCAGGAGACTGGGATCTAAAGATCCCAGTTCAAAGCCAGCTCGGGTAGGAAAGTCTGTGAGACTCATGTCCACTTAACCACCAGAAAACCTGGAGTGGAGGTATGGCTCAAAGAGGTACAGTGCTAGCCGTGAGAAAAAAAGCCTAGGGACAGTGCCCAGGGACTGGATTCAAGGCCCACAGCAAATGAATTTTAAAAAATGATATTCACCAATAGAGACAAGGTGATAAAATGGACATGTTGGTGTAAGGCCTAGGGGTGCACACCTATAATTCCAACCCTTTGGGGGCGAAGGCAGGAAAATCTCAAATTTAAGGCCAGCCAATTCAAAGATAGTCAATATTAAATAGCAAGGTCTTCACTAAAAATAAGTAAATAAATATAGCCAGTCAATTTGGAGATTCCTCAAAAAATTTAGCTATAAAACTCCTAAATGATTCAGCCATACCACTTCTAATATATACCCAAAAGAAAGAAAAGTTAGCACGCACTAAAGACACCTGTATACTTGTCCATGTTAATCACAGCACTAGTCACAATTAGCAATTTATGAAATCAACCTAGGTAATAAAGATAAATGGATAAAGAAAGTATGGTACGCATTCACAAAGAAGCTTTACTCAGCCATTAAGAAGAATGAAGTTATGTTTTTCACTGGAAAGTGAATAGAACTAGAGATTGTCATGCTAAGTGAAATAAGCTATTTCCAGAAGACAAGTATCATATGATCTCTGTTTTGCTTTGCTTTTGTTTTGTTTTTTCTCATTTGTGGGAGCAAGGGAAACAAAATAAAAACCACAATCATTAAAGTAGAAACAGGTACAACTACTAGGGAGGTAGAAGGGAAAGACATAGGGAGAAATGAGAAGAGTAGGTAACTATGGCTATAGTGCAGTATATACATGTACATATATGTCACTGCGAAACACTTTATTACAATTGCATAAACACCAGTTTTTTTAAAATAGGCATTTTTTCTATTGTTGGTAAATTAGTGAATGTGTAAATAAATAGAAAGAAGTCAATTTGACCATGTTTATTATAAACATCTACACTTTGCATATGGCCTAGTCTCAAAATATTCTCCTAGTAATATGAAAACTGACTGAGATCCTGTACAGAGATCAAATAGAGGTAGACTTCTTTAATAACAATTAAAGAAAAATGATCTAAATGACACTGTTAAGATAGACTTCAACTCCACTATTATTTATTTATTTATTTATTTTTGCAAGTCCTGGGGCTTGAACTCAGGGCCTGGGCACTGTCCCTGCCTTATTTTTGCTCAAGGCCAGCACTCTACCTCTTGAGCCACAGCGCCACTTCTGGCATTTTCTGTTTCTGTGGTGCTGAGGAATCAAACCCAGGGCTTCGTGCATGCCAGGTAAGTTCTCTACCGCTAAGCCACATTCCCAGCCCCTTCAACTCCATTCTTAAACTATCTTGGAAAAGTATTTAGGGAGGTATAAGACATGATCACTCTTGTTTATTTGTGCCAGCACTGGGATTTGAACTCAAGAGCCTGGATGCCTTCCTCAGGGTTTTTTCAGAAGACTGGCATTCTACCACTTGAGCTTCAGCTCCACGTCCAGAGACTGTGTGTTGTGACACGAGTTTCTATAATTTCCAGGGTGTCACCCATAATTAGCCTAACAAGTTAGTTTTATTTCTGCCTTTCTATATCAGACAGCAACGTCACCGGGAGAAGTTTCAGGTGGTTTCGAGATGTCCTAAGAGGTGACATTTATTACCTACAGGACACAAGTGGGGTGCAGACTCTGGAAATGACATTAAGACAACAAAGGGACTGAGTGACCTTATATTTTTATACCTGAAATTTTTACGTAAAGAAAGGATACTATTATTCAACATGGAAAGATTAAACAATATGTAGATATCTCAGACCAGGAGTGCAATCCTTTACATTTCTAATTAACAGAGAGATTTGTCTTACAGAAACTATCTTGGCTCTTTTTTGCATAAAAGTTTTGCCTCAAGTTTGAGTTCAGTATATTTTTATATACCTCATGTGGGAGATGAGTGTTTATGCATATTCTTAAGTCTGATTACTTTTATTAAGTTAAAATGTCAAACCTGCCATTACTGTGCCCTTTACTAATTTAGAGAGTAAATAACAAATGACGGAAATATTTTTTAAAATTATAATAATATTGATAAAAATAATTTATAGTTACCAGTAACAATTCCCAGAAAGAAATAGTTATCTGATTAAAGAAACATCAGACAACCCCAAATAAGAAACATTCTCAAAGTAATATGCCCTTTAAAAGCTACACATTTTCTCCAAGCAACTTTTCCTTCAACAATGAAAACTGAAGACAACAAGAAGAAAGGTTCCAGATTTAAGAAAACTAGAGACATTTAAACAAATGTCATTCGTGATCCTGAACTGGAGACTGGGCCAGAATTTACTATGCATTCATCTACTCTTGCACTCATTTATGCTAAAAAGGACATTAACTTGTATAGCTAGTATTTATAATGCCATTAACTCGATGTTAATTTAATGATTTCAATAACTATAATGTAGTTAAATAAGAAAATACCATTGTCTTAGGATACACATAGTGAAGCATTTAGGAGTACACAGGAAATTCAAAGAAATATATAGGGACGAAGAGGGAAGTAAACCATATACCACATGGGGTAAAATGGAAATGCAGGTGAAAAATACTGTCAAGCTTACACATTTTGGTAAAATAAATTACGTAGTAATTAACGCCAAACAGTCTTGCACATCTAAAAACAGCCGTTACTCAAGCATTTTAACTAGGAGGAAAAAAAGGATAACTTACTTCACACACACACACACACACAAACACAGAGAGAGAGAGAGAGAGAGAGACAGAGACAGAGACAGAGACAGAGACAGAGACAGAGAAAGATTATTGGTTCTCCTTTTTCAATATAAACATCATATTCTTGAGTATTATTAAGTCCAACATGAAAAAGCTCCATACAGCAGAAAACTGTCTAGGACATATGGTAAGCACCAACAGGTCTCTGTTAAAGAATTTAGTTTTCTATACAATTTTTCATGGGCTATCTCATCTAAAACTTCTACTTTTCACGGTAAGAAATTTATGAAATGTTTGGCAGGTGGAAGGTGAGCGTAAATCTCATTCAAAAGTTCTACGAACCACTGGCCCTATCCTCTAACTTTAATGTCTTATTTTATTTCTCAGACTGAATCAGTTGTAGACAATTACCATTATCAATGGAAAAAAATGAATTATGTTTTCATTTTAGAGACCTTATCTTCAAGGTACTTATAATCAGATGAAAGTTTAAATACTGTCAGACAGTTTAAACAATAATGCAAGACAAATTGATTCTTTAAGTACAAATGGCAGAAGCAAATACAATGACAATCAGGTGAGGGAAGGGGAACTCGTTATGCTAAACCTGCCTGGTGAGACAGGTAGGGCTTTGAAGCTCCCTACCCAAAGGGCCATGGGAAGGACAGCAGCCCAGTGATGGAGGAGGCAGCACGCACAAGAGCAGACACGAGCGTGAGACCCGGAAGCGGCGAAGAGAATCACTGACATGAGCACATATGCTAGTACAGTCGGTACAGAACCCATTATTAACATAAATAAGTGAAATGGCTCTCTCCTACCGATAGGATGCCATCTGAGCATAGAATTCTTTTCCATTTATTTGTTTTCATAAAATTCAATCATACTTTATCAACATCCAATTAGAAAGTCATACTGCATTCCCTGGACACACACACACACACACACACACACACACACACACACACACACACTTTCTTTCTTTTTTGGCTTTTTTCAATTTCACATACCAAAGTATTCTACTACAACCAACAGTACGTGCTGAATTCTGCCCTGCAGATTCTAGCATGAGAGAACCTGAGGCCAATCCTGACTCCCAAATTTGGAGCACACTAAATTTAATTCTTTTTGCCTGTCCTTTAAATAGGATATTACCAACTAAGTCATGAGTATGATAAAGTGAAACAGCCCACACGAAGAGCTTAGCACAGTAACAGATGAATAAATGTCAGCTCCGATAGGATTGCAGTGTTATATGCAATGTTAAGTATTAAAAGGAAAAAAAATGAAACTTCTGTTCTTGGAGCCTGTATATATCACACACCGCTCCTGGCGATCTTAATGTACTTCCTTGGGAGGTGGGCACTGTCCACACCAAGCTTCCCTAAGGGAAAAAACGGTGGTTTCTTCTAAATCCACTCTGGAGGAACTTCACAAAGAAAGTTGGAGACTGGACTGGGATATCACTGGTACGTTTGCTCTCTTTCTAAGCCTAAGGAGTGTGTGTGTGTTGGGGGGGGGGGGGGGGGCGCGGGAATCTAGGCTTTCATAGATCTAGAACTGAAAACCAAAGATAATCACTAACAATAATAATAATAAAAAAACACTATAAGCTCAGTCATGTTTTTCCTTGAGTTCCACCATGCGTCAAGAATTGGCACATAGGGGCTGGGGATATGGCCTAGTGGCAAGAGTGCCTGCCTCATATACATGAGGCCCTGGGTTTGATTCCCCAGCACCACATATACAGAAAATGGCCAGGAGTGGCTCTGTGACTCAAGTGGCAGAGTGCTAGCCTTGAGCAAAGAGAAGCCAGGGACAGTGCTCAGGCCCTGAGTCCAAGCCCCAGGACTGGCCAAAAAAAAAAAAAAAAAAAAAAAGAATTGGCACATAGCAGCCAGTCCCCTACCTCACCGCTACCACCCAGGCTAGCAGGAGAGAAGAAGGCTCTGAGGATTGTGTTCTGTATAAATCACAGCTGTATTAACAAAGCACTAGAATCGTCTAATTCTAACTCGTAATTGTCTATTGCATTTTAAATAAATTTGTGTGTGAGCAGTTATTGAAACTCCTAAATTGTACAGATATTATTCATGCCAGCTTTATAAAAAAAAAAGTCTGACCTTTGTCCAGTAAATTGCTAAGTAATGTCAACAAACCAAGAATGAGTACTCTATGGCACAGCCAACCTAGCATCAGACAACTGTCACTGCGGCTACTAAATCCAGTACTCTTCTTTAAGATGCTCCTGCAATACTCTGATAGTCTGTGAAGATTTTTTTTCAGAAAAACTATTATGGGCTATCAGCAATTCAATGTCATTCCATTAACATTAATGGAATTTTCTTTTCTTTTCTTTTCTTTTCCAGTCTTGGGCTTGGACTCAGGGCCTGAGCACTGTCCCTGGCTTCTTTTTGCTCAAGGCTAGCACTCTGCCACTTGAGCCACAGTGCAACTTCTGTTTTCTATATATGTGGTGCTGAGGACTCGAACCCAGGGCTTCATGTATACGCGGCAAGCACTCTTGCCACTAGGCCATATTCCCAGCCCTGACATTAATGGAATTTAAAAAAATTTTAAAGGTATGAGGAAAGAGACTCTGCTCTACCAGTTTGTCAATAAAAACTTTTGAGCCTTTCACAATCCGAAATGTTACTGAATAACACAACACAAAAGAAATATAGATGTCAAAGGACACATAAATTAAAAAAATTGTTTGAGAACAAGGTTTTAGTTTAGAGAAACTTTAATTAGGTAATATAACCATTTACAATCAAAAGTTTGATACACAGGAGTGAATAATCTGCCTCCTTCCAATGGGGACTGTCAGTTGCTCTAACAAGCTACCATGAACACACAGGATTCTAAGTTTGAATGGCTCTAGCATTTCTTAACAAATCCTAACACTTAAATCCACTTCTCTTTAATGGTTGAAACATAATTGCAAATTATCAGTTTCCTGATATCATCATTTCCTATATCAGACTATTTTAGATCTTAAAGGATATAGTTTATGTGTGAAGCCATTCTGTTTTCCAAAATATTCTATGCTATTAAAATTCTAAACCACAAAGAAATGGCACTTTACCAAAGAACGCTTTACTGGTATATAGAGTGTACACTCTATTATGTGTGTAGTTCTAAGTTCAATACCCAGAATTGAGAAAATAAGTAAATAATTTTAAAACTGAGCCATCAGTGGTTATAAATATTAACTAGTCCATACTTCACCACCATCTTTAATATGCATGCTCACGTATACACACCATACCTGGTGTCAGAATCACTAACCTGTTTAAATGATGGCTACTTGAATACTCTGTTGCATTACCATGCCTGTTTAAGCGTTGTGCCTCTACTCCATACTCTGTTGCAGTACCATGTCATTGAAGTGTTATACTTCTATACCATACTCTGCCACTGTCACCGTCTTTTCTAGTAATGTAAGTGGCTCTTACACTCCATTTAGAATTCATCTGCTACTCTCCTCCAAATCTATATCCTCAGCATGTATATAACACTGTGGATTTCATTAGATAGCACTTCTCTATTTGTTTTACAAACAAAACTTCAAGGTTATACATTTTGTTAATCACATTTCTTAATATATAATAGCCGCAATGTTTTTGGTTGTTATTTTTTTTAACAGATCTTCCTCTGAGGTCTGACTTACAATCCAATTTTAGAATGATGCGATATTTGAAAATAGCATTCTGTTTACCAGTTCAAAGTCACCTATTTATAAATCTATATAGAAAATCAAACCTGTTAATTATATTATCCAAGCCTTTATACTCTTACTTTCTGTTTCCTTAATACGACATCTTTGAGAAAGATATGAGCTAACATTACCCACTGTGGGTAAAATTTTGTTACATTTCCCCTCTATTCAGAACAGTTAAGAAGGATGGGTCTTTATGTTGCGTGGTTTGATATACAAAAGATCTTGACGGTTAGAATTTCTAGCAGGTAATATTAAGTGTCACTATAAAACGCCTCTTTCAGTCTCATGTGTCATATCATCGCAGACGGAGGAGGCAATCCTTGCTTCCATTGTGTTAGCTCTGCCTGGTGGAACCCGGCTGATTCTATACTTTCAGGCTGAATAAGATACATCTTCCCAACCCAACAGAAGCCTGTCTGCATTTTAATCTGAATTGAGAGCATTTAGTTTTTATTAAGAGAAATTATCCCCTTTATGGTTATTGTGACAGCAATCTTTACCGTAACAACTGATAGATAGTTTTTGTCTTTCCTTTCTACACCACATTTTATTGTACGGTTTACCAAGCTATTTTAAGGTCCCCCTAAATTTTATAGCAAAGCATAGCATTTCACAAGGACATACTTTGCATGTGTCAAACTACTACCACCTGACCAAGTTTTGGTCCCTCAAATGAATGATATGAATGACTCAATCTCTCTGTTTATGCCTGCTTGATTCAAAGTAATCACAAAACAGTGCATTGGGGGTAGCAACCACACGTCATTTTAAAAACAAGACCACTTTGGCAGAAAGGGAGGACAAGTAACTTCATAATTAATTAGTAAGAATTTCATTTTATTTATTGTTCCAACATGTCTACATCCTGCAAAAGATGAAAGTTCTTACCGTTTCTTTTGGAACCTGCATCTGGCTTGGCTCTGCACTCTAGAAGAATTGAAGAAAAACATAAATACAGACTGACCAAAGCCATCGTCAACACATGGGGACACAATGCTTTTCTTTTAAAGGAGATTTTGTTGTAAAATCCACAAAATATATATAAAGGGCGATTGATTATTTGATGGCTGGTTTATCACTCTGCTTTCCAAGTTTCCACGGATGTGCGTGGTATTCACATGGGATTCCAGATTTTTTCTTTTTGGACATAAAATTCACTTGTTCTTTCCCAATAGATCATGAATTTATTATGTGCAGGAAAACAAGTCTCACTAAACTGATTTCCTAATCATGGTACTGTTTCTAATTTTGTTTTTAATTTTCCCAACCAGATCTCAGTTTTAAGACACAGGGTCATCTGATAGCTAGACAGATAAAAATCTGCACCACAGTCTCAACCACAAGATTTCTTTAACATATTACACCCGGAATGTGATTCATTTTTTTAACATACTATAGACTACTTTCAAGGTTGGCACTTAGGTTGACGAGTTTTTCAAGGCACATTGATAAAAGCATCTAGATTAAAAGCTACAGAACTGAAACAGGGGCACCTCAAACAGAGGAAAGGGAGTTGCATTAGCTGGATTTGAAGATCATTTCTTAAAGTCCTCTTCAAGTTTTCAGAATTGTATTCTTTTAAATCTTGAAAAGCAGCTGCAATGGGCATAATAGACTGACAGCCTACTGGCTCATTCCTTAATGAAAAGCTCACAAGCAATAAATTAAATAACCAAGAAAAGAAAGGAAAGAAAGAGGCAGCAGACGGGAAAAACAGAAGCCTGGAAGATCAAACTTGGAGCAGAACCTGAGCAACCTTGGGCTGGCTTTGTGCTGGCACGGGCTCTGGGAAAGCTGTTGAAGAGCAATGTCTAAGTTTGGCAATCGAATGATGCTAACCAGCACGGCTGGGATCCACCCAAGATGAACGCTTCTTCAACCCCCATGGAAAGCCTGGTGGTGGCTGGGTAAGTGCTCATTTACAATTTAATAGAGACATCTCCAGATTTAGGATCAGGTGGCATTTTAAGCACAAAATTGGATAGCAGTGGGGGGAAAATGGAAAACAGAATTAAAATTGAGAACGATGCATTAAACATTTTTAAATATAAAGAAGTTTTCATAATTTATTCAAAATCAACCTAAAACAAAAGTGCTTAATTCTCAAATTTAACCCAGCCTGAAATTTCCATAAAAGCACATAAAGATTTCTGTGTGTAACTAAGGGACAGGGGATTCCTGACTGAAACTTACATTTATTTGTAAGAAATATTTATACAAATAAATGTAATTCATACAAAAGAAAGTATATTATTTTACATTATTTTGTATCACCCATGAGACATCCATACTTAAAGTTAAAACCTAAGAGGATTAGGTTATAATTTGGGAAGTGCTTTCCTAAAACCGTGCCACTTACTCTAGTTTACACAGATCAACTGCTATTTAGAGAAAGCTGAAAGCTAGTTAAAAGAGATATCCAATACTCCTAAGATAGCTCTAGCTGAATAGGTTTTGAAATATTTAAAATACCACTTGTAAATAATGTTTTCACTGTAGCAAAAGATGAAGGTGATTCATTCAATCATGTCATTTTTGTATATAAAGGAAATCCAGCACTTTTTGCAGAAAAATATTTAGGACGAGATAGTATATGCTTTTTTTCCATTGCCACCAATACCACACAATGAGATGTACTAAGCACAGAAAGCAAAGTCGATTAGCTGGAACCACTTCATTCATTTCTTTGTGTCATGACTTCTAGCAGTAGCCATGAGGCTTTTTTATTTTCAGTAACAGTATTTTTTAGAGGCATTCCTTTTTATACAACAGTAAGCAAGCATCTTTGGCTTAAGTGACATTTACTATGAAACTATGAGATGTGGAACTTGGCCATATGTAGATGGAAAGATGGCAAGATTTCAACCATACCATTTGGCCTGACAGCTATGTACACTGATAAGCACCTCATTATCTAGAAACTATCCCTGCACCCTGATTATTACATGTCTCTACATTAATTACAAAACATATGCATTTCTAAAATATTTGTACTGGGTGAGGGCTGAAAGAAATGTAAAATACAGAAACTCCTTAGAGAAGGTCTCAATAAACATTCCCCACCAAGTAGCTAACCCAGATCCCTGGCTGTGTCACAGGGCTGAGAATCCTTCCCTCTCTGAATTTACACACCAGTTCCCTTGGGTGGAAGGCGTCCTCCTGTCGAAAGATCAGAAGGCTCACGGTTCCTTCCATCTTGGTGCTTCTAAGCAGGGAGACAACTTCTTCTTGAGATCTGCCAGCTAAGTCAACTCCATTCACCTAAAACAAATAAAGTATTTTCAAGCTGCCATTCTGCACACAGAGGTAAGAGAAGACACCATACCCAATGTGAAAGGTAACTCATTCCATACGGAGTTCAGGCATACCCTGGTAACCATTAAGCTTCTACGGCTAATTACAACAAAGAAACTTAGACTAGCTATCTTGAAGTAAGCTAGGAAGTAATAAATATTTGAGTCTTCATCAATAAACCAGCACCTACAACCACCCAGGATTTAACTCATAAGAACAGATAGCGCTAAAGTATCGAGTTCAAGCAAAATTTGCTAACTTTGAACTGAAGTGATTTAGCTGCCGGGGTACTGCAGATTTTTTTCAAGGCAAAATAAGGAAAGAGGTATTAATTCTTAAAAAGTAGTAAAACTATACCAGCAATATTTTGGTATAAATGATTAAAGATTTAATGGCAGTTTTATGAGCAATTATGAAGTAAATTTGCCCTCCTAAAAGGTAAACACTAAATATTACAGAAAAATCATGACAGAATAGTAACAGTTTGGGAGAGGAAGTAATAATTTATCTCAGGGTTTTTTGTTTTCTTTTGACTTTTAAACAGCACTGAGGCTTAATGCAGAACCCCGTGGCTTGCAGGCAAGTGTTCTACCGCTTGAGCCGTGCCACTAGTCCTTTATTTTGCTGAATTTCTTTTGAGGTAAGAGTTGCATATTTGTGCTTTGCTGGCCTTAGAGCACAATGGCCCGCTTTGCCTCCCCGTAGCTTGATTACACTCACGCACCACCATACACAGCTTGTATTGGTCAAGGCTGGCCTCTCCATCCTCCTGTCTTTACCTTTCACGTAGGAGAGACTATAGGCATGAACCATTGCACTTGCTCATTTTCAAGTTCTTTCAGTGTTATAAGAGTATTCTAGCAGGAACAAGAGTTTCAGAATAACCAGTTCTTAGGAATCTTATTGTTTTTATCCCATGGGAAGTGTACCATCAGTTTCAGAAAGCCCTATACATTTAACTTCTGTTAAACGCATAAGAAAGTAAGTTTCCTTTAAAAAAAAAAAAAAGAATCCCATTATTATTCTTTCTAGAGGAAAATGATACATTATCCAAGGCAAATAGTTTTAATTTGTAATATCAAAGTTTCATGTACTTAAAATATGATTTAGAACTCTGGATTTTTGGTTAAAAATGAGCTTACATAATTCCACATGCTATATCCTAGGTTTATAAAGGAAAAACAAGCTGGATACTTCTTAATTTTTTTTCTGTACATGATTGAAATATCCACATACCCAGCAACAACCTCCACTCAACTGTGAATATTACATAAATGTAACTACAGATATTAGAACAGTTCATTTAAAACACACAAAATTAAAAATCTGCACTTAAAACAAACGTGAGAACTACAGACTGACTGAACTAACAAGTTGCAGGGCATTCGCTCCGCTCAAAAATCTTTGTGATGTGTTGAAAAGGTCAAAAATTGACCTCTCAGGGGAACACAATAGCTCAAAAGCTAGGTATATGCGTTCATATAAGACTACTGTCAACATATGGTCTAATATCAACATTACATTTGAAGCCCTAGGCGAACTTTCTTGGGCGTGGCCACGTGGCTACTGTATATGTTCTTGATACATTGTATATTGTATATATGTCTACCTGACCTAGAGAAGAGATAGAAAAACAGGACGTAAGATATCACAAGAAATGTACACACTGCCCTACTATGTAACTGTACCCTTTTTGCACAACACCTTGTCAAAAAAAATTGTGTTCAATTAATAAACAAATAAATTAAAAAATATTTGTGATATGTTGAAATTAAAGTAATTATGTGGCGAAAGAGAGATGTAAAATCACAGTGATGGTCTTTAGAAGAGAGGAAGGGGCTGGGAATGTGGCCTAGTGGTGGAGTGCTTGCCTACCATGCATGAAGCCCTAGGTTCGATTCCTGAGCACCACATACACAGAAAAAGCCTGAAGTGGTGCTGTGGCTCAAATGGTAGAGTGCTAGCCTTGAGCAAAAAAGAAAGGAAGGAAGGAGGGGAGGGGAGGGGAGGGGAGGGGAGGGGAGGGGAGGGGAGGGGAGGGGAGGAGGAGCAGGACAGGCAAGCAGTAGAAAGGACACAGCGGGACATTTGCCTGGCATGTGGACATTTGCCTGGCAGGTGCTAGACAATGTATCAAGCTCAATCAGTACTAACATAAAGTTAAACAATGTTTTAAGAAATTATTCTTCAGAAGCTAGGAAGACTATATTCAAGTACCAGCTAAGACTTACTAAATACAGGATGTCATGACTACAGACTTAAGACTAAAATTAATGCCCTTTAAAAGGTGCTGATACATGCACAGGAAGGTCATAAAATTTAAAGAATCAGAGCCCCAGATACAGACGGGGGGTGGGGGGGGAGGAGTTACTTCTCTTTATTTCCTTTAATTCACAGAAATATTCTGGAGAATTCAATGGTGTGAGAGTGTTTTTGAAAACTACAGGTAAATGGGCATAGTGGTAAACCTTTAATTTCACATCAGTTTTTACGAAAAGTTGCTAAAGAAACACAGCAGCTCCTAAATAAGGACGTTGGCAAGGAGAGGCTGGGAATGCGGCTCAGGAATAAAGCAATTGCCTAATATGCATGAAGACCTAGGTTCTACCCCCACAAGCACAAAAACAGAGCATATTTTCTGAAGAAAACATTACGAAAAAAAACTAATGAAGTGTAATAGTTCTGACTTCCTTTCTTCTCTGTACACAGATCAGATCTTCTCACAAATAGAACTTAGGTGGGGGCTGGGAATATGGCCTAGTGGCAAGAGGGCTTGCCTCCTACACCTGAAGCTCTCAGTTCGATTCCCCAGCACCACATATATGGAAAGCGGCCAGCAGGGGAGCTGTGGCTCAGGTGGCAGAGTGCTAGCCTTGAGCGGGAAGAAGCCAGGGACAGTGCTCAGGCCCTGAGTCCAAGGCCCAGGACTGGCCAAAAGAAAAAAGAAACTAGGTATACATATGTATTTCTATAATGGTCTCAAACATCACTGAACAATGATGACCAATCCGCCCCCCCCCCCAAAAAAAATCATGAAATACAAACAGAAATTCTTCAAAATCTGCTTAACTTTTCCTAACTTTTGTCTCAATTCATTCTACATGGTGCCATATCAAACTTTTTAAGACATAATGTCTTTATTTGCTTCATTTGTCTCTGTTCTGATTACAAATTAGATAGGTTTTTTATATTGCCAGACATAAATATAACATCTAGCAATATACCCCTATCCACCCAATACTTATCCACATTATATTTATAATGACAAAATGTTACCTTATCTCATAAACCAAATGTCTCTGAGTAAATGAAACTTTGTAAGTAATCTGCATTAAAATGAATCTTCTCATTAGACAATACGGGAAAATGGAAAATAGAACACAGATACACTGCTTTGTGATGCAGAACTCTGCTGAAGTATATAATCTCCGCCTTGACACACAGTGTTAAGCAAGGACTCGCTGAGAGGGAACTGGGCGACCAGCAGAAGGCACTCACCTCTATCAGCCGGTCTCCTGCTTTCAGTCTGCCATCTTGGATGGCAGCCCCCCGAGGGAGGATGTTCTTCACATAAATTGGGGCGGAGCCACCTATGGTCACATCTCGTGAGGTGATGCTAAATCCCAAGCCTTCCGTTCCTGCATACGCAGCAGAGGAAAGTCATTAGACAGAACGGCATCTTGATACTGTACTGCATCACCAAAGGGATCTGCTGTTAGTCTCTACCTGAACTTCACGTTTTGTAAAGTTAACAACGGTCTCTCTTTCCTCTAATACTTTAAAAGTTGCAACACACTTTTCAAAAGAGAACAAACTATAAAAGGTTCACAGGGTTTATCTATCAAAAGCCACTCTTCTGAAAGACAGTATATATATATATATATATATATATATATATATATATATATATATATGCCAAAATTTTAAATCAATTATTTCTTTGAGTATGAAATGAACTTAATTTTCCTACTCAAAGAAAGGAAAAATATTCCTCTTACATTTCTTAATACCACAAAAGCAAGTTATCATACAAGTGATATTTAGACTTGAAGAGAAGATGGCAGAGAAAAGAAAATATCCAGAGAAATGAAAACAGCAAAATAAGTAATATCTTAGAAGTAGCAGACCTCAACAAAACCAAAATTATAGCAACTTGCTGAAAGCCCAAACCATAGCATCTTTTTCAAATTCTTTTCTAATTAACCTGTATCTCATTACATATTCCCCATCCCTGAAAAGAAAAGCAAATTACTCGGTGAAAACTTCATTTCTGACCAGGGCTACCCAATCTGAGAATCACATTATTGTGTTTAAAGGTACTGAAATTAATGAGGCATTTGTAAATTACTCTCTTGCTTTTCATAATTTAAATTCTTAGTTCTTTGACAGATTTCTTGACAAGCAATCTTCTAAACTCAAGACAGTGTAGAAAAGGGGTTAAATGTCAGTAGAGCCAACATGTAATAAGCCAAAATGTGATAAGGGGAAAAAAAGTGAAGATAATAGTAAATTTCTAATGAATCACAGAATTCTCATAACACTTCTAATAATGAGTAATCTCTAACTAAGCTTTGTTAAAAACAAAGCAAAACAACAACAAAACGTGGCTTCTTAACATATTAGGTTCTGTTTCGGCTAGAAATTAGGAAAACATTTTGTCAATAGAAATCTGTAAGGAGCAAAAATTTATAAGTGTGTATAATTTGATGTTATATTCACTGTAAAACTATGTAAATTGTTAAAATAGTATGCGGAAAATTATAGGTGAATGAAGTATGAGTTGAAGTAACAGAAAACAGAAACGAATTCTCAAATGCTTACAACAAAATCCACATAAAAATTTCCAAGTTCAGAGCAAACACTCATTTATTTCTAGTCTAAAATCACTTAGATGTGCTTGGACTGTGAATTTCTTCAATCTTCCAGGTTGAAAACTCGAATGGCATATTGTCTATATGAAATTTTCCTAATTATACTTCTGGGACTTTTCCATATGTCTCTGTGCTTTCAAAGAACTCTAATGACTTGCAATAACATTTATTAAGAATGAACTCTAAATTATTCTTTTGCAATATTAATTTGTAGGGAATACAAAGACTGACTGTTATATGAACCTCAATTCTATTAAAATATCAGCAATAACCCCTACATCTGTAAGCTGAAAGTTCAAGCAATGACCTTTAAAAGAAAGATAAATAGATATCAATTTTCATTTAGCAAAGCCAACAAAACATTTTGCTCTGACTGAAATAGATTACTGACCTTCTCCTCTGACTTTATTAAAAAGCTAATTTCTACCAAAGAGCAGGGTGTTTCAAAATTCCAAAATGGCAGTAAATATTAAGAAATCTTAATTATGTGAACAGGAACATTGAGGCTATCCTATTTTGTCATATTATATGACAGACTTCCAAAAATATGCCAACGAGTCGTTATCCTGAAGGCTTCGCACTAAAAGGCACTAGAAGTTTAAATAATTGATGTCATTCCAAAGCATGTTACTTTGAGCTGAATTTGGAGTTAATACTAAGGTAGTTATTAATGTACTTCATTAAAAATCTTAAGTGTTTCAATAATTGGAAAAAACATTATGGGCTAGCTATAATGAAATCTATTTAATTCTCATACAAAGATATCCATATTAAGTCCTAAACAAAAACAGTCAACATTCTTCTGCTGAGTTAATTATAGTACATATAACTTATGTTTCTATAAAATGTTTGTAAGTACTGGCAGCATGCACAGACAGAATGTGCTTTTCATTATACATTTCACTCTTAGCAAATATTAATTAAGATACATCCATGACTTGGGCACCGGTGGCTTACACCTGAAATTCTAGCTACTCAGAAGGCTGATATCTAAACGTTTGAGTTCAAAATCAGCCCAGGCAGAAAAGTCTCTTCAGACTCTGAGCTCCAATTAACCAGTGTAAATTCAGAAGTGGAGGTGTGGCTCAAGACAGAGCATCAACTTAGGAGAAAAAGCTAAGCAAGGGCACATGGCCCTGAATTCACACACACACACACACACACACACACACACACACACACACACACACACACACGGAAGGAGGGAGGGAAAGAGGGTAAGGGGGAAGGGAGTGAGAGGCTATGGGGACTTATAACATTTAAATTATTCAAGATCAGAAAGATATTTAAAAGAAAATCATTGTTTCCAATTTTCTTACATTGATTAAGTATAGTCTTTTCAAATTACCTTGTATAAATTCAATTATACATCTCTAAATGCTATTAAAATAATACTACTAATTCTAGCATTAAAAAGAATGATTTTTTTTTTAATGGCAAGCAAATTTTCACTTCATTTAAAAAAGTTCACATTAAGCCAGGGCACCAATGGCTCATGCCTGCAATCCTAGCTACACAGGAGGCTGAGATGTGAAGATTGCAGTTTGAAGCGAACCCTAGCAGGAAAGTCAATGAGACTCATCTGGAATTAATCACACACACAAGCCAGAAGTAGTAAGTACTGTGACTTAAGTGGGAGAGTGCTATCCTTGGGCAAAAAGTTTCAGGGAAAACTATATAATTAAAACCTTCCTTTGGTATAAAAGGAAAACAGTAGTTTTGAAGTAATATTAGGACAATGGTCAAGCAAAATATGATACCTTTGTGTCGAGATTCTAATTTTAGTTTTTACACAATAATATTTGGGGTTCTTGAAATATATCTATCTATATATTGATCATGAAATAGAGTCTTCAAGTAGAGAAAAAAGAGAAGGATCTGATCTTCTTCTCTTTTGGGAATGGACAGAGGCAGAACACTTTTCAGGTGACATACCTCTTGTATTTGCAAGGCACAGAGACAAGCTGTTACCTCCTGGTTATGTCGAGCAAGTAGATGGAGCTTGAAAACCAGTAAGTCTTGCTGCAATGGATGTGGTTGTACTGGTGGCTTTACTGTGAGCTGGTTTGTGGTCATATGGGTAAATATCTAGGAGTGGGACTGCTGGGTCATAGGGGAGCTTTATGTTTAGTCTTTTGAGGAACCTCTACACTGCTTCCCAGAGTGGTTGAACAAGTTTAACATTCCCACCAACAGTGTAGTAGCATTCCCTTTTGGCCACATCTTTGCCAGCATCCGTTATTATTAGTTTTCTTGATAAAAGCCATTCTAACGAGGTGTGGTAGAATATCAGTGTTGCATTCTTTTATGGCTGGCAATGTTGTTTACTATAGCTAAGATATGGAATCAACCCAATGTCTCTCGGTGGATGAATGGATCAAGAAAATGTGGTATATACAAACAATATATTCTATGCTTCCATCTGAAAGACTGGCATTTCTCTATTCATAAGGAAATGGAAAGACTTGGGGGAAAAAACAAAAAACAATATTAAGCCAAGTCAGCCAGACCCAACGAAATATAGGAAGCATGGCTTCCCTCATTTGTAATAATTAGAATACATCTATACTTCTACAAATTAATCCAATGGATAGTAGAAGACAATTAATTACACTTGGATATGATTAATTAAACAGCACTCTAAACAAATGCACACTGAGAACAAAGGGGGATATTCTTAGGAGAGGATCAAAAAGAATGACGCTTATCGAAATGAACTCCAAGAAATGAGAACAAGAGTAGTTTTTTAGTGTACTGTTTTCAGTTATTTTCTCTTTCTTTTTTCTCCTTTGGTTTATTCTCTGTTGTCACTGTTTTTTATTTGTATACCCTTGGTCTTCTATATAAATTTATGTGATCTGGGGAAGGGAAAAGCAATGGCATCCAACAGACCGAGAGGGCGGTGGTACCTTTCTTCAGCTGGATGTGGAGCCGCCTGCCCACTTTCTTTGTGTTGTAGCCGCCGCCGGCGCCGGCGCTGCCCAGGTTCTGCGGGGCCCCGGCTGGCACGGAGGGCGGCCTGGCAGGAGGAGGGTGAGCCCCGTGGGCTGGGTGCTCGGGTGGGTGGCTCAGCCTGGGTGCCCGGGGCGGCCCGGCCCTGGGCTCTGCATACTGGCTGTCCGGGCTGGAGCGGCTGCAGTAGGGGCTGCCCCGCTCGCTCCGGGAGAGCTGCTCGTACTGCTCTTTACAGGCGGCGGGGACCACATGGAACCAAATGACGGGAGCACGCATGGCTTGGCGGAACATATGCTGTGCTCTGGGTGGGGGGGGAAAAGGGAAGATTAGCGAATGAAGACTGGCAGACGAGGAGACATCACGAGCTTAATTAAGTATACTAATTAAGCAGTGAGAACTGACAGACTGTTGAAACTCAAGAGCAAAATTCTGATAACCCATTTATTAAGTTTGCAAGCTCCGATCGGAGCAGAGCTCCTTCTCCAAGGATAAATCTCTCATTCTCTAAATAAAAATGGTAGACCCGTCTATGACAACAAAATAGTGTGCCCTCGATTTTACATTAAGATTTCTAACTACAAGCATATTCTAATGCTGATATTAACAAAATCAAACACAGCCTCCTTTTCTCTCACAAAATTATTCTATAAAACTTGTAAAAATCATAAACTAATTCCTTGCAAAGGAACCATTTGAGTTTTCAAAGTAACAACTATCTGTATACTTAGGAAGCTATAAGGAGCAATTAACTATTCATTACTTACCACCAAAATTAATGTAAAAAAATCCCACAGAAAAACAGCACTGATTGGTAGCTCATGCCTGGCCTCCTACCTAATAGGGTGGTGGGGATCTGAGAACTGTGGTTCGAGGCCAGCCTGAGCAGGACGTCCATGAGACACCCCAATTAACTAACAAAATGTTCACAGTGGACACCTGACTCAAGTTGTAAAGTGCCAGCCTTGAGTAAAAAAACAAAACAAAACTAAAGGACAGCATCTAGGCCTTGAGTTCAAGCCCCATTGCTGGCACGATTGCTTTAAAAGTCCCAGAAACATGAATCTCCACAGGCCAAACAAAAACAACCCACTGAAAACACCTCGGAGTGGGGGGAGGGGGTGTATAGCTCTGGGGTAGAGCACATGCTTTGCGTGAAGAAAATCCTGCAGCCCGGCAGGACAGGACACCAACACACTCGTGCCAAATGTTCCCAGCGGAGTGGACTAGGGCTGCGCCATCGCTAGTCGAGGAAGGGCCTCGACCCACGGTTCCCCGTCAGCTCTCACAGATGACCACTTTCCAGTCAGCTCTCCCTTACTTGTTTAATAGGAATGGCCACTTACAAAAACGAATAGAGCTTCGTCAAAAGGTTACAAACCTGAGTAAGAGCCAGTAGCGTGGCATAGGGGAGCTCTATTTACTCATGCACCCCGAGACATTACATGCAGGGACGTTGGATGGAAATGTGAGTCTCAGTCTAATACCACTGAGCACCGTTGTGAACTTTTGCAAAGGTGAGAAACCAGCAGAATGGTAAAGCCTAATTGGGGCCCTTAGTATTTCAAAAAGCACTCTACTGGTCAGATGGCATTCTGAAATATAGTCTAATGGTAGTAATTAGCTTGAGGTGGATTAAAATTTTAAAAGCTAGATAATGGCATGCAGCACTCCTCTCTGGTACCAGGATTCAGAGCAGGGCGGCTGACGGCCCTCGGCGGCCTGAAGCAAGGAGGCCCGCGGCCCAGCCTCTCATACTTACTGTTCAAACCTTCGATTCCGAAGGTCGCCGTCATTAATCCTGACAATGCAATCATTCTCATGAAAAAGGTTCTCTTGTTCAGCTTTACCACCTTTCTCCAGCCGCTTTACTAATAACCCCAGGGTTCTGGAATATTAAGAATGCACATGGTTAAACACGCAGTATTTCTTCCAAGCACAATGCCCTATTGCTTTAATGTCAGCATTGGATTTTTAAAGACTCCTTTGTTAGAGGATACATTATATCCTAATTAGTATGTTTCTAAATAACACTAGGAGAAATTCACAACAATCTGAATGATATGTAGGAACGGATACTCTCAGTCCGTGTAAGGCATTATTTTCTAGCTTGTCAGTATGACATCTCGGAAGCGAACTGTATACTACCCTCCTTGTTTGACAAGGCTGTGAAGAAGTCCTAAGAGTGGGACTGAGTAGAATATATGTGTAAACATGCACAGAAAGGCAACGTGAATCCCCTCCCCATGGCTAACATAACCTAATTTTTTAACCCTTCAAGTACAGCCTGCCTCCTGGCTCCGTGGGTATCACAGTGTGGACACGGAGAAGCAGGTCTGTGAGTGACTCTGGCTGTCTTGCTTGGTGTGCTGCTAATGACAATCTATGGCTTTCTGTATAGAAAGGCAACAAGAAAGGCTCGCCTCACTGTAGGGAGGGTTGGGAAGGTTAACACTTGTTAGGACGCTTAACTAAGGGAAGTAATTTGCTACCGGTTGAATTTGAAGGAAAATAGGGTAACGCCAGTTCAAATCATGCCACTTACAATTCACCTCTTAGACATGTAAGCTAAAGATTACTCACGCTAAACATTAAAGCAGAAGCCTGAATAAGCTTTTTAGAAAACAAGAAATACTAATGTGGTTTATCTAGAACACGTCTTTCCTTTGTAAAAAACTATCTTCAAATAGTTGTACCACAGTGTTTGGATTTGGCATGTCCGTTTATGGGTGCACTGCATCTTGAGCTGAGTCTTCTCCTTGATCTTTCTTCCTCCATCCTTCCTATCACTCGCCTCAAGTTTCCAAGTTGTATTTTCGTGAATGTACTTTGGGCATTAGGACTTTATTTGTCAACCATTCCTCCTTCCACTCATCCAGTCCCACGCTGTGAGCCTCAATCTCTCTAACAAGACCTGCGTCAGCTTTCTGCTATTCACTTTGTTAAACCATCTGTTCATTCTCCAAAGGGTTACACCATGGAATCTCACTCCTGTGTATACTATCCCTTTATTTGTTTTGCTTTTGCCTGTCCTGGGGCTTGAACTCGGGGCCTGGTCAATGTCCCTGAGCTTCTTTTTGCTGAAGGCTAGCACTCTACCACTTGAGCCACAGCGCCACTTCTGGCTTTTTCTGTGTATGTGGTGCTGAGGAATCGAACCCAGGGCTTCATGCCCTGGGCAAGCACTCTACCACTAAGCCACATTCCCAGCCCCTATACTATCCCTTAGTTAGTTGGCTTTGTATTTATTTTCATTATGTTTACATTTTAGATCTAACATCCACATAAGAGAAAACATGCACCCTTTGACTTTCTAAGCCTGGCTTATTACTTCATTTAATTATGATGTTTTCCAGGTCCATCCATTTCCAAGCAAATGACATAATATTATTATCCCTAATAGATGAATAAAATTGTATTGTGTGTGAGTGTGTGTGTGGGGAGAGAGAGAGAGAGAGAGAGAGAGAGAGAGAGAGAGAGAGAGAGAGAGAGAGAGTCTCTTGATCTGTTCATTGCTTGTTATAGCTTCCAGGCTGTTTCCCTAACTTGGCTACTGTGAAGAGTCTCCAATAAGCATGGATATACAAGTGACTTTATTGTATTCTGGCCTGCAATGTTTTAGATAAATACCCAAAAGTAGTATTTCTGGGTCACAAGGTAGTTTTAAGGTTTTTGGTTGTTGTTGGGTTTTGTTTTTGTTTGAGGAATCTCCATACTGACCTCCATATTGGATGCACTAACTTACATTCCTATCAACAATGTACCATTATTGGTCTTTCTCCCCTGCATCATTGCCAGCATTTATAGTTTGAACATAAGTGTCTGAACTTTCAAGGCAGGGTCTTCTATATATCCTGGGACAAACAATAAACACTTATTTTGAGATGTAGGTGTTTATAACTAGTTGTGACTGCTATTATTTATATGTTGATGGGCAAACACTGTATTATAATTCCATTTAAAGTTAGGCTCCACTCAAAAAGCCAATACCAAATTTTTAAATGCTTCATATATTAAAATTGAAGACACTATAATTCCGAATCAATTCTATACATTTTCTAGTAGAACCACAACTTGCAAGACTCTGTGTATGCTTTCCAGTAGAAATGTACTCTAAAAGCTATCTCTTCCAAACTTCAGCAGTAATTATTGTATCTTTTCTGTAACCATTTAGCTCATTTGCCTGTCATATACACACCTTATCTCTACTATAGCATTTGTAAGCTACTAGAAGATGGAGAAGATGGGATTCAATAATATACACTCAAGCACTTAGCTGGTAGTAAGATCTGATAAATGAAACTGAATGAATAGATGATTGAGTTTAGCTGAGGCAAACAACTCTCATAATTCCAATATGCTTTTGCAATACAGAATTCAAGTCAGCAGAATGAGCTTTTTTTATTTCCACTAAGGTATCATTTATCCTAAAGATGTCACTGAACTGAAATAAACTGAAGTAAAAGTCCTACTTCATTTTTTACTTTGCAGTTTAACTTTCTTTATTTTGTGACTATTTATAAACCTGCTAATTAAATTCATTGTACTATTTATTATTAAACCAGTTAAAGAGGTTATTATACTAGAACGAGTCTATCAAATCCTAGGGAGAGTAAAAACAGGTGATTCATAAATTTTCTTTTGTAAATTTACCAGTTGAGGATTAGCACCTTTTAGTGTTGGATTCTTAAAACTATTAATTGTCAGTGGTTAAAGACAAGTAGGTAATTTTTTGTTTCTTACTACCACAAGTAGAACTAAGTAAAGTAAGTAAACATGTAAAAAACTATCTCAAAGAAAAGGGAAGAGACATCAAAGATTTAAATGTCTCCGTTTATATTTGGGAGGAAGAAATTCTATAATATGTGACACCAATATTTAAGTCACTATTAAAGTATCATCACATGCGTAATCTACCCCCTTTAGCTTTCCTATTGTTCATTTCTATCTTCATGAGAACACTATTCTGTTAGAGGAATCAAGCCAATAAATTGTCAGGACAGGTGAGCTGACTGTGGTGTGGCCTGCTATAGTTCCAGTACTCAGGAGGCAAGATAAGAGCATCACAAGTTTGAGGCCAGCCTGGGCTACACAGTGAAAACCCTGACTCTCCTCTCACGAAATGCAAAAAGAGAAAAGGAAGAAATATCTCGGATTCTGATGAGTGGATAATATTTATATGAGAAATCAAATCAGTGCTGAAAAAGCTGGAATGTGAAGTCACTCAGCCACTTGAGCTTCCCAGCGATGATGAAAAGAACACCTTGGAATCAAAGAAGTTTCAGTCATCTACAGTTAACCCTAACACAGCCGCACATCTGCTGGCGCGCCGATTGCAAAATGCTCCTTCGACAGATGAAAAACCCTCATTCATTCTCCTGCACAGCGAGGAAGAAACACTTGAGGCAAATACAACATGGACAACAGGCTAGGTTCAAACTCAGACGCTTCTGCGTTATCTTCCGACATGCTGGGACTGCATGTCTACATACAGTGTCTGGTCCACAGGAACTCCTTCTTAAAGTGAATGCACACAGCCCTTAGTATGAACATGCGCCTTACCAAGACTGACTCTACTTAGCTCATTTTTCACTGGGAAAACTAATGAGTGACTTGTCAAGAGACTGGCAACGTTTCTGCATCCCCGAGTGACTAATAACGATTGTTTTATATATTTTCAGTATTTTGTCTAATTTTAAGTAGTGCACAGGAAGTTCCTTGAGAAATGTACACACACACACACACACACACACACACACACACACACGCATGCACGTGCCCTGGGTTAAAATCCCAGCATAAAGGAAGAAGGAGAAGGAAGAGGAGGAAGAGGAGGAAGAGGGGAAGGGAGGGAGGGAGGGAGGGAGGGCGAGCCAGTGGAATATCCAGATACAGCTGCTAGCTACATCTGTAGTCCGTACCCTCAGCTTACTTGAGAAGCTGGCTGGAGAGGTCGAGGCAAAAAGATCACTTGAGCTCAAGTCCAAACTAGCCTGGGCTGGGTATAGTAAGAACTGTTCCTACTAAGAACTATTTTCAACTCACTACGAAAATGAATCAATTGGTGTAACTCAGAAATTCATACTTGACTCTTATAGTGACACCATAATATTTTCACATAGATAAATGGACTAATATTCATCTAGAAAGTCATTTTTTTCCTGGCAACTATTCTGAAATATAGATCCAAATAGCTGCTCAATGGTTGGCTTTCTAAATCGGCCCCTCTACATGGTCGAATGCATCAACAATCCTAACATACAGGAAAATATTACCAGTTGAATAAAGGGCCTATTCCATTGACAGGAAAAATAAAGGGGGTTTATTAACCCATGCTTTAGCATTCAGCATCTGCAATAGTCACAGAAGTCTTGGACTCCTTTCATTCAGCTCTGGCACCTACATAAGGGGGGTAGAGGGTTGCCTCAGAAGAACAGCAGCCGAGCAACACAGCAAGAGATCGGGAATCAGGAACAGATTGAATTACACTGAAGTTAGCAGCCTGCTGATTCTAAGCACTTGACCACACAATTAGAATCATTCTCTCAAAAAGAATGAATTAATTTGAAAGTAAAGTGGTACAATCTGCAATGTTATCTCATTTACTCCACTAGGTGAAAATGATTACAAAAAGAAATGGGAATGACAAAAAGAAATGAAGAAAATTGCACTGATAACAGCAAGCGTGAGAATGAAGCATGTCTGAAGGAAAATCCAGGGGACGTGGTAGAGACAGGTACTACCATCTTGCTGGAGAAAGAAGTGTGAGTGCGAGCTGATGGACTTCCCTATCTGCCCCCATCACATTTAGGTAGTTTGTTCTGAAGCTGTAAGAACAAAATACCTAGGGTGTGTGGCTACCAAAACACTGGTAGCAGATGGGCCTGCGGACCGGCGGGCCAGTTCCTTGGGCTGGTACGGGACTCGGATCTCCTTCCTGGTAGTCAGTACCAGACACGCGGAGAAGACCACAGCCAGAAGAAATCCTTGTAAGTACAGTGGGGAGAGGAATGTCATGAGCTAGCTGAGGGATTAACCCAGGACCAGGACTACTCCAGATTGACTGTGCTGACTCATACGTCAGAAAATACTTGGCAAATGTTCAAGGGGTTAGGCAGACGTGCGCAGAAATGATTCAACCTCACAGTCATTTCTTCCACCCCCCTTGGGAACCGACGGATTCCCTTGCTGTTCAAGCAAGGGATATTTATCTGTTCAATACAAACAATACTGAAATACTTTCCTTTTGTAATGCTTTCTATAGATTTTTTTCCTTCAAATCTTGGGGGGAAAAAAAAAAGGAAGAAGGAAGAAATCAAGAAAGCAAGCTAGGGAGGGAGGGGCAGAGGGAAAGGAAAGCCAGAAGGGAAAAGAAAAATTAAAGAAACACTGTGTACAAATCTCACATTTGAATAATTCTCCTAAGACAAAAAAATTCATTGATATACAGATTTCTTTCAAGAATTTTATCACAGTACTTGAACAATGACTTTTAGAAAGAAAGACAAGGGAATCAAGAATAGATACATTGGTAGAAATCAAGCCTTTGAAATGCTGCTTCTTTGCAAATGATTTTGGATACATAATTAGAAATTTAACTGCTTAGATTATATTAAGGATTGCACCACTACATTTTTACAAGGTTCATTAGCCTAATTATACACTTAATTAAAACAAACTCAGTCACACATGTTAACATTTTTAATTCTAAGTATAAATTACAACCAATGATAAAACTGAAAATAAGTAACAAATGTTTTATTGACATCTAAATTGGCTGAGCTAGTCTGAGTTTTGCTTTGATAATGTAAACTCGCACCACTGCCACCCAGCTGTATGGAAATGATCATAATTCATCTTAATAAAAGCTGACACAGTGTAAACACCACAACAGTAGTGAAGGCAGAGGCTAGAAGAGTGATATCCCATCCACAGGAGCCTGTAGGGGCAGACGCCCAGAACCACACACAGACACCAGAGCAGCAGCAAAAGGAAGTTGAAGGACCTTTGTTATAATTAAAATCACTCTGGGTGGGACCCAAAGTGCTACCAAACAAACCAGCTTAACCAGTGAGATGGAGTAGCCCAAAAGGCAAACAAATATGTAGAGTTTCCTCAGATTAAGGCTGAATGAACAGCTAGCCCTACCGTATTTAAACACAAACGCATGGTCACCTAAATGTAACATAAAAATTTCGCTCCAAACACATGTACTTAGGATCCTTGATTGTAGCAAAAGTGCCTATACTTGAGAACACACCACTGAAAACTTTCAGACAAGTCTATTGATCCAATAAATATAAGATTGTGTTTTTATTAAAGTAATTCCGTTAAAATTGAGTGTTCAATGTTGAAGAGCATGTTTGTTCTAACTTAGTTTTATAAAGCTCAATTCTAATTATTTATTAACTTATGTACCCAATTAATTTAACTAATCTGTATTGGGATTCTTGAATTTGTGATGCAACAATAAATTTTCTCTCAGACCCAGGATAATCTTTTTTTTTTTCTCCTTCTGTGGATTAACCACTGTCTGCTAGACAACCCAAAATACCAAGCAATATACTTAACAGAAATCAGGTATAAAGTATATTCTCACAATTTGGTTATTCTTAGTAGGTTCTGCCAAGAACATTGCTAAATGATTTCTATGTATTTTCTTATTTAAAGCATATAACAATCTTGTAATTCCTACCTGAATAAGTGAAGTAAACCGGTCTTGGCCATAGTCAAAGACAATTGTTGATTCCAAACAATTATCTTGCACTCTTTACCAACCGCTCACCTCCTCTCCCAATAATAAATGGATTCAAGGTCAGGCCCAGTACTGACTGCTTGACATAGAAAAGTCATGAGTAATTTCTAGCTGGAAATTTTAGAAAGAAAATAAACTTCTGGTTTGAATATGTTATAGAGCAAAAGGTGATAAAGTATGTGTTAGATGAGGTAAGAGTTTAAAAAATCCTCTAGCTCACATATTATTTGAAACAGTCTGTATAGTCCAGCTGGCCTTCCCTGACGATTTCAGTGCTTCAACCTCACAAGCACTAGGATTACAGGCATGGGTCACAACCCCTAGCCTGTTGGTTTACATTTAATCTAATGAAGCCCTAACTAATGTGGAGAGTCATGGGTGCATTTTTTTGTTTGCTGAAGAAATTTTCCTTACGTTTCTGGGTGCTAAGAATAGATACAATATGTATCCCGGGTCTTCTACTTTCAGACGGTAGTAGTAACATTTGTGATTTTCGTTATGGTGTGTGTGTGTGTGTGTGTGTGTGTGTGTGTGTGTGTGCATGCGTGCATGCACGCGCCAGTCCTGGAGCTTGAACTCCGTGCCTGGGCACTATCTTAGGATTTTTTACTCAAAGCTGGTGTCTACCACTTAGCCACAGCTCCACTTGTGGCATTTTGGTGGTTAACTGGAGATGGAGTCTCACAGACCTTCCTGCCCTGGCTGGCTTCAACTGTGATCCTCAGATCTCAGCCACCTGAGTAGCTAGGATTAAAGACGTGAACCGCTGGTGCCTGGCTTCTACATATGTTATTTATTAAGGGAGGCTTTCTGTCATTTAAATCAGAGTGCGATGTGAAGGAAAGTGTATTTCTAAGTAAGAGAACCGAATGAAGCATTCAGGATGGAGGGCCATTTGCTATTTTTGACTAATGTACAAGAATAGGACTAAAAAAAACAGTAGTATCAAGAAAAAGCTAACATTTCCTCTGTTCCTGTTTGTCTCCATTTCTAGGTATCAAGAAGGGCTATGAAGGAAACTCATCCTCATTGATAACCCTTAGCAAGCAAGGAACAGCATTCAACCTACTGAAGAAAATGACCTTGCTAAAGTAGGCCTGGTAATACCTCTCATTTAAAAAAAGTTTTTGCATCAGACATAAAGATAGCTAAACTTTCTCTAACATGGACTTCACAAGATTAAATTATCAGTTTCCTAATTACACAGGACTTCTGGAGTATTCCACCGAGTGTTCCTTCTCTCAACAAACACATTTCTCATTCTAAATTGTACTTGACACTCAGACTTTAAAAATCTAAATGGGAAAGCAAGACTGACATGTATTTGTCAGTACCTAATGAAAGCTTCTCCGTTTTTTATATCTCTAAACTTGAGAAGATCCAAGGATGACTTGAATTTTGAACCAGGGAAGTCAGTCTTGGAAATTTAAACTTATATATCATGAATATGTATTTTTATACTCCCCCCCGATACATGTGCAATTGCTTCACAAGTTTCCCTTAATTTCTTCCTTTCTGCTATATTTCATTGCATCATTTGTCCTTACAGCTAGCAAGGAGCTGATGAAGCTACCTTTCTGAGCTATCGTAATATTCAAGTTCACCTTCCACTATATGCTACCTTCACTCTCCTGCCTTGGGCAATTCTTCTACCAACCCACAGATCACCTATGGTATAACTATATTAGCATTTATCACATTATTATAACTATGATTTCTTGTCTATCATTCCATTTACAGTGCAAATCACTACAGGAAGATCATGTCCTGCTCTTCGTTGACTCTTAGCTCTTAACCCAGAATTACCATTCAGTGGCTCTTTAGAAGGATTTGTGACTGATCAAGAACCCACATTAGGGCTGGGGATATGGCCTAGTGGCAAAGAGTGCTTGCCTCCTGTACATGAAGCCCTGGGTTCAATTCCCTAGCACCACATATATAGAAAATGGCCAGAAGTAGCGCTGTGGCTCAAGTGGCAGAGTGCTAGCCTTGAGCAAAACAAAGCCAGGGACAGTGCTCAGGCCCTGAGTTCAAGCCCCAGGACTGGCCAAAAACAAAAACCAAAAAAAATAAACACAAGAACCCACATTAAACCACTATGAGTGAGTGTCTCTGAGGTCCTGGGTCCTGCAAATCTTAACAGCTCGCTTGTTTTTTCTCTCTTCCATTGTCCACTCAACACTGAAGAACAACAACTATCTAGCTCATGAGAAAGATTAAAGATGCAATATGGGAGGTGGGTGAAACAAAATATTTGTTGTTTCCACCTGAAAGGTGATGATGTATAAAGAGGGCTTTGTGTGTCTTAAATCAAATTATTTGTCCTCTGTATCATAAAGTTGTATACAGTTTTCCTCAGTGAGAATGAAATCTACTGGGATTAAAGTGACTCAGCTAAACCAAGTTCATGGCTCATCGCTATAATCCTAAACTACTCAGAGTTCTGACAAATCCTTGAGACCCAGCATGACGCTGGAACTGAAAGTGTGAATCAAGTGGTAGATTATCAATTGTGACCAAAAAGAGGTGCGCAAGAACAGGAAGCTCTGAGTTCAAAGACTAGTACTAGCACACGCACACATGCACGCACGCACGCACACACACACACACACACACACACACACAGACTCAATATAAAGCTTTGTTAATACTTGTTTACCTCAAGGTGTTTTGTGCAGGAAAAGTCAATGTCATTACCAGTAATTACGGTGATTGCGAAAAGTCCTTCAAATTAACCTTATTAGAGGTTTGTTCCTCTGTCTTATTCTCCTTTCACTTTTCATCCTTCATCTGTCTCTTTTATCCCAAAACCTTTCCACACTGAGGTCGGGAATGTGTAATAAATGGTAGAGAATAACATGTAAGTGAAATGCTGGTACCGAGTTGGCACATACACAATTAGATTTCATTTGTGGTGAGGTACATCCACAGGCAGCTAAAGGCACGGGAAGAATGGAACCAATGATAACCTTAGTGCCACGTTCTCACCTACTTTTCCTAGGCATGAAAGTCTTTTTAACTGAACTTCTGAGATAATTTTAAAATTACAGGTTTTGAAGGAAATAAAAGCAAGGTCCTTTTTGAAAACAACCCATGTTGTTGAACCCAGAGTTCTTTGGAGATATTTTAATGCTTCCTAAGAGAAAACAATAATAAAGAGAGAAGAAAAAAAATGAAAGCAGCTACAACTCTGTGAACAAAACTCTACTCAAATATTCAAGGTGAATTTGACATCATGGTATAAAGATCTGACATTCACAGACTCCAGCAGAGTTCTAAGTAAATCAAAGTTTTACTTACACAGCAATGCATAATTCATGTACTTTACCAAAGAAGTAAAATCTGAACTGGCAACAGATATTAACATTTAAGAGGAGAGGAAGATGAGATTATAGCTCAAATTTCATGCTAAAAATAAAATGCATTCTTTATTTACATGCTTGCAATTGATATATTTTCAAAAATGTACTTGACATGAGTTTTAATCTATGTTCTACACTTTTAATTACTCATCTACCTTCTCAGACTCCTTTCTAGTCTCTCAGTCACAGTTCTTGGTCCTCAGCTACTGCTCTAGGATCTCAGTCATGGTTCTAGGCTACTCGTGTTCTACAACAGGGTTCTAGGTTCTTGGTCAGTCATTTTTCATCTTGGTCACTGTTCTGGCTCTGCAGTAAATGTTCTAGGCTCCCCGCCATTGTTCTAGTCTCTCATCCTCTGTCAACATTCATTATCATGTCCTAGATTCGCCATCATATCTCTATGCTCTCAATTGCTATTCTGGGACTCAGTCTTCTTTCAATGTTCTAATTTCCTAGTCACTGTTGTAGGTTCTCATGATACCAGTCTAACTATTCTAAGTCCCCAGTCACCACTGTAAGTTGTCAGTCACGGGTCTAAGGCTACAATCCAACTTTCTCATTTTCCCCTATTAACAGAAAATTTGGCTGGGGGCCGGGGGCTCATGCATGCCTGTAATCCTAGCTATTCAGGAGGCTGAGATCAGAGAATCTCAGTTCAAAGCCATCCTGGGCAAGAAAGGCCAGGAAACTCTCATCTCCAGTTATGCACAAAAGCCAGAAGTAGCCCTGGGGCTCAAGTGGTAGAGCACTAGTCGTGAGCTGAAGAGCTCAGGGACAGTGCCCAGGCCCTGAGTTCAAGCCCCATGACCGATCAAAGAAAGAAAAACAAAAGAAAGAAAACTTGAATAGAAAATAAAGTGATAACAATAAAAGAATTAAGAAGCTAAAAAATAAGATGCCAAACAGTTTATAAATGTTTTACCATGTAACTGCTAAAGGGTGAAACAGAATCAAGGAAATTGATACCTTTGCCATCGTAAATCTTTTTGGTAGTGAAATCTATTTCTACATAGAAGATTAAAATCTTTAGTTGGCCTAATCATCTAAAATGTCAAAAACTTTAAACATTATCAAACTGAAGAATGAAAGTAATGTAAAGACACTGAAGAAGAATCATCACCAAAGTCATTCACATCATTTCACTGGGTGAATTTTTCCAGGTAGTTCTTTTCATCTGTCCCTCACGGTGCTGCAATTCCAGAAGGATTTGGGGGGCTCTCTAGTCTATCATCCATTTACCGCAAAGGCAAATGCTGGCTCAGATAGGAAGAACAATAAATTTATTAGGATAATTTAAATGCTTGGTTTCTTCGTGTGCCT
The DNA here is from genome assembly GCF_023159225.1 of Perognathus longimembris pacificus. Classification (NCBI taxonomy): domain Eukaryota; kingdom Metazoa; phylum Chordata; class Mammalia; order Rodentia; family Heteromyidae; genus Perognathus; species Perognathus longimembris. The sequence goes on from NC_063178.1 coordinate 16,534,700, forward strand.
GAGAAACCTCACTTCATTAAGCTAAGTGCTTTCTGTGATTAGGACCTGTACGTGTGAATGAAGTAGTAGCTGCCCCCAAGTGAAAATGTTTCCCATTAAGCACATGCTAAGTCAACACCAGGCTAGATCTGAGCATAAATGAAGATAAAACACGCCACATTATCATTCAATTAAAAACCTGCAAGATACGTTACCTGCCGCCTCGAGCACTGAAAGGCACTACATGGATTCCCAGAGGCCCGCCATCGTTGGGGACTTGGACGAGCTTTACCATAGCACTGTGAGACAATGATGAATGAGGGAGCATGAACACGTACCGTCAACAAACCAAAACCAACACAAAACGAAAACCTCCACAGGGCAGACACACGGCCGACACCAACGAGGACAAGACAGAAGCCCCGCCAGGCACACGCACACACACACAGATCGGGGACTTAAGCATGGTGATGGAGCACACACCAAACACTACGTACCTGAACGGGAGTCTGATGGCATGGAGGGGACAATCGTCAGAAATAACTACATGAAAAGGGGCACAGAACCGTGTCTCTGGGGCCATCTCTTCTGAATAACAGGAGTTCGTGCTCCGCAATCAAATCTCTAGGCTGCGACTCAAACTTGGCCTTCTTGGGAACTACTACCGACACTCTAAAGAGCAGCTGAATAAAGGTCTTACCACTACGCAGCACTAATAATGTGTGTTCTCGTTTGTCATATTGTTAATCCTTCCAATAAATAAAGTCCAAGTTTTGGTCTCTGTAGCTGACAGTCTAAAGGTGATCCCGACTGGCCTCACTAATCATTCTTCCAGGACACCATTTCTCACACTGTTATTACAGTGAGGCAAATCTGATTCATAAAGCTCAAAAATTTTAACACACTTAAAACTAAATAACGTTGCAAGTGTATGTAACTGAGCTTTAAAGTTGTTAAGTTATGTGTGTGTCACATACAGTAATAGTAAGGAACTTCCTTCTAACTACCTTTCTAACTAACTTCTTTCTAAGTACCTAAAGTCTGCAAGGAGCAGAGTGTTCTATGTGTTTTCAAAATTCACTTCCATGAAGGTTTTACTAATAATACCTTGAGTTTAATAAAAGTTAAGTATAATTTGGAGAATGTAAATTTCTAAACCATTTAAGATATTTTGCTATCTTTGTAGATTTTTTCCATATATATATATGCACTATATTCAGAGATCTAAGTAGCATTAATCAGACAATGAATATTTCAATTACATAGATAACTTAACCAACTAAAAAACTATGAAAACTACCAGTATTCTGACACAGATCGTAATAATGCTTCTATAGAATGAAAAATGACAATTTTCAATTGCATTTCTCTATTTCATCTCTTTACATAAGACATAAGGTTATTATTCATTGTTCTATGAATATAATACAAAGAGTAAATACACATAGAAATGTTAAATACAAAATGAAAATGTGCGCATAGACTATGTCACATGCACTAATTATAATAAAATTAAAAATTTGGATATACAGCTAAAATATTTACAAAAGTAATACTATTTTAAAGGGCCTTTCCCCAAAGAATTTCATAAACTCCTATTTTAGATACTAATTTATTAGCAGTTGGCTTTTAGCTCATAATAATCTAACTTCATTTCACATTCTTAAGAACTACTACATAGCAAATAACTCTCAAATGGAAATATTCTAAGTACATCTGAATATAACCTGGTCCTAGACGTTGGTTAATATCACCAAGAATATTCTCAGTCCTTGAGAGACCAAGAAAAGAATATAAATATTAGTGTTCATACCCTAAGTTTTTACCCAACGTGAAGGGCAGAATCTGAAACACCTTCTCACCTGGCCCAATGCCATCCAAGAAAAAGAACATCTTCGATTTCGAACTTGCCAACATTTAAGACAAATGGAAACTGGCAATGAAACAAGAAAACTTATTTCTTTGTCCTTATATTTAAAATCATGGTCAAGGGCCTTAACCTCTAGTTTTTCATCAAGTGCCTCAAAAGATTGTTTCTTCAAATAAAAAAAAATTACAGTACAAGGACTATTGTGCTTTCTTGATCCAACTAACACTTCAAGCAAATAAGTATATCCACAATTTTTTAATTGAGGAAGAGTGAAGAATAAATGACCAAAATATTGACAGATAAACAAGCCAACACAGTTACTGTGTACACTGTCCTGTTAACATGAGAGACACCTGCAACCAAATACTGTTCTAGCATTCTAATTCAATAGTATTTGGAAAGGCCTCAAGCTCAGGGCGCGTACATGGGTCCCCAGGCTACACCACTAACACTGCATAACGCAGCAGATGAAAGAGGCTTTGGGAACACAAACCAAGGCACGTTTTCAACAGAGCATACACACTGCGCATGCTGTGGGCTCCTGCATACTTGCGACAATCAAGGCTGCCACGTGTGCATCACAAGTGTAGTGAAAATCATCAGTAACTTACTCCAGAGAAAAGTTGGGCATATTCTCCAAACCAGTGTCAGCGTGTCCGACGGGCTCCACCCGGCTGCTGTCTTCTTCTGCCCCATCCTCATCCTCGAGAAAGCAGAAGAAAGGAGGCACAGGCTTAGGTTCTCATCTCCAGAGTGTGGACAGGGCCGGAGGCCAAGGCCGTCTGAGTGGCACTTGGTGATGTATGTAAGTATCAAACCTGAACTTGAAAATCTGAGTCTTCTGAGGGAGCATGCCCCAGTGTGCCCGACACCATTAGAATAAGAAAAGAGCACACTATTCTTCTCTCCGTACTTTACTTCATTTTTGCATGTGTGTGTGTGTAGGTAAATAGTCACATGACACTGGGGGTGCAGGCATAAAAATTGTTTAATATCAAAATAGTTGCGACTATTACAAACCATGACACTGCCGAAAAAGTCCTATTGTTTTTGTCAGTTGCTCAGCTTGTCAAAAGGACATCCCATGTGTACAATACCAGTCACAAATTCCTTCACCTGTTTATGTATCAAGTACCACATGTAAGGAAAAACACAAACAGAAATGTACATAGCCTCCATCCTTAAATTCCACCTTTGACAAAGGTGGTAGGAAGGTAGTTTCTGAAAATCAAACGAAAACAAGCCCACAGTCCAATGTGTTGTTAACAATGGTGAGTAGATAAAAACAGATGAACCCCCCCCCAAGAATGTTCTTTAATTTATAATTTCAGCTATTGTCTTTCCATTAAGGAGTTCATTAATAGTTTTAACTTAATAAATTAACTAGTTTAATTGATGAATTCGCTAAGATTATTTGTATAATGAGAAAGAAACTTGACTGATAAGAATGGTATTGTTAACCAAATTTGAATATGCAAAGATTCAGATTTTTCTCAATACAATAGTTACAGTTTCCAGGGTAGTTTACTTTGAAACTACAGATACTTTGTAAATATTTTGCTAATTAAAGAAGTCATCCCTAGGAGTGCCTGGGGAATTCAAAAGCAAGTAAGCAAATTTATTTAACCTATACTCTAGGGAAGTTTATAGTTATACTTTCGGTCTACTTATAGGTTGGTATGTTTAATTATTCCTACGTTAAGATATTTGACAAAAATAATGTTCTTATAAACTACTTAAACTACTTGTATCAGGAAAGGAAAGATTTTCCCACTAAGAATTTTTTTCTTCCTGCTGGTCCTCAGGCATCAACTCAGAAGCCTGCAAGCGATCCCTGAGCTTTGTTTCTTCAAGGCTATATGGCTCTGCCAATTCCAGCTATTTTTTTTTTTTGGTAGTTTATTGGCAATAAGAGTCTCATGGACTTTTCTGCCTGAGCTGGCTTCAAACCATGACCCCCAAATCTCAGCTTCCTGAGTAGCTAGGATTACAAGCACGGGACACAAGCACCTGGTGAATTTTAAGATTTTACCCATGTATTGGAGGGACTCAAATATAGATGCTCAGAAGAGAAACTTCCATTTTAAAAAAATGACAAGATCTTCCAGGTTCGAGACACAAAGATAAACAATGTATTTCGTTATGAAGGGAGATTAAGAAATGGCAGCGCCGTTCATAAAAGCCAGTTTTCATTTCTTCTGAGAATCCACCAAACCAGGGAGAAGAAGGCATCAAGCTTGTCTGTGAGTCCCAGGTCTGCTCCGTGTACCACTGGGGGTGAAGGGCTGCTCGGAGCCTGGCTACTTGAAGATGGATGATCTTGTGTTTTGAGAGGCGCCAGTATGCACTTCACCGTCATCTATCTCTCTTAAGTACCAGCGCATAATACATTGCAAAGGTTAACAGCATCTTGAACCTGCCTAAGAACATCACTTTAAATGTAAACACCCACTCCCAGTATGATGCTTCGCTACTGGGAGGAAGGGTGAGACGCACAGAGGACACAGCTGCTTAAAAGCGAGACAGAAGACACAAAAAGAATCTCACACCTTGAAGACATCTCCTTTCAGGATTCATTAGGAACTTAAGAAGCTCCACGGAAATGCCACAGAGAGCTATCAGCAGCTGACACACCTCTACAGCACCAAGCAGCAGCCACGGAAGGGAAATGCCCTCGACTGCAGTGATGAAGCAGGAACCGAGAACTGACATTTGCTATTTGCATACTGGCCATTTCCATACGCCTCCCCCCCCCCCCGCCCTCCTTAAACATGAAGAATATTATTTCCCCAGGTTCGGCTTGGATTGTAGCATTTCCTGCCTTGAGGCAGAGCAGCAATTTGGGAACCTCAACTCTGAGATGTAAAAATGTATGGTGTCATTTTGTTGTTCAGTATCTCTATAATTAGGATTTTTTTTTTGGGGGGGGGCCAGTCCTGGGCCTTGGACTCAGGGCCTGAGCACTGTCCCTGGCTTCCTTTTGCTCAAGGCTAGCACTCTGCCACTTGAGCCACAGCGCCACTTCTGGCCATTTTCTGTATATGTGATGCTGGGGAATTGAACCCAGGGCCTCATGTATACGAGGCAAGCTCTCTTGCCACTAAGCCATATCCCCAGCCCGGTATCTCTATAATTAGGACTAAACCTAGTCTAGTATAAATTACACACTGAATTCGATTGTAACTATGAGAAATGAGGTCTACTTATTACATATGTGTTCAAGCAATATTTAAGGACTTTATTATAGTATTAATTTACACTAGACTGTTTTAAGACTGTCCAGATGAAACAATAAACCTTTTTTCTTGCCCCTTCTTTCATTTGATTGAAGAACATAAAGGTTAAAATGTTATAAGTTAAAAATAACTGACTATAAATACCAACCCTAGGATTTGCCGGTTTTGTAGATTTCGGCAAGTTATTTACCTTTCTATCTCCCTAGGAGTGCTGTGTCAAATCGGGACAATGTAAGCACAGCCCTGTGTGGACCACTGAGAGGACTGAGGTAAACCCAAGCCACAGGGGCGCGGGACACCTGCACGCAGCAGCTTCCAACAGCAGTAAACGCGAGCAGATTACACTCAAAACACACCTCCGTGAATGTCAGTGTAATTACAGACAAGTAAGACAAAGTAAGAATAGATGTTTAGGGCTGGGAAAGTGGTAGAGGGCTCGCCTAGCATGCATGAAGCCCTGGGTTCAATTCCTCGGCACCAGATAAACAAAAAGCCAGAAGTGGCGCTGTGGCTCAAGTGGTAGAGTGCTAGCCTTGAGCAAAGAGAAGCCAGGGACAGTGCTCAGGCCCTGTGTTCAAGCTCCAGGACTAGCAAAAACAAAAATAAGAATATTCATCCACTAATATTCTTCATGCCCTGTGAAACAACTTCATAGAAATATAATGTCCATTCAAATAAATTGTGGGGAAAAAAATCCCTGATCAAGAAACTTTGCACAATACTTGGTATTTATTGTTCTTTGCACGAATTATTTTCATTGTAAAGGGACTTTAAGATGATAAAACAAATCAAAAAAATATAAACAACTGAATGCTATGTTAAGTTCAATAGGAGAGGAAAACACTGAGTTAATGGCAGATTACAATTTCAAAGAGAAAGTCAATGTCAAGAACTATAAAGCACGCCATAACTGTGCACAATTACTGTCATCTGAAAGAAACAACAATAAATGGAGCTGAGTAAAGCCTGATTTTAACTTACTTCCATATTTTCACAAATACTGAAGGGCTGTGCAAGACATGAAATAAAGACAAACACTGATTACTACTGCGGAGCCTTAGAACATCTCCAGCGCAATGGCTCCTTAGGCGAACATTCTCAGGGGGCCGTGAGAAAATAGGAGGGGCGTGCCCAGAGAAGCCTGAGTCCAGGGCGCTCACATCTTTTAAACAAACAGTAAGCATGCATGCTTAGCACTGTAGGCAAAAAAAAAAACCTATGGCAACTTTCCAAAGCTGTAGACTATTCAAATATCCCTGAAAAAAGCCCCTGTTCCCAAGGTACACAGAAATGCAAGGCAGCCGAAGACTTCCTCCCAGAAGCCGAGTGAAACCTAGGCACTCAAAATGACCACATCTGGAACATCACTAGCAGACTAAGCTAGGGACACCATCAAAAAAATGCCTTTTAATTACCAAGTCTCGGGAACGGTAACCTCAATTCATACGAGAAGTCAAAAACAGCCAAAATTAAAAATCGCACATAGAAAGGTTAATTAAGAGTTTGCATTTATTCAACTGTAGCATACAAAGATGAAGGAGAAAAGTAGTCAGAGGGAAGAAAAGAATAAGATGTTAATAAGTTGGGCTTGAATCTGTTCCCATGCCTCCTTCCGTGGTAACATTTGCCCGGAAGGGGCCAACAGAACATACCCTGCGGACTATGGCCTGGCTGAAGGTGACGGTCTCTCGGAGCCTCTCCAGGAGCATGCAGCCAAGCATAGCCACCAAGAAACCGAACCTTGGCCTTTCACGGTAGCCCAGCCCTGGGCCAATCCAAAAACGAAGACTGCCAAATATGCGCAAGTGAGGCAAGGGAGCAGCTGCACCAAGCAGGCGACCCCTGCATTCGTTCCTCTGTGTGATTGTAAAAAATACCTCACCTGTTGTCACTGTAATGGACTTCGGTGCCCTGGGCAGTGTATATACATTGAATAAGGGAAGGGGGCTGGTAAGATGGCCTAGTGGCAAGAGTGCTCTCCTCCTATACATGAAGCCCTGGGTTCAATTCCTCAGCACCACATATGTAAAAAATGGCCAGAAGGGGCGCTGTGGCTCAAGTGGCAGAGTGCTAGCCTTGACCAAAAAGAGGCCAGGGACAGTGCTCAGACCCTGAGTTCAAGGCCCAGGGCTGCCCCACCCCCCCAAAAAAAAAAACAGAATTAGGGAAGGGAAGGGGAACATCAAAATGGTGAGACAAAGAGTCAAAGGCGAACCAATGCAACAGTGATGTTTAACAAGACAATATGTTGTAAATATACTGTACAACTCGGCGGGGGGGAGGGGAGCAGGGAAGGTGGGAGGAAAATGAGGGAGGGGCAACAAGTCTGATGAGAAATGTACTCACTACCTTGAATATGTAAGTGTAACCCTTCTGTAGGTCACCTTGATTTCCTTTAGCTGTTTTTTAAGCAAAACAAAAAAACAAACCTTACTGCTCTTTTTAAACAACAAAAAAGTGCTAAGCGTAGGGGAGCAGGAGCTATTTCACATCAGGCAAAAGGCTGGGTAGTCAAATGGATATTCCTGTGTTGGGTGATCAAGGTGCCGAAGTCAGTGGCTCAAGCCTGTAATCTTAGCCGCTCGGCAGGCTGACACCTGAGGATCCTGACTTGAAGCCAGCGTGGTTGGGGGGGCGGAGGGGGGACGGGGGAGAGGGGTAGGAGGATCAAGTGAGACTTTTATCTCCAGCAAACAAGTTTTTTAAGCCAGAAGTGGAACTGTGGCTCAAGTGGTAGAGCACGAGCACTGAGCAAAAAAAACTCAGGGGCAGCACCAGACCCTAAGTTCAAACCCCAGAATCAGAAACAAAACAAAATAAACCAAACCAACAAAAAAAAAGCAAGAGTCCATAGTTCAAAATATAATTCATTATATTAAAATTGTCTGTTAAAGAAAATGCGGTGACCTGTCCCTACTTGAATCTCCTATTTACCGATCATTGATACTTATGTTAAATGCAAAAGGAAACAAAAGCTCCTATGCTACACTCAAATTTACAATAGTTTCCTCACTTAATTTTTATTACTCCTAACAGAATAAAAAAACTTTAATTGGTTCAATTATATCACTACAACCATAATCTACTAAATGTATTTTCCCACACTTTTGAGAGTATCACTCATTTTTTTCACTTAATGAGTCATGTTAACTATTAATGAGCCGCAGTATGCTACACAAAATATTTATTTGGATATTGACAGAATGAATTAAATTACTTTTTGCTTGGGATTACAGGGGGTGAAAATCATTTCAGAGGGAAATGTTTCCAAGTCTCCTAAGTATCACAAATAGGATTCCAGAAGGCGCTTGTGTTAATGTTACAACTAGTTGATTAATTGGTCAATTCACCAGGGGAAAGTAATTTCCCAGCATACACAGAAAACAATTGAGAACATGCCATTGAGTGGGCGTGGGAGAAATTTCACAACTGAAAATGATAAATCAATAGCAACGTCCCCGAAACTAAAATATGTAAATATGTAATAGGATTTCACTTCATGATCGGTACATTCTACTACAGTAAAAATGATGATTTATTTTTAGAAAAGGGGAGAAAGATGAAAAAAAAAAGCCCACTACTAACACGAATACCACCCCCCACATACACACACTAATTCAAATTATTTTAGGACTAGACAATGGTAACAGCAGCAAACAGACTGCGCTACCCACACCATCTCCAGACGGATAAGCCTTGAGAAGCCCAGGCGGAAGAGCCTCTCATGAGGCACGGTCCGGAGCAGGGTCAGGAATCCCCGCCGGGGTCTGGAGGTTCAGGTACGTGAGCCATAATAACGATAACGCTGCTTGCCTGGCTATGAGTAATAAAATCTCACCTTTGACCCAGAAGTCTCATTTCCTTGGTCAGCATCCAGGAAACTGAAGCAGGCTAATTTGTTAGCTTGTAAGTTGGAGAACATCTTACATTCCTTTCCGTTTTAGTTTGGTTTTAACAAAACAGAAACAGGTATGCTCCCCGTGCTTCTGCCTGGGCTCAAGAGAACCTTGGTTCAGCCTCTCAAGAAGTTGGGACCACAGGTGTACCCCACAATGCCTCGTTGTTTTCGGTTCCTAACTGGCAGATGAATGAATGGATGAATGGACGGATGTAGAGGAAACTGACAGTCAGATACATTCTCATTCTTCCTCTTTCATGTTAATCCCTCCCCCTTGTCCCTCCCTCGCTCACTCCCCTTACTTCTCTTGTTCTTTTGCCCCCATTGGAGGGGTAGAAGAAGAAAAACTGTCTATAGTATTTACATATTGGAAAGAGATCTATGAGTACAATATAGCTATATCATATCTAGGCAGATAAAATTCATATATTGTTTACACCCATCCTATCGGATTTGCTTCTCTGGGGAAACCATGACCAATACAATCACATTTGTGAAAGAGTTGCCCATGTTGTTTATAGGCTTATCTATTTATCTGGAGCTTACATTTTCCTATGAATTTTTTTTTTTTTTTTTTTTTTTTTTTTTTTTTTTTTTTGCCAGTCCTGGGCCTTGGACTCAGGGCCTGAGCACTGTCCCTGGCTTCTTCCCGCTCAAGGCTAGCACTCTGCCACTTGAGCCACAGCGCCGCTTCTGGCCGTTTTCTGTATATGTGGTGCTGGGGAATCAAACCTAGGGCCTCGTGTATCCGAGGCAGGCACTCTTGCCACTAGCCTATATCCCCAGCCCCTCCTGTGAATTTTAACAAAATTTTTATGTTAGTACAATAATCCTTTGACTATCATATTGACTTTAGAATCTATATTCGTTTTATATATAATGAAGGTTGTAATAACAGAGAAAACACGTTTAAAATAAGAAATTAGCCTAGGATGGCATCTGGCGGTAAAGTGCTTGCCTAACATAACCAAGAACTAGGTTGGTTGCCTCCCCAGGATAGAAGAGAAGGGAGAGAGGAAGGGAGGGAGAAAAGGAGGGAGGAAAAGAGAGAAGAGAGAGAGGAAAAGATACAGAGAAAGAGATACAAAGACAGATTTTAAAAATTAAATGAAACAAGTTGCTATTGTTGGCAGATAAATTACCAGAGAAGCCACTTAGTGAAGGATCAAATCTTGGAGTCCTTATTAGAGCAGTAGCATGCAGGCCGCCAGTTGTTACAAAGGCCTGCAGCCCGCAAATACCCTTAACACTGTCAGGAAACAGGCCAGAGAGGAGAGCCAGAACAAAAGCAAAATCAACAAGCCAGTTCCGCTCCTAGGGAGAGCTGACTCGAGACGCCAGGGCCACTGGAAAGGAGCCAGGAGGCAGGCAAGGGACACAAACCTGGACACAGGTGGCATGGCTTAATGGTGCCTGGTCTGGTCTGCCCCTAAACAGGGTCAGGTCAGGGGGCAGGGTCACAGGAAGCTCCCAGGCACGGGACCGACAGGTTCAGTCACCTATAGACCAAGGGCCCACCCCTGTCTCCAGGGACTCGGAACACGTGTCATCTGGGGTGGGACTTCCCTCCCTCTGGGAATTCAGGCACATCAGGAAGACAAGCTGCCAGTCCCTGCAGTTCCTCACGCAGTCTAAATGGTGCTGGAGAGACGTGACCTCCTCACTTCACTGTCTTCGGTCCTGGCCGTCTGTCTGCTCACCCAGGCTCCAACGGTGTCAACTCTCTACTTTAAGGCAAATATTTCTAAAGGAAATCGTTCCAAACCAAAACCCATTTTGAGGAGAGGACTTTTTCACAGGGGTGACAGCAATACATTGAGGTACGCAAGATTTCTGAATCAGAGAAACAAATTAAATGCAGGGGAATCACTTCCTTAAGTTTTAGTAGCCCTCTGACTTGGGTTTTGATTATGCAATTTTGCCTAATTGTGTTAGCACTTTGGGTTTCCTTAGGTATTTTTCCCTGAGGATATAATTAAAAACCAGAATTTATTACGAACTAAAAAAACTACAGCTCATTTTATATTAAAGATTTTCTTATCAATATTTACCAGAAAGGGATGCTTTCAGAAAGGGACTCATTACAATTTTAGTAAGAAATTATTAAATGTTAAGAAATTTTAAATATTAGACAACATGGTATTTACAAAAACAAACTCATCATCTCTGTCTACTATGCAGAATGAACATGTGTGGCTGTGTACAAACAATGTTTGAACATCTTCCAGAAAAGACAAAGGGGAAAAAAGTACATTGGTAAGCCTTTCACATTTTACTCCCGTAAATTCAGCTCGTGCCTTTGTTATTCAAATGAGCTGTTCAATGGCCAGAGCTACCTTTCTTCACATATTGGAGAAACCTTTTGAATACCAAATACTATTTCCTATTCAAAACCCTGAGTCTGTCATTAGGTAATTTCTAAAATAAGTCTCACATCTCTTTCATCCTGATTCTTCTTCATCTCTAACAGTCCCTGGTTGCCTGATTCACAGATCAGTGTCAGCATGTAGGGTTTCTCAGAAGCTGACAAGTCCCCTGGAAATTAACGTAAAGCCCACTGGCATGGTTATGCCTTTTTGGTTCTGTTCTCTAGCAGAGATTCTTTACAGAAGAGGAATTGTATCTCAATAATTGTATCTCAATCTCTACTGCTCTGTCCATTCTTCGAAGTTTTCACAACAACTGAGAAAACATTCGTCTGCTATCATTATGTAAAGTCATAAAAGGCTTCAAATAACCAACATGTTGATCAGATGTAAGTATCCCATAAATTAAGACATACTAAACAACTTGTATAATACTTGTTCTTTCACTTATTTAACACATCCTGCAAATCTTGATACCTATGAATCTGTCTTTACCTCAATCGAATAGCTGCAGAGTATTTCATAGTCCAGATACAACATAATTAAGCCATTCCTCCATTCGTGGACATGAGCACATTTTTAACATTTTATCACTACAACAATTAACATGCTGGTCCACATGCAAACAGTGAAGTCAGTAATCTTCCCAAGCATAGAATTTTAAAACTCAAGCTCAGATATGCAAATCCACTCACAGAAAGCTTCATCAGGGCATTCCAGATTAGGGTATGAATGGAAGCCGGACTTCATTCTTGTACATCTTGCCATTCCTAGTAACTTTAATCATTGCAAAATGATCGCGAGAAAATGCAAGTATGAACATCTACTTGCAGAAAGGCAATTACTGTTTCGCTTTTTGAAAATGAGTCAAAGATACTTTTAGTATAAAGGATACCATTAACCCAATATACGAACTAAAGTGAGGAGAAACTTGTATTCCTCATTGTTTTATTAAATGCTTGACTCTGATGAACAAAAATCTGACTTTTAATAAGTTCACACATTAAGAGACAAATGGCCAAAACCAAGCAGTTGGTTCTTTAAGAGAATAAAATAAATGTGCCAATGGCTCAGAGACCATGAACCCAGAACTCAGTGAAACTGGAACTACTTACATGCATGTAGCAGACAGTACTCTTCTTTTTTTCTTTTTGCTCACAGCTAGCACCCTACCATTTGAGCCACTTCTGGCTTTTTCTATTTGTGTGGTGCTGAAAAATCAAACCCAGGGCTTCATGTACACGAGGCAAACACTCTAGCACTAGGCCACATTCCCAGTCAACCTTCTTTCTATTTTAACTGACTAGGCAGCATTGTGTAATCATTTCTCTTTGGCCATAAGACTACTAATGCATAGCCCAATTTATTACATATTGTACAGGTACAATAATTCTTGTCTAACTGAATCAAGATATATCAATTGTAGGCACAAAAAGACACAGCGATAGTTTACAAAGTTTATTTATAAGACTGAGGTAACATTAAAATGTACAATTTGCCTGCTTTCTTAATTAGTATCATTCATGTTAACATGCTTAATGTAAATTTTTATGATCTTTAATCTGTACTTTAAAAATGCAAAATACAACTCATGTTTTCAAAATGATCCCAAGAAAAAGTTTAAACTGAACTAATTTTCCAAGCTCTTCATATTATACATTTGTATGACATGAATAGCTGAATCACAGGCACTCATGGTAACACTTCAGTACACTTCAGGAGGGCCAGTCTGATAAAGTGAAAATTTAATCAAAGCCATGACTCCTTCTTAAGAGCAAGCTTATTTTAAAAACTGATGCACTCTCATTTATGTGTTCAACTACTGAATCTTACAATCGGCCAAGCAGAACCTCAGGCATTGGGACAGATGACCAAACAAAACACGAAAGGAGACTATCCCAATTTTTAATGGGTAAGGCCAGAAAATACAAAACAGATATAATAGCAAACAAGTAACACATGTCAAAGAGACAAATATTAAAAATGAGTAATGTAAGGAGAATTAGAAATTAAAAAGTGGCAGCAAGACACTTATAAGTAGAGGTTTGAAGGTCTTGGAGAAAAGCAAAGAAAAATTAATGAGGGTTGTTTGGGAGAGAGTACATCCCAGGAAAAGGAGCAGAGACCCTCAGGGTGAGAAAGCAAGGTGCATCCTAAGAATAGACCACACAGACTTCCTCAAGCATGAGCAAAAACATATAGCCCCATCCTTGGAATCGCAGGTTATCAATCATCCATCTCTATTTAGTTGAAGTGTACTGATAAACAGCCCGGGCTATGGAGTTACAAGATCTGGAAGCCCCGGTGTACTTCAACATGGGGATTTTAGCAAGATTCCTAAATGTCAGGTTTCTCACTCATAAGACAAAGGAGGGAAAAATGTGAAGACTAGAAGTGGTGACAGTGGTAGAAAGAAGGACTCTGACCTGTGGCTTCTCCTCTAGAAGTCTCTTAAACTGAAGTCCACTGCTGAAAAGACCCCTTAAGAACTTCATCTCCTATCAGCAATGAGTATCACTCATAAAGAAATTTTTAAAACAGAAAAAACAGAGAGATAATTTTTCTGGTTAAGGACAATCTACATAAACAGATTAGCAGAGTAAAACTAATGACCTGAGAGTTCTTCATGGTATTGTTTCCTGGGGTTTGGACTCAGGATATTAACACTAACCATGCTACTAGTCCCAAGAACTGTACTTGTTGTGACACCATACAATTTAAATGGTTTTGCAAAGTCAAGAAAAAGATAGTGTAAAGAAGAGTAGGAGAAATATTTACAATTCATTCACATTGTGAGAAGTTAATATCTAAAATATGTCAAGAACTTGGGGCTGGGAATGTGGCTTAGCGGTAGAGTGCTGGCCTAGCATGCATCAGGCCCTGGGCTCGATTCCTCAGCACCACATACACAGAAAAGGCCAGAAGTGGCGCTGTGGCTCAAGAGGCAGACTGTGAGCCTTGAGCAAAAAGAAGCCAGGGACAGTGCTCAAGCCCCAGGAATGGCAAAATATACACAAATAATAAATAAAATATGTAAGAAACTCAAACAATCCGTAGAAAGGAAATAATGCAATTTAAAATGAGCAAGAGCTGTGAACAGACATTTCTTAACAGAAGACATACAAATGGCAGGAGATATAGCAAAGATGTTCAGTATCACCATAGCACAATAAACAGAAATAGATGTCATCTTCACCATTGGAGTGCCTATTAGTGAGAAGGAAAGGAGGTGAACAAGAAGCCAAACCACAGCTGGTAGGAAAGTAGGTTACATTGTACTTATAGACTCCTCAAAAAACCCACAACACATCTCCCCTGTGACCAATCCTTCCTGGATGGGAAGGAAACAAAATCAATGCAATGAAGACATCTGCAGCCCCACGGCCACTGGAATATCACTCAAAATAGCCAAAATAAAGAAGTGAACTGTGTCTACCAACAGATGAATGAAAACAGACATTCACATTACACCAGTACTTAGCCTTTAAAAAGAAGAAAATGTGTCACAGGACAACATTAATGAATCTGGAGTAAACTGAGTTAAGTGAAACTAAACACATGAAGTCAAAGGCCACATTTCATTTACTATGGAATCCACACATTGAAATCAAGAAGTCATTAAAAGGGACCAAAGGAAGGAGAGAGTCGGGGGTGGGGGGGGGGGGGAGAGATCTTGGAAAAAAGACTACAAACTCTCTATTAGATAGAAAAATTATTGCAAAACATAACTATGGTGAACGGCAATATATAATATTGTTAAAAAATTAAAGAGAAAGTATTTTCCCTAACAAAATATACATATAAGGTAATCTGTGATTGAACTTAGCCATTCCACAATGCGTACCTATTTCAAAACAAAGTTATACACAAAATTTTATCAATTAAAATACAAATTACTTTTTAAATTTTAAGAAGAAACAGTAGTTCTTACAGTCATTATTCAAAATTTGTACTAAATATAGCACCAAGATTCACATATACACCAACATTTGAACAGATACATCTAAGAAGAAGTAGTACAGGTCATGTTTTTACTATTATCAAAACTGGTTTTATGAGAACTGGGGTTTCAAGAAGTTAGGTTAAATCATGTCACAATTACCCAGGTTTTCCAGACCACCTTAAAATCACAGTGGTGATTTTCAATTCACAGAACTGTTATTAAAGTTCAAATATTAACAATCTGTTAAATTTATAATCCCATGGGGAAGGAAAAGAAACCATGAAACTCTGGTCCAATTTTATCTCCTTATTCATAGGAAGTCCCTAAGCAATATTATTCCAGCAAAAAGCAGCTTACCACAGCCTGAAGTTAACCTGTCAGTTCCCTTCACTTTTGAACGTCGTAAATTTTTGTACATTTGCCAGTGATATAGTCCATAATGTATGATGATTTATATGTACTAACATCTTACCCGACAGCACAAATAAAGAAATAAGAAAAACTAAAAGCTAATGATAAATAGTTCATTTATTTCACTTCAGGAAGCACTGTGTGGAGGGTAAGGAAATAAAATCACTAGCCATATCAAATTTTCTAACAAACAAACATAAAATGTTTCCTAGCATGAAGAGAGATTATTATGTCAGAACCCCTCAGGATAAGAATAAAAACCAATGTTATTTTATATACTCATGATAATCCATTGGAAGAAATAGACAACAAAAAACATTCCAGCCACAAGAAACCTTACAGGTTACAAGAAACCAGAAGGGACTTTGAAAGTCTCCAGAAGGAACTAATCAAATAGGAAGCATGATGAAATTTTGCTTATTATTCCAAGTAATCAGGGCTCTAACTTAAATTTTGAGCAAGTGGCCCTATCACTGAGCGATGGCTTCAGACCACTGGCTGGCAACTAAGCAACAATTTCCCTTATTAGATTGTATTTTTTTAGTAGTCCATGTTTCCTCTCTCCCCCTTCTCCCTCTCCTTCTCGCGCGTGTGTGTGTGTGTGTGTGTGTGTGTGTGTGTGTGTGTGTGTGTGTGTGTGTGTGTTTGCACTCAGGCCCTGGACTTTTCTATTGGGGCTGGTTTCCACCCATGATCCGCAGATCTCAGCTTCCTGATTAGCTAAGGTTACAGGCATGAGACTTCTCATTTTTTACTCAATTGTTTGGAAACCCAGTGCATGTCTCTCCACCCTACTGAAATTGTCCAAAGCTATTTTCAATACCTCCTTTGTGAAAATTTACATCTACACTATAACCCAAATTTCTAGGGCCACAGATTGTTATGAATTTATCTCATAATATTTACCAAATGTATTCTACCTCCAATGCAGCAACTTGGACTTCAGACATGATTTCTCATTGTCCCAAGCTAGGGTTGTTTTTTTTTCCCCTTGTAACTCTTCTCAAATCTATTTTCAGCATACTTGAAGCACACGTTCGCCACCAGGTTGGTGAATCTGACCACTTCTTCTTTCACTAGGATTATCTCTTACTGTCATAAGCTTTCATAACCTGAAGCCAATCTAATATTTTACTATCTTACTGACCCATGCACACTAATCTCTCCAACACAATGGATTACGCAAAAGCAAAACTCCACCTATTTTCATGTTTCTGTACTTGGGCTCTGTCAAGAAATACACCACCTTTCCAAATCAACTCATAATGCCTACAAGCCTGGTGCGAAAGGTTTGAATTTATCCAAGCAGTGCTACTGTTTGGGCTGGAGCTGAGCCCTATCGGTTCATGCTTATAATCCTAGCTACTTGGAATGCTGAGATTTGAGAATTGGGATTTAAAAGTCAGCACAGGCATGAAATTCCTATCTCCAATTAACCCTTGAAAATCCAGAAATGGCCGTGTGGCTAAAATGGTAGAGTAATATGGGAAAAGCTAAGGGACAACACTCAAGACCAGAGTCGAAATCCGGTACCAACACACACACACACACACACACACACACACACACACACACACACACACACACACCCTAACATCTTACAAATCTGCTTTGCTTTCAAACATGTATGTTTAGAAGGTCAGAAAACTGATTTGATTTATATTACCATTCAAATTAACTATTCAATGTATGTATTAAATTGGCCTAGACCTTCCAAAGGACCAGGAAAGGATTTAAAAAATGGTGATTTTCTAAATTTAAACCAGTCAAGAGCTTAAAGAGAACAAAAACTAGATCTACTCTATATTTTTAGGATTAAAGTCATGGAAAATGGAACCAGGTGACTGAAGGATTGGAAGGGTTGTAAGACAAAAGGGTGAGTAGCGCAAGAGGTAAAATTGATCGAGATGCCTTATAGTCATAAAGTGACATGTTCAATTGAAACCCCTACATAAAGATAACATTATATACTAAGGGCTGGGAGGGTGGCTTGGTGGTAGAGTACTTGCTTGCCTAGCCTGTGTGAGGCCCTGGGTTCAATTCCTAAAAAGAAAGACCCAAGGGAGGTGGGGCAAGGTTGGGTTGTGCAAGGCATGCATAGAGTTTCTCTAAGCTCTTGAGCAGAGCTGTGTTCTAAAATTTAAAAAAAAATTATATTAAAAAAGCAAAATACTCTGTATAACTTATAAAAAGAAATAACAAAAATTAGGATTATGAGAGCATAACCTGTCAGCCACCACGAGGCAGGGATTAAGCTCTTGGGGGGGGGGGGTTACTAGTAAGCAGGTCTTGAATTCAAGGCCTCTCTTGCTTGGCTTGCTGGCTCGCAGTTGGCACTGTACCATCTGAGTCCATCCCTATACTGTGAGGTTGTGCTGGTTAATTAGCGATGCAGTCTTGCAGACTCTTCTGCACTAGCTGGCTTTGAAACTTGAGCCTCTAGGTCTCAGCTTCCCGAAGGGCTAGTATCACAGGCATGAGCCACTGGTGCCTGACTGCATTCAAATTTCTGAACAGTCTTATTAGGAAGAATAAGGCAACTTCCTAACCATCCAGATGAAGAAAGGGCAATTCAGACAGATCTTATTAAGCTTCACAGTGCCTAATCTAAATTAAATGATTGTGAACAGATTACTATCCTTGGTCCTAAATATCCTGAACAATGACTTGATCCCAAATGTCCTGAATAATTATAAAACCAAGTGGTAGAACATTAGCCTTGAGCAAATGAAGCCCAGGGACAGCACCCAGACCCAGAGTTCAAGCCCCATGACTGCCTCCCCCCCAAATTAAATTATCATATGACAAAAACAAATCAGCACTTTGTACTTAAAAGAAAAAAACATTAACAAAAATGAGAAAAAAGCTAAGAATTTATTTTTTTCATACTTTTATCCAGACAGATTCTGGACTATTAGTTTTCACTTAGTACCCATTTCCATTCAGGTTCTGGTTTCTCAAGAGTACTTTCTGGAGTTAGGTAGATTGTTCAAGATTCCAGTTAATAGAAGGAAGGGACCCAACTTTGATCTGCATGGCTAATACCCCTGATTGTACTACTCCATTCTTCAGCAGAGTTTCTTGAAAGCAAGATCCAATGTGTATGTGATTAGAAGCTGATTTATAGAATAAATGATACAAAGAGCAGGCACTGGTGACTCACACCTATATCCTATCTACTCAGGATCTCAGTTCAAAGGCAGCACTAACAGAGATGTCCCTGAGACTTTTATCTCCAGTTACCCACAGGAAAACCAGGAGTGGCTTGAAGTTGTAGAGCCCTAGCCTTGGATAAAAGAGCACAGGGATGGCATCAAAGCCCAGGTTCAACTGACAACCAACTGACAACCAAGGATGCAAAGGTGATTCCAAAGGCGAGCTTACTCTAAGAATATCTGAAGGAAAGAAATAAAATGTATTTTCTGTAAACAATGGGTATGCCTACAATCCTAGCTAGACAGGAGGCTGAGATCAAGAGGAGAAATGTTCAAAGCCAGCTAGGGCAAAAAAGGCTGTTGGGACTTCATTTTCAAATAATCAGCAAAAAAATATGGCTGGAGCTAAGCAAGCTTGGGGTCCCGAATTCAAACCCCAGTGTAGGGGCCGGGGGTGGGGGGGGAGCATGTGGGGGGAGGACAGAATTCTCTTTAAAGTAAGATACAACAATACAACACAATAGCCTATAGATGAGACTGTGGTAGAGGATGATGTATAAAAAAACATTCCTTGGAATTTGGATCACAGAGAACATAGACTATAAAGCTAATGAGTTTAATTGTAAATGAGGACAGTGGGGAATTTTTGTATTTTTTGTTTATTGGTAGGTGGGTGTTAGTCCTGAGGGTTGAACTCGGGGCCTGGGTGCTGTCTCTGAGCTTTATCTGCTCAAGGCTAGAGCTCTACCACTTTCAGCTTTTTGGTGGTTATTAGAGATTAGAGTCTCACAGACTTTCTTGCCCAAGCTAGCTTCAAACCATGACCCTCCAATCTCCGTCTCTTGAATAGCAAGGAATACAGGCATGAGTCACAGAGCCTGACTTCATGCTTTTAAACTTGAGCGATGTGATACAAGTAGTGATTTGGAAGACTAAGCCACGATGAACACATAGCACTGATTTCAGACGGGAACAGGCAGTGGAGGGAGAAAATTCCAGGCAGACAGATGGAGGAGGAGGAGGGGGAGTAGGGGGAGTAGGGGGAGTAGGGGGAGGAGGGGGAGGAGGGGGAGGAGGGGGAGGAGGAGGAGGAGGAGGAGGAGGAGGAGGAGGAGGAGGAGGAGGAGGAGGAGGAGGAAGAAGAGGAAGAAGAAGAAGGAAGAAGAAGAAGAAGAAGAAGAAGAAGAAGAAGAAGAAGAAGAAGAAGAAGAAGAAGAAGAAGAAGAAGAAGAAGAAGAAGAGTAAATTTGAAACCAAGAAGACAGGATAAGATTGAAAGAAAACAGCGGATTGAAGAATTTTCTAAATCTAGGAAGAACTTGAAGCTTATGAATGTTTTCACAGGTAATGAGGCCGTTTGTACACGCTGAGTCTGCAGGCATTACTGCACAGCTCCAGGCCCAGAACAGGGGATTTCAGCGTGCATGACCCCTGGTGTTCAAGAACACCTCCCCCTGCGCGGTGGAGAGTGTAAAGAGCACTGCCTTCACTCACATGTTGACTCTGAATGAGCACAGTAAGCCTCCGAGACACAGTACCAGCTAGTACTTAGGGGCAGGAGGAGAAACTAAATTAATATCCAAGTTCACCAAAGAAAGGAGAGGTAGCGTGGCAGATCCCCTCTAGATAAGTGAGCACACGCGTGCACTAGAGTAGAAAGAGCACACTTTGGCTGGTCAGGAGTGGCCTCGCACAGAAGCTGTCCCAGAGGCCCCGAGAGCGGCCAAGACACGCTCGGTGCCTTCCCGACCAAGTGCACACACGCCCTAACCAAGGCACCTTCCAGGACACTAACGTATGTGGAAAAGGAAAGCATTTTCATAGCTTTCCATTTGTTTTTGCATACTCTACTCATTTAAAAAAGAAGCTGGGAGCTGAGGATCATGGTTCAAAGGCAGCCTGGACAGGAACGTCCAGGAGTCCCTTATCTCTAATTAGCCCCTAAATGTGGGAAACAAAGTTGGGGCTCAAGTGGTACAGTGCCAGCCTGGTACCGTGCCAGCCTTGAGAAAAAAGTTAAGGGAGGGTGCCCAGGCAATGAGTTCAACCCCAGTACTGGCAACAAGAATAATTTATCTTTTCATTAGAAGCTACAGTTAAAGAAATAATACTATATAATCTAACGTAAGTCAAATGGAAAACAAATACTCATTTTAATGAACCACATCGCTGTGCCTATGTTATATCCAATATTACACAACTTAGCAAAGAGTTTAACACATTTCTCCATGGGAAAAAAAATCTCTTTAAAATAACAATTATATGATTTTCATTTAAACTAAGACCTATTTTTCTTGGCCAACACACAAAAATTTGTTTTTTCTCCTCGAAGTTCAGGACATTAATACCAAAATTTCAGCCAAAGGGTTATGAAAGTATTACTGAATTGGGTCTGTTTATGATTAACATTCAAAGTTCTCAGGAAAATTAGTCCCTTCGGGGACTTAAAATATGAGTAAATCTAAAAGCCTAGATTTCTGCTGATATAATCAAACTAGCATTCCTTGTCTTCCCCTCAAAACTTTCTGCAATTTAAACTAGAGGAGCTTCTTGTAAAGTTACAAACTTAATGTTAAAAAAAAACAACCACATGCTATCTATGGAATGAGATATTTTTTATCTAAATGCTTGCTATACAAATGGTTTAAGAGAAGAATATTTTCAGATATGTAAATTACTAGCAGATAATCCTTTACAACAGCAAATGTATTTAATAAAATCACATTAGACTGAGGTTCCAATGTATATGAAAGAGATATAAAATGCCAACAGACTTCTAGTCCTTTCTCCCTCAAAACACCCTGAGGAAGCAATATAGTCCCTACCCACATGAAAGAAGAAGATAGGCAATTAGAATAATGTCTGATAAGAGTAATATGGGAAGAAATAAAAACCCAAGCATTTACCATGTGCTCTGATTTGGGCAGAGAGAAGGCACCTCTAGCTAAGTGTCAAGGGTCAGAAGAATAGGAAGGAAAAAAAAAAAGAGAAATCAATACAAAAATGGGGTTCAAAGGCTAGGAGAGTAGTGACCAGTTAGTACTTACATGCATGCACCAGGCTTGAGGGGCAGGAAGGAAATTTAGAGCAATACCCAAGCTCACTAAAGAAAGCAATGCAACTTGGAGACTCCATCTAGAAGTGATGGGCACTCACCCACTCAGGCAGAGAGACAAGACCAATCGTGAGGGAACTGACCACACTCAAGAACAGTGACCAGCAGAGGTCTACCGAACGAGAAGTCCTGAGAAGGTGCCCTGAAAGTGAAAGAATACCAGGAAGTCCTGTTGACTGTGCACTAGTATAATTTCCTAAGGCTTTGCATGGTTACCTCATCCCATGTTCTGAAATCCGCCAGAGAAACTTATGGAACGTGTTCTGCTGCCTAGTAATACTGGGACCGTGCTCAGTCCGACGCTGTGGCTTCAAGCGGCGGTTAGACTTCACTCCTAGTGCTCCTGAAGATAGAAGGCCAACGTCCTAAGGAATGGACGGCAGGGCTTTCCACGACACTGCGGGCTGGGGACCAAGTCCTGTTCCACACACCCCACCCACCCTGCAGTGTGTTACAAGAATGGGGAAGACTTCTACTTCTAACCCCTCACCTCACACAGACGCCTAATGAGCCCTCACATTCAAAAACATGAACATAAAATTCCACCACCATCAATTTAAAAACTAAACATTTCTCTACACCCAGTGTAGGATCATTTTCATATAAGAATACATTCTATTAGCCGTGAAGATTTTAAAGAATACCAGACCAAACAATGAATATTTATTTTTCTCTATTTGAAAACAATTTTTTAAACTTTTTTTTTATTTTTTTGGCCAGGCCGAGGGCTTGAACTCAAAGCATGAGCACTGTCCCTGGCTTCTTTTTGCTCAAGGCTAGCACTCTACCACTTGAGCTACAGTGCCATTTCTGGTCTTTTTCTATATATATGGTGCTGGGGAATCGAACCCAGGGCTTCACGTATACGAGAGGCAAGCACTCTTGCCACTAGGCCATATTCCCAGCCCCAAAACTTAATTTCTATATTGCTAATATCCATACATAAAAAGAGGCTTTACTCAAAGGATTGAATAAAGAAAATAATCTTAAAGGACCGTACACTATGTGCACAGCACATTATATTGTAATTTACAATAGCCATATGAATATGTAAGTAACAAAAGTCCATTATTCTTACAAGAAAAAAAAATTCCTTAGTGGCGTACCATTAGCTCAATCTTCACCACTCAAGAGGATGATATCTAGAAAATCGAGATTTAAAGCTTGTCTGGAAAAACAAAACATTGGAGAGATTTCATCACTAAAAAAACTATGAAAAGGGGCTGGGAATATGGCCTAGTGGTGGAGCCCTCGCCTCATATACCTGAAGCCCTGGGTTCGATTCCCCAGCACCACATATATTCGAAAACGGCCAGAAGTGGCGCTGTGGCTCAAGTGGCAGAGTGCTAGCCTTGAGCAAAAAGAAGCCAGGGACAGTGCTCAGGCCCTGAGTTCGGGCCCCAGGGCTGGAACAAAACAAAACAAAAAACTATGAAAAGCCAGGCTGTAGCTGTAGCGCTAGTGGTACATAGAATGCCAGCCATGATCAAGTATGCCTAGAAACCTCAATTATCTGAGTACCAAGAAAAAAATCCTCGGAAAAGGAGATTGTTGCCACCTTCAAGTCTGAGATTGACAGTATGATTCACTTTCAGCCTAAGAAAAATTAAAAAAATCAAATCTCAGAACCCTGCTGGTGGGAATGAAACAAAGAAAATCTAAAATTTATATAATATTTTCAGAATAGATTACTACCAATATTATATTCAACCTGAATTTGTATAACTTATTTCAACACAAGCAGATCATTTTTCAATGAACAAAAAACTCTGCCACCTTGTAACTACAAAGATACATTTCATATTTCTTAACTTTTAATAATTAAGTATCCTTAAGTATCCTAATAAGAATCGACAACTATGTCGGGATAACATTTTCTCCACCTAGTGACCTACAAAACACTCAAGTCTGCTAAACCTCAGGTGGTCTTCCCAGGGTCCTGAGCGGTCAACTCTCCCGCAATAGACTTCATTGGGCGTCAGAGAGATGGCAATAACAAACAAATCCTATTTCAGCCCGTGTTCAACGAGGAGAATTCCTCAAAGGAAGTTCACAAGTAAAAAAGGCTCTCCTTCCCTTTTCATCCTGTCTGTCAAAGGACAAACATTGCTTGCCCTTGAAAGCCTTACATTCTTCCCCACTTTCTTGGTTCTTTTTTGTTTTAATGCCAGTACTGGGGCTTGACCTCAGAGCTTGTCCCTCTGTGCATTTTTGCTCAAGGCTAGCTTGAGCCACAGCTCCATTTCCAGCTTTTTGGTGGGTAATTAGAAATAAGAGTCTCATAATTCTATTCATTTTAATATTCTTTTATAATTAGATAATTTTAATAAACTTTTTTTTTTTAATTCTCACAGCCTTTCCTGTCCAGGTTGGCTTGTCACTGGGATCCTGAGATCTCAGCCTCCAGAGTAGCTGGGAATCCAGTGAGTCACCAGCACCAAGCCGACTTCTTGCTTCTTTACTCTGCATAATTCAGTCTTTTTTGTCACATGTAAATGCAGAGTGACAATCAAAGATGTTATCAAATATTAATGATCGAATAGTACGACTACATCGATGATGCTTACAAATGTTTATGTCTTAGTGCCAACAGGCTCTCAGCTATTTCAAGCTCAAAATAAAAATCACAGTATTTTATCTATGGTATTATAAACCAATAATTTAGTTTACTCAGCCAAGTATCCACCATGGCACAGTATTTCGGAAAAAGTGAGGTCACTACATGAACATTTTCCTTTTGATTTATTTGAGCACTTATTTAGTCCAAAATGTGGAAGGGCAAGCCTGGTGCTGCTGGTGGCTCGTACCTATAATCCTCAGTCCTAGAGAGGCTGAAATCAGGAAGACGGTCCCCACGGCCAGTCACGTATATATACTAGACCCTTCCTCAAGCAACAGCTGACTACAGTGGTGTGTACTTCTCCTAGCTATAAGGGAGGCTGAGACCAGGAGAATTACACTTTCAGACAAGCTTGTCTAGGAGGAATAGTCTTAGAGGTTCTACCTCCACAGAGGGAGCCAAGAATGCTGACATATTTGTCATTCCAGCAGTGCACAGAACCAAAAGGAGGAAGATCATGGATCTGGGGCAGACTTGGGCAGGAATGAGAACCTATACCAAAAACAAAGGCTAAAAGTATAATCTACCCAGCAAGTATAAAGCCCTGAGGTAAAACCACAGCACTGTCAAGTATGTGTGTATATTTATATGTATGTGCATGTGTGTATATATGTATACATATAATATACACACACATACATACTGCATACATATATGTAAAACAACCCCCGTGCCATTTTAAGACAACATGGTAAAATGAATGAAAACAAAATCATATTTTTTTCTCATAAATGTTATAAGGAAAAGGATGGTGAGCAGGATCGTAAGAGTGGAAATCAGTAGCGATGTAAGCCTCTTTCTAACACGGGGACTTAGAGAAGTGCACTAGGTTGTGAGCTATAAGGAACAGCAGAAAGGCTGAGGCAGCA
This sequence comes from Perognathus longimembris pacificus, assembly GCF_023159225.1. Taxonomy (NCBI): domain Eukaryota; kingdom Metazoa; phylum Chordata; class Mammalia; order Rodentia; family Heteromyidae; genus Perognathus; species Perognathus longimembris. Next base: position 16,560,162 of record NC_063178.1, read on the forward strand.
CTGAGGTAAAGGCTTCAGAAAGAGGTGGAGGTCAGCTGAACACCGGAAAGATCTAGCAGATACAGACATTCAGGCCTGGGTGGAAAGGAGCTTAATACCAGAGGCAAAGCATAGGTGAGGACAAAGAGAAAACCTTAGCACTTGAGAGATAAAGGAAGCGTCTTCCTCATCCAAAGGGGCATCTGAGCACCACAGGAAGAAGCCCGATGGTGACCATACAAGCATGTCTCCAGAGTGCTTCCATTCCCTCCCTCCCTCTCTCCCTCCCTTCTTCCGTCCCTCCCTCCCTCCGCTTCCTTCCTTCCCTTTCTTTTCTTTCTTCCAGCCTGCCTGCCTGCTCTTCTTCCTCCACTTGTTGATGTGCAAGATTCATTTTTATCAATGGAATAAGGTCAATTAATAAATTATTTTTGAGAATTTAAGGAATACCAAAGACACGAAAAGGTATTATCAACAGGTTTAAGTTCATTCTACCAAGTATTGGCATTATTACCATTCCATCCTATAATCTGGAAATTGCAGTTTTTGAAGGAAATGAGACAAAATGTTCAGTCTTCCAGCCTTGCGAATTTTGATGTGTTAACAAGAACATGGAGAGTAGGAGAATGCACTGGTAATAGTCGATATTCTTGGGTGAAAATGGAATCCGGTAAACTGATGGGGTGTGTGGGTTGAGATGGGGAACTGTGGAAAGGGTGATAGGGATCGAGATACATTGCGCTCATGAACTGACATGTTGAAATGAAACTCTTCTGTACAACTAAAGCTAATAAAAAGAAATAAAAGCACCTCGAAAGGAATATGTGCTTACTGGATAGCAGCATAAACAATATTCAAATATGCAAAGAAAGCCATGATCCTATCTAACCTCATTACCAGTATTTTCATGTGAATGTTGTACGAGCCACGTTTATTCTTAGAACTTCAATCTCGGTAGGCTTGGTCTAGGTAAAAGGCAGACCTAAGGCTAGGGGAGAGCACAGTGGCACAGGACTTAATAAGCATGCAAAAGAGCTGGGGGGAGGAAAATATTAAAATTGAAGAAAACAATGGGTTCATAAATATATAGAACCATTGAAACAGTCTATAAGGCACACACAACTGAAAAAGAAAGATACAAAAATCATTGAACAAAATGCTTTAACACTTCAATTGCGAACTTTTCAGCACCATTCAAGACTGTGCTTATGGTAACTGGACAAAGCCTGCGTAAGGATTAGATCCTAAAGCCTCTGATTGAAAAAACATTTATTAATGATGCAATTTCTACTGGCAGGCTGCATGAAATAGGTAGTGAAAACAACATATTGTAGGCTAAAAATTTCTTAACTAGTACTTTGAAAAAATAACAGTTCTACTGCTCATGAAAAAGAAATAAAGACCAAAATTTCAAAAGCAAATGACATACAGATGGATGTGAATAAGAGAGTTATCGTATAAAGCAAATATCCTTTTCAACATCATATGTAAGCACATATTTCACAACAAAAAGCCCAAAAAACTGCCTTCAAGGAAAAGATGACAAGGCACCTAAAGGTTAAAGCTAAAAGTGAAAAATGCATCTTTATCCTCAGAGAAATGCCTACATGCCTGATTCCAGCAAGAGGATTGGCAGGCAAGAAAACCAGCCACTAGCAGATTCCTGTGAAGGTTAATCCACCACAGATTCTCTCTTGCTCAGTTAAAATTTCTGACTCACTTCCTGGCTGGTCGCCCACTTTTTTTTTTTAACTCCACAGACCAAAGAAGCAATAAATATGGTCCAAAGTAGAAGAGATTAACAAGTAGCCCTTCCTCTGCATAGCCCAGATCCAGAAACAAATGAGTTTGTTTGTGCCTCCTTAACTCCACTCAGCACAAAGCCAATCCATGTGTTTAGCAAGTGCAGAGCAAAAGCTCTCCTAGGGCACTTGGTATTCTTAAATAACATCCTATTAAAGCCATGCTTTGTGCACAAACAAAAGGAAATACAAAAACTGAACACAGACACGGAGCTTAACACTAATGTCATTTTAGTGTCAGATTATGTTCTTCAGAAAAGAACCAGAGATGATTTAAAACGATGAAATTTTCTTCTAATTCTGATAACATACCACAGAAGCAAGAATCTAATTCTGAAAGGATGATGAGGGCATTAGAAATACTCCAGGGAAATGAGCAAGGCTGCGAGCATACTAAATGCTTCTAATATGCAAGGAACAAAAATAATATTTAAGACAATAAATTTAGCCACTCAGCACTGGGGATGTAGTTCAGTGGCAAAACCCTTGCCCAGCAAGGGGTCGGGGGTTCTAGTCCCACCTCCAGAAAAAAGCGAAAGACAGGAAGAAGAGCTGCCGATTGGGAATGTGTATCATGCAGCAAAAAAAAACGACTTCTGGATTTACACCTGGGTTATGCTGAATTTAGAGCACAAAACCCAAATCTGCCAATCAAATGTAATTTTCCTCATTTGGTGAGCAATGGCAATGGAATTTGCAGTTTGTATATTTCAACAAAGCTGGTGAGCTGAGGGGCCTCACTCATTAGAGGGTCGGGTTTGTAAAGCTGACTCACTGTCCAGACTCACTGCACATTTCACTGTTAAACAGATGAAAAGGTAAAATGCTCCTTGTCTCTCTCTCAGAGAAAATAGCAAGCAAAGTGGCTAGCGAGACTTTCCCAAGACAGCACTGTGCCTTTCTCAAAAGAACAGCCAAGCCAGGTGTAAGCGGCTCACACCGCAATGCTAGCCACAGGGGAAGCTGCGATCTGAAGATCATGGTTCGAAGCCAGTCCAGGCAGGATAGTCTATGAGACTCTTATCTCCAACTATCCAACAAAAAAAACAGAAGTGAATGAATGTGTAGCTCAACAAAGCTCAGAGACAGTGGCCAGACCCTGAATTCAAAGCCCAGGGCCAGCATAGAAAAAGAAAAAGGAGATTGTCTATCAGGAGATCTATACTCCAGCTCTGTTCTCCACCAATGTGTCTGACCCACAGTACTTTCAAAGTGTTTCCGTTTTTCAAAGTATTTTCAAATATTTCGAAAATATTCAGGATTAATAGAAATCGTGTCACACAGGTGCTCTAGCTCTCTCAGACACACACACACACACACACACACACACACACAGAGGATACACTAATTATACAATTCGAAAATTTTTAAGCTACGTGCAGAGGTTCACACCTCACGTCTCAGCTCTACAAGAAGCGTAAGAGGAGGATGGCAGTTCAGGCAAAAAGCCAGACTGCATTGGGAAAACAATGAAAGCAAAGGGGGCTAAAGATGGGGCTCAAGACTAAAAACACCGCTGGCAAGTACACAGCTCTGCATTCAAACCCAAGTATTGCTACCAAAAATGAATAAATAAACATATATTAAAACATCAGCCGCGCCATAATCAAAACACAACAAAATAATCTGCTTTTGTACTGTTATATCCAGGTGAGAAGACAAAGGTTTATTGTTTCATTGTCACTTGGGCGTCACTGAGAACAGAGCAGGTTTCTGTTATACAATAAATTCTCTGGCATTTCATCATGAAAATTCAATTTAATTTAAAAATAATCTGGATGATTTTGCCGTATACATGTGGCATTCCTAGAGAAAACCACAATTGTGTTTGCTGCAGCTTGAATTGTGCAAAGGTTTGTCAACTAGTAAATAACAAGTTTTCTCCCTTTGCATAGAATATTGAATTTCAGGTGCATAAATATGTAAAATATTTAAATTTTTATTCTAAATAGAATCTTAGGATTTAAAGGCAGGGTTTATTAGTGATTTTTTTAGGCACAATAGTATCACAGTAAGTCATTTAGTTACTCAATGTCTATAAGCTAAATAATTTTTTAAAAGAACAAAAACTAAGCGACAAGCAAGCACACTTCAATTTACCGTGTGTCAGCACAAGACGCTAACTCGGGCCCCAGAAGGAAGGCAGAAAGCTAGAAGGCCTGCCTTTGCTCACATCCGATTTGCAAAGGCTCTCCTAGGTGCTAGTGCTATGACCCCTGAGTCATTTTATAGGGCAGGCCACAGCACCTAGGCCCCGAGTTCAAGCCCCAGGACTGGCACAAAACAAACCAACAACCACCACCAAAAACCCCATACATTACACAGGAGAGAAAGGAGACCGCATACTCTGTAGTAGAGTGCCAACAATGAAGTACAAGTTTTGTGATAGTTTTGGACACTTCTGGCTTCGAGGCTGAGGGCCGGGACACTGGAGGGTGGAATTGTGTTAGTCTGGGAAACAGGCAGACAGCACAGCCTACCTCGGTTCAATGGCGTGTGCGCTCATCGAACACCGAGGACGGTTTCCCTCCCTCAATATAACCTGCCAATTAGACGCAGTGTTCTTTGAGGAAAAGAACCCTGAAGACATGGGTTTTTCTCTAAAGGTCAGGGCAATCGCTCCCCACCACGGCAGAGGGGGTCTGGGGAAAGTGCCATGCGCCTCCTGGCCGCTCCCCGCTAATTGCGGTCAGGCCTGCTCACCGGGAGGAGGGGGAGAAAACGGCCATCTCCCAATTAGCGTGGGGCCCTCTGCTTTCTGCTCCTAAATCCGTCCCATTATGAACTGCACAGTTCCTGCCTCCTGTTCTGTGGAATTTATTAGTTTCAATAAAGGGTGAGGAAACAAGAACAAAGTCAACTTAGGGCCCATTATCTACCAATATTAAATTACAGTCAACGCAGAGTCTGAGAAATGGTAATGGCCGCAAGGATGGCGAAACTCCCTGTAATCTCGGCTGAATGGAAAGCTGTGGGACAGGGGACCAATTGACCCCACAGAGGGAGACCAGAAAGACCCTGTCTGAAAACTGTTGCAACAATAAAAAAGAAACTAATTGCATTAGGCAACCTAATTCTGTAAGTCTGTTAAAGAACTGTGTTTAAGTTAGGAGGTATGCCTAGCAAGCACAAAGACCTGAGTTCCAACCCTGTAGGGCATGCTGCCACACACAGACACACAGACACACACACGCGCGTGCGCGATTTAGGACTGTGCTGTATTCATGGATGAAATCAAATATACTTGTAGTGTTCTAGTAGGCTTAATTTTTAGGTACTTATTGAATAATTGTGGTTAATGGGTAGCTGAAAATTGTTTTCTGTTAATTCTCAGTATGGTAGGTATTTTCCTACTGGCCTTGTGTGGAAGGTTCTCTTTTCCAGAACAAACTTCATTTCTTACATGGCATTATGTTTTCCTTTAAGATTTCTGAACATTTTTAGAGTCCTGTTTTCAGAGAGATTGTAGATTAACAAGCTAACTTTTTCATTCACTCAGAAGAGATCTGTGTTTAACCAACTGTAAGATTAGACCCAAAGTTTCCTGTTTTTAATTCTGCCAATAAGCTTGCGTGGTGATGTGGTCGTGGGGCTTGAACTCAGGCCCTGGGTGCTGTTCCTGAGCTCTTTTGCTTAAAGCTAGCGCTCTACTACCTTATTAAGCCACAGCTCTACTTCCAGTTTTTTTGGTGACTGGAAATCAGAGTCTCGAGACTTTCCAGCCCAGACTGGCTTTGAGCTGTGATCCTCAGATCTCAGCCTCTTGGATAGCGTGAGTCACCAGGGCCCAGCCTAGAAACATTTTAAAAAGAGCTTGAACTTTTTGCTTGTTTGTTTAGTAGTGCTAGGAATTTGAACTCAGAGCCTTATGCCTCTAGCCCTGTTTCTGGTCACTTTCAGGATTCATTCTCAATTCCTGGGTGCTTATCTGGACAATACATTGACATCAACATCATCGGTCTAGCTTCATCTCCTGGACAGCAAGTCTTGTGTACCTTTTTTTTGCTGCCAGGCTGCCCTGACACTGAGATCTTCCCAACTTTAGCATTTAAATATACCTTGGAGTTGGTAGGTGACAGCCACCACACCCACCTAGGGGTTGAGAAGGGGTGTCTCATGTTTTTCTGCCCAGACTGGCATGAAACCCGGGTCCTTCCATTTTCAGATTTAGGTGGCTAGGACTGCAAGCATTTGCTGTCAGCGCCCAGAAAAAAGTTGAACTTTGTAGAAAAACATTGTTCACCATGAAAATTAAGGTGTTTTGTGTTGTTTTGTTTCCTGGGCCATGAGAGTCAACATCTCAGAAGCAAGAAAAGGTTTTTCAAAGCAACGCAGCCAACCATGTAGTTTCCAGATGGCTTGTGTTTCTTCTGAGACCTCTTGGACACAGGAAGCTAGAAAGGTCGGCGTAAGAGCTGGAGGTTCTCTGAAAGACACTGAGCCCTCCTGGCCCCAAGGAATGGGATTCAACACTGGATATTCTGAGCAAGGTGAAGTCCACGCTGAAAGCAAGACCACCGTTGCTGGAAGTCATGCCAATGCTTCCCGCAGTGCAAGGCCACTTTTCCTCTCACAGAGGGAGAATATGCCGACACCACGCCCGAGGGCAAGAGGCTTCAAGATCCCCTTGAACCCCCTCTCGCCAAAGCCGGGGGCCCTTGGCTTCAGGAGGGGCCTGCTCGCTCGGCACTCCCAAGCACTTCCTTCGGCCTTGCCGTTCCCAGGGCTGGTTCCCATCGGCAAGGCTGGTCCAGTCATCATTGCCATCAGAAAACAGAGCTAATGAGCAACAAGCAATCCAGTAGGAAACAGAGCAAAGACAAAAGCACTGGAGGCATAGCAAAGCGAGGCTGCTCTTGACCTCTTCAGCACAGATCAGATCATTAAAGGAGCACCGCCCTCAGTTCTACCTGCGAGCCCAGGAGAGGTGCTTAAGAACTGTTTCCTGCTGAGGAACAGACGCTTTAGTCGCCGGGTAAAAACTGGGCACCCAGGTCCCACTTTCCACCCACGTCTTTGATCTGAGCCTTTCTCTCCTACAATTACTTTGCAACCACTCTGGGTTCTATGAGGGACAGAATTTACTAATAACCATGTTGTGATACAAGGTAAACTTCCCCTTAGATGAGCAATGCCTTCTCCTCCTAGGCATCTGCGGATAAACAAAGAGAAGAGCCAAAAGCTCAGCAAAAAAGAACCTGCCAAGCAACCTTGAGTGACACGCTGGTACCTCTCACAGAACGATGGGGGAACAACGTCTAAGAAATCCCACCAGAGATAAAGAAGGAGGAGCGGATCAAACAGGCCACCTCAGGAATGTGTAAGAACTCTGCTTACTTCTCTCACGCTCGGTCCTGTTCTTTGTCTATAAAACTCATGTCCATATCCCTAAAAAGCCTGAAGATGTGCCCCATGATAAATGTCCTGTCCCTGCCTTCTCCTTTGTCTCTGTGCCTGGCATGTGGAGTGAGTCTCTGGATCAGACAGGAAGAATCCCAGGGGTTTAGATGCAGGGTCTAATGTAGTGAGATTCAAGTCCACATTACGGAGACAGAGATTCGATATATATGTATATACATATGCATATATATACACACACATATACACATACATATATATGTACACACAGTACATATATAATGTATACATACTATATACCGTGCAAAGTATTCTTTTATCTGTGGCATACAACCCTTTAGGTTATATTTTAATAGCAAAACTAGTAAGAAAAAAAAAGCCTCAGATGAGACATTGGGTCATTAAAGTCACAGAGAAACTATTAACAAAAACGATTACCCTTACTATGTTGAGACAATAATGCTTCCCTCTGGTGGAAAAAAGGGGGTGACTTTTAAATTTTGTTTTTGTGTTACCAGTCCCTGATTTCATTCTATCCAGTCATTCTGCTGGTAAGAAATCCTAAGAGCGGCTGGGTACCACACGCCTATGATCCTAGCTACTGAGGAGGCTGAGATCTAAGGATCACGCTTCAAAGCCAGCCCAGGCAGGAAAGCCTGTGAGACTCTGATCTTCAGTTAACACAAAAAAGCCAGAACTGGAGCTGTGGCTCAAGAGGTAGAGTGCTACCCTTGAGCACAAAAAGCTTGGGGACAGAACCCAAGCACTGATTTCAATCCCTAGGACTAACATCAAAAAAGAGGAGGGGGAAGAGGAGAAGGGACAATAGAAGAGGGAGGGGGGGGAGAGAGAGAGAAAGGAAGAAGGAGTGGGGGAGAGAGGGAGGACAGTAACGGGGACAGGGAGGAGGGGGAGAGGGACAGGACAGGAGTGAGAAGTATCCGAGGCTCCTCCATCTGCCAAACTGAAATGGTCATTTTTAAACACTTGTCAAGGAAGTGTTTTCTAGACTCAGGGATCAATTACCTAATATTGTCTAAATACACTGAGGTTAAAATAAATGACTTCTAATGAAATTTCTTTAGTTTAATGATAAATTATGTCACACCAAAAATTACAAAAAAAAACCCACTATCCTTAAAACAAAATCATTTACAACTGCAATGATAAAAGTTTTATCCTTATAGTTAAATGCATGATATTTTAGAAACCCTGGGCTAATTTTTAGCTCCAATTATTGCAATTAAAAAATGCCATATAAAGCATGTTTTTTAGCTAGTTGCTGGTGTTCACTACCCCTTTATCTTGCTTAACAGTCCAGGTAGCAGTCAGTGAGAGAAGAAAAACCTGGAAGCACTTAAGCTGCCCTGGTACTTTTACCAGACCTAAGATAAGTCCTAGACATTTATGGAAGGTAAGTGCCCAAACCTGATAAAAGTAGTCTACATTCTGAAACAATACTATAGTACACATTTCTCTCAAGTCAAGTCAGGCAGAACAGAGTTTTCTTTTGCCTTTCACATCCTTGACTGATGTCACCATTTAAAGAAGAGTCAAAGCCTTGAAAACCAAATCACCAAATGCATCCCCTACTGTCAAGTCTCTACCTCCAGTATTAAAGTCTAATGTCACAATTCTTCATAAAACCTGCTCACAACTACTCATTAGAAATCTTCCATTAGGAAGCAGCAGAACAATAGTCTTTATTTAGGTTCTACAAACCAAACTTTGGAGCCTGTAACTGAACTGAAATCTGTTAGTGTAAGTGATCTCGAAATATCAGTGAGATGACAAGTGAGACAGAAGGTTGTGACAAGTGAGACAGAAGGTTGTAACAATGAGGTGTGTACAAGGGCAGGTGTATGTTACCTGTTCTTGCTTCTCCAGCCATTTGTCCACCATGGGGTGACTGGCACTCAGAGATGATCGGGCATTGTCTCTCTGAAATTGGGTAGACCAGTTACTAGTATCCCGTGGGAGGCTTCTGTAGTTTTCATCTTTCTATTTAAAAAGAAACAAGAAGGTTAGCTGTAAAAATACAGACTTTGCAAATTGATGATATATGTAGGTTTTCTGAAGTATCAGAAAAATTATTCTAATTTTTTTAATATTTCCCCAAGTCTGAACAAAGCAACTGACTGAGAACATTTCACCAAAATTACACTTAAAAAATGTAGTCATGTGTTGAGAACAGGAAAGTCTAGTGACTACAGCAATATATCCAAACTGGCCAAACATTTCCCTATTTCACACTTCCACCCAAATCAAGCTTTACAGTTAAGTGTGTCTAAAAGATCCTAAACAAGATTTTAATCTCGCAGGCATAGAATTTTCTCCATTATATTCTGCTTTCCAATATCATAATTATGTCTTGAGACAGCTTCAATAATTTACCTAAAATGTTGAAAACAAGGAAGAATGAATATATTTTCTTCTTTAAATTCTTATAATTTTGTAAGTGAGGGTTTGAGACTTGCAGGGCTATTTGCCTTTTTTTTTTTTTTTGCCTCTTTCACAAGGTATATGATTAACTCTAACACCAAGAAAAATGCTGGCCTGTCAAAATGCTCAGTATGAGAGAGGGGGAGGGGAGGGAGGGAGGAGAGGAGAGAGAGAGAGAGACAGACAGACAGACAGACAGACAGACTCTTGGGTAGATAGGGATAAAAAATGGTGGACATAACAGTGGCAGATAACGCATGGCTCATTCATGATGCATTTTGTTTCCATACTGCTTTGGACTCCTGTTCAAATCCTTCTTGCCATAATGCTCAATGTAAGGCTCAATGTGTCTATGCCACAAATGAAAGGATCCATGGTGGCACATGTGCAAGCCATCCGTCAGTGTAAACCATGAGGAAGGAGTTGTGGGAGTCCCATGCTACCAAAAACATCCTCCAAGGGGACTCACTGGATTTGTCTTTGAGGCTTCTCTCCTAACAGGGAGTCTCATTATGTTTATTTTACTTTCAAATAAACTTGCTCTGTCTGCTGTCAACATTTCCTTGTCTATGAGTTCTTTAATTGGGGGGGGGGGGGGGGAAGAAGTCCATCCTCCAAGATCATGGGCTAAGATCAGCCTTGACAACATTAAAAGAGATCCTGAAAAGCAAACTAAATGTACAAGGGTTGAGGGTACAGCTTAAATTGTAGAGCACTGAGCGAGGCGCTGGTGGTCAGGAGACTGAGATCCAAGGATCTAACAGTTCAAAGCCAGTCTGGGCAACAACAACAAGAAGAAAGGGCATCTGTCATGCAAGCTTCAGACCCTGAGTTCAATCCCAACAACCATCAAAAACACTTTACTCTGATATGGTTATGACAAAATGGTACCTTTTTAAAAAAATATGGTCACGGGGCTTCAACTCAGGGCCTGGGCACTGTCCCGAGCTCTTTGCTGAAGGCTAGTACACTACCACTTTGAGCCACAGTGTCACTTCCAGTTTTCTGGTGGTTAATTGGAGATAAGAATCTCATGGACCTTCGTGCCCAGCAGGCTTTGAACCACAATCCTCAGATCTCACTCAGCCTTCTGAATAGTTGGGATTACAGGGGAGAGCCACCAGAGCCCAGCCAAATGGTATCTTCATATAAATATTTATTAACTAACTTTTTAATACTTCCTAGATTACCAAGTGATACTAGATGGTTCTCCCAACTAATGAATTATAACAAATTGCTTTCACTCTTGAACTTTAAACTTTTCAATTTCTGAAAAGACAAATCTAACATAAGTAGGGAAGTCAAATTTTAGCTCAATAACTAAATGTAAATTATCTCAAAGAAGAAATAAATTAGAATTTTTACCTTCATTCCAACCACTTGTATATGACCAAAACGTAATACTCTCCTTAATAACTTTTTAAAGAGTAATCTGGCTATAAACACTATGTACATAAATTATTCATATACTTCATTCCTTAAACTATATGAGTGCCAGATAGTATAAAAACAAAACAGACTTGTAATGTAATAGGGTATCACTACATAGAACTTAACTGTAGATAAGGATGTTATTTCCTCTTGCATGAGGTTCTACCAAAGAGTAAAGCAAACACAAACTCATAGGCTTGGATCTATGTCAATACTGTGACATATAAAAACAAAAAACAAAAAATATAAAATGTTTATCAATAAAAAACTTGGACATGGAAGTTCATGAACTTTAAGAATTGCTCAGTAAAAACTAAAATTTTTCTTTACACTCAGGAGGTGAAGTAAACATTAGCAGCAAGGATTTTTCACTATGAAAAGTCTATATGTTTCTAGTCACTCTGACACAAAAATGCTAAAATGGTACACGATTCAAGTGCAAAAGAAAACACCGTCAAAGGAACAAGGAGCTGATCTTGTTGGAGAAAATATGGACAAAGTTTAAGGAAAGGAATAAATGCAGACCCTGAGATTCTCCAGATCTCAAAATATGAAGGCCTTTTCCTTAAAACATGAACTTCAGGATGGGCATATCCATCGTGTTTTGCACCATAATCTATAAAAACACTGACAAGAAATTCAAATAGGTAATTAAGGGTAGATAAACTTATTAATGACAGAACATCCTCCAACGCCTCTGAAAACAAGAGAAACTCTAGATGCGGTATACAGAACAAGAAATAAGTACAGTTTTTAACATGACGGATTGTGGGGCTGCCTCTGGTGAGGGTCCTGGCTTTTATAAAGCTCATTTCTCACCATCTGAGGTGATAATTACACCAGCTCCTTATTCAAAAATTAAATCACTGAAAAGCCTCCCTGGCCTTTTCAGGAAGCAATGTACAGAAGGAAGCTTGGCTTTTCAGAAAAAAAAAAATGCCAATTTTCAAAAAGAGAAAAACCACCATTTTAAACTGCTAATGAAATGCCACACTCAGAAATAATCAATGAATGTTAAAAACGTTAGGAAACCTGAATATTCACACGACGACACTGCCCCAATCCCATAATCTAAACTTTCCAAGAGGGTGTCCAGAGACCCCCGAAGAGCTTAACGGAACCGGAAACTCCCCTCTCAGCGATGCACGCCCCCTTCTTGACTTCACCGGAATCCTATTCCCCCCACCGCCCCCACCCCTGGTTAATCCCCACAGTTGCTATGTCAAGTTCTGTTCATTCAGTGAATGGACTTCCAGACGCACTCGCCCCTCCCTGACACCATAGCATGGTTCCTGGACGCCGGCGCCGGCTTCCTCCTCTCCCGTGTGCAGCACCCACTGTGGGCAGAGCCACATCCTGTAACATGTACGTCCCCGTCACACGTGCAGGAAACACAGCTGGTGTGAGAGAGGCATACACACGCGCCTCGTCACCTTTGTGCTGCCGTGTCCTCAGCTGGATTTCCAGTCACATTGATTTCTTTTACAGAAAAGCCGACCGCTCTGCAAGGCCAGGTCAACGCCATCCTCCCGAAGGGGCGCTCCCTGCTTGTCAGCAGAACAAATCATGCCACGCACTTGTTAACACCATTTCCGAGTTTTACCTTAATTATAGTCTTATAACTTGTAACTTAATTTTTTAATTGCTACTTCTACTGTCACAGTGAAGTCCAGACCCGGGACAGACATTCACCTTTAAAGCCAAGCACTTAACACAGCAGGCTGCACTGCTAGAGGATAGCCTTTTCCTCAACATTTTCTATTTTCTGGATTTTATACAGCTTCAGAAAGTATCGTTAAAAGAATACTTCAAAGAGGTACCAAGATAAACTAGAGTAAAATGCATTTCTACTGAAATGGAATGACTGTACTTTTAAATTTATAATACAAGATGTACATAGCACTGGCATGCCTATTACAATTGAATATCACACCTACAGTATACAATGTCGGTGGCAAATGTGATTATTTCTAATTACATCTAAAATTAGTGTGCTATTTTTCCATTTAAGCCAATTACAACATGCAATTCATACGGTAGGGTACCACAGAACAATTATATTAAGGGAGATAATGAGCCTGTCTTTTTTCATACAGTACCTGAAAATTTCTATAATTTTGTATTTGTACAATCAGCTTTCAGGAGTTAATGGGTAAGAAAAATACAAATGACATTACTCCCTCTAAATAAAATAGTCACCCTATTTCATAGGGAAGTAAATAATGAATCCATATATTAATTCATATGTAATAACCAGTAAATTACAGTAATTTCAAGTCATTAATAATTAAAGTTGAAAATATATTTTAATCACGAGGCAACAATGTATTTTCTACTTCACAATGTGCTCAGACAGTCATTTTTTTTTTAGTGGATACAATATAGTCTGCTTTCCAATTAGGAAATATCTGTCTGGGGTAATAACTTAAAACCAGACCAATGAAGTCTACAAATGCACTCACTTATGGATCATACTACCTTGTAAATCAGTGAAAAAATTAAATCAAATATATTTTCAGTTTTGTACTTTGTAACTAAAAGATAGAAAAACAACCTATCAATTTTTACCGCCAGTCATATTTTTGCAACAAGTTAGAACTGTATAGTAAGTTAGAGTATGATTTTAGCTCTATGTCATTCCATCATCAACTAACAAAATTCTACACAAGAGTAAACAGCAAAGCAAAAGCAGAAACCCTTTACGTTAGAGTTTTGAAAGGCTATCAAACTAGGTGTTAACAGATCATTCCTATAATCCTAGCTACTCAGGATTTTATGAGTAATGAATATCTTGTTTTCTAAACCTTTATTTTAATTTTCTTCTTTTTTTTCTCAAATTTTTATTATCAAACTGACGTACAGAGAGGTTACAGTATCATACGTTGGGCATTGGATACATTTCTTTAATTTTCTTCTTAAGTGGACATTTCGGAACATAAATTATAACATTTGTTGAAAATGATTTAGCCAAGTAAATTAATTATCCAATCCAATTAATAGCAAATAAAATAAAGTATGCTAGCCTATATACATCAAATTTGCATGGGATTTTTCTCCTTTGAAGTTCTAAAAGTATTATCCATAGTTCTAAAAACTCATCCAGTCTGAAAACCCTGACCTTTTCATTTCCACATGTACAAAAGAGTTTTTCAGTCTTTATGGCTCAGTCACTTGTGGATATACAATTACATTTACTTCAGTGAGAAACTCAAGAATGCCCACATGCAACTCCACATATAGACGCTGGAACTCTAGGAAGTTGTCATTTGAGAATTACAATAAAGTTTGCAAACACGTTTCCTGATAGACAGTAAGCCCTTCCAGTTGATTCACTGACAAAACAAGAACCTCATAACCTACGATCTGGCCATCTGCTTGATAAAAGTCTCTATGGAGAAATGTGCCCTACCAAGCATCAACTAAAATCAATATGGACCATGGCTATTTACATTAGTTCTTCAATTATCCAATGATGTGATCATTTCTTGTTTAATGAAGTGCTTCTGAACAATGTACATAGATACTAAGAAGCCTCAGTATATCATTTCTCAACCATAGTGATATATTACCAATCCAAAATTAGGAGAAACAGAAAAGTTAGAACAAAAAGGGATATAATAAGCTAACAAACCAATTATTAAAAATGCCTCTAATAAGCCAGGTGCTGGTCGCTCACACCTGTAATCCCAGCACCTCACAAGGCTGAGATCTGAGGATCACAAATTGCAGCCAGTCTAGGTTGGCAAATCTGAGAGGTTCTTATTCCTAATTAACTAGCAAAAAGCCAGAAATGGAGACACACGGCTCTCAAGTGACAGAGCCTCAGCCTTCAGTGACAAGCTGATGGAGAGCTCCAGGCCCTGAGTGCAGGCCACAGTATGGGCACGCGCGCGCGCACACACGCGACAAAAAGCTTAATTCCCTGAGTGGGGTTCCTGGGAAGCACTGTGGATCTCTAGGAAGTGAGGTATTGCAGAGGCATTGCTTGAAGGGGATTGTGGGATCCAGTTCTAGCCCCTTCCTCTGCTGGGTTCTTCACTGTGGATAGCTCCATCACAGACTCCCCCAGGATGTGCCCTCACCAGATATTCAAAGCAATGGAAGAGTGTGAGCAAAAGAAAGCTTTCCTCTGGTATAGTTGATTATAAAAACTAATAGTGGTTAGGTGAGATTAAGGGGAGGAGGGAAGACAAATGAGGAGAAAACGGGAAGGAGAACATAGTGTAAAAAAAAAAAAGTCGATGTATATCCTACAAAATTAAGGAAAGTGAGGCAAGGGATAGGCTGAGCAAGATGGGGGAGAATGCTGAAAGGGTGCAGGTGATCAAATGGACACTTTATATTCATAAAGCGCTTTGTGGAATGGCACCTCCTTTGTACAACAACTTAAAGATAGTAAAAATATTTTTGAAATGTGAAGCTGGCAAATGGAAGAAGTAGAAACATTTTTGACCCCCCAAACTGCAAAAATTCTTTGATTGAAATGCATTTTTCTACAGGCAGCCCAGACTACAACGGGACCAGTAATAAATGAAAATTAAAACTAAGAATGTTCAAAGCTGGAAGAGCTAGAATGCAAAAGCCAGGTGTTCAAGACCCAAGCTATTCCACCTGATACTTTCTTGTTAATCACAGGACCCAAAGTGGCTAGTTCCATGACTCAACATAGCTAAGTTTAGAAGCTAAATTATAAAATCCAATTGAAAGCCACTATATGAGATCAAAACCAATTTTAAGTGGATAAAGATTTTTGTGAGTTTTGATCAGTATAATTTAATCAATGTTGATCTTTTGGTCTTTACATGAAATAAAAACATATATAGCATATGTCTGTATTGTATGTCTGTATTGTATGTAATTTGAGGGTGCTCAATAAAGATTCCAACTTTATTTCAGCTTTATATGCCTGGAGTGGTTTCTGAATTGTAAAAATATCACATCCAGACTCAAGTAAGAATTTTCTCAATATCACCTTAAGATTTTATAACCCTGAACACAAATCATAATATTTAAAGCACATGAAGGCAGATTACTTTCCTAAGTGTGGCACAGAATAGATGAGACTAGGTTATTAACAGTGCAAACTAGGTGAACTTGGCACTCAAAGCTGGCTAGTGTAGTAATGATTATAACACTTACTGACTCAAAGTCCAAAAATGCACTGCATTCAATTTAAAGGCTTTTAATATGCAAAACAGAAGGGTGAAATTTATAGTGTTAGAGATCTTTAACAGGAAATACAAATTTTATAGTGGAGTAGGCTAAGATCGAGGTCTCAGCTGGATATCCCTTGAAGCTAATGCTGCATAAAATTAAACACAGCTATGAGTCTGTCTCAGAGGCAGCCCAGGGTTCTAAAGGATCTCAGCTCATTTCTGAGACTTTAATGCTTACTGTAAACACTGGTAGCTATGCTTGGCTCACAAATGAGAAACACACACACACACACACACACACACACACACACACACACACGAAAGTTTTTCTTAGTAGACAGCTGGTCAAGGGTACCGGTATAAATAGGACAACTGGCCTGCCTTGCAAATGAGGAAGATAAATGAGAAGAAGTTGAGATCAAGGAGTTGAGGAGTTTTGAAATAAGCGAGGTAACAAAGAAATAGATAAATGTTGGAAATCACTTTACGACTACGATACCAATAATAAGGAAACAAGCAACTTTTGAAGCAAGTAGTGAAAGGATCCTGCAATAATTATTAATCTGCTATGTACATGTCAACAGTAAACTTTCTCGCACGCTCAGGAAAGCAAGAAGTAGGCATCTTCTCAAGTGCCATTTGTGAGAGATGGTGGCCTTATCCAGAATGTGACAGTGTGCCGTGGTATCGTGCCATACGTATTCAAGCACACACTAACTTTTAAGCTGGAGAGTGTGCTGGTGACAGAAATACTGTGGTCATTGCTCTGGTCTAAAACAGCTATTTCTAATTCTACTTTTGGATGGATAGGAAGTATCAATTATCTATGCAATCCTTGAGAAACTTATAATAAGTTCATTTTAATTGATTTTGATTTACAAATCACATGAAGAGTGAAATAACACAAAACCAAATATCAAATATCTGAATCTATTCTGCTATGATGAAAAATACACTTAAAATAAAAATAACCATTATATTCCTATTTCCTTTCTGCTCTCTTTGTGTTTTTTTTTTCTTGTTTTTGAGAAAAGGTCTCATTCTGTAGCCTCCTTCCTTTGTTTCCCAAGTGCTGAAATATGGTGTGTACCACCAAGCCCAGCTCTCAACATTTTTTACATTTCAGTAAGATTGGATATACTCATAAGAACTGAGCCCAGGAAGCAACAGAGAAATGTCACAGAAACACACACACACACACATACACGCCTCCTGGATTGTTTTATGTAGAGGAATCTGTTGAAGGGAGAGAGAGAGAAAGAGAGAAAGAGAGAGAGAGAGAGAGAGAGAGAGAGAGAGAGAGTTTAGTGTTCTAGAAATCCACAGGTAATTCTAATCACATTCATACAGAACCATTAAAATATGTAGGAAAACAGTAAGTTGTGGAATTCAAAAATAGTTCCAGTTGCTTTGTATTCTCAGAGGTTGTGCACATCAGAAAACTCCACACTTGATTATTCATGGATTTAAACAAAACAATTACCAGTGACTTTTAAAACATTCATCTCCTTGATCAAGTAAGTCTACTCCAAGAATCCAGTCTAAGAAAATAATGAGAGATGTCAACATAAATTGATATATAAGGATATTCTCTGAAGGGCACTTGAAAAGGTTACTTAGAAGAGCAAACAAAATTGGCAAAAATATAAATGTCAAACAACGGAAAACCCAGCAAGTAAAGATAATAAGCACCAATTCTAAAAAGCTCAGTACACGATAGAACATTTTGCAAGCTGTCAATATTTATCAGACATAGGAAAACTCTCTCAATACCACAGAAATTAAGATAATTAGATGGAATTTAACTATCCTACTGGCTGAGTCCCAACGGCACTAAAGACAGCCCACATCTATATGAAGCTATCTTCCTCAGAAATCCTAGAGTAAATACATCAAAATGTCAATGCCCATTCCTCTTCAAGATTGTAAATGACTTACCTCTCTCTAGGTGAAAAAGTAGAAGTATTATCAGGAAAAAAACAAAAAACAAAAAACTTGTTCTTAGTACTTTATAAGAAATGTTCACACAAATAGTTTTCTAGGCAGGGGGTACAGCTCAGTGATACAATGCAAGTACGTGGTCCTCGATTCCATCTCCAGGATGGCAAAATAAGCTTCTAAAGTAAGAAGAACAAGCTTACATTTCCAATAGAAAAGAAAAGGCAAGATGGCAGCGGCATAATTAGGGAAGCATCTCTTTCAGAGCATATATGTGTCAGGGCACTGGAAAGATACCCAAGATGCCAAGCACCTAAATCAAACAGGAACAACAGAGCCAGTGGGTGACAAGTATTCCAAGGTCTCTGAAAAAATTTTTAAAAAAGAACTAATGATACGAATGCAATGTTTTTTTGTTGTTGTTGTTTTGTTTTTTGTTTTTTGCCAGTCCTGGGGCTTGAACCCAGGGTCTGAGCACTGTCCATGGCTTCTTTTTGCTTAAGGCGGGCACTCTACCTCTGGAACCACAGTGCCAATTCTGGCCTTTTCTATACATGTGGTGCTGAGGAATCCAACCCAGGGCTTCATGTATACGAGGCGAGCACTCTACCACTAGGCCATATCACCAGTACCTGCAATGTTTTTGATATCACTTTCTCTAAACAGGAAAGAATGTTTCTTAGAAACTTGTCAAGGCAACTATGCTTAAACTTTTTGAGGTGTAGGATCAGGGGATACAACTCAGTAACACATGTCATTATAGGAGAAAAGAACAATATTTTTTGACAACTCTACAGTGAAAATAATGCAGGTCTTATACTGGGATCCTCCCATAAGCTGATTGCACCTTTCTAGATGGAACAAGTCAAAGGATCGCACATTCTTGTTTAGCCTTTTTAGTCACAACAATATTGATAAATAAGAATGGCCAATCTTGAGAGGGAGTGTGAATTACATATTCACTAGCTACATGTAAATTTCAAATGAATATACAGCATCTAACCAAGTGCTCTAAGTAGCTCACATTTATAAAACTAGCTACTCAAGAGGCTGAGACTTAAGTTCAAAGCCAGCTGAAACAGACAAATCTGGAGAGTCTCATCTCCAATTAACCACCAAAAAGCCGGAAGTGGAGGCAGGGCAGGAGAAAGTAAAGCACCAGCCATGAGTGGAAAACGCCAAGCAAGACCTTAATCCAGTACCCTAGTACTGACATAATAAAGAAATGAATGAAGGGACACAATCTTCAACGTACTGTTTCAGACATTAGTACATATTCACAACAAAAGTTGGCTCTATATGGAGTAGTATTTCACGTAGCCATTTCTTACACTTAATTGTATTCATGCGTAGCACACAGAAGGGAATGTACGATGAATTAACCTTTTGAATGCTCGTTTCCTTAATGTTTCAAATACTGTTCTTGTTTAAATGATATGCTGCTTCTATTTTATTGTAAGAAGTTAACTGACACAATGTTGCCCTAAGGCTGGGAACCTGGCACAGTGGGGGAGTACTGGCCTAACAAGGCCCTGACTTCTATTCTTTGGTGTCATATACACAACGAATAAAAATTTTTAAATGGTATCGTATTTTTAATTATAAAACTTGCTATCTTTTCCATCTTCAGAAAAAAGGAGAGAACACGTACTTGCTTACTGGGACACACATCAGACATTGTTATTCCTGTTGAATCCGTGAGAGCTCACTATGGGCAATGTCATGATACCAATTTTTATCACTATGTAGTGGCTTCAGCTTTCTAGATTAAAATCATGGACATAAATCAGTTCAAGTAAGTGAATGATCATGAGCAGTGCATTTACATAATTAAGTGGTTTCTGATCTTCCACACTGAATAAGCCAAGTAAGTAGTTTAGAATAATGTTAGCAATCAATTAAAATCCCCCGTTTCTGAGCAGATACGTTCCATTCTGATGGGGGTGAATATAAAATGTGCTAAACACCTCACTGTGCTCTACCGTGCTGTGACTCAGCACCCGAGATGAAAAGTATGGTCTACACACACACGCACACACACACACACACACACACGCACACACGCACACACACACACACACACACACACACACACAGAGCGCCAACTACATCTCATCCCCCGTGAAGCTAAGAGATACGGACAGGCCAGTGGTGCTAAGCCAGCCTTAAATTGGAGACGCCAAGGCTCTTATGGGCTTCTGAATTTTACACATTTTTATGCTGTTATTGAAAGGAAGATATGGACAGGGTCGGAGTCTTGCTTTTTTCGAGGTTCTTTGGGATGATTTGCAACAATTTTGTCTACCTTTTTCAACTCTCTTAGAGAACATTGTTCCTACTTTGTGGGCAGGACCATTCTAAAAGCTGGATTCTGAGTGTATGTGTGCTAGTACAGGAGTTTCAACTCAGGGCATTGCATTCTCGCTTGGCTTTTTTGCTCAATGCTACAGCTCTACCACTTGAGCCACACTTCCACTTCTGGCTTTTTGCTAGTTAATTGAAGATAAGATTCCAACAGATTTGCCTGCTTGAGATGACTCTGAATCACAATCCTCAGATCTCAGGCTCCTGAGTAGCTATGATTACAAGTGTGAGCCAACAGCACCTATGCATATTTTTATTAATAATGTGGTATTCGGGATTCAGCTTGGCCTTGAGGGGGGAAGGGCGAGGAGGGCGCTCCCGAGATGCTGCCCTTCCCCGTCCTGATTACAAGTGTGAGCCAACAGCACCTATGCATATTTTTATTAATAATGTGGTATTCGGGATTCAGCTTGGCCTTGAGGGGGGAAGGGCGAGGAGGGCGCTCCCGAGATGCTGCCCTTCCCCGTCCTGGGGCAGTGTGGACGTGAGCCACACCTATCTCCTTCTGGGTCCGGAACCAGAAGGGATAGCTTTGAGACCATCCCCCACCTTGCGCCAGCAAGCACACAGGGTGGAACTATGGGAAGTGACGTTAGCCCATGAGGGAGGTCCTTGGGAGCTGCTCTTGGATGGACAAGCTCGCCAGCCTATCGCCAGCTCCTGCTCAATCCTCGTCATCATCACTATATTACTGTGAGCCCCTCCTGAATAAACCAGATTGCTCTTGGAAGCGTCTCCGTGTGTGCCTGGCTTCCTTGGTGGGTAAGGAGGGAGGGAAAGGGGATCTCGTTCGGCCACGTGCACCTTAGGCTTGCCCATGTCCCTTCACTCCACCTTGGCCGCCCGTGGGTCGGGCACCCAGGGGAGAGGGTGAAAAGGGGAGCACTGGTAAGGGAGTAAGCTTAGCATCCCTGCACCAGGGGAGGTGAATCTAGCCCGGCAATGTGGAAAATGGAAATAACAAAAACGTCAACACTGAAATAACTATAAATCAACTTGCACACACTCTAGACAATGAAATGTTTCACATTCCCTAGGAGTATTCTCTGTAAAATTCACAAATGAGGAAGTCCCTGTGATGGGAGAAATGTACAAGTAGTCGGGATGTGAACACAGATACAGTACAATACTGGACACTGGCTACTGCTGGGTATTACAGGCATGGATAATTGCGTTTTATTCTACACAGGCAAGAATCTGGGCAAAAACTGGATTTTGCTTATTCAGACTCAATAGGCTAAAATGTTTACTTTTGCAGTCCTGGGATTTGAACTTGCCACACTGGTGCTGCATTGCTGAGCCATGCCTCAGCCCATTTATTCGTTGTAGTTACTTAATGGCCATATCTCAGATACATCTCTGAGTCCCATCTTAGACGACAGTCCTCCTCACGACACAAGCATAACTTATTTGCTGGGATGGGGACGCGAGCTCTTTGCCCTCGCGGGCCTCAAATTGTGCTCCTACCTATCTCTGCCTATGTAGCTAGGGTGGTAGGTATGAACCACCAGACCCAGCCTAAACAGCATGAGACTTGGAGGGTGGTAATGAAAAGGGCTCTCCTGGCCTGCTGTCACTGGCAGCACTTCTTGGTTCAGTGTCCAGCTTTGCCGGTGAACTGAGGCAAGGTGGGCGCACCTGTAGACGGCAGGCTGGAGGCCTCGTGGGCAGTGGCCAGGGCACCGCAGCCCCACCCGAGGTGGCAGACCCAGCGTTCAAGAACGGGAAAAGGTTACTAAGTCTTTCATGTCTGAAATACATTTTATTGTAAAAACAGGTCTAGATACTGCAAAGTGGTTGTTCATAAGTCTACAATAACAAAATGTTTTGAGAAAGCCCAAATTCAAAACATTCAGAAACTAAGTATTTTTAATACCTACCTACCTACCTGCCAGCTATCCATCTACCCACTCACCCACCAATCCATTATTGTCTGTCTGTCTGTCTACCATGGGGATCATACCTTGAGTCCTTTGCGGAGTAGACACAGGCTCTCCCGCTAACCTACCCTGGTTCTTCTCAATTTAAATTATAATTATATATATACATATATATATATATATATATATATATCACTGAACTAACAGACAAGAGGT
The DNA here is from genome assembly GCF_023159225.1 of Perognathus longimembris pacificus. Lineage (NCBI taxonomy): Eukaryota > Metazoa > Chordata > Mammalia > Rodentia > Heteromyidae > Perognathus > Perognathus longimembris. The sequence continues at coordinate 16,582,728 of NC_063178.1, forward strand.
TGTTGAAACAAAAAACAAATCTACAAGAAATATTACATTTTTGCACAGAGGCAAGGTACATATCAAAACAATATCGAGCTACAACCATCCTAACACTATCTCTCACTGCATACTCTACTAAATTTCTGGCAACATTGAAAAATATTTGTTAATTCATACATTAGATATTTACGGATTCAGCAAAGAAATGGCTGATTGAAGCATGATGCACTTGGAGAATAAGCATTCTATACCAAGAGATAATAAACAGCATTAGAAAGCGATTTCTTAATGGCGATTATTTTGGCTAAAGTTTATTTATTTGGACTAAATGAATCAGGTCAAAACTCAAATAAGTTAGGTCAAAGAAACAAACTATATTGAGAATAAACAGCATAGTTCCATTCTGAAGGGAAACTTAGAAGGGATAAAACAACAAATTAACCAATCAGAACAAAGTACTATGAGGTCTGCCTTCATAGTGAGGGCCAACAGGTTCTAAGTTCTTTACTGGATCTTCTAAGCCAATATGAATCTGTGCCTGCGATGAAAACACTGTGTACAAAGAGGAAGCAAACAAAAGATTTGCCTAAGAATGAGCTAATATAAACACAAAATAGAAAAAGAACTCTGTGGGAGATATATTCGATGTTGAGCCTTTTCTTTGGAGCGGTCTGGACTGCGGCTCAGTGGTAAAGTGATTACAAGCATGTTTGAGGCCTTGGATTCTATCACCGGGGCGGGGGGGGGGGGGGGGGGGGCGGTCCGTTCCAAGCCTAGGACTCTATGATGATTTAGAGGTTATCAGAACTCTGCTCTGAGAGCCGGTGACCAGTGCAGGGCCACCGTGAGGATGCCCAGGGAGTGCATGGGCTGTTCAGCAACAGCAGCTCATCGCCGACACCACGAGGACGGCAGATGGACAGGGCAGAAGACAGAAGCAGAGGGGGTTTACCTTCCTGTCACAGGCTTTGGGGCTCCCAGCGGTGTTCTGCTTGAGGAAGCCAGCTGTGGTTGACCACCGGGTGGGGTTTTTTCTTGAGGGCTCTTCAGAGGAAAAATTATTATCACTGACAGAAGTTGAGAGGCCAATTAAAGCTGGGTCACTGCTTCGACGAACATGAAGAGGCATATCTACAAACACAAAGACAGCATCACATGTAAGATTAGCTTCCGAAGTCTAAAAACTGTGTTAGAATAGATGTAATTAAATTCCAAGGACACAGAAAACAACTTTAAAAAAAAAAGAAAGAAAAGAAAAACGTGGGTCAATATTGTAAATACAAGCCAGGTACTAGTGGCTCCTGTCTGTAATCCTAGCTCCTCAGGAGGCTGAGATATGAGGATCATAGTTCAAAGCCATCAGCCTTAAGACAAGTCTGAGAAACATCACCAATTAGCCAGGGAAAAAGCCAGAAGTAGAAGTGTAGCTTAAATGATAAGAGTAACAGCCTTGATTGAAAAAAGCTAAGCAAGACCACAAAGCCCTGTGTTCAACCCCTATACAGGGCATGTATACATGCACACACGCATGCGCGTGCATGTACACGTACACACACGTACACACACACACATGTGCAAGGTTCCTTTAAAATACTTTATGGTAAATTGGGGTGCCTGTGCTTATATTAGAACTTCTCTACTGATTCTGTATGGTATTGTGCAAATATCTCAAGTATCTTTGTCTTGAGTCTTTCCTTACTGGGATGACAATAAAATAATACTTCTTCTATAAGGGTATTGTGAGAACTGAATGAGATTACAGGGCCTGAAACGCAACAGAGAATAACAACAGGCATTCTGATTGTATCATCCTAGTATTTTTAAATAGCATCATGTATCGTATGGAAGAAAAGTATCAAATTTAAGCCACTATCCAAATTTCCCCTAACTTTTAAGCTGTATTAAATAAATGAATACAGAACATAGAAAACATGTGGCTGGGTTAAAAAGAATGTTCTTGAATAGAATGCTTCTTTTCCTCAACAAAGTATTATAAAAAGTATAGAGTACAAGCTTTTCCTATCCTTAAGATAATCTTGTAACTGTCGTGTGGCTGTGCAGGTACTTTTCCTCATACATTCACTGACACAGTCTAAGAAGGCATGTTAGCAACTGTGATCACATAGAAGAATCAGCCTGCACCTGTTGTAACAACATCAACACAGACACTTGTGTTAGACAGCACCCAGGGAAAGCCAAGGAGAAACACAACTTCCAATAACAGACAGCAGAAAAGATGCACAAACCTCGACAACAGAACAGATCCCAAGTCCCCGCTCATGATAGGAGAAGTCAACATTTGGATTGATGTATAGCACTGTTTGTTTTCCAAAACTAGGTTAAATATTTATTTTTAACCTTTTGCCAGTACTGGGACATGAACTCTGGGACTGGGCACTGTCTCTGAGCTTCTTTTGCTCAAGGCTAGCACTCTACCACATGAGCCACAGTGCCACTTCCAGCTTTTGAGTATTTTATTGGAGATAGAAGTCCAATGAACTTTGCTGTCCTGGCTGGCTTCAAACCACTGATCCTCGACCCTCCTATGTCAGCCCAAGGAGACAGGATTATAGGCGTGAGCCACTAGTGCCCAGCTAAACATTTATTTCAAAAGAACAGCAGTAAATGTATCTTATGAGACACATTTGGGAAAGACTGATGCCTCCGTCAATGGTGTGGATACAAAGACAAGGATGGAAAGACGGACTGTTCACACACTTAAAGGTTTCATCTCAGCGACTTTCAATCCAGCATCCCCCAATGAGGAAATGACAGAAAAGACAAAAGGAAATGAATCACAGTCATACTGCTTTTAGAATTTGCTTCTACATTGTGAGGATTTATAATCATATAAGCTAGGGCCGGGAATGTGGCTTGGCGATAGAGTGCTTGCCTAGCATGCATGAAGCCCTGGGTTTGATTCCTCAGCACCACATAAACAGAAAAGGCCAGACGTGGAGCTGTGGCTCAGGTGGTAGACCACTAGCCTTGAGCAAAAGAAGTTCAGTGACAGTGCTTAGGCCCTGAGTTCAAGCCACTGGGCTGGCAAACAAACAAACAAAAAATTAAATAAATAATATAGCCTAAGCAGCACTACCAGAGGAAAAAATGCTCAGTATTGAATTTAATACCATTACTGGTTATCTTCATTTGCTAGGAGAAACACATACACAAAAATCATACAGGACAATTTCTGGCTTGTAAGTGTGTGCAAATAAATACCCACGGCAGCCATCACTGCTTATAGTTTAGACCGAAAAAATAAAAATACCTAAAATACTAAGTAGTCACGGAGAATAAGCTCAAAATAGCACCTATGTATTGTGTTGATAGTATAACAATCTCAATCAGGAATAAAAGAATTATTTGAGTATCATGCACTGGAAAGCAAGTTGAAATGTAACCAAAATATTCTGAACAATTACAACAGTGTTACTCAGATATGAGCACTTGTGTATTCTGTTGCTTTTTGTTAGCTGTTCAGTCCTGAATACCATTCTTCTTCCACCATATGCTTCAGTTTAAATGACAACCACTGAAAACACACAAGGTCTTTTAAAATGGCAGAAACCACAAATGTCTTAATCGAAATACAGTATAGAGAACTCACAGTCCAACAAAGCAAACACCAGGGAGCAGGTACAGGAAAGGTGGCTCACATCGTTAATTCTAGCAACACAGGTGGCAGAGATCTGAGGATCTCAGTCCAAAGCCAGTTCTGGCAGGAAAGTCCCCAGAAGGCTCTTATCTCCAGTCAGGCACTCAAAACCCACAAGTGGAGCTGTGGCTCAAAGTGGTACAGCTATATGCTAGAGCGAAAAGAGCTCAGGGACAGCACCCAGGCCCTGAGTTCAAGCCCCGTGACCAAACAAACAAACAAAAAGAGAGATGCTGAGATTAAGGGGAGAAAGGTAGGGAAATGAAACGAGGAAGGCAGGAGAATGGAGTCGCTGATTCAGTGTATATCCTACAAAATTAAGAAAACTGAGGGGAAGGAGACAGTTGGAAAGGGTGAGAATAATGAAAGGGGTTACTTAAATTAAGACGCATTTTATTCATAAGCTGCTTTGTCAAGTGACAATTCCTTTGTAACACTACTTAAACATAATACAAGTGGTATTTTCAAAAAAACAAAAAATGGTATAGAGAAGGACCCAGAGTAGCGCGCACGATCTATGTTAACGTGACAATAAAAGCATGTGTTCTGATTCCAAAACAAGTTCAGGGGCGGCCTAAGTCCACTGAATTTGCTCAGGCACACCAACAGTGTTCTTCCACTTGTGTTTGTTAATTCCCCCTGGAGAAACCATGCACTCATGATTTTGATTAGACAAATAATTAGGACCGTCATATTTTGAGTAGGCATGAACACCGTGTTACGCTGTTAGTCTAAAACAGACAAAAATAGTTTGTGTGCTCCATCTCTACCTATCTGCACCTCTCTAGATGAAACGTGACTATCGGAAGACGGGGGGGGGGGGGGGGGGGCACCCAGCCTGAGCAGCAACTCCATGAACTGGGGGGTGACGGCTGTCCCGGGAGATGTCTGATCACGCAGCCCCTCTGGGAGGGCACCACACATGCGGACACAGCTTCAGTTCAGTGAAACCAACTAAAATTAATTCATAAATATGGTTGTCTGGGCCTTTCCACTGTCTTGCCTCGTGAGTGAATCCTGCTAAGTGACTATTCCGACCCGTTTCCATTTCTATCCACTGTGGGGCCCCATGACTGGCTGAGAAGAAGAGAACAGAGCTCAGTGAGATCAGTGTGTGGCGAATCCTCCCTGGAGAAGCGAGACGACATCACAGTCAGCCAACATTCCGGGTTCCTTGCAGGCCGGAAGAGCTGCGCCCACGGAATCATCGCGGAGCATTCCGGCCGCATACGCCGGTCCAGACGAGAAGACCACAGTAGCTATTATGTGAGCTGAAGTAAGCCGTGCACGCAAGGACGAACAGCATAGCACCTCAGGAAGCGAAATAATCTTGTTGCACAAGATTAAGAAACAGAACAATGGGCAGCGGGGGCTGAGCAGGAAGGGGGAGAAAGGAATAGAGAGGTGGGTGAGTGGAGGCGAAAGCAGAATTACAAGAAGGATTAAGTTCTAGTGTTTTACATTTTATAGTACAGTTGGATGGCTGCACTTAATGACAACTTTGGCATTTCAAAATAGCTAAAAGAAAGAATCTCAGACGTTCTCAAACAAAGGAAGGGTAAACGTCTGAGAAGATAGACATATTCATGACACATAGTATGATACACACATCATAAGGAACCACCACACTGTACTGCGTAAACATGTACAATTCCTATGTGTAGATTAATGTATTTAAAAAACAACAACAAAAAAGAGAGCAATCAATGCAACCAACATTTGGACACAGCCCGAAACCATTCTCTCTCACAAAGAGGGCTTCTGTTTGGATTTGTACTAGTTTAGAATTTGTTTCAAGGGTTGCCTGAAAATCATAGGGCATTTTACTTGAACTTACAGATACACACACGTCATAATGACATATTAGAACCAATAACTTGGAGAGAGTTGAACTTTTTGAAAATATAAGTCTAGGTCAGGTTGCCAGTGGCTCACGTCTAATCCTATCTATGCAAGAGGCTGAGACTTGTGGACTGTAATTCAGAGCCAGCCCTGAAATCTGCAAAACTCTTCTCTCCAATTAACCATTAATTTTAAAAAAGCTCAAACTGGAGTTCTGGCTCAAGTGGTACAGTGCTAAGTGAAAAAGCTCGGGGACAGCATGAAGACCCTGAGTTCAAGCCCTAGATCCAGCATCAAAAACAAATAGTCTTCTCTGGTCACTGTGGAGGAAAAATAGTGACTCAATTCACAGATGAGAAAACTGAGAAGTGACAAAAGGAACACAGCATAACTTCCCAGCCAAGTGTTCTTATCCAAACCATAAAGAAAGTTCCAGTATTCAGCAATATATTAGAAAAAAAATCCATTCCTGGCCATGATGGATATAAATATTAAGTTCCAGCCTTATAAAATGGAAGACTTTTGCTTTTGTTTTCAAAGTAGCATTGAATGCAGTGATAAATCATTTCCTAGTTCAACTCATAGCCATCATTTCAGTCTTGGAAAGAAAAGGAACAGTACATTAACTATAAACTTTGAGTGTATCAACAGTCATGCAAGTTTCAGAAATGGTAACACTGGAGAAGAAAATGGCCTGTTGGTTAAGTGGAGGAAATACATGTATAGGATAGTACACGATAGTAAAGCATGCTAGAAAGGAGCAGGCCCTGAGCAGAGCTTCTTAGGACCAAATCACACCCCACAAAGGGAGACCCTCAAAGGGTTTTTGTTTATGTATGTCAGAACTAGTGATATTTACCACTTAATAAGCAAAAATGAGAAAACGTTAAATATTTACTGATTTGTTCACTTTAAAGTAACAATAATAAACCCATTACATGTGAACATAAACAACATGAGTTTATAAAAACAATTTCACAAAAAAAGCATATTTAATTGGGACAGAGCCACTGCTTTACGTTTCATTTAATAGAAGACATCTGGATTCTCATACGTGCTACAACATCATAAAAGTATAGGAAGAAAAATTAACTCCACCATTATGTAGCAGGGAGAAGCAATGACATTTTATAGCCTTTCAAAATAATTGTGGAGAGTCTTATTTGATACCTAAATTTGACAAGTGTAAGTTTCTCAAAGCTCAGCTACCAGCGGAACATGAACTTCTCGTTGTTACATTAAAATCGACTTGACACTCTCACATTCTGTAAAAAAAAATTCTGTAGCATCAGTCATCAGGAAAATATTCATTACTAAATCCTGCCAATCTTCCCAAACGTTGATTCTTTTTTTCGTATCAGAAATCACGTATGTTAAGATCTCTACCAATCTCATCAGAAAAGTGTCATATACTGAGAGACAGTCGCTCACAGTAGGATGGAACGCACTTTCTAGAACGCACTTTGCACTAGAAAGCTTGAATTTTATCTTTGGCAACAAACACTGCGGGTTGTTGGCCTTGTTTGACAGACTCAGGCCACTCACTTGCTAGCAAGTCTGCTGAACGTTCCGGGGCAACATCGCTACCTTGACATGCAACGGAAGCCATCACGCTGAAAGACAGCGAGAGGCAATGGTCCTCTGAAGGCAGCACAGACGCTTCACTTGCCATTTCTGTCCCAGGAAATGTGAAAGCGGTATGCTCAAGGGTCGGGATTATAAACCACAGGGGGGACAGTACACTGCCTTGATTTCTGCCACGTACCCCAATGTCACCCACTCCCTGGGGCCTGGACACCAGAGACTGCAGATGTAAAGCCAGTTAACATATCCGTTTACCTCTCAGGGCCTCAGTCTCTAACTTATTAAATATTTATTTATTTATAGATGTCCAGGCATCCGTGCACTCAGGAGGCTGAGATCTGAGCATCATGGCTCAAAGCCAGCCAGTCAGGGCAAGAACTCCCATGGACCGCTGACCACCAAGGAACCACCAAAAAGGCCCGCAGTGGCGCTGTGCTGGAATAATAGAGTGCTGGCTAAGAGCACAAATACGCAGGGACACCGCCCTGAGTTCAAGTCCCAGGAACGGCCCCGAACACCATCACTGCCATCAACATCACCAACACCAACAACAAAAGCACCGAAAAATCAGTCTGCATTGATAGGTTCAGAATGTTCTTGAATGTTAAAGATGTGTGACTCCACATTCCATCAAACATCCCCATCCAGAGAAAACATCATTGTGAGAGACAATTCACGAATTCATCAGGAAAAGCGTAAACGCATTCAGAGCACTGGCTGCCCTGAGCAGGTGCGTGTAACTCAAGAACACAGGGGCACACCCAGGCAAGAGTTGTAAGGAATGGTGCTGTCACTAGGCCTTTTGAGGAGGTGAACCTGATTTTGAAGAAAGTGATTGTGTTCGGGGGGTACCTGTGGCTCAGGCCTGCGATCCTAGCGACTCGCGAGGTTGAGAACGGAGGGTTGCAGTTCAAAGGCTGGAAGTTGAGCTGTGGATCAAGTGGTCCTTGAGTAAAAAAGCTAAGCAAGGATTCAAGAATTCAAATCCCAGTAATAAGGGGAAGAAAGGGTGGGTGGCGGGGGGTGGGGGGAGATAAAGAGAGAGACAGAGACAGAGAGAGACGGAGGGGATTGTATCTTTATCAACAAATAAATCACGAGGAAAACTGCCTAAATCCCTAAGAGGTTTAACACTTCTCACCATCTGGACAAAATATAACATTGCATAAGAATGCACTTTTGCCTTGGCCTTAAAAGAATAAGATATAAATATAGTGTCTTCTTTGATGATGTGCTGGATGATTCTGAGACCCATGGCCTACTGAAGCACTACTACTAATCTGATGTAATTTTTGCCTGTTATACTAATTAGAAATAATAGGAGCTTCTTGTCAGAGGTAATTTGGTCATTATATTATTGAAATTCCTCAGCCCCAATGCTAGGAAAATTGAGGCATTTAAAAATACCATCATAAAACTTTCTAATCTTGTCCTCTTCTGATTTATTTACTATATAGATGTTCAAAGTATATCCTCTGAAATATTAAAAAAAATTCAAAGACCGGAATCTTCAATAATTAAGCTGCTGGGTGAGGCACACAGGGCCAGCGCCATGTCGCCAGGCCCGGGCCGCGTGCAGAGCGTTTGATGTCCTCCCTGCTTTGAAGACTGGATAAAACAGCAATAAAATCTCATCACAACATTTGGAATTCTCTGTGGCACGCAGGCACTGTAAATATTGATTTGTCTCTCTAGATCATGCATTTTCTAAATAAGTGGAAGAAATAGTGGAGCTAATCATGAATTAGAGCAAATACTAAAAAGCAAACATATATATGTATAAATGTATATATATATACACACACATTAATTGTAAAATATACCACACTTCAACTGCTCATTGATGTGTCCAATTTGATCCCTCCATCCTTTTGAGTGATTTTGAAATTACTGAACCACTCAAGGCAATGAACGTCTTTCCACGAAGGCAGGCCTACTCTGTCAAGGTACTTAATCAAATCTAAAAATAATATGCAGACACACGTGTGCTCAGAGAACTTATGATGCAAACAGCATAATTACTCTTCATGCAAAATGAGAACCATCTTCCCATCTCCAGGCAATTATACATTTCCTGAAGTCACATCTCGCTGTGGGAAGACCCAAGTTATTAACACACACCATGGGGATTAAAACCTGCCATCAGGATTGCAAGACCAGCCTTCTGATATACATTGCCCTGTCTAATACTAATCAGTACCTCACTGACTGAAGTCAAATCCTTGGGAGAAATCTGTGGCAGGCCAGTCAGGAAACACATTTTGGAAAACAATGAGTGACTTCCAGGGAAGAATGGAAAAATGCATTGCACTATCCTGCTATTAACTAGTTTTATGCTTAAATAATAAATATAGAATGATATGGTGAAAAGGAGCCTTGGAGATAAACTGAATGTTCACATTACAGAGATGAGTGCACTGAACCCCAGGTAAGTACTTCCGGGGCTGGGTCAAAGGGACATCTCCAGGGTGACCGGCAGCACCTGAAGCCCTGTTAACTGACTCTTTTGGGTGCGATTTGGATTGGACCACAGTGCTCTCCAGGAAGAACAGATCTGTCAATCAGTAAGACGCCTCTGCGCCACTGAGATAACAGGTGAAGTTCGAACACATTGCTACAGACTAAAGGCTGTGTTCCACGGAACCAAGGAACTTTAGACACGAATAAGGAAGAGAGAGAAAAACTGAGGGAAAGAATATATATGATATTTTTCTAATCTCGTTTCAGTAAACACACCCAGAGAGAGAGAGAGAGAGAGAGAGAGAGAGAGAGAAATTAAGCGAGGCACTGGTAGCTCCTAGCACCTCATGAGGCAAAGATCTGAGGATCACAGTTCAAAGCCAGTCCACAAAAGAAAAATCTGTGAGACTCTTATCTCCAATTAACCAGAAGAAAAAAAAAAAAAAGAAGAAGAAGCCAGAAGAAGAGGTGTGGCTCAAATGACAGAGCACTAGCCTAGAGCAAAAAAAAGCAAGAGCTTGAGTACTGGCACCCCCAAAAAATTCCCAGTACTGGCACAAAAAAGGAAAGGGGTAGGGGAGGGAGAGGAGGAGGAGGAGGAGGAGGAGGAGCAGGAGGAGGACGAGGAGGAGGGCGAGGAGGAGGAGGAGGAGGAGGAGGAGGAGGAGGAGGAGGAAAAGGAAGAGATGGAGGAAAAGGAGGAGATGGAGGAGGAGGAGGAGGAGGAGGAGGAGGAGGAGGAGGAGGAAGAGCTAGAGGAGGAGGAGGAGAGGGAGGAGGAGGAGGAGGAGGAAGAGCTAGAGGAGGAGGAGGAGGAGGAGGAACTGTTTGATAGTTTGAGGAATACTGAATGTGTGTATAAAGTGGCACTCTTGCTGTCCAGGCTGGTCTCAGGTCTCAGGTGAACCTTCCCACCACAGCCTCCTGAGGAGTTGGGCTTAGCTGAAACAATATTCACATTTTTAAGTAGTTGTACAAAGGGGATTCAATTCCACAAGTGAGATTATAAACACAATGCATCTTGCTCAATGTAATCCCGCCCTTTATTCTCCCCAATTCTCCCTGCCATTCACACCCTCCCTCCTGGCATGGACCCCCAACCCGTTACCCACCTGCTCCCTGGGACAAAACAAGTTTCAGGTTCCTGGTATTCATTTTGTTAAATGAACAGCTGTTCAAAGAAGCCATACCATCGAATGCCCTCCTTTATTCACTTTTTGTGTATATATACATAAAACCATGCACATGTTTTCATGTATGTATTTTAGATCTAACTTTCACACGAGAGAAAACATGTCCTGTTTGTCTCTCTGAGCTTGACTTACAATTCAGTGTATCTAAGTCCAGATATTCCTCCGAAAACGACATTTATTTTTGAGTAAAATTCCACTATGTACATTATGGGGTGTGTGTGTGTACACATGTGTGTGTATGCATGTGTGAGGCATTTCACATTTTCCTTAATCCACCAATTGTGGTATGGTTGGCTTTGACGATAGTTCTATGTTTAGGGTTTTTGTTTTGTTTTGTTTTGTTTTGGGGGGGGGGGATGAATCTCCAACTGCCTTCCAGAATGGTTGCACTAGTTTACATTTCTACCAACAGTGTAATAGATGGAACAAGCACTTCTAACAGAGTGACAGAGCCTACAGTGATTGGCTCAGACATGAAAAACAAATCTCAGTAAAAAAGAGGCAAACAAGAGCCAGAAGAAGCCCAGATAAAACCAGTCATAGGTGAGCAGATGCACGACTTGAACAGCTGGTTCTGGAGACATTATTTGAGGTAATATTACAGAAACATCATTCTGCTGGTTTGTTTTTGTACTTTCAGGAAAAAAAAAAATACCCAAATGAGCAATGAGGGTATTAATGCAAAGTCGTGAGACAGTAAGCTAGAAGGAATAATGAGAAAAAGAAAAAGAAAAGAAGGTTAGTTTCTTGAGCTCCTTGTCTATATTGGATGTTAAGCTTTTGTCTGATGTATGGCTGGAAAAGATCTTTTTCCACTTGGTTGGTTGTCTTTCTAGTTTAGTAGCTATGTCCTTAGCTGTGCAGAAACTTTTCCTTTATTTTAAGGCCAACAGCAATTGTTGAACAGGCTATGTCTTTTCAACTGTATGTCTCTGGCTCTTGTGTAAAGGTATCTCATGCAATACATATTAATTCACTTACATAATAATTCATTACTTTAACACCACTTCCCTCGGGGGCTATAACTCATATCTGAATAGAGCTTATCAAACACACAGCTTTTCTCAGTAAGGACCCTCACAGACTAATTGCTCTTAGGAGCATGAGACACGGCTTCCGTGTCATGCTTGGAGACAATCTGAACAGCAAAATCACCAAAAGAAATCACACTAATGCGAAAAGCACCGTACTAGACAGAGCAGAGGAAGAATGATTATTTATACTCTAACACCCGGGAGGAGAATGCAGGGTCAGCTCGTGGGGATTTCATCTAGCAGCATGAAAATCAGATATCCCTCAAACCTCACATGGCTAAGAAGAACCAAAAGCACAGCAAATATTGACTCTGCCTTACAAATAAATTTTAGCAAGTGGGGGAAAATGCAAATATGGAATTCACCACAAGAAGGAACACTCTGCAGGAGCCAGCTCGAGGTCCTGTAAGCCACAGGGGCTCCCGCTTTCATGCGCACCCAAGCCCCCGCCAAGTGCAGGGGAGGAGTTCAGTAGGTCCGGGGCAGGCAGGGGCTGGCATCCCACCTCCACCACAGCGGAGCTGCTGGTCTGAGCACCACGTGCAGAGATTTTTAGCAGGGAGGCTGGCCCACGCTAAAGGATAATTTTTTTAGCTTTTTTTTTTTTTTGTATTAGACTTTTGCTGAAAGTCATGAGTTCTTTTCATTTTCCAGATTGATTTACTCCATTCCTGCAACCCTGGCCTTTTCTAAGTCTTTCTTTAGAAAGCACACATAATGCCTTTCTAAACCCCAAACAGCTGTCCACAATTAAGTAATTCTTAATCTGGTGGGGTCACACCATTAGACCAAACCCTGACCCTCACATTCTAGGATCTGAGCAATATCTCTATGGCTTTAGGCTCAGATTCAATAGGACCACCTTGAAGCTACTAGAAGTCTCCATTCTTACTCCCACTCACCTCTGCAAGGTCAGGCTGGAGGGTACCACCCTCTCTGAGAGGTGGCAGGGGTTCCCACAGCGTAAGCTAAATCACGCTCACGTCCATTTCCCTAGGCAGCACTATCTCTGTCATTAAATCCTACCTCCCCACCAGAAACTGGCACTGTGCAGTAAATACTTGTTGAAAGTGCTGTCCCCTAAACAAAGGAAATGAAGGAGGATGACTCCCATCTTTTCACATTGTCTCAAGTAAAAAATAACTACAGCTACTGAATGGCTTAAGGGGATACTAAAGGAAGAAAAACAGGTTGGAGATGGGGTGTGGTGATGGGGAAAGAACACAGAATTGCTATTTTAAATATTAGTGATTCTCTATCCAGAAATTTTTACTTGTTTGTTTTACTATTCACATTGCATTGCTATCCTTATTACAATACTGATTACCCTGTGGGGAAGATGGAGAAGGGTACACATATATGTACAACTTTGTGTGTGTGTCTACCTATCTATATATGTTATGTACATATATGTATATACATACATGTACGTCTGTATCTTCTGCTATGACTTCCACTTTGCTTGTTCTGTTTAACAATCTTGGAATTAAATTTTAAGATCCATTTCACCCTAGAAGCAATTTTTCTTTCAAAAATTGACACTGATGATTGAGTGCATTGATGATAGAATTTTCTACATGCTCAATGCCCTCTCCTTTGACATTTGTCTTCTTTTATTGTATTAATGATTCAAGTACTTTGGTCACTGCCAAGTTAGCTTTTGAAAAGGATTAGTTCCTACTCCTTTATTAGTCTAACCTTTATTCCATAATATTATGTGATAGTGTAATATTTTACCCTTCCCTAGGAAATAGTGCTTCACTAATCTCATTAGCTGATATTTAGGTACTTAAGAATCTGCAGTTGAACCTCCTGTAGTTTCCTTGTTTGTTTTCAATCACCATTTCACTGGTGTGGTACTTGTCGTCAAGTGCTGCATAAAGGCAAAAGTCTTCCTCACTCTCAGGCGTTAGGTGCCCAATGCAATCTTTATACTTCGCCATTTTTGTTTTTGTGGTGTTAGGAATAGGAGCCAGGGCTTCAGGCACACTAAATAAGTGTTCTCCCGCTGAGTTACACCCCATCTGTGGCTCTATACTATATTTTGCTCACAAACAGATTCTCATTTGGGGAATAAATCTTCATGATAATTTATAAGAAAGTATAAAAAAGCCACCTGAGGGCTGGGAATATGGCCTAGTGGCAAGAGTGCTCGCCTCGTATACATGAAGCCCTGGGTTCGATTCTTCAGCACCATATATAGAGAAAAGGCCAGAAGGGGCACTGCGGCTCAAGTTGGCAGAGTGCTAGCCTTGAGCAAAAAGAAGCCAGGGACAGTGCTCAGGCCCTGAGTTCAAGCCCAGGGACTGGCAAAAAAAAAAAAAAAAAAAAAAACAGCCATCTGATCAAGACAAGTATCTACGAGGAGTATCCACTGTAGTTAAGATACTCCTTTGGTTACGGGTATAACTGCCGAGTTAACATTCTGACAAGGAGAAAAGAACAAAGAATTAAGCACAAACAAACTGTGTCACAGGTGACTAAAGAAGTGGACTACACCACTGTGAGTTGAAGAAATACTATTTCATACAAGAAAAACATGACATAGCATTTCCAAAGCACCCAAAAATAACTCCTGACCCATTTTTCTGTCCTGTATATTCCAAATTAATTGCTTGCCATGACACCTTGTACACACTGACTATTAATACAGCCATTGGCTGCGCGTGGTGGCTCCAGGCCCACGATTGGACTTCACGGCTCTGAAACATATGGCTGCGTGTCGGTTTCTATTATCTTCCAAGTGCAGAGATCTTTCCAGGCTAATCTAATCCATTCACTCTTCTTAGGAGAAGAATAAATACAAGTGAATACATCCCAATCATTTATCATAAACCTACCAAGTCTGTGATTGCTAACGTTTACTGAGCATGCGCTGTGGTTATGTGTGGACTCAGAACCGTAATTCACGTACTGACGAAACCTCGGAACAGAGCTACAAAAATACTTATAATTTACATGGCTTATACGTGTACCCGGGTAAACTTGACCTGTAAGCAACAGCCACAGGTCAAACTCAAACGCCAGTGGGCAGCCCGCAGGAGATGGGCTCCCGGAACGGCAGGAACTCAGGAGGGCTGGGTCTCTCTCCCGCCTTCCTACCCTGCCCACCACTGTGGTCCACGCACGGAGCCGAGCCGGTGCACGGGAGCAGCACGCAGGCCGACCTCACACAGGAAGAAAGCACGGGGCCCTACGCTGCGGGCCGGCCTGGGGCGCGAATGCCTGCCACCTCTCCTCACTGGTAAAAGAGAGGCCACGAGAAAAGTAACAGTGAGACAAGATGATTTTAAACAAAACTGTCAACGGAGACTGCTAGGTCATCATAATTCAGAAGACGTGGACCTGATTGTGTGCCTGTGTGCGTGTGCGTGTGCTTCAATTTCATAGCTACGCCAGGAACGTGCACACACTACAGCCACATGGTAACACATTTCCACACCTCTGGTCACCAGTCTTGTGGGGTAGGGTTATTTTCATCGGAAGAATCAGGAACACTGCTTGGCTAGGTCAGGGCCATCACGTCTGGCACACACCAAGCCATGAGGAAAGGTCCACTTGGCCTTCACTGAAAGTGGGAAATTCAAGTGAGCGCCTAGGAACCCTCCCCTCCCTCGCTGCTGCCCCCCCCCACCACCACCACCACCACCACCCCTGCGCCTCCAGGCTTGTGTGGACACTCCTTGAGCCACAGCAGTGTTACACCTTCACTAGCCATGACACTGATCCGGGAGTATGTCATGAAATGCCCTCTGGTATAGGATGAGGCCCCGACTTTGCACTGATAAGCTTTGTGTGGTTCTAATGTGTGGCCAAGACGGAAAATAACTGCTCTCTGCTGAGCTCACTTCAGGTCAGCGCTCTGTAACTCCATCGGTTCTGACCCAGCCGGTCTAGGGAGGCCTCGGAGATTCTGCTTTCCTAACAGGACACCTCGTGCTGTCCTGAGAAGCTTTCAACTATGATGCCCAGTCCTCTGGGTCACCGAGATTTCAGCTGAATTCCCCTATACCTGGCTGAGTTTTAAGTTAAGGTCTTGCTACCTTTTGCCCGGGCTGGCCTCAAACCACAATCCTTCCATCTCCACCTCCCAAGTAACTGGGATTTCAGTCACTAACCACTGCTCCCAGCACTATTATTCTCAGGCTGAAATGTTTTAAGTATTATTCCGTAGAGTGCTGAACTTGGCCAACAAATCCAGAATTAAATAACTAAACCTTTTAACTCTTGGTTTTATTAACTTTCAACCACTCAGAAAGGAAAAGACCTATTACTGCCTTCTAAGTTAATTTGAAATTTAAAGACAGAATACTTACCAAATATAGGAGAAAAGAGCCTGTATTTTCTAACATTTCATTGAATTTTCATAAGACATTTTTAATATGGGGGGCACCATAGTCCACTGTCCAGTAAACAAATATTTATATAACTTTATTATTAAAACACTGTATTTGGAACTCATCCACTGTGACCATTTAAATCCTATTACAAATATGTATACATATTAAAACTCCAATATGTAAAATATAATCCTCTAGTTAGAATTTTAAGAAAACCAAGCAAATGTTTGGCTGATTTTTAATTGGAGAACATAAAGGATTTTAATATTGATAAAGTGGCACTTTTACAACACTAAAACAAGAAACTTTACCTATTGCATTGCCAGTCTAACAACCAAGAAAACAAAATTCAAACCAATAGTGGTTTCCTAGGCAACAAGCACAGTCAGGACTACTGGGGGTAAAAAAAAATGAAAGCAAGAAAAAGCAATGCAGCATTTCCACTAAGCTTAAGAAATGCATTCTAATTGCCCAAATGCCACAACGACAACAATATTGAAAATCATTTCATTGGAAATGATTCAAAGCAGAATGCCATTTTCATTATGGCAAACGAGGTGTGGAAAAATGGAAAAATTAGATTCCCTTCCTTTGCTCTGAATTAAGTAAGGATGGTCATCAATCCTATTTTATTTTTCAAAATTTATCAATGTCAATTCAGATTTCTAATATGCCTCCTTATTTTCTTCCTGCAGATCTGAGCACACGCTTATTCCACAGGACAAGGTGCAGTGCAACGCAGGACGATGGGGGAGAGCCCCTGGCGCGGCAGAGACAAGCTCACGCGTGCTTAGTTCAAATGCTAAAGCGCTGGTTTCACGACCGGGGTGAAGCCACAGTGGCCCACCCATACTCCTAACTCGCCTCTAGCCCCTGCCCACACCAAGAAAGGCGAGAGTCAATCTCTAAACACTTTCAGCTTTCCATTTTTACAACGACAGGATAGAATGGATGTTGCGCCTAGAAACAACGCTGATAAAATGCTAAGTTCTAAGTCATTCAAAAATTTTTCTCTGCAGGACATAAACTTTGACAGTTAACCTATAAAAAAAAATTACTGGAAATGCCCTACCACATAGCTATTTAAAGTGTTTAAATTTTACATCGGTGTTTGTCACCATGATGGCATTTGCTCTTACAGTTATGTCAGTAACATTTACTTGGAAGTGCTAGGTGCCTTTCATCTACACTTTCATACAGTATGTCGCTACAATGCAGTCAAAGCGTCCATATTTTCACCCAAAGGCATCTTTTCAGTCAGATGCTTAGTCAATTTAGCAACTTAGGTTGAATGGATTGAGTGATTCAGTCAAAACTACCAATTTAGTAGCTGCAGGCAAATATTTTAAAAAGTGGTGTTTTTTTCCTGATAATTCACCTCTTTGTAATGAGTGAATTAAAGCAATAAATAGGAAAAGGGGGAATCCCAAAGAAGAAAGGGCTCATCATTTTTTCTTTCACATTTATATATGTACATCCAACAAAGTCAGATTAATGTGATTAATTTTCCAAAGACAATCACCATGAAATCAATGTTAAAGCCTCAGTAAATCTGGAGTCCCCTTAGGTATCTAGTTGTACTTATATAAATATACTTGTAAGTCTTTTTATATATACTTGCTCTCATGTAAAAGCTAAAATAACACAAGACACACAAGTTATAACAGAACAAGCGGATAATTCCTAAGTGGTAATTCCAAGAAAAAGCAGCACATATGTTGGTGAGTACATTCTTGTAAATTAATTTCAACTCCTCCTCACTTTCTTTTTTCCTTTTTATCTTGTTCTCGAAATTCTCTTATTGGTTACAACACAGGGGACATTGGCCCACTTCCATAAAACAAACTCAATTCATACATAATACAAAAATAGCTCAAAGAAAATGCACACGATATGGCTATTCAAGGAAAGGTGAAGGGAGCAATCTTCACTGGAAGATGAAATGAAATCGTTCGCATGTCTACCAGAAGTCTGGGGAAGCATATGTTTGGTCAAGAAGGCTGACAAGGAGGAAATGATAGAAGACTGATCATTTTTTCCACTTCCCTTTAGGTGTCAGGAAGCAATTCCCAAGAATTAGGACTTTATGCAGTATAGGATATGTGGTATAGCTAGAAATGTTTTCTTTTAGCTTTGTCTTAGTTTTCGACTCCAGTTTGTATTTAGTTTTTTTACATTTCTCCTTTAATTTCCTAACCATTGTCCAGACAAGTTATTTCAGTTGTCAATATGTCTACTAAACAATAGTAGCTACGAAGCTACTACACAGTTGGATCTACACAACATCAACACAATGCTTATACATTGGATAATAAGTTTGATGTATGAGATGGATTGGATACATATAAAAGTTAATAATGCTAACATGTTTACAATTTAGTGCATAAAGGTATATGTTGATTGTAAACCATAACAAAAAAGATAGAAACAAAGTAAATACAACTTTAAATTGAGAAATGCTTGAATTAAATTGAGCTTTTTCGGGGTATAAAAGGTTATCTGGTATTTCCTTAAAACAGAAACAAAACAGCAGTATCAAAGATGTGTAAAGTGACCTCTTAACTCATAGTCTAAATAACAAGTTTCACGGAAAGATCAAGCTTGTACTGTTGGTTAGCAGCACGTTTATATTTCTTCTCCCAGAAAATGACCCTCGCCCATCAATAACTGTTAAGACTTAACCGAGTATATTTCTAAGACATGCTACCTTCCTGTGTTGACCTTCCTGTGGCACACCTGGTGTATTTCTCAGAAAAATACTGAAAATTAACTTAAAAGGAGGAAATGGGTTCATGGTTTCAGAGGTTTCATTCCATAGTCACTCGGCCCACTGTTTCTGGCCTGGGGCAGCTGAGTCCATCAAGGCCCAAGTGTACAGTAGAGAAAGACTGTTCACACTGCAGAAAGTTCAGAGAAGAATCCTAATTAGAATGCAGCATTATAGTCAATGTACATTATACAAAAACTGAACTACATAACTTGAGGGGAGGGAGAAGGGGAAATGGAAAAGGGGACATTGATCAAGATGCATTGTACTCACAATCTGACGTATGGAACTGTCAGCACTTTATAACACTACTTCATAATAAAAATATTTCAAAACATTCTATTAAGACCCTACATCTAAGTACTAGTTTAGAAGAAACACAGGATATAAGAACATGACAGGGCTGAAAGCTCGGAGGTAGAGTATATGCTTTACATGTGCAAGGCTCTGGTTTCAGGGAGGGAGAAAAGGAAGGAGCTCTTCAGGAGGCTGAGATTTGAGGACCACGGTTCAAAGCCAGCCAGAAAAGATAATGAGACTTTTATCTCCAATTAGTCAGGAGGAAGCCAACAGTGGCATTGTGGCTCCAAGTAGTGAATGAAAAAGCACAAAGGACACTGTCCTGAGTTCAATTCCCACGACTGACATCCCCCCCAACCCCACCAAAAGAAAAGAATGGCTATTAAAGACAGACAAGCAGACAGCAAACACACACACACACACACACACACACACACACACACACACACACACACACACACAGCCGATCTGTACATAGAAAAAAAAATATATATATATATCCACCCACCTACTAGATTTTCATATACTACTTAAGCAAACTGATCACCAGCTGGCTTTTCTTATTCTAAGTCCTAAGTCTTTAAGCTATAATGTCTTTGCCAAGGAATAGGATATTCTTTTCCAATTCATTAACACAAATTCTATATTTGAAATAAATACTTCTCAAGCTCATTTAAATAACAAATTAGCCAATGGTTCAGCCATGGCCCAAAGTGACATTTTAATTAAAAGTGATGATAAATTTGTGACCCGGCAGCACTCTGAAATGCCCTTTGGTTTGCTTTTCCTTGTTATGGTTGGTCTCAGCCTTCCTCCACTGTCCAATTGTGGTTTTCTTTCATTAAACATGAGAATTATCTTTTAGAAATTACCTTTCTCAGTGTTGTACGTCAGATCTACAATCCTTCCACACACACCCTCACTAAATATCAGCTTTGTGTAGGCACATATACATAAACATGCATATTATAAAGAAATAACTGTTACTAAGGTATATATAATTATTACTAGGACATAAATACAAAAAAGGTACCTTGTACAATGTGGTAAAAACACAACTGCAGTACAGACTGTAGGCTCTTGTAATTGCTATTCTTGTTCTCGACTCTTAAAAAAAACAACTGTAAAATAAGCTGAATCCACAGAAAAGGGGGAATAAAAAAAAGTGCACTCACACAGACAGTACCCAGCGCGGTGGTACTGAAGAGCAGGCAAGGCCTATGTTTTTTTCTTTATGAGACCAAGAGAAAGAAATGATTGATGCAGCACCATCCTCTTTCACAAAGCTGTAACCATTCCACATTTCGGTGTAGGTGCTACCAAATGTCAACATAGGATAAATATCAGAAGCATCACATCTAAATCGCAGAACGATGGCTTACATTCATAAGTAGATATAGTCAGGTGTTGGTGTGCTTTTCCGGAGTGTCTTTGAGCACGTGTAGGCGCGTGAGCACATCGATCCTCACGGGCCACACTGTACACTTTTCAGTGAGGACTGGGAGGTAGCTGTTGCCCTCTGGGTCTGGACCCCCCGAAGGCTGGGAGTTAAAGGCTTGCTCTTCAGCCTGTGTCACTCTGGGATGAAGCCTTCGGAAGGTAGGACTCAGTGGAAGGAAGCAAAGGGAAATGGGAATCTGCCTTTGGCGGGAATATTGTGGCCCTGACCACTTATTCTCCTTACTTTTACACTTTGGCAGCTCACCACCGTGTCCTCCCCCATCACAGACAATGCCCTGGAAGCCCAGCCCAGCAAAGCCAAGTGCCCATGGCAAAGCAAACTGTTCCTCACGGTAAGATGGTTCCCTCGGTATTTATCACGGTGACAGAAAGCTGACGAACGCAGGAAAATGCTCATGAGTAATTTGCTAGTTTACAAATCAATAGAAATAATCTGAGTAAGGACAAAAGAGCGGATGAGCTAAATTGACTTAGACTTTATGGGTTCTCCACTCCCTTCGAATTGTAGTCCTTACAGAGGCGGTAAGTTATCAATCCTACAGAAAAGCGGGAGGAGGTTAAGATATGACTGGTGGGTTTACCAGTGCCTTGCTACCTTGGGATTCCACCTCAGTCTCTCACTCGGGTCGAATACTGGGACGCCCACACACCAGGCCCCTCCCCATCAGGGAGCAGAACTGGGGAAACAAAGCCATTTCTGGCATGAAAGCAACAAAAAACAGGTAAGCAAAAAAATTCTCAAGAAGTAAATAAGACATCTCTATCAGGTGCAGCAAGAAGAAAAGGGAGTATTGTATCTGTCAGACTCTCATGCTAACAACATTAATAAACAATATGCATTTCTTTGTGACATGTATTAACCGAAAAAAAAAAGAGTCTAAACACTTGGATAGAAAGGAAGCTGAAAACAAAACAAACAAAACAAAAAAAGGAAGCTTTGTTTTTTACCAATGTACAATGTATACCGAAACAAACATTTCTGGATCATTATTTTCTCTATGCAAAAACACACTTATTGCCATTTTAAAATAGACTTTCTTACTTTGATTTAGACCGCACTTAAAAAAGAAGCCCTGCCATTACAAATTTGTTCGTCAGATGTCATGTGGTGATGGATAAAAAAACTGAGCACGTCCCAGACATTCCCACGCCAAGGGAAAATCTCAAGATCAAGGAAAACTTCTAATCATCAAGGACAGAAAGAAGGGAGCCAGGGAAAAGGGGCCACAGCAACAGGGGAAGCTTTGGGGCAGAAAGAGCACACCTGGAACACCGTGCCTCCACACAGAGCCAGGGCGCGCGCCTTGCGTCTGTCCAGTTCCACGGGGTCTCATTTCCAAAGGCACATCTGAGGAAGCCCCAGGTCCATCCTTTCTCAAGTGCGACGTGCCAAGTGCACGGAGGTCACACCAGACCCATGGTAACAACAGGCTGATGACAGGATCTGCTTACACAGGGCAGAACAGTTTCTAAAGGAACACTCCTGAGGACAGCGGATTCCCGGTCACTAGCAAGTATCACACGTCCGGACATATATGTAAAGAGGGCTGCTTTTTCATTTCAGTGCTTCTGAGTTGGGGTAGCACTCTCAGTGGAAGAGCGTGTATCCAGCATGCACGAGGCCGATTTGACCCTTAGCATTACCAAAAACTGGAATAAGAAAGTGTGCCACATGGACAAAAATAAATTAAGATCCAAATGTTTATTCCGCGTATAAGCAATTCAGCAACACCGATGTCAGACACAAGAAGTGTGATGATGCTTTGGATCCGTGCCAGGGATTCAGAAACGCACAAGTAACGTCAGACGGGGATCCTGAGGCGTAAGCCACCCGTGCCTCCCCGTGCCTCCTCAACGGGGCTTCTGCTCATCTCCACGAGGACGATCCAAGCACAGCCAAGCACTAAGGACAGGACATCTTCTCATTCTGCGTCCCTGAGCCTCGTGTCCAAATGACACCCACAGAAAAGGGGGACTGGGGGCTTCCCGCACGTACACAGGAAGGAAAGTGATGAAGGCTGTTTCCAAATGTGTTCTGACGTATGGACTCTGCTGTGAGGGACAGTCACACATATCTGATGGGTGAAAGAAGCATCCAGCAAGGGGAAGGTGGTGGCCTCACTGGAAGCAAGACAACGTAAAGACCACAGAGCGCCGCGGCCCAGGGAAGCAAGTGGTCACTTCTGTTGTATTAGTAGGCTCTGAAGCCTAATGCTACTTATGCTCTGCCGGGAAAAATACATCTTCTTCATGTTTTATGGATGACACGGATGGAAAGGCAAGTTCAAATATAATTTAACAGCCTAAATCACTGCGTGTGGACTGCTGGTGACTTAACTGGGAAATCTGAGAAATAAAATATACTTAATTGTGATGCCAAAGACCAATGGAAAGGGGGATGTTCTTTGTGGCATTTCAGCGCAGTCCTCTGGCACGGACGGCGTGGTTCAGAGGCCTCGCTGCGGTCGCCCGGCAGCCTGTCTTCTCTGCCAAATTGCTCATTAGGTTCGGCAATTTTCACCTGCCTCCGCTTTCCATTTCATCGGGGAATAAACATCAGCCTGCATCCGCCATTTCTGCAGTGGGCTTCCAACACAAGGCCTGCCGCTCTCTCCCCTCTCCCCTCTTCCTGCCCTCCTCTGGCCTCTCTCCTCTCTTCCCTCTCCCTCGGTCCCTCCCCCCCGTCTCCCCTCTCTCCCCCACCCTCCAAGCCACAGTATTACCTTTGCATGTCAGTTCGGCACCCAACGTTGGAAGCCAGTTTAGCTTAAAGAAAACAGATGAGCAGGAAAATATGCAAAGTGAGCTGACCAATAATTTTTTTTACCAAATGAAAAGAAATGTCAACCATGCGATTTTTTTTAATGCTTATCTCACAGAGTATTTAACGTGGACGCAGGTGACAAGGGAACAGTGTTCCTCTTCCAATTTCCAGTGACCCATCCAACCTGGGTGAGACAGGTCTGAAAGGGGAGCAGTCCACTGTGTAAATAAACAACAGAGGGGACAAGGCCAGCAGAACAAGAGGAGGCTGAAAGGTCTCTCAGCCCCCCCCCCCCCATTCTGCTGACCTCTGACATAAACACCATGACACAGGCCAATCAGTACCAAAAAGAGATACTTGGTGGTCCAAAAAATGGGGGGGAGGGGGTGTGAGCACCAAAGATAGAAAACAAAATGCCTGAAACTCCATAAAACAACTCCTGATGTGATAGTGTTTTTCATTTGCAGAAGTAAAATATTCACCACCAACCCTGCAATTAGCTAGAAAATTACAATAATTACAGCAATTTTGTATCCCATCTCCAATCCAATTAATAGATATATGACCTTGTCAACATGTAATAATCAGATTGCATCTACAACAAAACTGAGTAAGTTTTACAGGATGAATAGAACTTCACACAGTCAGAAGGGAATTATTTCAAACACGGAGAATACCATTTGTGTGCCATGCTCTACTTCACAACTTAAAAGAAATACAGAGGAAATATAATTTTTATTCTCCACATATATTTAAATCAGATCCAAAAATAATATCCTAATGCCAGTTAGTACTGAGAGAACACATTTGTAAAGCAAACAACTAGGGGCTTTCTGGATCTTTTATGACTTTTCTTTTGTTGTTGTTGTTTTTGGCCCCCACAGGGGCTTGAGCGCTGGGCCCAGGCACTGGCCCTTACCTTATTTTGCTCAAAACTGGCATTCTACCACAAAAGCTCTGCTTCGAGCTTTTTTGGTGGTTAGGGGTAAGAATACCACAGACTTTCCTAGCCAGGCTGGCTTCAAGAAACAACCCTCACGTCTCAGTTTCCGGAATAGCTAGGATTCTAGGGATGAGACCTTCTTCGGAGATCACTGGTGAAGGATTGACCTCTACCCTTGAAGATAGAGTCCAGCCTATTTCCTTCCTTCCTCTTCCACTTTCCTAACAATTGATATTGATCTCTATGTTCTTAGATAAGAAAAACAAAAACTTAAAAGAGTTCAAGGAAGGAAAGGGGATGTTAACTTTACATCGGTCTCCCTATAAAAATTATTGGCCCTGAAGCTTTAAAAACTAGGAACTTGGTGAGACTTTACAAATTAAATAGTACTTAAGAAATTTTTCTAAACAATAGATAAAAATTAACATAGCTTTCAAAAGTTAAAAATGGTGAACATAAAAAGATACATAAAATAAAATGTAGTAAATGAGTTTGTAAAAGAAAACTACAGCATTTTTTTTTCCTGGTCCCAGGGCTTGAACTCTGGACCTGGGCTTCTTTTGCTCAAGTCTAGCACTTTTCCACTTGAGCCACTGGCTTTTTCTGAGTATTTTCTTAGAGAGAAGAGTCTCATGGACTTTCCTGCCTAGCCTGGCTTCAAACCATGATCCTCACATTTCAGCCTCGTGAGCAACAAGGATTACAGGCTTGAGCCACTGGCAACTAAACAATAATGCTTTTTCTCAGAAATTCCAACATCAAAAGTGCAACAGACATTTTCAAAGAAATTTGAATCTTCATTTGATCTTGTAGAGCAAACATTTAAAAATCAAAATTCAGAGATGAAAAGGAATCCTACCATGATTCTAAGGTCTGGCTGCTATAAAACTCCAGGTACATTATTAACAAAACAAAAAGATCACAGAGTTCAAAAAAGAAATAATTAGGAATTACCACAAGTGGCTTTATCCAACTTGCATCTTTCCATAAAACGCTCCTATTGGCCTAAAACAAAGTAAGCAATAGACAATCCTATTTCTTCCTACACATTTCTCTTTATCAATAGTTCCAAAATCGGTATGGCCATGGTGAACAAGCATGAAGTGACAATAATGTTCTAATGCCTTTTAAAATAAGAAGCCAGCTTGAAGAGGAAAGTCCATGAGACTATCTTATCAGCAGACAAGCCAGAAGTGGGGCTATGCTTTAAGCAGAAGTGCTGAGGAACAGCACCCAAGCCATGAGTTCAAGCCCCAGTACCAGTGCAAGCTCACACACACACACATTAAAAGACAAAGATAAATATTAACATCAAAGAAATGTTTTCCTTTTTTCTCATATCTGAAGAGTATGACAGTTGAATGGTCCATAAAAATTTATTAAAATTTTCAAAGATATATCAAGTATAATCTTATTATTGATACTGTTATGGTAGGAGACACTCACAAAGCCAAGGTACCTAGACCCAATGGTTCCTGTCCTACACCATGAGCATTGAAAAAGTAGTTAAATTTTATAGAATTATAATTAATGTAATGTACACATATAAAGTCTCTAGAATGGTAAGCATTAACAGTAGCCTTGAAGCTGAGAAAGGAACTGTGGAAACCATTTCTGGATTCTACTTCATGTCTTTGGACAGAAAGAAAGGATCTCATAAATGAACCCTGTGCACATTGATCATATTCCAGTGAAGGATTCCTAGTTGTCTTTTAGCAGTTAACTTGGAGGATGTTAGAAGAATTGGCAATTATTGCTACAACAAAACTCCAGCTACTCCCTGATTTTCAATATAACGTTTATTATCCTTAAGTAGTTGCACAGGAGGTTTCAACTTAACATGTCTGTTTATGAGTATAATGCCTCTTGATTACTGTCACCCTTCCATCATTCTCCTTACCTGGGCCCATTTTCATATGCACATACTGGTATTATGACTGCATTTGCCCACCCTTCTCTTCATTCTTCTGCCTTCCTTCTCTCACAACATGTTTCAGCTTCTTGGAATTTTTTTTTGGGGGGGGGGGGGGGGGCAGTCCTGGGACTCAGGGCCTGAGCACTGTCCCTGGCTTCCTTTTTGCTCAAGGCTAGCACTCTGCCACTTGAGCCACAGCGCCACTTCTGGCCGTTTTCTATATATATGGTGCTGGGGAATCGAACCCAGGGCTTCATGTGTACGAGTCAAGCACTCTTGCCACTAAGCCATATTCCCAGCCCATTCTTGGTATTAATTCTGCTAAGGTGTTTAGTTGTCCAAAGGAACTGCACCATTAGAATCCTCCTCTGCAAATATCATAATTTTGTAAATGTTTATATGTGTATATACACGCATATAAACCCTGCACATGTTTTCACATATGATAATTTAAATGTTACTTCCACGTTTGAGAGAAAACATGTGCCCTGTGTCTCTTTTACCATGACTTACTTCCCTATTTTTTATCTCACTTTCAACTTAAGACACTAGAGAAACCAAATATGCCAACAAAAGCAAATCACGCGGCATGTTCTTTCTCTGGCTAGGCCACCTTCAGCTACCCCAGTCCAACAACTCCCAAGGACCCCTGTCCTTCCTCCCATGCGAAGCCTTCTTTCTCACTAGTATGAAAGCCTGCCAACACAAATGATAGGCTTGCTATCTCAAGCTCTCAATACACATACACACACACACACACACAGATATTCTTATTTGCATCATCTTCATTCATTTCCACATTAAAAAGAAAATCCAGATGCGTATTTGTACACTGATGCTATTTTTGTCAATTATATACTAATAATGATCATATAGTACATTTGTCTCATTAAAAATTTGAGATGGTAATGTATTTTCTTTTTTGTGGTGAATACAAAAAGATGCACCATAGACAGTCAGGCCTGAAACCATATTGGGTCAAAAATCTGAGTCTGGATAGAATGACACGAAAATAAATAATCTTTCAATATATCAAGTGTATGTCACATGTGTGCATTTCCTTAACAATTTTAACTCTCAGAAGCATAATCTTATATGCATGTAAAAGTAGACATATATACCAAATCCCCATATAGCTCTCTCTCCACATCCCTTAATTTGTGTTATTTTGAAGCTAATTCCAGATTCCATCATGTCAACCATAAACAGTTCAGAATGTGATAAAGGTTCTTTAAAATATAAATTCAATATTATTATACCTAAAGCAATAACAATATTTTAATATCAAATACCCAATTAGGAATTCAACTAACCACTCCGCACTGTAAATGTCAAAAAGGGAATTTATTTCACTAAGACTTCTACATTATGATTGGCTATCTCTTTAGAGTCCATATTAGTTTATAAGTTGCCTTTCCAGCTCCTCGCTCCCTTTGCCACTGATTTATTGAGGCACTGGGTCATTTGTCTCCTAGGGCTTCCCAGTCTTGACTTAGCTGATTACATCCCCATGGTGTTAACACGTTTCTCACTGTTCTCTATTTTCTTCAAATTGACAGTTGGATCTAGATGTTTGAACAGATTCATGATGAATTTACCTTGTCAAGACTATTTCATAGGAGGCAATATATTCTTCCAGCAAAAGTCATCTAAAGCTTCTTTAAGGTACTATTGTTGTTATTATTAATTATTATTGTACTATTGTTGTTATTATTAATTACCAGCAGTTGATGACTGTCTTCGTCCACTTTGTACTAAAACGATACAAATGCTACAACAATGTCAGAGTGGGTAATTCATAAAGAACAGAAATTTATTCCCTCACAGTGTTGGAGGCTGGAGAATACTAAGATCAAAACACCAGCACTTGACGTGGATCTTCTTATTGATTTTTTTTCTTCTTTGTCCTCACATGCATGGTAGAAGAGGAAGAAAGACAAGCTGCAGACCTGTGAGTCATTTTTAGACTAGCAATAATCCATTCATGCCGGTGGAGCCTTTAAGACTCCAACATCTCCAGTTAAGCCCCACTTGCCAAGACTGCTCATCTGGGATTAAGTTTCCAGCACAAGTTTTGGGTGACACATTAAGAACGCCGAAACAAGCATATGGACAGCCATTGTTCATCAAGATGTGAGAAATGGCAATGTTCTAATTCCATCATTGCTACTTTCATTACAGAAATAATTACATGAGCAGAAATTTGGGGCTGTGGTCATGGCTCAAATGGGAAAGTACTTCTCTAGCAAGCACCAGGTCCTGGGATCAAAACCAAGTACCAGGAATAAAAGTTGGGGGGGAGGGATTAGTGTCTTAGGTACTATTTAACTGCCTAGTGATACCATTCATGTGGGAAATGCAGAATAGGTAACTGGCTCTTTAGTCATTTTCCAAATACGAAGTTTATTCACTAGCATCCTTTAAGTTGATTGACTGCCTATTTACTTATCCTCATTATGAATTTATTGCTGTTAGAATCCTTACTGATATTCTAACTGCCGTATCTTCGGTCAGCAAGAAGTCCCAAATTGGTTCCTCAGCCCTTTGAGACAGTCCTAGTGATTTGCCATAACTTATTTATGATGACCATTTCCTGTCCAGACCTGAATTCAGCCATTTCTCCAAGGAGTTTCTGATCTTTGCTAATGAAGAATACTATTTTCAGAGGGAAAAGGAAAAGAAAAACAAAAGGTTTAGTATCTGGGGCTGGTGATCAATTCTAAAATACTTCAATAAACAAATGTGCAAAATTTCCTTCCTCCGCAGGTGCTATAAAAAAAAAAATAAAACACATCATGGATTCATTCTGATATGTCTCTTCCAATTAAGGATGGTTAGATTATTGTTGATTCTTCTCTAACTTACACCTATGTCTCTGTCCTTCTACACTAAGCATTCTCCAGTGTCTACAATGTCACCAGGAATAAAAGAACATAAGTATTCCTAACCTGAAAATCAAAACTACTTCAAAATCTGAAAATTTTTGAGAATCAGCCTGGCACAAATAAAGATTTATACATCTATGCTCTTACAATAAGTCATAGATAAAACACAAGTAGACTAAAATCAACATACCAAGTTTCCTTCAGACTAAGAACAAAAGGTAGATATGGGCAACACGTGGGTTCTATCCCTAAGATATCTGCCTATGTTTATAAAATATTTTTCCTTTATTGTCAAAGTGAAGTACAGAGGGGTTACAGGTTCATATGTAAGGCAGTGCGTATATTTCTTTTTCAACTCGTTACCTCCTCCCTCATTTTCCCCCGCCTCCCCCTCCCCCTCTCCCCACCATGAGTTGTACAACTGGTTTACACCACATGGTTTTGTAAGTGTTGCTTTGGGAATCATTTGTCTTTTTATCCTTTGTCTCTCAATTTTGGTATTCCCTTTTCTTTCCCTAAACACATATATAGCATCCAGGATACTCAGATGAGATACAGTGATAGCAGGGGTACAACCAAAGGAAGGGAATATGAGAGAAACAACAACAACAAAAAAGGGTACGGTTTCACATGGCATGTTGAAAATAATTACAACAATGATATAACACTTGTTTATATAAAATATTTGAAAATCCAAAAGAATCGAGGCTCTGAAATACTAATTGTCCTAAGCATTCAGATAATAGATCTTCAACCTGAAGTAAAATTCTTCATTGGCTTTGTCCCCTGCAAGTAAGGTCCAACCATGAACCTGAGATCCAAAATACCAATAGTACAGATAACTAATTGTTTTAGAGTTCTTATTGTTTGAAACATTTTTTTCCCCCTTAGAATGTTTCTGTTCTTGGTCATACAACTTACTATATTATAAAGTTATCTGAAATTGGTACTAAAGTATTTGGGCCCACCAACTAGATAATATTTACATATTTTACATTCATTTCTAACTCTAAGAATTGTTCTTTAATAAACTCTATTTATTGATAATTATAATTATGAAGTCTTGTTTGAAAACATAAAATGTAAGTGCTTAGTACTTATTAAAAAAAACACGATAAAGTTCTAAAATCAAAGTACAAAGTCTAGCTTGTATTTAATCTCTGAAGTCCTGTTCTGTTCCTTTTTATGCTTTTTGTTATTTGATTTTGTTTTGTGTAACCTAAGTAGTTTGTGCACAGTCTTCCAAAATACTGCTATTTACTTCTCATTTCCTAAAACATATTTTTACAATTTAGGAAGGTCTATGCTTTTGTTCTCAAAGTCAAGTATGTACTATATTTTTATGTAATATTTATTGGCCATGAGCCATATTCTTATTGCCCGTTACTTACCCATTACTGAAGTGTGGGCTAGGAATCACACCTTTGTCTTTCTAAAGACTCTGGCTTTCAACGTGGACTCCAGAAGAGCTTTTCCTGGCCAGGCTCTGCGGCCCCTGCGTATCAGCCGACAGCACTCAGCAGGCCGAGGCAGGAGGATCCCCAGTTCCACGCTAGCTTGTGGCAAAACAAACTAACGCTCGAACTACGCCTGGCTGTCGTAGTTATCTCATGTGATTCAAGGGTTCGAATCCGATGCACTACTCTCGTGGGAGCTGACGGTTCTCCGCTGAGGAGGAGACTGCTGCCGTCGCGGGGTGTGTGGAAAGTTCCCTAGCGGCCAGCGGCGATGGTCCTCAGAGGAAAGGAAGCCCGGCCGAGCACCACTGATCTAACGGCATCAGGAGGCTAAGATCTGAGGACCGGGGTTCAAAGCCAACCCAGGCATGAAAGTGCCCGTGAGACTCTTATCCCCAGTTAACCACTCAAAAACCAGAAATGGTGCTGTGGCTCACGTGGTAGAGCGCTAGCCTTGAGCACAAAGAGCCTGAGAGACAGCGCCCAGCCCCTGAGTTCAAGCCCCACGACCAACAACAACAAATATTCCCATTCTCAATTAAAACAATCTCTCTCTCCCTCGCCCTCTCCCTCTCACACACACACCGCAAGCTGTAAGAGACATTCTGAGTTGAAAACACATCTAAATTTTAATAGATGCTGGGTGTGAGAGAAAGCAAAAGAAAGAAGTTGATGGAAAGTACACCATTCAAATTCTTCTTCACATAAGTATAGGATGTACCGCGTGGCCAACATTTCCTTTATGGTGTGGCTAAATTGTGTGGTTTCTAAAGCAAAATGCTTTACACACACACGCAACTACAAAAATAACTCAGTAAAAAAGGTATAACTGCTCAAATTAAAAACACCAATTTTACGAATACCAGGTACCTGAATACCTGTACATTTATTTAATTAAATGTTCTGTAGGATATATATATCCTAAACGTGACTTACACACACACACACACACACACACACACACACACACGCAGATGTCTATTATGTCATGGGCTTATCAAGCTAGTATATAAAGAGAGAAACTATGGGTTTAACACCCCCCTGCACCAAGCAAAGCATACATGGTACATGCCTCCATCTTTTCCAACATACTGCCTGGACTAAATCCAACAAAAATTCTTCCAAATATCATCTTCTTGTGCCAGGCATGGTGGCGCACATCGATCCGCCCGGCACACAGGAGACTGAGACAGGAGGGCTGCATGTTTGTGAAGCTGACCTGGCCTAACTGGTGAAACATGGTTCAGGAGCCCAAAATATTAAAGTAAAAATCGCATATATTGGAGCTAATCAAATATGAGTTCTATGCGATTTGCTTGAAATAAGACTTGTTTATACATGTTTAAACATGTGCACAAACAAACATAAACATCTTGCATGTGAAGAAATGGCTAGGCACAGGACCGGCTAGCTACACAGGAAGCTAAGTGGAGGGACTCACCTGAGTCCAGGCTTGGAACCCAGCCCGGGCCACGCTACAAGATGGAGGAGGAAGAGAAGAAAAACCCAGAAAAGAAAACTTCACATGTATAGATTGATTTCTTCTTTTTTCTTGGGGGCGGGGGGAGTTATGGGGCTTGAACTGTCTTGGCGCATTGCATTCCCTGAGTTCTTTGGCTGAAGGCTAGCTTTCTACCACTCGAGGCACCGCTCTACGTCTGGTTTTCTGGTAGTTACTGGTAATTAACTGGAGATGTGAGTCTCGAGGACTTTCCCGCCAAGGATGGCTTCGAACCATGATTCTCAGCTCTCCACCTCCCGAGTAGCGAGGGTGACAGGTGTGAGCCATGAGAGCCCCGATTGTAAGTTCCTTAATAGGTACCTTCTGACACCTAACAGTAGCCCAACTACAAGACTGTAAAATCATAAACATGACATCGTAATTCTTTAACAACAACACCCATCTTGAGTAAAACTTCCAATAAAGGGTCACAGAATTGTTCAAATGAATGTCTAAAACTGTAGTGCTCAGTGTCCTCAGAGTCCTGACGGAGTCTGTCTCCTTCCTTGATATCTCCAATACCAGCATTTCCTTCCTAGGACTCCATATACAGTTCAAGTAAGACAGGTAACAGCTGTAATTGAGCTGTCAATCAGTGATCGCATATTTTATTTCAGTAAGAGGCCTTCTGATTATTTCTATCTGTTCTGGCTTGCAGATTAAATAGAAAAAAAAATCCAGGTAATTGAACTTCAACTATTATCCTTATTTACTATTCGTGAGCAATCAAAAGTCTACTCATCTCAAGTA
The DNA here is from genome assembly GCF_023159225.1 of Perognathus longimembris pacificus. Taxonomy (NCBI): domain Eukaryota; kingdom Metazoa; phylum Chordata; class Mammalia; order Rodentia; family Heteromyidae; genus Perognathus; species Perognathus longimembris. The sequence goes on from NC_063178.1 coordinate 16,615,564, forward strand.
AAGTAAGCCCAATCTATTAACATGTACAGAACTGTCTACCTCCCTTGCAAAAGGCACTGGCCCAGGTTCTAAACTTAATCAAAATCTGATGAAAACAGATAATGAATCCCATTCGCAGGAGCACGGATGGATAACAAAAGTTGGCATCCCTGTAAATGAAGATAAAATGGGCAGAGAACAAAGAGCTCTCACTTACTTGCACGAAGAACAGAAGGTGTGACCTCAATTTCACTTGTTGCTTGATAAGGCTGAAAGGCAGAGGTGTTGCTGGTACCAAGCTCACTACCAAACATCTCTGGACTCTGGGTCCCGGTGGAGCTGGCGCTGGTGCCGTCACCGCCATGGTGGGGATCCTGCTCATCAAACACCGCTACCAGCTGGAAAGGAGAGGCAGAGAGCACTTACAAATGCAATCGCTTCAAAGTACTACACCAAAACACTCTGCCATTTTGACACAAATCCATGGTGGAAAACGAGAAAGCAAGACCTCCAAAATATAGTATTTCCCTGAAATTTGATGTTTACTTGCACATATCCCCAAAATTCTAAGGGTGCAAAATAACAAAGCAGGTTGTGAAGACTAAGATGTGCTTTTTAATGTAAGATACGCTGTGAAGTGGAAACAAAGCCAACAAAGGAGTCCATGAGTACAGGTATGTATACTCAGATGAAGCTGTATGTACAGTGCACGTATAGGATTTAACAGTCACATTTTCCAAAGTGAATGTTAAATACATGCATCTGCTCATTTCTGCATAAAAATACAAAGTACAAAAAGAAAATAAATGAAATGGGTTACTCACAAAAAAAAAAAGAACCAGGAAATAAAAGGAAAATGGCATTTTTCTCTAAGTATATTTTTCAGTGTAGCTCTGAATCTCAGAATCATAATATTGAGTCAATTACCTGAAACAGAGCTAAATGGTTGGAATCAATCAATAGCCTAAAACAGAACTAAATAACTGGAATCAATCAGGATAGAGTTTATGGGGGAATGCAAAATGGCACCTAAAGAAACCTGCCTCTGTTTAACGTGACCACACTAATCAGGGCAAAAAAGAAGTGGTTTAGCTTTGGGAAGCTGTATTCTCACTGTTTAATGTAAAGCTGAAGAGAAGAGCTGCCACACAAATACTATATTCTAGTTAGCAATTTGCTTCTTTCAAGCGTATGGTTTAGCAATTCTCACTCTACTACACATATACAAACATACATACCATGAACGAATAAAAAAGTGAAAATATTTTGGATAATGAAAGCCAATCTTCTCGCTGTCGAAACAGAAGTTACAAATAAGGAAAGACTGGAATAAACTCTGGAGTGTCAGACAGGAACCAGGGCATCAGTTCAAACCCATGGTTTTTATGAGTGGTTGTAGTCGTGTGTCACTCAAGAACAGGTTATGTTCTAAGAAATGTGTCAGGTGATTTCATCACATGGAACATCCTGAAATGCACTTACACACAGAACCAGATGTTTAGGTCAATGGCTCAAAGTAGCCTCTGGATGCAATCAAGAGAAACTGTAAGCACCCAGGTGCATGAGGCTACTGCTACTGCTGGCCTCATAAGGCACATTGTTTTCTTCGGTAAATTAAGTACAAAAAGTCAAGTCTAAAACAAATGATAAGTATAGCATAACAAATATATAAACCAGTAACAGAGTCATCTGTTACTGCCTATACTGTAATGGATATACTTTTATGGACTGGCCACACTGTAAGTTCACTAATGCCAAAATCACGTCACGCTATTAACACACAATAGAAAATTTCGAGCTCTTTTATATTCCAAGGGGACCACCAACCTATATATAGTCCAACGTCAGCTAAAATGTTCCAGTATGGTGAGTGGTTAGGTAGACACACAGACAACCAGGTATAGACAGTGTTAAGGGTGTGTGAGCTTGCATGCCTGGATTCCCTATCTTGGTTCACGGAGAAGTACCACAACCAAGTATCAACGAGCACACTCTGTGTCCTTCCTGACCTTGGTTTCCAATATCATTCTCCAATAAACGAATGAGGGATCCTTGGACAGGTGGCTGATTTTAGGATCCGAGCAGGGAGAACACAGGATAAGGTGGATGTCTGTGAGACTTAGAATGAGAGCGTTTGGAAGTGGTGAAGGCACGTCAAAGGGAAAAGAGGAGCAACCAGAAGGAGCTCTCAGTGAGAGACAAAACTGAGACAACTTAGAACCAAGAAAATAATGCATTAGATCATAATCCAAAGAATAAAACCGCTCCCTAAATTTATAAGAACTTAAAATGGTGGGCAGTAGACAGGTGCCCTCAACTATAACATCCCAAATAACAAGACAGAAGGAATGACAAACATAGAACTGTGTCATCACGAGGCAATTTCTATAAAACACGATATCTCCATACCTCAAAAGTAAAAGGTAAGTTTTACTAGAAAGTAAAAGGTGAGTTATTTCTGCAGTAAAGAAACTTGGCAAACAGAACCTGACCAGGGTTACCAGTAGCAATAGTAAGAGAAGTCAGTGTTATTTACCATCTGATAAGGTAAACAATTTAACCTCTTATTAGTGTTCCTGCCCAAATTGTGTACCTTCAATTTAACCACACAAACCTAAATTGAAGGATCTTCCATGAAATAAATACTTGAGACTCATTCTGAGTACAAAGGTCACAAAAGTAGAAGACAAGACAAGGAAATTAGGTAAACTGGAGGCTAATGAGAAGTGAGAACTACATGCAATGTGAGCACTCACTAGATCCAGGCCAGAAATGGGAGGGGGAGAGGAAATGAGGAGAGATGGATGGACGGACAGACAGAATGAAAAGGCAAATTGGGTGCTAGGAACTCACACAATCCTAGACATTGAAATCAAGGTGGAGGTTCGAGGCTAGCCTGAGCATAAAAATTCAGAGAATCCTTCTCTACCCACAGCCAGGCCCAGCTGTGTCCACCTGTCGTGCATGGAGGCTTCGTTAGACTGGGAGGCTCATGGCCACAGGCCAGCTCAGGCAGAGAAGTATGAGAGACTGTCTCCATGGAATGGAGGCTGAATACAGTGGCATATGCTTATACTCCAAGAGAAAGCAGGAAGCTCAAAAGTGGGTGGATCGGGGCTGGGGGGGTGGGGAGTAAACCTTACCTTGAAATAAGCTCAGGGACGGTGCCCAGGCCCAGAGTTCAAGCCCCACAAACAGAACAAAAAGAGGGAGGGAGGGAGGGAGGGAGGGAGGGAGGGAGGGAGGGAGGGAGGGAGGGAGGGAGGGAGGGAGGGAGGGACGGAATGGATGTCAGTGGCTCATGCCTGTCATCCTAACTACACAGGAGGCTGAGATCTGAGGATCGTGGTTTGAAGCCAGCCCAGACGCGAAATCTTCACTTAGCCACCAAAATAAGCTGGAAGCAGAGCTGTGGCTCAGGTGGTAGAGCACTAGCCTTAGGCAAAAGCGCTCAGGTCAGTGCCCAGAACCTAAGCTCAATGCTCAAAACGGGCACTAAAACAGTGAAAGCTAAGTCTGGAGGTGGCCGGGCCAGTAGGCTGCCATCCCCAGCAATCGTGAGGCCCTGTGCTTAAACCCTCATTACCACCCTCCCCCCAAAAGGGGAGGGGAACAAAACTTAAATAACTCTGAGATGTACAACAGTACCAACTCTACACTGGTTTCTTATTTTCATAACTATTCAGTGATTGATGCTAACCTCATAGAGATAAGTGAAGGGTATATGGAAACATTCCATAATTATTACCCTATTTTTTCCTGAAAATTATTTCAGGTTAAAACATTGAAACATTAGGCACAGTGTTACAAAATACTATGAAAATAAAAATTCACAAATATGCTTCCTTCAAAATGTCAGAAATGACTATCAACCATGGCCACTCACCTACAAGGCTGAAATGAGCTGCTACTTCTTTCTCTAACTCAGGCCCTTTCATTGCCCACAGTCCTATCAGTTACAGGGAAAGTTTACGGAAAGAGAAGTTTACAGAAATATGAGCAGCATTTGGAATTACAATCCTCATTTTATAGTTTTGTCTCTTCGAACAAATGCGATTTTCCACGGGCATTTACACATTGTTAATCCATTCATGAAACAAAGAAAAACCATTATAATGTCATGAAGACATGTAGACAAACAGGAAGCCCAGAACCCTGCTGTGGGATAACACATAATTAGCTGATTAAATAATCCAGTGGGAGGTTAAGTGGTAAGAAGAAAGGAAACCAGGATGAACGCTTGGGCCGCTCCACTTTATAATAAGCAACCTAAGTGGGAAAAGAAATCTTGAAGGGTTACAAAAATCCGGGAAGGTGTTGATAGACGTATGCCTAAGTTCACATATATCAATTATACAACTCGGACTGGCAAGTATCTTCTGAACTGAATGAAGCCCAGACATCCACAAAAACAGATCAGCAACCTCTCTCTCTCAACAGGGAGCAATGACATGAAACTATGGTTATCGCCTCGGGCTATTCTACTCTGCCCTGATAGCATGAACACAGCCATAGGTAGCACATAAACGAAGGAATGTGGCAACCTTTAAATAAAACTGTATTTACAGAAGCAATAAGCGGGGCCAGTTTGATGACCTTCCATTAAAATTGCCTATCTTTCTAGAAAGGTTCAACTTTAAAGTTTAAATTTTGGAAATAAAACTAAAAGTTTTATTTTTAAAAAAAGGAATGAAAACAAAAATAAAGGTACCCTTGTAATCCCAATAAATTAATGATACTCATTTCAATAATCAGAACTTGGGATTTCTAAACTTGATTTTAATATCATACTTTTCACAAGGTGTGTGATTTACTACGTATTTTGAAGATATTAAGTTTTGACATTTCAAGGCTTAATTGGAAGCAAGTGAAATTCTAAATTGTTATTAAATTTCCACAATGAGATATTCTCTCAAGAATCAAATGTTCTCTGCAAACTGAAAATAGAGATGGAAAATTATAAAGAAGGAGTCTCTAAATGCCACACATGATGGAAGACTTATACGTGTATATTAGTTTCAATAATTATCTCCAGCATTTTTAGAAAACACAAGGATTATAAAATCTGGACTGTATCATGAACAAATGCTGTTTGGATTTCAGTGGCAGAATCACAGTTGGTGATTTGCAATATGCCAATAACATACAATTTTTACAGCTTTCTTTTAAACCCAAATTTAAGTGCCAGGTGCAGATATGAAGTAATTTTGTGTTAAATTGGGAGTGATATGTAATTTTAGAAAATCTACTCCACAAGAATACATATAGTAACATCGCAAAAGAAAATGAGACCTTCATAAAAACATCACATTTTTTTTAAAAATCTCTATCATGCCCTTCCAAAAGAAAAAAGAAGATGTCTTTCAAATTTCTGAAACCCGCTCAAGTCCGTATTTTAACAGATGGAATCCTGCCTGCCATCCATGAAATAGTTCACTGTTTGTGTTATTTTTCCATTAATTGTACAAGGGAGTTTTGTCGTAATATTTCGCAGATTCGCATGATGCACCTACCTCATCCCCATCCCCACACCAGCCTTTTCAAAACCATTTCATCAGGTCTACTCAATCCATTTTCATACATTCAAGCAAACTAACACGTAGACTACATCTGAAGGCTTAATGTTTCCTCGTCTTCAATAGTTATTGGTTAATCTATCCTTGATTCCACATAGCAGTCAAGATTCCATGAGAAAAAAAAGACAGGCTAGACCCAGAAAACACCCACAAAAACCCAAATATAAGTAAACTCTACACACTTGCACACGTTCCCTGCCTGCTTCAGGAACAGTGGAAGCAGGAAACCGGCGGTACAAATGTCACCCGCAAATGCTTGCAGACCTTTGGATCTAATGTGGCCCTTTTAATGGGCAAAATGACAAGCTGAAAGCTCCTAACTGCCTGGAACACGGCGGTTAAAAGCACACATTTTTGGAAGCAAAGAGCTGCATTTCAAACCAGCTCTGACCTTATTGTTTTTGATGGTGGCTGGTAAACTTACCGTCTATCAACTACCGTGCTTTTCTATCATCTACCTGCCATCCCCTCGCTTTGCCTCGTGCGGGGGGGCAGTTGTGCGGGACAGAAGCGAGCCCTGAAACTGTGAGAGTTCCTTTCTGTGGTAGAAGCAGCTCTGTAAGTGGGATTGGGGTTACGGACCTCGAAAGGGAGGCGGGATGGCGGACTGTGTGCTGAGCCCCATCGAATCCCAGCAGTCTGGCACAATGGAGGCCTTCCCCGGCTGAGACACTGGGCCACAGGCTGGTGGCCAGAGAGATCTGCGGCACCGCTGGGCTTCGGGGTGGGGAAAAGGAGCCAAGAGCCAAAGGAGGCAGCATGAGCTCGAAGGCAAGCAGAGCCGGTCTGCTCGTGACCTTCGCGGAAGAGGGGCTCTGCTTACCTCCATCATCTCCCCGACAGTGAGGAGCCCCTTGAGTTCCACCAGCTAATGCTGCAAATTAATAAACCTGCACTGTGCTAAGCCGCTGGTCTGCTGTAATGCACTTCCTTATAGTAGCAAAGAGGAAACTCACAGTAGTAATATTTACCTGTGCGTGAAAAAGAGAAGGTACATCCACAAGTGCGCCTTTACTACCATGAAATTACATCATCACTGTTACGAAATGTACTAACACCAAAAGCAAGTCTACAAGAAACACAAGTAGGACGTGCACCTCTGAGCAATGGCCAAGGAGATTTTCTGGGCGCACCTGCCTACACAGTACAAGATAACTGCATAGACAGAGGCTCCCGTGGCTCGCATGTATCCTCCTTGCTACGCAGGAGGAGACCTCAGGGCCGTGGTTTGGAACCAGCCTAAGCAGACAAATCGAATCAACCCATATCTCCAGTTAACCAGCAAAAAGCTCGTCAAGTGAGAGAGCCTGAAGGCCCGAGCTTGAACCAAGTACTAGCACCAAAAATAAATAAATAAAAACGACATAAATGAATGAAGGTATAATAGAAAAATGACAGAAAGAAATGTAAGTTAAAATGAGTAGCAAGTTGCTAAAATTTAATTTTAAAAATAAAGTATTAAAACTTGAGGTGAGGCTGTTCTGTACTATATATTTCTAAAACTTGCAAAAGTTGTTTTTCTTTCCATGGGTCAGTCTGCATATCTATAATTTCTGTCCTATCATTCAAGGATTTATTACTTTTAAAATGAGAAACTAGGTCAAACATTTAGGCCCCACCCCCCACCCCACCCGAACCGGAGCCTTGAACTCTGGGCCTGGGTGCTGTCCCTGAAGTCCTTTTGCTCAAAGCTAGTACTGTACCACTTGAGCCACAGTGCCACTTGCAGCTTTTTCTGTGATTTATTTGGAGATAAGAGTCTCACAGAGTTTCCTGACCAGGCTGGCTTCGAACTGCAATCCTCAGATCTCAGCCCCCTGAGTAGCTAGGATTACAGGCCCAGCTACGGTTTCTTTCACTCATTCCTTAATTTAAATTTACCACCACCTGCCATAAAGCATTCTTGACAATACATGGTAGGAAAGGGAAGCTAACCAAGCTTTAAAATGCTTTTGCAGATTAGGATTATGTTATCCAACAAAAGAACAGAACAAGATAAATATTTAATGGTGCCATTTCATGCCATGGATTATGTAGGAAAGGGCAAGATATTTCCTTTCCTACTCAACTGAGTAGATTGCCAGATAGGGAGCTGGGAATATGGCCTAGTGGCAAGAGTGCTTGCCTCGAATACGTGAAGCCCTAGGTTCGATTCCTCAGCACCACATATATAGAAAAAGCCAGAAGTGGCGCTGTGGCTCAGGTGGCAGAGTGCTAGCCTTGAGCAAAAAGAAGCCAGGGACAGTGCTCAGGCCCTGAGTCCAAGCCCCGGGAGGCCAAAAAATAAATAAATAAATAATTTTTTTAAAAAAAAGGATTGCCATATAAGTTCTTATCTGTCTATGATCAAAGATCACCTGACCTTTGAGAGCTAATAGCATCTTTTAAAAAAGTATTATTTTTTCATCACTCATGCCTGAAAAAGATACTCTACACCTTCTACAAATTACACTGAGAGATATACTTCATAGCCCCGATGCTAACATTTTAAACTGAGATTTAATTCTGCTGTCCCTCGGGGTAATGTACTCTATCACCCGGAGAGCCTTCAGACTAATTAGAATCTCGATTTAAAAGTTATGCTTAAGTAATAGCCTTGAATATGTCAACCACAGACCACAATGAAAATATGCAAATGAACACAGCCATAAGATAGCTAAACCACTTGACATGTATAACACAAACCCTTCCCCAACCATGGCTCCTTCCAAGTGCCGTTGCTCCAATTGTATCAATGCTGTTACAACTACATTACTGTTCAAGGGATAATAAAAAGCAGGAAGATACAGTAAAATAGAGCAAAGTAATTCTGAAATTGGCTAATTACATATAGAAAGGTAGTCTCTGAATTGTAAGAGATGGCATTAGTTGTGATTTTATCAGAACAATCATCTTTTTCCTCAAAGAATCTGTACTAAGAATGGAAAATAAAATGAGTTGTAGAAACAAGTACAATGATATAATAACTAATTTTTATACAGACATGGGGGAAAAAGTAACTATAAAATCAATGTGTGAGCTCTCTGAAGACTGAACTTAACTTAATGGCATGGAGACAATGCTACCCTTAATCATTCTCTAAGCCTTACTCGCTATCAAGCTCCATTAAAAACTCATTGAAGGGCTGGGGATATGGCCTAGTGGCAAGAGTGCCTGCCTCGGATACACGAGGCCCTAGGTTCGATTCCCCAGCACCACATATACAGAAAACCGCCAGAAGCGGTGCTGTGGCTCAAGCGGCAGAGTGCTAGCCTTGAGCGGGAAGAAGCCAGGGACAGTGCTCAGGCCCTGAGTCCAAGGCCCAGGACAGGCAAAAAAAAAAAAAAAAAACTCATTGAAGGTGAGCTAGTATTTTACTAGACCAGAAAGCAAAATGACAGTCAAAGAATATATTTGAGCCACTGATGCTTTTGTAATACAAACTACACTAACAAAATCTACTCGCTACAGACCTTCAAGCTTAAAGTTACATGTGCAGGTTTAAAGTTATATATGCAAGATTAAGCATGTGCTTCATCTGCATTTAAGAATTAAGTATAGTTTAGCATAAAAGTAAAAGATCCAATGCGTAGAAGGGACTTGAAAAGCATACTTTTCCTACCGGCTAAGACTCCACCCTTCACCTCTTGCTCATATAATTTCTGCAAAACAAGTTTAGCTCCCGATAGGGTTAGGAAAGTCCATTTTGGTTCTTGTGCCAAGGAGCTCTGTGCTAGTCTGTATCGGGTCTATTGTAGAATGTTACTGGAAGGTAACCTCTGTCCTTGTGTCTGGCCAGAGGAGAATTGTGGTGGAGTGCATGGGAAGTTGATTAGGAAGGACTACACCTCCCAGAGACTGAAAGCGAGTCCTCTCTAGGGTGAAAGTCACAGGGATTGTTACAAGGTGTATGTTTTACTGGAGTGTAAGGAACATGGACCAGTGTACCTCTCCAGGACCAGCCCGTAGGGCAGTGTCTTACTTATCCCAAGGGTGGGGAAGGCTTACTGAATTACATTTAACCTCTAGGCCCGTTTATTGGACTGAGTAGATAAGTTCAAGACCTTGTTTAAGAACTAGGCTAGAAGTTGGTCACGGAGTTCTTTATAAGAAACACAACTGAGGCACTGGAGAGTATAGTGTATAGTCTTGAGGTCAAGAGGAAATTTTGGTTGTTACCAGAGTGATGTTAGTTACTCTTAGGAGTCAAGGCCAAGGCAAGTTCAGGGTCCATGATCTTAAAGTAAGTAGCAGCCTCCGGTATACTGTAATCCATTTTAAAAAATGCCTTTCTCTTTAGCATGTCCACAAAGGTTTGAAGATTGTTTCCATTTTTTAACTTGAGGTGTTGCGTGGGAATTCCACACATTCAGTATGATGTAAAATTCACAACAGGGTTCAAATGTAACCGCACAATTCATTATGGAGGCATGCATAACCTTCCTCTTCAAATCTGGAGGAGTTGTGATTTCACATTCTTTGTGCAATTAGATGAAATCATAATGCAGCAACAACAACAACAACAACAAAGAACTCGGCTAGAATGGAGCCTATGGTTAATCCTTGCATAGGCAGAGTAACCTCCCTCAAAAAAGAAAAAAACAACAACCACCCTCTTCTTGTGTTGCTGCGTGACCTTAGCAGGCCACCTAGGTTGGCGGAAAAGCTTGGTGGCCATGTTCTCGCTTACCTCCTCGACTCTTCTGTTGTAGATCTCCTTGGCATTTTCCATCACTCATGACCGCTACCTACCTGGGAACAGGTGAAGTCAGCCCCCCAGGACGACTTCCCCGCACCGCCTCTAGACAACCATGGGGACAAAGCTAATTCTTCATGGTCAAATATGGTCGAGTATAGGGCTGGGAATATGGCCTAGTGGCAAGAGTGCTCGCCTCCTACACATGAAGCTCTCAGTTCCATTCCCCAGCACCACATATACAGAAACGGCCAGAAGGGGCGCTGTGGCTCAGGTGGCAGAGTGCTAGCCTTGAGCGGGAAGAAGCCAGGGACGGTGCTCAGGCCCTGAGTCCAAGGCCCAGGACTGGCCAAAAATAAAATAAAATATGGTCAAGTATAATGCTTTATTTTGGGGCATCTGTAGTGAAAAATTTTCTGTCCTAAAATTTAAAAAAAAACAAACTGAAGGATCACTTCCTTAGTTCTAAGTTTTGTAACCTGTGCTTAAAATTAAAACCACTGGAAAATAAAGCTCAGCTACGGCTCAGTAAAGTCAGTCAAAAGGAAGAAATATGAAACAATTTCCACAAAGTCACAGAAAACACCTCAACGCCAGTGAGGTCTAGGGATGATACAACAAAGGTAAACAAATATTATCTCTGGCATTTCAAGACAAGATAATATTTCCACGGCAGAGAACTAGCCTTGTTTCCACAGCAACCTGTCATTTGTGTAGAGGATTCACTTGGGAGTCACTAATTCCTTTAATTGCTGACACTTCACTATGTGAATGGTTCTCCTAACTTAGCTTCCATTTAAAAGTATCACCAGAAAAAGGAAAGGAAAAATTCAGAATTCACATGAATTCAAGAGGAATTCAGGTGACTCTATTAAGAGTCCCCTTACTCTCACGTGGGAATGAATATATAAGAGAACAAAGTTATTCTAATGAAGAAAGAAATGAATGGAAGGACTGAGTGTTGCTACTTAAACAGCAATTTCTTTTCAGATGGTGATCCACCAAAACCCACTCTGAATTAAGGGTCCATTTAAAATGATGCCTAGTAAAAAGTTTGGCAACCAGTACCAAATATTAGCAAAAGATCAAAGTTCCATCAATTTGTTTTGTAAAAACTAAGCCCAACACTACATTATAAAATGATTTTCAGTTTAATTTTTGCACGCAAAGACAAAGAATGTGATTCTCAAATATCTTCTAACATTTTCTGACTCCTTGTTTTTATTGCTATACTTGTTATTTCAATATCTTCTTCAAAGGAGAAATAACTGCCCTTGACATTAGTCTAAATTATCTTCAGCATGCAGAACAATGCTGATTAAATTAGGCTCCTTTTAGTCAGCTGCCAGGTTTATGCAAAAAGTAACTAAGTAATACAATTCATTCTATCAACTCTTCATTAGTATAACCTGTTTAGCAGTGTTTTTAAAAAGCAAACACAGAAAAAAAATACTCATTGTATGTCAATTCTTTCTCCCCCATATTTGACAGGTAAAAATACTTCCCTCAACGCAAAAATTGCTTTAAATGCTGGAATTTAATGCAAATCTTTTGAAAGGCAAATACCAGTGCCATCTAATGGACTTAGCTAAATACAAAGGATGTGCATCGTTTCAGTTTTGAAGGAAATATATTCGGAGACAAGTGAAAGCTTCTTCTTGCTACACACACACACACACACACACACACACTCGCACGCACGCACGCACCCACGCACCCACGATCCCCATAGGTGGCCCAGAACAAGTGCAGCCACGTTCATCCTGTGGTTCATATTCGCAATTCTCACATCTTCACCACGAAGCTACTAATCCCAAATCGCGTCTCCACAGTGAGTAGGGCTCTACATGGTGACTTGCCAGCTGTTGTATCCTATTTCGTTTTATTTAATGATGACAACTTGCTCTGAACAGATCCAGGAAGAAGCAAGTACATAATAAATATTAGCTATTATTATGATGATGATATTATCATTAGGGAAAATTTCAAGAGACTGCGGTTTCCCTGGAGGGAGAGGAAAGGCTGTGGGTAAGACACTAAGCCACATAAACTTGACCCCGAAGGCGGTGGGGTAGCCTTGAATGCATTTATTTTGTGGAAGGTTTCAAGGGGGAGTAGAGAAAAGACTAGAAGGGTAAACACCCATAGCTCGTTAGTCCAATAATGAAGAAGTCATGAGAGCCTAGACTAACAGGAAAGCAATGGAGTGAAAAGACAATTAAAATGCATAACTATGAAAATGCAGAAGTGAGACATATTTGCAAGGACTGGCGTGGTGTGCAGGGGCACCGCAGAGGACGGGGTGGATCTTAGGGGTCCAGGCTAGGGATACTGTTCGACTCACCCATCGTAGGTCCAGTATCCAAACCACGAGGCAGGGAACTATAAGCCGCTCGCAGAACTGCAGGTGGAGGCTACGGTGCAAACGGCTTGAATACGTGTAATTAAGAGAGGTCAGCATTTAGGTGGGGCCATGGGTTTATTTAAGGACCCCAATCGAACAATTTAGGATGTGTGAAAATCGAAATCGTAGTCTGGATAAAGATACCATTGCAGGTTTTTCTTCTCTTCCTCTGATCCCACTTTCAAAGAAATTCGAGAAGAAACTGACAGAGAATGTAAGTAAACTCAAGGACATAGGAATTCACAAAGAGAAAGAGAGAAAAGCAGTAGGAGTGATCCATAGCATTTGAATACCCCAAGGTCACACAGTAACACACAGTAACCTTTCTCCTGAAAGGTAACACCTGTGCAATGTGCAACACATGGAACTTAAAGTGTTTCACACTAGCCCTAAAGGAATTTCAATAACTGTAAATAAATAGTAAAAGAACAAAGATGACATGAATGAAGAGAGGACGGAGGGGAGAATGCAGTCATAACAGTCAATGAATGTCCTATGAAACTAGGGATCGGTGGGATTTGGAGGCATTAGGGAAGATGATGAAAGGGACAGCACAATATATTATGTTCATAAACTGGCAGGTGGAATGGTAGCCCTTTGTACGGCAACGTAAAGGTAACAAAAATATACTTTAAAAAACGAATATGAATGAACAAGTTTAGTTCACTGATGCATAACAGAAACTACTCAGGTAACACTGAGCAGGTATATTCACAATATGCTTAATAGACGGAATTCCATGGGGTTCTTGTTTTTTTTGCTGTTTTTTTTGGGGGGGGGGCAACTCTATTCCTAATGGGACAACAAAATGCTCTCATGCTATAAAATGTAAATTCTCAGTTCTAGGAAACCCTCTCCAGGGATCCCCAAAGCACAATAAGGTGCAGCCCCTTCCGGCCCACCACGCAACCTGGTCTTCTAAAAATGGCAGCACATGTCGAGCAACACAACCAACGGTCCCGTCACCTTACAAGCGAAAGCATGAAGGCCCAGGAGCGTGGGCCTGAAGTCTAGAACTCCAGTCTCACCACCTGTTTGCAGATGGGGCTCATACAATGGAACCCTGCAAAGCCAGTAGAAGAGCAAGCACAAACAGACCTCCCTTCCTTTTCCAGACTCTTGAAAAAGAAAACCACGCTGCATGCAAAAGAACTATAAAGTTGCAAGTGAAGAGATTTTTGTCAAAAAATATTTTTAATCACAGCCTGATAAATTTTACTCATTGTATGAAAAGGAACTCTAATTACATTCCAAAGAAAAAGAGGATGTGCACATTGTCACTAATGAGATCTCGGGGCATGTAAATTATTTCAGAAGCAGCAGTTAGTATCCTAGGATGCATTCTTTTCATCGTTTGCATTAAACAGAAGTTTTATCAGAAGGCCAATTAATAGTCAATTTAATAGCTTTGTGGAAAGAGTACTAAACTAAGTGTGTCAACACCATATATTCAGTATCTACTCCTGTCTTACACGCATCAAGAAAATTACATGAGTGAAGCTGAGTTCTCACAGAGGAGAGTAGATCACTCGTGACTCACAATATGTGATTGACAACTCCAGTTGTTACAAACATCTGGTAGAAATGAGGCCACGGAAAGGAGCTTAGCCCAACAAATCTTTCACAGGATGCTGAAAAACCAAGTGAAACTCAAGTCTAACGTTTTAAATTCTGGAGTGGGGCCCCGGGGAAGTCCTGGTTCTGGGGAACTAAATCCTGAGGAAAAAAACATGCTCAGTATTCATATACAAGAAAAACCATTTTATTTAAAAATATTCCTCAAAATTAGGCCAACATTTTATGTATATATTTAAACAGTACTGATATCTTAAAACATCTCCATCAATTGACCTCTAAAGTAACTAGGTAGTTTTAACTCTAATTTTTTTTTTTAATAATCCCAAACAATTCAAATTTGCCTGCTTGGGGGAAAATCAGCATGTTCCCATATGATATTCAATTTAACCACATAGTCCACTGACGACGTACTAAAGCCTACCCATGACATATCAAGTAATTCTTATAGGTAGGAACTATTATTCTCACCTATACTTGAGCAATTCTGGCTTATTACTATTAAGTTGAGAAACCAAGACATTAAGAGGCACAGTAAAGCTAAACAAGGTCCACTACAAACCACTGCCATATGCTCATGGTGGGAGTATTTCTCCTACTTCCTGTTCTCATGCTATGAACTATTAACTTCATGCACTCAATACACAGCCAATGATTTAGGGGAAAGAAAGAGTTTTCTGTCTAGACACAATTTCAGTCTTCTACCATATGTATGTGTCAGCAACCCACATGTACTCTAAAAAATATATAAAGAGGCAGGCTGTGAATGAACACTTGATTCTCTTTCAAGTATTTTTGTCTGAAAAATAGTAGGTGCCCCCAACATAGCCACACGCGGTCTGTCTTTATAAGCCTGTCACCAGTTCCAGAATCGAGACGAAGATTCTATAACCAGTTCATCTCATACACAACCTAAGTAGCAAAGGTGGAGAATAAGAACTTAGGTATTCTGGGATAACGTTTTTAACGTGGAATCTCCTCACACTCACAGAACTGAGATGTGGTAGGGCCAAATATCAACACTGTCTAAAGCATCTACCTGTATAACAGGACAGCTCACTGGCATGGCCTTGGTTCCATTTCAGTACCAGGAAGAAGAAAAAATATATCAATATAGATATTGAGAGAAGACTGATTAAATGAAACATTGTTTTATTAAAAATATGTATCCATCATGATGAAAGATCAAAAAGGCACAAAATATGAACATACTATATATTAACATTTCAGAATTACAGGGTGCATTTTCTGCTTTATATTGCTTTCCTTTCTGTTTCTTATATGGTGTTATTCATGTAAGAGTAGGTATAATAAAAATGAACCACAAATACAATGAAATATGTTCTGTTCTTTTAAAACCTAGCAAATTATCAACATACAATAATCACTAGAATGAGGAAAATGTGTTTTAAACTTAACGTTTTATGTCCTCGTTTAAATGTGACACATTTTAATGAAAGTAACTATTGCAAAATACTAAATAGACTACTTGAATACATTTTTGTACAAAGAAAAATCAGCATAATAAAGCTAAATAATAGCAACTACCAATATCTGTCTCATCAAGTTTCAGAGTTTCTCTGGGAATAAACAGATAGCTTTTATTCTCATTGGAATTAATTGAGCTGGCTTTTCCTCGTTTTTCACATTGTTTTATATATTTAATGCATTCTTATGCTCAACATAATGAGAAAACACATTTTAATCTAAGACCATCCTAGAAGGACCCTTGACAGCCAAATAAAACACAGCTATCCTGTCAGAACACAAATGAAATCATCTAAATCAGCAAGGAATTACTAGCCCATTGTCTAGTTTTCAAACATACAAAAGCAAGAAGTATTTTTAAAAGGTTAGCTTACTCTAACAAGTTGTTCTCATAAAACTCAATTATTCAATATTACATTATAGGAAAACTAAAGTTTCTTAGAACACAATGCCTGGTGAAACTTTCAAAACCTTATGCAAATTTACAGAGCCAGGGACATTACTGAAAGGCTCATCAAAAATGTACCATGAGGGTCCCATTGTCAGCCTAACTCCCATTAGCAGGTCAATTCAATGAACATTAGCAATTAATGCTAATTTAAAGAGGAACTACTTTAAAATGGGATTATCACTTCAGCTTAGTTTATGTCTGCCTAATCATTTAAAAATAGAATAGTGGGAGTTTCAAAGTCTGACATAAAGAATATTTATAATGCATTTTAAGCATAACATAATCTGCCAAAATTATGCCACAGCACTTTTTCTCTTTGGAAAGATTATAAATGTCACATATACCATGTGTATTAAATAATTATGACTGGAGATAATCACAACACACATAAAACATAAGCATCACGGCCAAGAATTCGTACAGAGGCTTATTACATTGATATATACAACCTCAAAGCTCTGTAAGGAAGTAACATTTAGCTTTAAGTGTTATGTAGAAATAATAACCAAAATTGGGGGAGAGTACAACCGTGCCTGGTTATATGCCCAATGAGACAGGTTATTACTGGGAGCTTTTCTCTTCTTTGAATGACATGACCTGGCATTTATTGTTCAAGTGGAGACTCAAAATACACGATCACAGATGAAATGCATTATGCAGATTGGAAAAACATGTTTGGGCAATGACTATGCTTAAAAATGGCCAATTTGCCCAAACATTTTTGACCATCAGTTCTATTAGCTAACTGAAAATTTAGCCTGCATTATATTGTGCTTCCGCAGGTTCTAAAAGCTAACTAAATGGTGACCCATAAGTTGCACAACTGATTTGGCATGCTGAACCAATCATCGATTTTTCCATTTTAGTTTGTAGGTTATATCAATTATCCAAGGGATGTTTTAGAGTATTTTAGCTAACACAAATCCTACAGGCATAGTTTTCTATAAGATAGCTTCCCTTGTCCTCTCCTTCCTCTCCCCCCTCCTACTGGCATCTGAGCTCAGGACCTCATGCTTGCTGGCTGACCGGTTCACTACACTTGGGCCACAACTCCAGCGCTACTTTTTCCAGGTTATTCTAGAGGTGGTGTCTTGAAGACATTTCTGCCTAGTATACCTTGAAATACCGATCTTCCAATCTCAGCCTTTTGAGTAGCTAGATTTACAGGTGTGGACCACGAGTGCCTGGAGAAGTTGTTCTCTCTGAAGTCCACAAGGCAGGCAAGAAACATTATGAGATCAAGAGTTTTATTTTGCTGTTGTTGCTGTTCATTAGGTTTGTGCATTTTGTCAAGTGCTAACCAACCCTGCATTCCATCCATTCACTTTTGCCTTCTCCTGACAATAATCATTACTTTAACAAGACTTTTATAACATCTTCTTGCTGAACTTACATATTGAACCAACACATTGATTTAGAGGTATCATTACTTCTTAAAACTATTATTGTTCTATCCTCAAACAGGAATAGCGTTCATTGGCATCATCCTGCCTCTATCTTTTGCTAATGCCTGCTCCTCCCCACTACGGAGCTATGGTTCTCTGACCTCTCTGGAAGAGGTTCTTTTGCAGTACTCCAGATCGAACCAAGAACATTATCCATGCTAGCAAAGGCTCTACCACTAAGCTACATCACCAGACTTGTAAGAAAGTTCAGGTAGCTTGAACAGCACAAACACCAAAGCCAATTCATCATGGCCATGCCCAGACAGCTCACTCTAATACAAAAGAATCATACTGCTTCTGTTCATGTTGCCATTTACTTCATCATGAGGTGACAGCTCTGCTGGACTAAACCTCAGCCAGGCCAGCTTGCCCAAAAGAAATTCCCATAGACTCGGTGAAGGGTCATGGTTTATAGGCTGATCATTTAGATACCAGCTGAAATACCTGCAGGTACTACTAGGTAGAGCTAGATGCAGACATGCTGGTAGAAAGCAGCTCTACACAGCGCCACGTAACAACAACCAAGTCACTGCCAGACAGTCTCTACCTCTAGTGCACTTGAATGTAAACCACACGGAGAAACAACTCAACCCCTTCTTTTTCTTTCTTTTTTTTGGGGGGGGGGGGAGGGAATATATATATGGATATACATGTATGTATATATATATATGTATGTGTACATACATACACCTATGTCCAATATAAATTTCAAGAAAATCCTGTTCATAGAAGCTTAATGAAAACAAATGCCCTTCCTAAGGGCTTATGTTATTTTACAGTCGCTCCATATTTGGACATAATTAGAATTTTGTTCTAACCCAGAAAACAGAAACCTGTGTTATTCCCTTTTAACTATTAGTTTAAAAATAAAGCAGCAGGAATATAATACTAAAAGGTTTCGCTTCAAAAACAAAGTGTTTTTCATTATTCAAATAATATACTCATTTTTCAAGACTCATTACTTAACATGTGTCTGCACAGCCCCAGTCTAAAACAACACATAGATACATACTATATTGCATTACATATGACCTTTGCTTTAGAATGTGAGCAAGACTTTCACTTACATGTGTCAATTTAATGTCCCAAGTCTATCTAGGTCTCCGCTATAGAAATATGTTGAAACTGATTGTCTTTTTTAAAATGCATGCAAAAATTTGACCCTGAACCAAACATAGTATGACACAGTCTGAATATAAAAAGCTGGATACTAGATTTCAAATCACAAAAGTTTGCACATATGTATGCAACGTGGGTAAAAACATTCTGTGTTCTGAGACATACAAATGACTAGGTTGGCTCTTTCAGGAAGCATGGTAGGGTAACAGGACACACGACCATTGACATCACTGCCCCTCTACCCACAGAACTTGCTGGGGCTCAGGAAATGATACCCCAAGCTATGGTACTTTGACATGCTGAATACTTTGGATTAAAGGACAGAGGAAAAAGCAAAAGCAAAGTGTCTGACCTTTTCCCACACCTCCTTTTCCCCTCTGATCCTAAAGGTAGGCTACCTAGTGGTCGAGTGCTTGCCTAAAGGTAGGCTACAAAAACTCCCCCAATAGGCCGCATAAATTCTCAACCTCTACCTCCAAAGCAACCACAAACCTGGAACCCTTCTAACATTCTCCCGAGCTTTTGTGTAAGGATTAGCTATAGAGAAATTACTGATGGTAAGACCCTCGTTCCAGCCAAACCCATACCACAAAGGAAGGAACGCCACACGGAGACCAAGAAGAATATGAGCAGCTAGGACTGGCTGAGTTCTCCAGCCATCATCTTTTCCTTTTAATGCAATCCTATTTTTACACAGCTCTCTGTTATTCATCAAAGCTAACAAAAGAAAAAAAAAACAGACCATTTTCCCTGAGTCTTCTGAGTTTTTCATTTCTGAAGGTTCTTGTGTTGCATAACAATTTGATTTAGATAAGTTTATTATACATTTCTCTTCATAACTTTCCTTATGTTTTACAAGTGTTGAACACAGCTATGATGATGGAGAGGAAAGGTACTGTACCTTTCCACCCCTACAAACACCATGATTTTTAACCAACTAATGTGACAGCACAAGCAATCTATCAACATGACTTTTGTACACAATACGCATATAAACAATCACTTAACCCATTAAATAAAGCATCGTTACTGGCCCAAATAGACCAGAATAACAGATCTAGTAGGCCCTTTCAGTATCAAACAGCCTAGGAATTCACGAGCCCTGTCTGTCTTTTCCACTGCCCTGGCCATGAATGAAGGCATGTCAAGATGGTTGAGAAACTGGCCCCACCACGTGGGAACACGTCTTTTAAAGCGAGACTTCAAGCAAGAGGAAGCACTTCTAATGAGTGAGATGGGCAGCGGCCTCCTCCGCCGGAGTCCTGACTGTGAGAGACATGGGTGGGAGGATCCGCAGAAGCGAAGGAATGCAGAAGGCTCCAAGCAAGAAGCCGAAGGGCACTGGAGAGGCATCGAAAGTAATATCAGAGTAAGAAATAGCCATGCTCTAGCAAATGTCCTAGCTAAAGCTTGGGTTAGGAAAGAACGTATGAACTTAGAACCTTCAGTGACTAACTGCCTCAACTTCAGAAGGGAGCCTGCTTTCGCATTGTTGATTGTGGGGACACACACATGATGTGTGAATCCAGAAGACCCACAAACTCCTATTTATTGCCCTGAAAGGGCATACATGTTCTCTTATCAGCGGCCAAGATGAACAGTCCCATTTGGCTGCCAGGGTCCAACCATGGACTACCACCTACAGTCATACGTAAGTGCTAACCAATGGCGTAAAACTGCCAGCCGAGGTCAGCACCATCATATCCATCCATCACCTGCATAAAGCGATTGCTGAGAGCACCTGTGTGGGAACTCTGTCTATCCCAGCCCCTCGTTCTTTAGGAGAGAATTTTTTAAGTTCATGCTTCCGGTTGGCAAATTGTTTTCTTTTGCCTTTTAATCTTTCTTTTTAAATGAAGCCCCCCCCCCCCCCGCCCTCAGTTATTCTTTCCTGATAAATCTGTGCACCGATTTGCAAGAGCAGCCACTTGGGTAGAAGGACAAAAACCAGTCTCTCAAGCCTGCCACGCTGAGTCACAAACACAGTATATACCACAGACACTGTTTGCAGGCAGAGGGAAAGGTGAGCTCCTGGCAGGTCTCTTAGAACAGCACAGAGCAGTCCAGTTTCACCGTCAGCCTCAACGTTCCCATAACTAGAAGGAACGGATCAAGACTTCAGGGAAAAGAGCCAATATAACCACTTAAGTTCAAACTGTAACTGAGGCTTCCGTGTGTCTAAAAATCACTGATAATGACATTTATACTTGATGTTTCAAAACCCAAATCTAACATCGAAAAAACAAAAAATCATTTTAAATTTCAGTGTACTTTTAACTATTGTCTATTACGTAGTTTCAGTTTTAATAAGCTTTTAATAAATGGACTGAAAGACATTTAAAATGTTCAAATAATTAGGATTAAAATAGGTCCGTAAAAGCTACTGAAACTTAATGCCGGTGCTGACTTTAAGTGACTATATGCCCACAGATAAAGCAACTACTTCAACCTCAAATTCTCCACAAAACAAGTGATACAAGTAAACAACGTGTATGGATGAAACACATCCTGTGTCACGCGCTGGTCACAAACCAGCCTCAGTCCAGAGCCGGACCATGGCAGCCCTCATGTTCAGAGCTGTGGCAGTGACTAACTGCTTCAGCGATGACCAACCACAGGACCCTGTCAGCATCAGCAAAGGGGCTTGCTAAAAGGGGGCTTTCCCCATGATGCACTGCATCTGAGCACTCAAGAGTGGGGGTCCAAAAGAAAAGCAGGCCTTTAAAGGCTTTTCCATAACAATACAGTTAGCAAGTCCAAGTGGAGGGATGACTAATGATAAAAATGGTGCACTGGATAAATGGCCAGTTCTCAGCAAACCCACAAGGAGGCACAAGACAAAGAACAGAGGAGTAGCAAGGATGCTTGCTCCATGAAGCGTGCTGGAAATAGAACATTGTAAGAAAAGGAAATTTGCAAAGAAGATTAACAAATGAAACAAAATGTATGCATGAGTGTGGAAACAAAGGCTTAGTTTTCTTTAACCTCCTTGTAACAAATGAGCTGCAACACATAAACAGTGTTTTTGTTCCAAACTACGATTAGACCCTCAGCATGCTACAAAGACTAAAAAGACTCCCAAATTCTGCCAAGGCAAGCCAGTGGCTGGTACCCTGAGCCTCTGTTAAGGTAAATACTAACACGCCCTACTACTGTTTTGTGTATTTTACAGCCAGACATTCAAATGCCAGCAATTCCAGGCCAGGATACAAAAAAAATTTATTATGGATGTGCTTTAAGTTAATGTTGATTCCAAGAGTTTACCATCCATCAGCTATTCTTGTGCCAATTAGCACCTTAAAAATTGTGTGTAAATATTTGAAAAACATGTTAGCAATTAAAGGGAGGAAATATTCCACATTAAAATCAGGAAGAGACTTTAGGTTAAATGCTAAAAGGTAGCTGCGTCCTCAAACCATCAAGTTTCCACTGCATAACACAAAATGGTATATGCACTCCAAACGTCAAATACAACATGTAGATCCTACTTAAAATTCAGCAAATGCCAATTATTATTTACTGCTTTCAAAGTTAATAGGTCCTCTAATTGAATATAAGAGGTTTTAAACTGCGTGAGTCATTAACTTACACTCCGTGTTAGGAATGAAGTGTCGACAAATGCTTTCAGTATACTAAGAACAAGAAAGACTCTGAATTCCTTGTACCAAGTTTAATGACAAACAACAATCTCTTAAACAACAGGAACTTAGTGTCCAACACATGGCTGAAAAAGCAAGCTTTATTCATAAGTGATATAAAGTTAAGGATATACATACATTTGTCTTAATATAAAAGCAAGAGATTCTAAAGAAAAGCTGTGATGATCACAAAATAAGCAGCATAAAATGAAAGAAACCGAATGTAAGTTACAACCAAAGCCATGACAAATCAACAACCTTCACAGGAAGAATTAATATACTTTATTAAAGCCATCATGGAAAAAATAACTAAAAGTAATTATTCTTAAACATCTAGCCAGGCACAGATGGCTTACGCTTGTAATCCTAACCACTCAGAAGAATGAGACTGGAGGATCAAAGCAAGCCCAGGTAGAAAAGTCTGAAAGATTCAGTCTCCAATGAATCAACAAAACACTGGCCTGCGTGCACGGCTCAAATGGAAGAGTGTCAGTTGTGAGTGAGAAAGGTGAATGAGACAAGCTCTGAGTTCAAACTCAGGTAAAACGAATGGATGGATGGATGGATGGATGGATGGATGGATGGATGGATGGGATGGATGGGATCCAGAGAGCTAACAGTCAAATACTTTGATCACATCAATCCAGTGTTTGAGAATCTTACTAACTGGTTGAAAGTACATCATATTTTAGAAATAGTGATGACAGAAGTGGTTGGAAGAACAAGGATTTTAGAGGCAGGGAGACTATACTGTATGACACTATAATGGTCCCAATTTAAATGTATGCAAATCTGAAGAATACACAACTGTAAAGATGAACCCCACTGTCAACTATGGAGTAACTCTTGAAAGTGATGTGGTAGTGTAGTCTTGTTTTTGTAACTAATAGTAGGGATGTGATAATGTAGGAGACTGAGCTCATGTGGCCAGCCACAGAGAGAAGTCTCTTCAACTTCCACTAAGTTTTCTTATCAACTTAAGAACACTCTACAAACAAAATATTTTTTTAAAAGAACAATAATTAGGAGGTCAGCTTTACAGAGGTAAGCTTTGTGGTCGCATTCTATTCAAACACAATGGTGCTGTCATTTTTCTACTTGAAAGAAATGATGAGAAGCTGGCTCCTCCCCTTCAAAATTCAGTTGGGAAGAAAGGTCTCGTGCATGAGAAAATTTATCTCAGAGAGCATTAAGAAGAAATGTATAGGATCAGAAAATTGTGTATGAATACTGACTCCCATGTTTGCTTTAATTATTGGGAAACACTAAAGAGATTGCTCATGAAACGTCTAATTATGAATGATTATCTTACATGGTTACTTTACTGTCTTTTTTTCCTTATGTATCTGGTAACTAATATTTTTATAGTGGATATAACATATTTTATTCATTCATCTATCATTAGATAAAATGTCCACTAGAAGGAAGAATCACAGAGTAAGATATCACAATTGCTTTGCTCTTTAGAATAACTGATAAAATATTTCTTGCATTCTTTCTAAGATGGCACTGGAAGTCATACAGAAGTAATAACGAATCCTATCTCTTTTCTGATAACCCCTAAGTCCTTCATGATAAATTTCCCACAGACTGAAAGAGCACTCTAACAAAGTGAGGGTATCTCCACTACCACTGTACAATGCCCCTTCCTCAAAGTGAAAACACAAATATTCATTCCAATTACATGGGACCAATGACTAATTCTATAAATACACCGTTCTCACTAACATTTTGTTTTGTGCCTGTAGTGCCAGCAATGAAATCCAGGTGCCCTACACACTAAGCAGGCACTCTACCATCCCCAGCCCACCAATGATTTCAAATCATACATTTGCCATTTTCTCACGTGGAATAAACTCAATTGAAGGTCTATTTCCCCAGGAGAGTGAGGCCCTGTGACGGCCACCTTTTAAGTGTTTTTAGTCCCTTAGATGAAATGCTCATTTCTTTTCAATTCCTCTGAACTTCTTTGTGGTCTTTGAATACGCGTGCATTACAGTTTACTTAATTGTGCAGATGTCTTATAAGGGCTTAATTTGATTGACTTGATCCTATTGGCCAGGTAAAATTTTTTTCATTGCTCTAAGATTAAACGATGCATTGTTAGTGGAGACAAAATTGTTGCGATTTTCTTAACACCGAAGCCTTCTCCTCATGTTACCATTAAGCATTCGGAATTATGCAATTTTAGGCAGAGCTCATAAATAGTGGAGAAGTAGCTAGAGATATTTTATTTTTGAAAGCCAAACTTCATTTTTAAACAGTGAGTCTCTAGGTCTTTCAGATTTTCTAAAGGGAACTGACACACTGGTACAAGAACTCTTCCTAAGTGGCTGAGATCTGCAGTCACAAGAAAAGGCACCATCGAGAAACAAAACAAGTTGGCTACCTTCTAACATTCCAGCAACCCCAGTTTCTTAAGTTAAGATCCACTTGAGAATGCCATAATTTCCTCTGTAAAGCATTATTCCTTAATAATACCCCACAGAAAGACATACATATGTCATAAGTTGTAGACTTGCCAAATGGGTGCAATGGGCATTATCTAAGATGATCCTAAGGGCTGGGGGTGAAATTCCGTGAGAGAGCACTTGTCTGTTGCATCTCCAAGTTCCAGCCTCAACACCACCACTAATAACAATAATAACAACAACAAAGAGTAAGAAATGTGATCAAGAAGCGGGCATTTAAAATGAGCCTGTGGTTGGTGGGTATAATCCCAGCTACTTGCAAAAAAGTACAAGAACCACGGTTGGAGACAATGAAGTTAGTACTGGGCTTTATTTGAAAACAAACTTACAAAAAAGAAAAGAAGAGAGAGGATATGACTTAAGTGGTGGAAGGCTTGTGTGGGAAGCAGGAGACCCTGAGTTCAGTCCCAAGTATGGCCACTTAATTAATTAATTAATTAAAACAAAGTGATGGAGAAAGGTAGTATCTGTTTTTAGAAGCTTAAGGAGGATGAAATACAATGATCGCAGTTCAAAGTCAGCCTGAGCAAGAAAGTCATGAGAATCTTATCTGTAATTAATTACCAAAAAGGGATGTGATCTTCTTAAACTATTAAGATGAATAGCTAGTTGGGTGAATAAATCTATTTTTCTGAATCCTAGTATGAGTAAATCTAATTATATAGGAACCAAGACACAACAATCATTCATCATTTTAAGTACTACCGTATTTTATGTGGTTATTCTTTCTTTTACTCGTATTATGAAGGTAATGATACCTTAAGTATAGACAAAAATAAAGAAGTCCTTGTTAATATTTTAGCATCTTGAGAATGTAACAACTGAACCGGTAAGGTAGGGTTAATGAGAGTACTCACATATTAATGCATTAGATTTAATGAAGCATTTCACAACTCTGACATCCCAATTATGTCTAATAAAAGAGTTAATTCATTAAGAAAATGTGACTAACAATACAGTAGGAAGCACCATGTAATGGGCGCAGAATCTGTTCCTACATAAAATTCACATCTAGCTTCAAAAATAACCAAGGGATATCAGCGGCATAATAGTTTAAGATCAAGAATATCATCTGATATCCTGATGTTTCATGGGAATGAGAAAATGTAAGTCATAATGGAAAAGGCATAACTCTAGAAGACCAAATATCTGTCACCAGTTACTTGTTCCACAACCTTGGACTATTGACTGTATCCACAAGCTACTCTTAATTTTCACCTCCAAATGGGGTTTTGTAAGAATTTTATCTATGTATCTTTCAATTAACCTCCCCCAGAAGATAGGTAGTACCCAGCATTTCTATATTAATTGTTATATCTAGAAAAAAAATAATAGTATGAGTGAGCTTATAGATGGTGCTAGTTAACTCAATATTCATGTCACCAACTTCTTCACTCAGAGAGCCCTAACTATACTCAGGAATCTACTTTGCCATTCATTCCATCGCAGGGTTTACTAAGAGAACGTCAATGGCTTCCGATCTAGATCACAAGGGGGCAGGTAAAGTCCTTGGGAGGCATTGGGGGCACAGAGGTAGCCCCAGGGGCTGAGCAGCTGCAGCTTCCAGGACTCCACAGGGCCAAGCTCAACACCACGTGAGCACGGGTAGTGAAATTCCCGGCATTCCTGAATCCCAACCTCAGAGGCACCCTCTTCTGTGGGCAGGCCAAATATACATCAGATTATTGGAATCCCTTTATATAATTTTCTGGTTCTTGCATACAGTCAACTGGGTAAATATTTAGGATGTTCATGCTTTGTGAGAAGGTCCATATATTTTACCATCTCAAGTCTTTCTTTGCAAATCACTAATATGGTCATTTTAATGTGTTTATGAAACAAAATAACCAACCTCTCAAAAATTCCCTGTAACTCAATTTAACTTGCAATAATTTTATTAGGGAAGAAATAATGTTATCAATTTGCAATCATTTCATCTTCATTTTACAAATGTGCCAACTGTGGCCCAAGGAAGTAAAATAATTTGCGTAAGTTCGTAAGGCTGTTTCACTCCTAGAGCCAAGATCAAGCTCAGGTAGACTGGCTCTCAAGCCTGCACTCATGATGGTAAGCAATACTAACAAGTGAATGACAAAACAAGTTTAGACCATCAGCAATATTAATTGCTGGCCAAACCTATGACAATTTACTATCCAATTATATCCAATTAAGAGAACCGGTTTAATTACATTCAGATAGTTCTTCATCTGGTCACTACTGAAGAGCATATGGCCAGATAAAAGGCACAACAGTAAAAGAATTAAGCACACTTAATCAGATAAACAACTTGTTCTTTAAAAACAATATTTATGCTTAAGGCCATTGCTAGGTCTTATAACCCTGCCTTAGAAGATAAGCTCTTTGGCATCTCTACACCACTCACCTCTCAAATGACAAAGGATGGTGGCCCTTTCTTAGGACACTGTGAAACCAAGTATGATGGTGAACATACGCAACCTAGAGGTTTGTGAGTATAACACCAGTCGGGCTACACAGAACATGTCTCAAAAAATAAAGTGAAAATGAAATAGGGACTGTGGAAATTTCATAATGGACTGGATTATCAGGGTATTCAGAGAGCACTCCAAAAATGTGGACTTCAAATTGCTGTACACTCATGGCTTTCCCCTAGTTTGTACCATTTGCTAAAGCTACCTGTTTATCAAACAAATTTCTTGATTTTTCAATGATGAAGAATATTACAATGAACTAACTACCCTTTGACCACCAAATGTTTTCTAATAATAACACAGGTTTCCTCTAGGGGGGCCTAGGGGACTGGGCTAAGGTAGCTATGATTTGTTAAGTGAGTGAGGAATAACACTAGGCCCAATGCACAATGAATGAAAGCTACCAGAGCATTCCCCAGTCCCCAAGACTGACAGACCCAGCTTGTGTATTTCTGAAAGCCATGTAAAAACATGACACACCACCGTGAGACATTGCTAGACATGTCAGTAGAAGCTTCTCCAAACCGGAAAGGTATGCACATCTCCAGAGCCTTAGTCTCATCGTAAAATACAGATTTTGACTAATTCCAAGAGCAGATTAAAACCCTTTAGAAGCCTATCACAATCATAACTTGCTCTTGTCTGACCAACGAGTGTAAAGACATCCCAAGGACAGGGCATGGTGGACACCCAGAAGGGAAATGACTACATTATCCAGGAACTGTAACAACATCCAACCAAAACAATCGAAGTGGAAGAGAGTTTGATGGACCCTTTACCCATGCTAACCTCCCTGGAAAAAGCAGCCCTTAAGTATACGTTGGAAACATTTATCTTTCTTAAATATACTTTTGTAAAAACAATTCTGTTATTGCTGTTGTTGGCTTTATCTTTTACAATAGGAAAGACAAAGGTTTCACAATAGCACCTTTTTGTACAATCAAGTAAAGTACAAGATGCTGACACGTTTGCTATTAAGGCCAATATCACATTAACACAAGAATATATCTTTAAATTTTTTATTATAACTCTTTTTTATGAATGTGCTATTTTGCAAGAGGAATAAGCAACAGTTTCTAAAATTGTTCCGATACTTTCGGGGTGTGTGTGTGTGTGTGTGTGTGTGTGTGTGTGTGTGTGTGTGTCCCCTAGGGCTTGGCACTGGTGTGTGTGTGTGTGTGTGTGTGTGTGTGTGTGTGTGTGTGTGTGTGTCCCCTAGGGCTTGGCACTGGCACTGAGCTTTTGTTCTCAATGCTAGTACTCTACCACTTGAGCCACAGCTCCACTTCTGGCTTTTAGGGGATTAATTAGAGGTAAGAGTCTCACAGACTTTCCTGCCTGGCTAGCTCTCAACTGCAATGGTCAGAACTCCTCAGTAGCTAGGATTACAGGTAGGAGCCACTGGTGCTGGGCTCCAACCTGTAGGATTTTTTGAATGTGTATTTTAAGATACCATTTAACTTCTCTGCCTAAGAACAGTCACTTCCTCCATAAAGACATGGCTGTAAAGCATGGCACTGACTAGTCAACAACGATTGCTCCACAGGAAACGAATACCAGGAAATGCAATTTGTAGCTGTTAGCAGAATGGCTCACTCAAGAAAGTAGGAGGTTAATGAGACCTTTCAGAGAGCCACCCTTTCCTGACAGGCGCTCCAGGAAATGTGCCACGCGGAGAAAAAGATACACAACCAAATGTTGGTATCCAAGTTTACAGCGCATTTCTATGATTCCATGCAGACTTGATATATTTTGCAAAGTCAATATAACATACATTTTAAAAATACAATTAGACATCACAAAGCAAAGAGTTAAAACTAGTACAAGTTAAAATATTAACCACATAGCACACGCGTGAAGGCTCGCTTGTATAATGAAGGCAGTATCAGTATTAAGAAATTTTCCATC
Source organism: Perognathus longimembris pacificus (assembly GCF_023159225.1). Lineage (NCBI taxonomy): Eukaryota > Metazoa > Chordata > Mammalia > Rodentia > Heteromyidae > Perognathus > Perognathus longimembris. The sequence goes on from NC_063178.1 coordinate 16,644,743, forward strand.
ATCAAGTTATTTCTGAAATAAGGCCTTTAAGAAAAAGCATGCCGTTAGTCAGCATTTCTTAATGTTTTCTTTCTAATGACTTGATGTTAAACAAGTAGTCTATTCAGATCAGAAGCTGACTTGACCCATCGAGCACTCCTTCGGAAAATCATTAGTTAACACAAGGACAGAGAGATACAAACAGCAGTTAGGCACTTTGACCATTTAATCTAATTTGAAATTTTTCAATGGCTTTTAAAGAACTAAAGACATTATTCATTTAAACAATAAGATGAAAATAAGAAGACCAGAAACCAGCAGTTACAGCTGGACATTAAGCTATCACTGTTTTACCAAGAAGCCTTGTACAATGGATCTGACGTTCACATGTCCAAATTTATGCCCGGGCCATGTGTCCTCTGAGGCATGTGATGTGATTAGGGTAGGAGCGAGCTAACAAGCCCAATCCGTTTACCATGAGACACATGGTGGAGAGCTTTATATCTAACAAAGTGTAATTGAGTTTGGGCCACTGGAGAGCCACAGATAGGTGCATGGGGGGGGGGGGGGGGCGTGGCGGGGGAAGGGGAGGAAATTCAACTGTCTTCCTATCGCCGCCCGCTTCGTGTCTTGCACTCTTCCCTGCAGTGGATTATTACAAAGGAATATTGCTCTTTGCCATAAGGTTCACAAAAGTATATCCAACTGGTCTAGCAAGGCAAAGTCGGCACTATACCAAAAGATAAACCTGAAATAAACAACTTAAATAGAGGAAAGGTTAGCTTGGCCCAGAGTTTTGGAGGTTTCCATGTATGGTTGCTGAGAATCCATTGCTTCTACGTCTGCAGTGAAGCGGAATGATCATGGAAGGAAACCACGCGATGGGGCAAGGTGCCCATCTCATGGCAACCGGACAGCAAAGAGAGAACTAGGGCCCCAGTATCCCCACGAAGTGCAAGCCAGTTGACCTGGATTCCTCCCTCCCTCCTGCTCTCCTTCCTTCTCCCTCCCTCTTTCCTTCCCCCAAGCCCCATCATCACTTAGAAGTTCTACCATCTCTGCACCACACCACGGCCTCTAGGGGGTACTCAAGATCCAAACCATAATTCTAATTTCAGAAATAATAAAATTCATACACATTTTATTTTTTTATGGTCAAGGTATGATATACACAGGGGTTTACAGTTACACACATACGGTAGTGAGTACCTCCCTTGTCAAACTGGTTGCCTCCTCCCTCATTTTTCTCCCACCTTCCCTCCTCCCCAGTCCCCCGACCGCCCCCCCCCAAGTTGCACAGTTGGTTTACAGCACCTTATCTTGTAAGTATAGCTGTTGCATTGGTTTGCCCTTTACCCTCTGTCTCACCATTTTCCTGTTGTTATTTCTAACACACTAGGTGAAATTATTTCTTTTGTTTATCTTCCCTATGATCTAGCCCCTGTTGTCACTGTATTTGATTTTGGCACCTTGGGGATTGTGTATGTGTTTGGATCAAGGAAGGGAAGAGGAACATCAAAATGGTGAGACATTTTATTTTCTTAAGTAACTAGAGATTATCCTCATTTTCAGAAATAACACTGAATTTCAAGAACAATGAGTCATGCAGCTAAGGGGTGACAGAGTCACTTGCAATTCACAAGTGCAAGAAGAGAGACACTAGAGTCAAACAGGTAACAGCCCAGAGCACAGCTCCAAAACTCCATTACTATTTGACTTCAGGCAAATTAACCTCTCTGAATATCCACTATCTCCACTGAAAAAGGGTGCACTCAAATGTCAATTGTTAAATTCCTTTTCTTAAATTTTTTTCTAATAGAACTGAGTATGAGATGGGTTATCTGATAGGTTTAATTACATGTAGTGCACATTGGCATATCCAAGAACAAAATGTTAATGAAACCACCCAAAAACGAGACAAGTTATAAATATTCAAAACTTCCAAATCATATTTCCATCATCTTCCTTATCTTTAAAATAATTTCATCTATCTGTCCACCACAATTGAGCCACACTCTCAATGCCTATAAAAATGGTTTAAGGCCAGATGAACAGGATTTCATAAATGATCATGTAAGGAATGACTATAATTATCCTTAGAAAAAAAATCACTGTAGAGCTCTTCTTAGTAAGCAACGGTAGTGACATTAACCAAATGAAAAATAAGATTAAGATTTAAACATCAGCATATTGGTGGCTGCACAAAAAGGGGCAATCGTCCTATAGAAAAATGGTTGGTTGAGAGGAGCGAGAGGGTACAGAGCATTTAATAAGTTATTAGAGAAATTATCCACAAAATAAATTTAAAATGCTTAAATATAATACTGTCTTTGTACTTCTTTTTGACAAGAAATCAGCACCAGAAGCCCCAAGGGCTTCAAAATGCCCGAGGAGGAGGTATGTTGTGTCAAGTGGCAGAGCGTTCGCCTTGAACAAAACGCTGAGGGAAAGCCCCTGGGCCCTGAGTTCAAGCCCCAGCGCTCTCACAGACCAAAACAAGAAAGAGAAAGAGAGGAAAGGAAGGGGAGAGGGAAGGAATCTGTCTAAATGCCACCAGACCTGTAGGGGAAAATTCTACAATCTGATAAAAATCATTTAAAAAATAAGAATTATCCCAGTTCCTTGCTAAGGGCTTTATATTTTGCTCAAATGAAAACAGCACTAGGTGACACCAGTGCTACCAGGAGACGTGTGTTTCCCCTCACACACAGGTGCACACCAGGCTCGAATGAAGTTTCCTAAAAAGAGAGCGAAGCACGTCACCTCTCTCATCCTACGACGGGAACTTTTCCATTTCAGTACCGTGGCTCACATCTGTAATCCTACCACCCCTTAGGAGGTGGCAACTGGGAGGATTATTCGCGCAAACCAGCTCAGACAAACTGATGAGACCTCGTTATTATTAACCAAGGAAAGGCTGGATCGGCGTGCTTGCCATTCCAGCTCCCCGGAGGACCACCTGGTGCAGCCTTGCTGGGCACGAGCCCAAGAACCTGCAAGTGAAACAAGAGCTCAGGCTGTAGCTCCAGTCGTGGAGCATCTGCCTGGCCAGGACCAGGCCAGGAGTTCAAGCGCCAACACGAGGAAAAGAACAACAACAACTTCAGTTTTGAATTCCAGAAGTTTTGTCTCCTGGCTATAGCTAAAAATCCTCAAGTGCATATTCAAGTTTGTACTGGTTTAGTTACTTTATAAATGCAGTGGGTGTGTTAGTTTACAACAGTGCTTACTAATGACTGTCTCCTTAGTGCCGACGGTAGGGTCTAACAGACCTCAAAAGAAAACAATGTAAATACAATAGGCTGGATTTTATTTCTGCTCAAACTTTAGTCATCGTAAGTCCTAAGTCATGGATGCGGATGCATGTGAATTAAAATCTGGATTCCTCTTCAGATACTGAAATACTCACATCTAGGATTCCACAAAAGAGAGCACACAGGACAAGTATTGAATCTTTTTTCTTGAGGCAGTGCCTCAGGACCTGGCACCGAGTGGCCCAAAGTCACGCTTGTCCTGCCCCTGCCTCCGAGGGCCAGGAGCAGAGCACCCGCTCTCCCCCTGTCCACCTGACGCCCAGCGAGCGGACGGCGGCACCCGGCGGAGCTGTGAACGCGGGAGGCGCTCCATTCCCCTTCAGCACGCTCCGATGGCGTGAGAACCTAGGGTCTGCGGAACTCCGCAAAGCTGTTGTTCTTGTTACCTGTGCCCGTCAGCGCTTCTCAACATCAGTGGTTGAAGCAGAACCTCTAAAGCACAGGGCTGAACGAGCAAACACTGTCGCCGCCTGTTGTCAAGACAGAACCATGTCACACACCTCAAGCAGCTACTAGAGAACGCACTGGAGGGTCGGAACTTGAGGGAGCAGACCGATAACAAAAACGTGAACATGCTTCCCGAAATGCTAACGACCTCATGGATCCTGAACGGATCTCCACGACACTCTGAGAACCAAAGCGTCATGGGTCCTGACAACCGGCTGTAGAGGATCACCCGCAGAAGCAGAAGGAAACATACTAACTACCAGAAGTCTTCTTTATTAGCAAGGTTAAAGTAAAATGGTCTGGCTGAATTTTGACAAAGAGTGTAAACCTCTTGCATAATAAACTTCCTGAGCGACTAGAAGGATGGCACTGATTAATCCTGGTGAGACCAATTGATGACGGTAACGATAATGATACAACAGGCCAGGCATCGTTCTAAATCTCTTCCATATATTTTATTTGGTCTTTACAATCCTGTGAGGTAATGGACTGTAAATCAGCTAACATAAAACATGAACAGTGACAACGCTTTAAATATCAGGTAGCAATAACTCTAACAAAAGCAAAACTCCTATATAATTGCGAAATAAAGCAAATGACACAGGAAGAATAATAAACCAAAGAGTAGATGAAATGTAACCTTTCTGTTGAAGAAAGCATGCCTAATTCAACAAAAGACCTCAACAGGACCGGACCAACCGTGTAATACTGTAGTATGAAACTACTCTCCAATATGAAGACGAGGATTCAGATTTGCCCCAGTTTCCTGAGATTCACTTATACACACTTAGCTATTTATTTCAACAAAAATATTTGTTTTCTAAAAATGTTAGTTCATAGGAAAAAATAGTGGAGACTATTTTTAGCGAGAGAATATAAGCAGATACCATTATGCCCTATCTGGTAAGAAATTATTTGCTTTTGCCTTACCCAAGCAACCAGAATTTCTACAAAAGAAAAACATTTCTCAAATTATGTTAAACATGAGCATTTACAGCTATGAATTACAAGAGAAAATAACCAACTTTAAATGCTTTCCATAAAATGTTGGTATCTTGAGAATATTACTGGTTGCTCTCAAGAAGAAAAGGGTTTGTTTCAGTCACAAAATGCATGCAGATATTATTCTAGGCAAGAACAAGACTTGAAAGCAGGAAAACGGGCTAGGATGACTCACCAGGCAGCAATTGAGTTCATCTCAGACTGAACCATGTACTACCTCATCATGGTTTGTCACCCTTGGATTTTACAGGAGACCTAAAGAACCGAGTTTTTTGGTCTTTACAAATTACTAGGAAAGTAAAACCTAATAATTTGTTGTGCTACTAAAGGGGATAATGCACATGTGTATTGAAGTACGATAGTACAATAAAAAATTCATTTTGGTGACAAAAAAACAAAGGCTGGGGATATGGCCTAGTGGCAAGAGTTCTTGCCTCGTATACATGAGGCCCTGGGTTCGCTTTCCCAGCACCACATATACAGAAAATGGCCAGAAGTGGTGCTGTGGCTCAAGTGGCAGAGTGCTAGCCTTGAGCAAAAAGAAGGACAGTGCTCAGTCCCTGAGTCCAAGCCCAGGACTGGGGGAAAAAAATACACAAAAAAATATAAATGACCTTGCAATTTATATCCAAAAGAGGTCATATTTTCTGCCCTTCTTTTTTTTTTTTGTTTGTTTGTTTTTTGTTTTTTGGCCAGTCCTGGGGCTTGGACTCAGGGCCTGAGCACTGTCCCTGGCTTCTTCCCGCTCAAGGCTAGCACTCTGCCATTTGAGCCACAGCGCCACTCTGGCCATTTTCTGTATATGTGTTGCTGGGAAAGCGAACCCAGGGCCTCATGTATACGAGGCAAGCACTCTTGCAACTAGGCCGTATCCCCAGCCCCTCTGCCCTTCTTAACATGTTTTTTGAAAGCATATCACACAACTAACCCCTCCCAAACTTAACACGCAAATTACTAAATGGGCAAGAGAGTTAAGGAGAGTCTTCCCAGGAAAAGAGGTAAGAATGTCAAAGCCACACATGAGGAAATAAATGCTCATCGTCCCAGGCCATGAGGGAAATGCAAATCAAAACAACCCTGAGACCCATCTGACCCCAGTTAGACTGGCCAATATTCTGAATGCAGACAACACTGAATGTTGGCGGGGATGTGAGGAAAAAGGAACCCCACTGCACGGCTGGTGGGAATGTAAACTAGGGCAGCCACTCTGGATAGCGGTCTGGAGGTTCCGCAAAAAACTAAACATGGACCTTCCCTATGAGCCAGCCATACACCTCTGGGCATCTGGCCAGAGCATCATGAGACAGGATAGGATAAGGACACCTGCACACCCATGTTCATCGCTGAACTATTCACAAGAGCCAAGGGAGGGAAACAGCCCAGATGCCCCAACAACAGAGGAGTGGGTCCCAAAAATGTGGTACCTATATACAATGGGATTTTACCCAGCCATTAGAAATAAAATCATGTCATCTGCAGGACAATAAACAGAACTAGAACAAATCATGTTAAGTGAGGTAAGCCAAGCTCAGAGAGACAAATGGTGCGTGTTCTCCCTGATATGCAGATGTTAGACTTCAAACATGCTGGGACATGACAGATTACATAGAATTTTAGCTACCCTCATACAGTGAAACCAAAGAGGAGAGTCTTAGGAGAGAATCACAAAGGTGCAATACTCAAGCACCTCTTCATATGCATATAAAATAACATACATACTGAAACTAACTCCAAAGACATGGGAATAAAGGACTTTGGTCTTCGTTTGTTTTTCGCTACCTCCACTTTGTGTCACCTCTGAAGCAACAATGAAGTAATTTAAAGAGGGTGGAGAGGATTCGTTTCATTCTGACATTCCCACACATACATACCTGCTCTCAATTCTGCCTCCTCTATCACTTCCTGACCTCCCTGCTCCCTTCCACAAACACTTTCTATAGGTTTCACTGTTCTATTTTCATACATGCAAAAAATCCACTTCTACCCTCCTCATCCTCTTCCACTCGCCTGACTGGTCCTCCACCTCCCTGGGGTGGAGGACCCCAGCCCCTCATGGAGCCAGAGTATTTATCTTTTAACTGAATAGTTAAGTAACCTGTAGCATATCTTATAACGATGCAATTACAGAGTAACCTAACATCCTAGAAGAGGTCCAGGGGTTCCTACTTCTGTTTATTTTTTAACCTATAGGTGGATTTCCAGAACTCCCTTGTGCATTCTCCGTCCCTCTAACTGCACAGAATGGCCTGACCCACCAATCCATGCCCCGCCCCATTAGAAATCCTCATCCGTTTCTAGTAATCAAAGGCACATGGAAAATGCTGTCTTGTGGCCTCCCCAGGGAGGGTCTACCTAAATGAAGATGTCGAGGAATAGCTAACAGGGTCACTGGCAACCTCTCTGACCTCATCCAGGCCTCCCAGTTAGCCTGGCTGGGAAGGGAGTGCGACACACTTAGCTACTACATTTTCCTAGCTTGGTTAAGCTCTACGGGGGGCGGGGGGAGGGGGGAGGGGGGAATGTTGGGTTATGTTTACACAGGAATCACATATGGAAGCCTTGGAATTTGACTAATCCCAGGACAAGTACTCTTAAGTAACAATAGGACCTTTGCAACTTAGAATAACAAACAACTTCAAAACTTGTCACCAATACCTGCCAGTGACCAAGGTCCCAGCCAGCCATCACCACAACTTCTACAAGACCTGGTGACTACCAAAAAAATGGAATGAAAGAGATTGCTGAGCTATGTCCAAAGAATCTAAATGGAGCAAAATCCTGAGGATACACAAACTCGTAACAAATCAGGTTCCGCATCCAACAATATTTACTTTATGAGCTCTCGTGTGAGGCTAAACATTACGCAGGTACTGTTCATAATTAAGATCAATGAGCAATAATTGTTAAATCATCCTACTTAAAGGAAATTGTGGTTTCAACATCAAATTTCCATTGAATTTTAAACCCTTAAGACATAATTATTGGGTAGCAGGTGTTTTTTTTCTTTTTTTATTCAAAACTAGGCATAGTAGGCATGGAAGTAATTTTGGATCCCACCTGCTACTCATGTACACAGAGGAATGAGTGGGGTTAGATTTTATATACTTGGAAACTCCAAATCTGACAACAGCTCAAATAGCATGCCTCCTAACTGTAAGGAACAGGACTTTCCAACATACCTGAGCATCGAGATAATTGTATTAAAAAAAGAAGATCCTTCTCAACAAATTCCAACTGAGTAGGCCCATAAGGAGATCTGGAATCTGCTATGGGTTGGATCTGTGTACCCCAAAGGTCCGCATAGAAAGGCTTGATCCACAGTGGTCCTCCTTACAGTGCCATGGGCCTTTAAGGGGTGCACCCCAGTGGAGGTCCTTCCACCGTCGGGGTCGTGTCCTTGAAGGTTCTAGAAGAGCTCTGTGCTTCTCTCTCTGATGTCAACACATACTCCACCCTCCACTCCTACCACAATGTTTTCTTCTCCCCTTGTTAGAGGCCTCCATCAATGGAGCAGCATCAAAAAATAAGCAATCAAGCAAACAACCCCCCCACACACTTGTCAGATGTTACAGAGGTGAAGATGCAAAGTAAAATCACGTGGCTAGCTTGCCTCTGACCTCTCCTCCTTACCACACTTACTCCAAGCCTGCTCACAGAGGCCTTGTGGGTTTGCCTGGCTAATTCCTCTCCTCAGCAGTGATACCCATTCATTTCAGGGCTTTAGATGTGTTAGGAGCCAACTCACTGAATGCTTAAAAATAATGTCAAGCCCAATTAAATCACCCATGAACGTTCATTTCATTTATTCTTTACATTTCAGGGAAATAAATTTTTAAAGAAGGCTTCCGAGAACAATGCTTAAACACAGCCAGGCATAAACAAAGCCAGCCTGCTTCAGGAGTCAGAAGCAGAAGGGGTGGCAAGAGGAAAGCCAGCCTGGGATAGACAGCAAGCCGAGGGAGGGAGGGACGGAGGGAGGGAGGGAGGGAGGGAGGGAGGGAGGGAGGGAGGGAGGGAGGGAGGGAGGGAGGGAGGGAGGGAGGGAGGGAGGGAGGGAGGGAGGGAGAAAAACTTTTTTGGACCATATAAATATTGTAGCTAACCAGATGGTGGCTTGTTTTCATTTCACCCCCTCCCCACCCCTAGACGATTGTGTGTGAAACCCCCACACCCGCGCAGCACTCATCAAAGCTCTATTGAAAGAGATGGCTGTGTGAATTTATTGGAAACCAAAGAAATCACTACAGAAAGTCTCTAAAACCCCAAGATAATCCTGTAGGCTGACCACTGTCAAGTTCTGAATACTAAAACATGCCAATCCAAATTTAGACACAGCTACAGTATTTTTAGTTACAATGGAATGTGTCACAGGGCAGATCCTGTACCTCTAATGCATAAATATGAAAGGAAATCTAGTTTTCAACCTCATACTCCCACTAAAACAACTTGCAATCAATTAAGTGTTGTCAGCAGCAAAACTCAATTTTCTCCCCTGCCTGTGGAGGTGAGGGCAGAGAACAGATTGATAATCCCCATAGAGAGCGTGCCTAAGTGTTTCTAAGCAACCTCGCCCCATCATCTTCTCTGACAAAAACAAGGGAAGGAGTCAGAACCGCAGGCTGGGAGAGCTCTGAATACTAATGCTAGGCAAGGAGGAGAAAAACTCAGGAGCAGGTTCTAGCTGTAAATAAATTCTAATTAAAATGTAGAACGCAGCCCATGCAGCTGAACCCAAGCCTACACACGGAGCTTCAGGAAGACTGTCCATTAATTCACCTGTGCAGTTTACCAAATGACTCGTGTGTGTCTGCAGGAAATGACTTGGGAGGAAAATAATCTTCCAAATGTCCACTTATTTGCTCTGGAATTTACTTAATGCTCTCTGGAACGCGTAGCCCAACTGCATCCTGAAGTCGGAGCCTCGGCCTGCCACACATTGGAGAGGGCTTCCCTCCCAGCCCCGCTTCCTGCTCTAGCAAAGTGAACGGCATGCCACTCCTCGGTCTGGAAAGCCAAAAGGAGTAGTCACTGTTCCAATTAAAACCCACAAAGCTACTGACAAGGAATATATACTTTCTCCTTACATCATCATCAGTATCACATATTAATAAACCAATTTATTCAATGAATTTACATTTTATGTAATTGATAGTACAATGAACTTTCTATAAACAGTCGTCCCCCCCCCCTTGAATACTTCAGTAACTTCAATAGAAGTATTTCAAGAAGAATAAAATGATGCCAATTACATCCAAAACACAGCAAAAAAAAAAAATGGGGGGGTGGGGGGCAGTACTGGAGTTTGAACTGGGGGGCTCACACTTGCTAAGCAGGTGTTCTACCACTTGAGCCATACCTCCAGTTCTTCTTCCTTTAGTTGTTTTGTGGACAGGGTCTTATTTTAATATGCAGGCCAACCTGGACCTCAATTATTCTATTTATACTTCTGCAGCTTAGAAGATAGGTACATATCACCCTACCCAGATTCTATTGGCTGAGATGAGGCCTCAAAAAATTATTTTGCCTGGTCTGTCTTTTAAATATGATTCGCATATTCTCTCTCTCTCTCTCAAACAGATAGATTTACCAGATTTGGTCTCAAAAATCTTATTTTGAAACATTGTTTTTAATTCAAGCATTCTGGGTGCACTGAAAGCTATTGTGTTGGGGGAAATTCCACAGTTTTTAAGTAAATAAGCTATAATAAGACTCCCAGTAATAACTGGGTTAAATCCTTATCTCTTATTTTAAGATTTCCTGAAACATGTCATTTCTCTTAAAGCCAGTGAGAAGCTATTTCCATTCCAGCAAATAATGAATTCTTAAAGACTGTTGAACAACAGCAAGAGCAACCAAAGTTTATGAGGAACACTCAATGTGCCCTGCACTCTTGCTTATCATTTATATATATTTCCTTTTTTTCTTTAACCATGACAATTCTAAGTTCTAACAGCCCTTACTCTCTGAAGAAACTGAGGCTGAAAGTGGTTACACATACCACAGGAGCAAGCGGCTCAAATCTAGCCCTGGCTACAGAGACACAGAAAACCCTATCACATCACAGTCAATGCCTCTACCTTCTCAAGCGATCATCCCGGGGATAAATGATGTTCTCTTTCATTTCAAAAGTAACATTATTACCAGTCTCCCCAGTAACATAGACATTTGTATGCATGACATTTTTAGTCAGATTTGTTTTCGTTCTAGGTCAGTTCAGCTTGGATTTATAGTATTCTAGGGAGAGGTGCTGAGGGTAAAGAAAGGGAAAAGAAGAAAATTATGTGCTAGTTCAATGATAGAACACTTTTCTAGGAGGAGCAAGGGAGGAACAAGGGGGGAGGAGGAGGAAAAGGGGGGAGATGGGGGAGGAGGGGGAGATGGGGGAGGAGGGGGGGAGGGAGGGGAAGGGGGAGGAGGAGGGGGGGAGGAGGAGGAAAAAGCTGTGGAAAATAATGAAACCATTGCACCAGTCCCCTGTGCTCTGAACCCCACCATCTCCAAACTCACTTCCAGTTCTGCTGTCAGGTGAATCCATCAGCCACTGTGCCTCCCTACTATCTGTACCATGTAACCTCAGTTTCCTGATCTATGAAATGAGAGTGTTTTTGTAAAGATAAAGTGGGGGGAAATGCATAAGTTCACAGACGGAAAATAAGCACTAAATATCAGCTATTATTTCCACTATAGAAAATAATTTCAATCTCCAAATTAGAAGATTCTCAATAGAATCTCAAAAGGTACTCTAATCTGATTGCAGCAAACTGGGAAATACAACTTCTTTGTTGACGGCTGTCTATTTCTCCATGCTTTTCACTGTCACAGCTGTTGTCCTCGCTTGGTATCACTCACGTTCACACTTTTGAGCTTGAAATTATGATTAAGCTTGAACACACACAGACTTCTATCTTAATCCAAAGAGCAGATAAAGACTTCAACAAGGAAGCCACATGCACACATAACATACCTCAGAAGGAAGCTTCTGCAACCTCCTACAACAAAACATGGACTGTGTGAACACAAATAAAAATGTAATGCTATATATACATGTAATGAAATGTAACGCTATGACATGACTCACGAGGTGTCTTCTTTACCTTGTCTGACTTAAGTGACCCAACACGTGTATCATTTAATTTCTAAAAGAACATAGTAAGGGTAGAGAATATTTATTTCACAAAATACAGTTATAACAGGCTGAAAATGAGTTCACAACTCCGATTTCAAAATAAATATCCAATGACAAATATGTCTCTTGTTTTGTTTTGTTTTAGTAACAGTCCTGGGGCTTGAACTCATGACCTGGGTGCTGTCCCTGAGCTTTGTCGTTCAAAGCTAGAGCCACAGCTCTGCTTCCAGCTTTTTTTTTTATTTAATTTTATTGTGAAGGTGATATACAGAGGGATCACAGTTATATACGGAAGGTAGTATTTTTTGTCCTACTTGTTACCTCCTCCCTCTTTTTTCTCCCAGTTCTCCCCCATCCCCGACCACCAGCCCCGAGATGTACAGTTAACTTCGAATATATTGCCTTGTGAGTATTGCTGTTGTATTGGTTCACCCTTTATCCTTTGTCTCACCATTTTGATGTTCCCTAATACAGCTAAACATGTATACAATACCCAGGTACCAAAACCAAATACAGTGGCAACAGGGGAAAAACCATAGGAAAGAGAAATGCAAGAAAAAAGACACAATTTCACATTATACGTGAAAAATAATGTATAATGAAAAACCTCTTGTTTCCAGATCTTGGAGTTCATTTTGCTCTAGCCTCATCTGATATGATCATATGTACATAGCTATTGAGTTAATACACAATGGAACTCTATGCTTCCCTCAGAAAGAATGGCATTGCCCCATTCATAAGGAAATGGAAAGACTTGGAAAAGAAATCATATTAAGTAATGTGAGCCAGACCCAAAGAAAGACAGATGCCGTGGTTTCCCTCATTGGTAATAATTAGTATGTGTCTAGGGTAGTCCTAGCAGAGGATCACAATACTTCCACCATTTTGGTAGTTAACTGGATTTAAGGGTCTCACAGACTTTCCTGCTTAGGCTGGCTTTGAATTATGGTTCCTCACTATCAAGGATTATAGGCATGAGGCACCGGCACAGTGAAATATTTCTTGATTTAAGATCCTTTTAGAACTGATAACTGGGCTGGGGATGTAACATGATAGAAGAGCATGTGCCTAGTGTCCATACGGCCCTGAGCTCAATCCCATCAACGCGTACACACACACTCACACACAGACAAGCACGCATGCACACACACTGTTGTTTAAATTAAACATACTTAAATGTTTAAATATAACTTTATATATATGACATTCTTGGGAAAGTATAATTAGAAATTGTTGCAAGTTATTAGGGGGGAAAAGACATTATACTGAATTAGAAATTTGGAGAAAGAGACAAAAACAGTGTTTTAACGCAACTCCTGATTTTTAAACTGGAGTGTTACAATGACCTTGAAGGACACAGCAATGACCTGATTTTAAGAATCACATGTCTCGTGCTGGGGAAGGAACTCAGTGGTAGAATACTTGCTTCCTATATTTAAGGCAGAGAATCAATCCTTAGCAGCACACACACACACAAAAAAAAGTCATAAATCTACAACTTTGAGAAAACCAGAATTTGTTCTTCGGTGTAGAGCCAGCCAGATGAGAAATTACCCATGCTAAGAGCCATGAGAAGCAGTGGGGTAATGGGAGGATCTTGCTGATTCTGGTAAGAAGCAGAATCTCACATCGACTACATCGTGGGCAATCCTGCTGGTACCTACAATCCTCTATTTAGCATGCCTGACAACGGAAACACGCATGAGTTGATTCATTGGCTAACTGAAGGCATTCTTTATATCACAGCAAGCTGTTTTCACATTAGCTCCTCAGCTAAAGGAATATAAAGAATAGAAAGCTGATACCAACTATTTAAAAATTTACACCAAGAACCAAGGAATTCCCTGGTAGAAATATAAAGACTTGCTGGAAGTTTCATTATGTGAATTTATTGCCAATTCAGTCACCTTAAAAGTTATGCTATAAAACATACTGTCCTTTGCTGCTCCAAGTAACATTTGAAGAAAGTAATAAATTCCTTAAGACCATTGCTGGAATGTTCTTTCATTCTCTAAAGAAAAATCTTAAGACTGTTAAAGAAGTATGAATTGGAATTTTGCCCATTATTTTCCAAGCAATTATTAGTTACATTAAAAGGAGGAGGGAAATCACATTAAAAAAAAAAAACTATTCTAGCCTCAAGCTGCTTATATTTCCTCTTGTAGACTTGGGAAATAATGAGGAGATCAGAAGCAGAAGTGAAATCTAGGACTAGGATTACTGGTTAGAAAATGACTTGAGGGGGCTGGGAATGCGGCTTAGTGGTAAAGTGCTTGCCTGGCATGCACGAAGCCCTGGGTTCGATTCCTCAGCACCACATAAACAGAAAAGGCTGGAAGTGGCGCTGTGGCTAAAGAGATAGAGTGCTAGCCTTGAGCAAAAAGAAGCCAGAGACCCCTGAGTTCAAGCCCCAGGACCAGTAAAAAAAGAAAGGGAAGGAGGGAAGAGGAGGGAAGGGGAGGGGAGGGGAAGGGAGGGGAGGGAAGAGGAGAGGAGGGGAGAGGAGGGGAGGGGAGGGGAGGGCAGGGGAGGGGAGGGGAGGGGAGGGGAGGGGAGGGGAGGGGAGGGGAGGGGAGGGGAGGGGAGGGGAGGGGAGGGGGAATTGAGGATGAATTGTCAGAGGGAGGTTGGGGCAAACATAGTCATACTACTCATAGAAATGGAACCAGGTAACTTGAAGGGATGCATGGAGTTGGAAGTGAGGGAAGAGAATGAAAAGAAGGAGTGGCTGTGATCAGGATGTATTGTACTCACAAATCCTCATGTTCAGTTGAAGCTCTTTTTTATAACCGCTTAAAGATGAAAAAATATTTTTTAAAAGAAAGTAAGTATGCGCTCTCCAATGCCCTTCCTGTATCCTCTGTGTGTGTATGTGTATGCAAGTGAGTGTGTGTGAAGAGTTATTTGGCCGCAAAATCTGAATCATTATTATCTGAGTATTAACTTCTTATTATAGAAACAGAGCCCCAAAAGCAATGAACTGATTGGCTGAACCCTCCCACTGATGTGCTGTGCAAAGCGCTCTATGAGACAGACCAAGCAGCGCAGCAACACTCATTTCTCCCAGTGAGTAAGCCTGGCTTTTAGCACAATAGTCACAGGGCCCCACCCCCACCCCCAACAGTGTGTTCACATTAGCTCTACAGCTAGAAGGAGCTAACCGCAGGAGAGGTGATGATACACGCATTCCAAAAGGGTAACCCAGCAGCCTCCTTCCTTCCTGTCTACCTGTTCCGTGAACTTGCTGCCCGAAGCTCAGTAGCCACCTTGAGCCGTGACGGGATGTGCCAGGCGACAATCCAGTGCTGGGCTAGGACAGGTGCCACCCGAGGCCACACCCAACTCAGCTTCGTTTACACAGGGCCCGACTTACACTGTGTTGAGAGTAGGATGGAATTATCTATCACCATACCTAACTAGTTAGAAGTAAAATACATGGGAAAATTCCTGCACACTTAATAAGCATAACTGTGACAAGAAAGATACAGACCTTAGTTTCAAATGTGATGAGATCTAAAGCACGCTTAAGTATCTGCCAATAAAACAATAAATCGCTGAGAAGGAAAAAGAAAAACTAAGTTATTCTTACAATAATGGAACGTTTAAGCGCTCTTTTCTTTAAAACTATCATGAAAGCTCCTACTCTAGGTAACAGGCCCTTCGAAGCACATGTGGCTGGATTTGGTTTTGATTTTTGTTTTGCAGCCCTGTAGAAGTGGGGGGAAGGCTGCTATTGAGATCATTTCGGGTGTAATTTTCATTATTTAAAACCCAGCCTCTTCTTTTTCTGTGCCCTCTGAATGTCCCATGAAACCATTAATCAGTCCAGTCTTCTAAATTAAGGAAATGGAACTCAAATCAATCTGCTTTTAGACAGAGTTAAGAAACAGACATTAAAAAACATAATTAAGAAATCTTATCTTCCAGAGGTTACTGCACAAATGAAATATGAGAATATGTGAATCTACTTTCTAAAAACTAGTGCACAATACAAATGATGTTAGTATTGATTCTATGTTAAACTAATCAAGATAGGAAAACAGACCATTCCCCCTGCCAGAAGCAGAAGTTCTTACAATTTTCTACCACTTTAATACTCTAAAATTCTCTTTTAAAAAGATATTTTTAAAAAATCAACATAAATTAGAGACTACTTTTAATTCCTTTATCTTCACTTATTTACTATAAACAGCAATACGATATAAATCAATCACACTGAATGGCAAATTCTTAGTATCAAGACAACAAAACCCATACCTGACACATGAATTTAAATATGTTGAAGCTATCTGATATTTTCTATTGATTTTCTTTTATAACTGTTATTACTTCTTGGTCCAAATTGGACAAAAAGCATTTGCAGACACAAGACTTTAAGTCAAAAGAGTAGCCCATCCGTATTGCTTTAGGGATTGAAATCTTATCTTCCTCTTTATCCTTGAAGACATATCCCTAACAGCTTCCCAAAATGAAGATTGGCCAGGAACAGGTGGCTCACGCCTGTAAGCCTACTCAGAAAGCTGCTGAGGATCGCAGTTCGAATCCAGTCCAGGCACAAGTCTGTGAGAGTCTCATCTCCAGTAAACCACTCACAAAAAGTGGAAGTGGTGCTGTGGCTCAAGTGGTAGAGTGCTAGCCTTGAGTACAGAGAGGCTCAGGAACAGAGCCCAGGCGCTGAGAACCGAAATAAATACATAAAATGTCAAAAGTAAAATAAAATGAAGACTGATGTATAGCACTCCAGTGCTAAGGTCTTCCTAATGCACTAAGCCCATAAGTTCCCAAGACCACCCCAGTTTCCCCCATCTATAACATCTGATCACATGTTGCAACTTTTCCGAGCCTAAGTCTACCCGTGTAAAACAAGGACAACACCTCAAGTACTTTTCATAGATTTCCAGTGCTAGAGATCTTTGAACTTGCTTCCTTCATCTCTTGTCAAAAAGGTGAGGTCAGTTCCTTGAGGAAGAGACATATGGCAATTCAGTCCATCAAAAGGTTGAGAGTCCTAAAATTCTCACCAGAAAAATGATACCTGACTCAGCCATGTTATAGGTGTCGCTACAACATGTCTTATTCTTTAATTTTTTTTTCTCATTTGAAAGATGCCGCCTTTGAAAAGTTCCAAGAACTTCTTAGAGCTAAGGATGGCTGATAACTGATTCAAGCTGAGCAGATAAAATGTATAGCAGCAGACTAAAAAAACCGTTGGATTTCCTTCTATTATATCATCTAAAGAGTAAGCTAATTGTACTTCAGGTTCCTAATTCACGAAACAATTAACTGTGATTACCACCTCTTAACACAGTTACTAGCTCATTAGACTGTAACCCTCCTTGATCACAAGAATTTAGTAATTTTTTTCCAAAGACATCTTTTCACCGTTTTCTGTTTATTAAATGTGCATTGTGGCCCTTTTGCTTTATTCTAACACTATTTTAAAAGGAGGAGGGGGAGGAGAGACCCATTCAAAACTACCATTCACTATTATTTGTAGGTTTCATTAATACATGGCTTAGCTAATTCTTTGTAATCATTAGAGAAAATATACACATTATCCTGTGGTTCTCTTCAATTTGGAAAGTTTGCAATAATCACTACCTCTGGGACAGTTTATTACACATTTACCATTCCTTTATCTAATTCAGTTAATTTGGCATGTAAGATTTCAAAAGTATTGTGTCCTCAAAATCATGAAATCTAACAGCTACAGCCCTTTTTTAATCAAGTAATTCTATAAAGCTATCAAGGAAAGCAATCAGGTTTTTGTATGATGATTAGTACTTTAAAGTCTTTAGTCCTGCTTCCATTATTTTATAGATGTTTACACATTCTTGCTAATGTTTATTTCATCAGGCTATTAGGAACTGAAATTAAACTAACTGGATGCTAATTTTTCTTTTTAAAAACAATCCACTATATTTTGTCTGCTAACTCTTCGGTATTCCTAATAGTAAGGCCCACTGGTTTTTTGGGTTTTTTTTCTGATGTTTACTTTCTTAGAAAAACTCTGGAAGCCTACAAGAGCACCTACTCAGGAAAGGGGAAGGATGGTAATTAATATGTGGATGTGACTTCAGAGATCTCAGGGCATTTACCATTTAGATGGTTCTGCCTTCAAAACAGAAGGATTTTACTTTCAGTGAAATTCCATAATGTTATATTTTATGTAATATTTTAAAGGTATAAATTTTGTTGTCTGTGTAAAAATCAAGGAGAGAAGTCAACTGTATAAGAATGCATAAGATGCAAAACCTAATAATAATGATTGAAACAGTACAAGAAATGTATCCAATGCCTAACGTATGAAACTGTAACCTCTCTGTACATCAGTTTTATAATAAAAACTTAAAAAGAAAAAAAATAATAATGATTGACTTCAATGAAGGAAGCAAAATGGCTTCGGAAATAGTGTTGTCATTTACACATTTTCAATTCAAGTTAGCAACTTAGAACTAAAAAGAATCAGAGTCCTCCACAAGAAGTTTATTGACTTAATGTGAACCTGTCCCCCACTTAATTCCACTGCTGAATATCCATGGGAAGAAAATGGACTCGTCATATAAAGTAACTACTTCTACTCTAGTGCAGATTAGTTTTTAGCCTTGACTAATAGAATTAGGACACCTGGAAATAAGGATATAAGAATCAAGAAAAGTTATATTCCTACGGAAATCTGATTTGATTTCCTCTGAATACCTCAGGATTAAAGGAATTCAGTAGCAAGGATTTGGAAAACCACCAGCAGACAGTGTGACAGAATAGTTGGCGAGAGCGTCACCATATTCGCTATGCCTGAAGTTTCTCCTTGGGCTAACGTTAAATGGAAAACATTTTCTTTGCTTCCAGAATTATAAAACTTATATACAGCTAGAAAATGTTATACAATTATTAGGCACAGGAAAAATGAAAGACAGGCATCAGAGTATGTGATTTTTGTACAGATCCACTGACATTTCTGCGTGTATATATATCCAAGCATTTTATAATCAACTTCTATATTATTATGACTGTTCATCTCTGAAAAAGAGATTCGATTTGCTCCCAGAGCTAAACACTGCCATTAAAAAGCAAGCAGACACAGTGTTATCTCAAGGGCAAAAAGGAGTAAATCATCCCTGGGCAGAGGAACTCATGTGTGTTGTCTAGAGTTCTTTGGAACATCTCAAAAGAATGAATGCTAAATATTATAACAAGTAAAGTGCTAATGGGAATCGTCTTATTCACAGACACACTAGAGTGTCAACAGCAATTTGCTTTGGCTGATTTACTTACTGCAATAGAGACTGTCCTGTGTTTTGGCTTTTGAACAAATATGATGAAAATCATGAGTAATCAGAACTATTAAGGACTTTTGTCACTGGTCATAAAAGTAATCATGTTAGAAATCAGAGTACATCTCTGAAATCACTTCCATTAACCCTCTGATTCTCTACTGTGGGCCATCTCTGCTACCAGTAACACCAGTTTGCTGGTCTCAAACTTGCAATCATTTGGGACAAAGGATCCCCATTTTCATTCGCACTTGGACCTGGAAAATCATGCCATCTATTCTGACCCTGCGGTCGAGGTGTGGTCTGGGAACCCACAGCACTAGTACCCCTGGAAGAACTCGGATTCTCAAGCTCCACCCAGGACTTCCTGATCAGAGGCTATACCTCACAAGGTCCCTGGGATGTGGCTAGCAGCAGGCTGAACTGGAACAGAAGCACTGCTTCACCGAGCTGATTCTACAGTAAAAGTGACATGCTGGTGGAGAACTGACAAAAAGCTAAAAAGCCAAGCAACTTGTAAGAGTAAGTGGTATGTTTTACAGAAATCAAATTAAGGACTTTGGTTCATCAGAACTACCATCCTGCCCTTAAATTTCAAGAGCTTCCTAATAACTTTTAATTCACCTTTTCATGGGCTGAACTATATGTGATCCCCCAACACTAAGTTCTTATGTTAAAATTCTACTCCATATTACCCCAGAATGTATCTATACTTAGGGATAGGACCTTTCAGTGAAAATAAGCTCATTAGGGTGTTGGTTTAATATGACTTGAGGTCCTTATAAAAAAGAGGATATTTAGATACAGACACAGGCAGAAGGAAGCTATTTACAAGCCAGAGAGAAAGAGAGGGCGATTTCAGAAGACACCAATACTGTCAACCACTTTGATCTTGGATTTCTAGAATATCCAAAATTATGAGAAAATAACTTTTTGTTGTTTAAGCCACCCAGACTTTGACACTTTGCTACAGCAACCTTAACCTAATTGATACAAGAATATTGCAAATATAATCAACGTATATTAAAGTATAGATTTTTTCCAGTTTCTGACAAAATCTAATGCATCATGCCACAAAAGTTGTAAGGGAATGGTGAGACAAAGAAAGTAATCAAAGGTTTCTTTTTAAAAAATTCTTTAACCTTACATCGAAATATACAAGTACTTCTAAAGGCCAAAAAAAAAAAAAAAACCCAAAAGATCAGCAATACATAATATTACTCATGATACAAGAACATTCCAGCTAAAAGGATAGGAAAATGACAAACCACTCATCTTAAGATGGCCCAAAACTGGTTAGCTCTATTTTTTAACTTTTTTATACAAAGATGGTGAAGATCACACAACTACAATCATTTCACAGATGCCATTTACTATTATGACTCTGAGTTGCAGTACCGTGGATACAATTAGACCTAGTATGAAAAGTGACCACAGTTGTCCATTTTGAAGTCTCTTCTCATTTACTGCAGACGGACAGTGAACAGATGAGGGCTATTCATTCATCACTGTGCAAACCTAATTTAAAATTAGTGCTAAAAGAAAAGCAAGACTCAACATGTCCATGCAATAAATCCTAGAAATTATGACAAATCCAATGTGACTCTGCATTCACTTTCTGTTCAGAACATATGTGATATTGTGTCTGGATGACTACTTTTGCTTTCCCCTGGTTCCCAATTTACCCCCTTGGAGGAGGAGAAAGAGAAAAGATATGAACATTTATTTGAAAATTGTGACGATACATAATCCCTACCTGTATTTTCACTGACTCACAGTGCAATTCTGCTACTTATTATTTTTCAGTTGGGGGTAGGAAGACTTGGAAACTGGGCTAGAGAAAGCAAAGGAAACACTTGCTTCTGAGCTTTGTGTTTGTCAGAGAAGAGGCTGTTTGCAAGAGAACTGTTTTGTTTTGTTCTGTTTTTTCTTGCTGTCAGCTACACATCTTTGTCCAGCATGGGTTGAAAACAGAACTGTTTGCAAACAGAATTGCTTCCAAAATGATTCCCAGAAGCAGACACTGTGGCTGAACGTGGCTGAACAACGCAAATACGTGTGTCCCTCGGAACATCCGCCGTGGAAATTCTATGTATGAGAGGACACCTTATAAACACCATTTTCTGGAACAGCTGCATGAGGGTAAATAAAGCTTCTTTTTTTTTTTAAGTCATTCTGATTTCTTTATCTTGTGCTAGTTCTGAGCTTAAACAAAGGGGCTCTCCTTCAGCTTTTGGCTTACCACTTAAGCCATGCCTCCAGCTCCAGCTTTTTGCTGGTGACTTGCCATGAAGAGTCTCAGATTTGTCTTCCAGGCTGGTTTTGAACCACAACCCCCAGACCTCAGCTCCCTGATTCTGTCCTTACTGTGGTCAGGTATTAAATCCCCCACCCCCTTTCCTCCTTCTATCTCTGTGGATGGGAACGGGGAAGGTTAAGAGAAAATCAGTCCACACACACTTTTGCCATGACCCAGAGGCCACACTTACATCCCGCCATAAAAATATTCTTGAAAGGCTCTTAAAATTCAATGAATAATGTATTGAATGTTACTTTGTACTAGATACATAAAACAGTGAATGATCTACCATGACAAATACAGACAAACTATACTAGCATTCACAAGCCATACCTAATAAATATTTATGGTATAGAATGTATATCTTTTTTTGGGGGGTGGGGCAAAGGAGTCTTTATTAACACACATACAGGAAGCAAAGCATGGCTTAGAATGTATATCATTTTTATCACCTATTTTTATTAACTGTCATGTGTGTATATGTACTCATGGCTACATGTGCACGTGTGTGCGCGCACACGCACGCACACGCACACACACACACACACCTGCCAGCACTGAAACCTATAAATCACTGAATATCTCAGAACTATTAGAAAACACTAATTCACTTCCTCAAGCTAAATTACATTTCACAATTTCCATCAATGGACTTGAATAGAACCTTAAGATGATTAATGGTTTATCAGAAATTACTCAGACGGGGGAACAGGGAGCCTGCCACTTCAAATTTAGTGTTAGCTCAGTACCACCAACTAAGTAAAGACCTGAGGTATCATTAGATAGAGCATTATGAGTTAAATTCAGTAGTAAAAACTTTGAAAATTTAACTTATTTAGGAATTCATTCGTGTTATTCAAGACTTGATGTGGCTCTCCTCCAGGAAACTAGAGATTTTTGAGAAGGCTTGGAAATCTCCCTATTAAAAGACAGCTGGACATCAGTGGCTCACATCTGTAATCCTAGCTACTCTCAAGAGGGGCAGAAAAGTCCATGAGACTTCCATTGCCAAGTAGCCCACCAAAAAGCCAGACTGGAAGCCGTGGCTCAAGTGGTAAAGCATCAGCCTTGAGCAAAACTATCTAAGGGACAGTTGCCTAGGAGCCAAGCTGAAGCTCCAGTACAGGAAGAAAAAAAAAAGTGAGATCTAGGATTCGATCTTAGTTTTAGCAGTTTTCATATGATGAATCTTGGTGGGACTCTTTAGTTTGCCCTTGTGACGGACAGCGGACGGCTGCTGCCCTCCTAAACAAGCCGGCACGCTATGAAACACACAGCTCACAGCTACGCAAGGGGCACTATTAAGCTCATTAGTAATGTGCTCATGAAATACACAGAAAATAAAGCTGGAGTTCTGCAGTCTAGAAACACGTTAGAACGTCTGTCAGGGGGCTGGCCTAGTGGCAAGAGTGCTTGCCTCGTATACATGAGGCCCTGGGTTCGATTCCCCAGCACCACATATACAGAAAATGGCCAGAAGTGGCGCTGTGGCTCAAATGGCAGAGTGCTAGCCTTGAGCAAGAAGCCAGGGACAGTGCTCAGGCCCTGAGTCCAAGCCCCAGGACTGGCAAAAAAAAAAAAAAAAAACGTCTGTCAGGGTAGAAATCAAGACACTGCCAGTAGTAGGAGCTGCTGCCTGCAGTCCTAGTCACCGAGAAGGCTCAGGGTCAGGGTTCGGTGCAGCTGCGAAGCTCGGGAGACACTCATCTCAACCAACAGTTTCACGAGCCAGGCACCTCAGCTACGAGAGAAGCTGAGGCTCCGCCACAGTCCAGATCAAACAAGAAGAAAAAAGGCTCCAGGGCAGGCATGGCACTGCGACAGGAAGCAGACCATGACGAACCACTGTCCGGTCATGGGACTGCGCGACAAAGGATGGGAAGTCCCTGCCTCGCAAGCACGACGCCCCCAGTTCAAATCCCAATCCTGGCCCCCCAAAATAACTTCTAAATCTAAAGCCAGGTTAATCCCCAAAGGACTTTGCAAAGCCTAACACTATCAAGTGGGTCAGTTTCGAATTAACCGCAGTGTTTCTTCTTACCTATCTTCACGTGGATCCCCCCCAAAAAAAGCATTCCACTGCCAATTCCAGTGATGCTTTCCAGTCTTCCTCACCAGAGAATTCCTTTTTCCCATTCTTGCTACAAACGCCAAGGAACTGAAGAAGAAAAGTACTTAAATTTCACCCTAGTGTAGCATTCCAGTTTACAAGTGGCAGTGGATACCCCGTCACTCTTTAAAACACATCCTACTCCTATGCCAAAGCACGAGTTACATATGAGAGACGCACTGCGGATCACATGTATCAGTACAGTCTGGCTTTTCACTCTTAGAAAATGTGTTTACTTGGCTGCACACAACTGTTAGAGCTGTTCCTTCTACCCACAAGTGTTTGCAGGCCTGTAGTGAACACTATCGTGCACCCCAGGTATCTAATCCAGCTCTAAACCCCGGGAAGATGAAGAAGGAAGACGGGGAGAAGTTCTAGGGAGTTGTATATGCCTTCATATAGCAGGCTTTTAATTTTTACTATTGTTTCTAAGTCTTAAATTTAGAGAGAGATTGGGCAAGAGAAGAGGGCTTTAAGGAGCTTTCGGTACATAGGAAATGGTCCCCCGCTGAAGAGTGTAAATAGAGGAAGAGTAACTTGCTACCCCAGAGCTGAAGCTGGTCCAAAGACCTACTTTATCAAAGAAAACACTGAAGACTCGGGGTTCCAAAGACAATGGTGAAGAGACAGGCCCTGGAAGGCTACGGTGGCGCTGGGCAGAAGTTCGTTGCCGACAGGGCTCATCCCAAACACAGAAGAATGAGAACAGCTGGGGAGGGTTTGTGTGCTCAGCCGCACTGGATTTGTGGTGATCCAAGGACAAGGGTGACAACAGCTGTCTAGAGAACTACTACACACAACGGATGCCGTAACTCTACCTCCGCTTAGCTACTCTGCCCTTCCACCACTACCACAAATAGTGTAATGGCTTTTCCTTGGCTTTTGTTCCTGTTTTTATTGCCAGGCTGGGGACCGAACTTAGCTCATGCGAGACAAATGCTCTGCCACTGAGCTACCACCCTACTCTTTTTGTTTTCTTTATACAAAATACAATGTTGAATTACAGTTAGATAAAATATACTGAAATATGTATCATATACTTATATGTGATACTCCTAAATAGATGATTTTCCTCGGTAAAATTATGTGAGACCATTTGGGGGTTGGGGGGGGGGGGAATGTCACTTTACTATCAGGTAAATCCTTGTATGTGAAGAAAAATAAGAGTTAAGGGCTAGGAATATGGCCTAGGGGCAAGAGTGCTTGACTCGTATACATGAAGCCCTGGGTTCAATTCCCCAGCACCACATATATAAAAAACGACCAGAAGTGGCGCTGCGGCTCAAATGGCAGAGTGCTAGCCTTGAGCAAAAAGAAGCCAGAGACAGTGCTCAGGCCCTGAGTCTAAGCTCCAGGACTGGCCAAAAAAAAAAAAAAAAAAAAGTTAAGTGTATGAGTTGGAAGTGAATATGGAGGGAATTGGTGTGCATACCTGGAGAGAAGAACAGAGCAAGTCCCTGGTCTTAACATTTCATTTTTAAACTGATGCATCAGTTTAACATCAGTAGAGTATGTACTTATGACATACACATGCACACACACACTTGGCATGTGACAGGCCTTTGTACAGATTATCTTAATACTCTTTATAGATGCTACTTTTCTAACTTTCAGCTCTACAATTGAAGAGAAGGCTAAAATTCAAGCTTTGGTTTATAAAACATCTCTCTACTATAACCTGTTCATGAAAATAGATTAAAACCCGATTTTAACTGGATACTGGGGACAGAACCCAGACCTAAAGCATACTAGGCAGAGGCCCTGGGGTTTGTTATATCCTTTGTTTTTCACATAGGATCTCACTGACTTTGCCTCCGCCAACCTCAAGACATTCTCCTCCTCAACCATAGCGTATGCGGGGATTGCAGGCAGACACCCGCACACCCAGCTTCTTACAACCGCGCTGAGACTCAACGGGATTCACAAAGAAGCCTTGATTTTATTTTTTATTTTTATATTATATTTAGTTGGAGAAGGGGGTTCCCATTCAGATTTTTTGAGGGAACAGATGATGCTATGCAGAAGGAAATGTATTTATTACCTGATGGATATAAAGGTATATCACTTCTCAAACCACAAGAAAGTAAACTGGAATACTCCCTGGTTTCATAACCAAGACAGGGCCACACAGATTATCATAGCATTCATCTCCTAGCCAGTGGGCCAGGCATGAGAAAGACACGAATTCTAAATGTCAGGACGAAGAAATGCTCGTTTACAGAAGAAAAAAAAAAAAAGCAGAGTATCTAGAAAAAAAATGAGTCAGCTCTATTATGAGGGAAGCAATGGAGAGAAGAACACCAGTATGTTTGCCAGAAGATTTGTTCAAGAACACTCATAGAAGAAGACATGCTCGGAATAAGAGATTAAACCAAAGCCAGGGCTACCCCCGACACGGGAAAAGGGGACACAGGGTAGAATTTCACAACCATTTTTAAAAGCTGACACTATGTCCCCTTTTTTTTGCCATTTTCACCACGCACTGGAAATTTCTAGCAATGTCAATGATAACGATGGTTTTCCCTCTCAGGGGGAAAAAGATTTGTTTATTGGCCTAAATTAAAAACAATTGTTGTTGTTACTGTCACATTTTACTTTTACTTAATTTGAAATAGAAATGGGTATTTTGTTAATTATGCTTTTGTTAACACTGTTTTCTATATGGAAATTAATTCAGAGTACTCCTACACAGCACCCCAAGCCCCGCTCATACAAACGCATGGTAAGAAAGTTCCTCAAAGCTCAGAAACACGCACGTCTGTCCCGGGAACGGTCTGCTTCTCCCTCCCCGCTGGTACCACCCATTCCTTCCACAGCATCAGCAGGTTTGAACTTAGAAGTGATTGCAATGGGAAAGAAACACAACTGTTGCCGTTCCGTAATTTCAGGTGAGCCCTTGGACTTCGTATTGGTGCTTGTCATCTCTCAGCTGTGGGGACATCATTTAAAATTCACTGGAATGACCTCCTCAAAAAACAAACCCATTGTGGAACTTCAATGTACCACGATAGGGGATTTTTATGAATCTTTTACAAAATTATACCACTTTTCCTAACTACTCTGCTTTCCTAACAACATCCACTACGAGAGAGGTTGTTGCTTTAAGTGAAAAAATGATTATAAAATTAAAATGATACGAAAGGAATGTACTTTTGCTGACCTATGAACAAGAGACAAATTAGTCAGGCTCTCCAGCCCACTGGACGCAAATACATGGCACAAATTGTCCGTCATAAATTTGGTGAGAGGACAATGTTGCTATACATTACTGAAAAATGCACAGAATATCTAATATACGGACAACTATGCGTGTTTCGCTTGGGCTTGAACTCATGCTCTAGCTTGGCTTTTCCACTCAAGGCTTGTGCTCCACCCCTTGAGTCACACCTCCCCTACGCCTCTTTACTGGTTCACTGCAGATAAAAGTCTCATGAACTTTCCTGCCTGGGCTGGCTTCAAACCATGATCCTTAAATCTCAGCCTTCTGAGTAGCTAGAATTACAGGCTAGACACACCCGCATCTACCTATTTTTCACTTTTCAAAACAAAACAGTAACCTTAAATGTAACTAGAAGCTATTAATCCATTAATTTAATCCTTTCTGTACAGTAATATTTCATTTAAGCGACATGATTAATATTAGAGACTCATTAAAGAAAAACCTGTATTGGATTTCTTTTCTGATGATAACTATTGTGTTTTCTGTCATAATTATTAATGGGAATAATTTTGTTGTGTAGTAGTGTACTGTGAATATAATCCATGCTAGGAGTCAAATGCATTAGCTATGCCACTGATAGGAAACAACAGAGCGATACACACTAGACGTGTTTTTCAAAGTACAGCATATTCATACAATAGAATGCTACACCACAGACTTACTACTACACCCAAAACACAGGCAAGTCTCACAAATTAATGACGACCTGAATCCAAGGAGAGAGAGTGCATAGCATAACGTGTGGTTTCACTTCTGTGACGGTCAAGCGCCAAGAACTAATCAGCGACGAATCAGGATGGGCCAAGGTAGGGTGTGAAGAATTGAAGAAAGCCTCTGAGAGAAAAGAAAAGTTCCCTATCTTTGGAGTGGCAGTGAGTTGTATGGACTTATAGATACGGTTTTAATGGCCTTGTGCTCCCGTGGCTAGCTCCAATGGCTAGTGTTCTACCCCCTGGACCACACCTCCAGGCCGTTTGTTTGTTTTTTGCTGGTTATTTTGGAGGTGCAATCTCATGGACTTTTCTGCCCAAGCCAGCCTTGAACCGCGTGACTCAGATCTCAGCCTACTGAGTAGGTAGAATTACAGGCATGGCCACCACCAGTACACAGCTACACTTGCAACTTTGTAGACAGGCCGAGTGACAGGGCAAGTGACTGGCGCCTGAAATGCCTGGCTACTCAAGAGACGGAGGCAAGAGGCTTTATGGTTCAAAGTCAGCGGTGGCAGCAAAGTTAGTTGGAGAGTCTTATCTGCAATTAACTACCAGAAAGGCACAAGTGGAGCTGTGGCTCAGGAGAGAAAACATGAGCCTTGAGGGGAAACAGCTCAGGGACTATGCCCACGGCCTGAATTCAAGCCCAGAATTAGCACGTGTGTGCAAGGGTGCGCGCGTGTACACGTACACACACACACACACACACACAATGTCTTTTCCACTATCCACACAATAGAAAGCAAAAGTGACCGCAAAACTGCTATTTAAAAACTGCAAAAGCATATGCAATACCACTGCATATTACCCAAAATATTCAAAAGTATTATCCATTATCATTTTTACTTACTTAAGGTAATGTTAAAAAAAAAAAAGTTGCATTACGTTAGGAGTAGTTGACCAAGGGTGCTCTGGTTTTTAAATTCCAAAATGTGACAGTGTTTTATCCTTTAATAGTCGGGATGAGAGAGTAGTAAAAAGAAGAAAGTAGAGTCGAGCACAGCATAGTAGATGACTATCAAAATTAAGTACAGTGTATGAGGCTGGAGAGGGAATATTAAGAAATACATAGACGTGCTTGGATCCTCTGCTGGCGGATTGTTACAACTGTCCAGCCCCGGCACGCTGGTGAGCGGCAAGTGTAAATGAGCAAGGACCACCTGCCTGCCTCGCGCTTTGCAGCTCTGGTGTGAGTGGAGACGCACCAGGGCTGCCCTTGATGGCATCTTCTTCCCGGCAAGACAGGGCCAAATACACGCATGCCGAGCGTCCGGGGAGGGAGGACCCTGGGCTGCTCGCGTCTGCAGACTGTGTCCCCGGCCTCAGTCCCTCAAAAAGGGAAGGCAGCTGGGCGCCAGTGGCTCACGCCTGGAATCCTCACTACTCAGGAGGCTGACATCGGAGGAGGATGGTTCAAAGCCAGCCCTGGTCAGGAAAGGCTACGAGACTTATCTCCAACGAACCACACAACAACAACAACAACAAAAATCCAGATGCAAAGCATGGCTCAAGTGGTAGAGCATCGGCCTTGAGGAAAAACACTAAAGGACAGCGTCCAGGCCATGAGTTCAAGCCCCGAAGCCAGCGTGTGCGCACATCCGCACGCGCATGTGCACAAATACACACACAGGGTGGCAAGCATACTGAAGAGTAGCTGCTGTGTCCAGGATAGAGAGTCTCATCCTGTGTCAGGAGAAGAGCTCCGCAATCAATCAGAGTTGGGAGCTTCGATTAGAAAGGCAATCAGGGAAGAGGAGCAACTCCACCCACCCCCTCCCTCTCCAAAGGCCTTGTTCACGTCTGCTGAAATCAGTCCAGAGAGTGCACACAATACACACACGATCACAAACCCACACAGGCTTACACAGGACTGACAGAGGAGCGAGCACAGAGCTGCCAACGCTCTCGTAAACCATGACAAAAATATATGTAATATATAACTATATATATATATATATATATATATATAAAATCTCCACCCACCCTGATTGCAATGTCAAAAATCCTGTACCCCCGCAAGAGATGCAAGGTCCAGAAAACGCACTGACATGTGAAGAGCTGCCCAAGGCCTGCCCCTTAGTCCTTACATAGGTCCACTCCCCTGTCTAGCCTTAGACCTCCTGTAAGTCGGGGGACCGGGGAGAGAACTTAGGAACTTTCCCTGAAGAAGCTGCCTGGGTTTGTGGCTTGCCCCAACTCAATGAAGTTCCTTCTTGATTAACTAGAATCCCTTCCTGAGAATTTCTATTGAACTATGCCAGCAGAGACAAGAACCCTAAAGCCACAAGGCTAACACAACCAGGGACGTGGTGCACAGAACGGTGCAACTGTAGGGCGGGGCAGCCCCTCTATAAGCGAGTCTTGCAGGACAGTCAGTCCTAGATACTCTCAGGAACCGGAAACTCAGAATAACCTACGCAGGATCCCCCAAAACCTGCCATTTTAAATCCTACTTATAAAAGACATAATTTTCCTCATTCTACCAAAAAAAAAAGGGGGGGGAGGGTTCCTAAATGCAAAATCCTTCTGTGAAAATTACCAAACTGTGGCAAGTCCACCAACAAATCACAGGGAATTTCACAAGCACAAGTAACGGAAGCCTACTTGCGCACAAGGAAGTGTAAAGCTAGGTGCCTGGGTGAAGGGAGGCGGTACGGGCGTAGGGACACCCCCCCAGAATGACCAGACGGCCGCAGGAACGGGGCGCCCTCACAGAGGGGGAGCGGGAAGGTAAGCTGGGGAGCAGGTGGAAACGCCACGCCGTGCCTGATTGACTTCCTTCACGAGGGCAGCCCGCGCGAGGCCTGACTTCTTGGGATTCCTTCCGGTTGGTGGATTTTTCATGGTCTTGGGAGGTACAGAAGTCACATTTCTAGAAGAGTCAGAGTGCACCCCAACCCAGCTGGCGCGGGTAAGGACTACCCAGATACGTAGGTAGATGTGTGATTTTTGTGGTGAGAGGCAAATTCAGAAGTGTCACTGCACTAGCCTTAATCTTTGGAGGCCAATTTAAGTTATTGGGGAAATAATAGCCAGTTTTCTTCATTTCACACATTTCAACGCTAACAGAGCTTTCCCCAATCCCACTCACAATGCCGTTACATTAAAACCATTAAGAAAACAATATTTTACAGATAAATGCACAACACATGCTATCAGCATTTGCAAACAGCCCTCAAGTGTACATACAAATGTGCTCTACAAACACTGCAAAAAGTCAGGGGCTGGCGGCCCATGCCTATAATCCTAGCTACTCCAGAGGCTGAGATCTGAGGATCATGGTTCGAAGACATCCTGGGCAGAGAAGTCCCCATGAGACTCTTATCTCCAATTAACCACTCAAAAACCAGAAGTGGAACTGTGGCTCAAAGTGATAGAGAGCTAGCCTTGAGCAGAAAACCTCACGAGACAGACAGCATCCAGGCTCTGAGTTCAAACCCCTCAACCATTAAAAAAAAAAAAAAAAACTACAACATTTCACAGCCATATCAGAAACAGAAAAGATGACGTCATCCCCAAGATGAAGTTCAGGCAATGAGTACTGTGCCAACAACAGGAATTCTTAAAAGTGTAACAAACGGATAGAAGAACAGTTGAACAATTAAGTAACTTCTGGAGATACCGATACTGGGAGAGAAAACAAAGTGAAGCATGAAATGAGTGAAATAACGGGATCTTTTGTGTATTATGTAAGTTCTAAAAATTACATAAATTCCAAAGTGATACTTGGATAAATACCCTCCGTGATGCTTGTGTTTTAATAACCCTCTTCCTGTCCCAAATGGGCTCAAAGTGGGAGCAGAAGGGAACTGCTAGACATTCCTGCACGTGCCCTTTGCCATGCTCCCTGGGGCTCACTCTGCGTGCAATCCGCAAGTGCGCCAAGAAGACAGCCAGAGAGGAGAACTGCGATTCCAAGCAGGTTAGAGCCAAGTTATCTTCCAGCCCACTCTGTTCTCTAGCTCCGCAATTAACTCACCTCGCAGCTCTCCGGGAAATAGTTAAATGTGTTTCTTCCACTTCTGTCTTTGAGAGTGAGAGTACAGGCTTCATGGATGCAATCGGCTCATGCAGTGGCGAGCACAGACAGCCACACTTGCTTTCCAGAATTCTTCATTAGCATGAGTTAATTGTACAAGGGCCTACGTTGTGGTAGACGCACAGTGTCCATACATTCATCCATGTATAATGCATTTTGGCCAAATTGACCCCACTTATATTATTCTTTCCCAACCCTTGTCTCTTCTAAGTTTTCAGTGGGTTTCATTATGCATTTACATACACATATATACATATATGTGTCTACACACACATATATATACGTGTGTGTGTATATATATATATGTCGGATATACTTTTTGCTGCTGTTGTTAGTGGTAGAACTTGAACTCTAGGCCTGAGCACCATCCCTGAGCTCTTGCTTAAGGCTAGCACTCTACCACTTGAGCCACAGGGCCACTTCTGGTTTTCTGGTGTTTAATTGGAGCTAAGAGTCTCACAGACTTTCCTGACTGGGCTGGCTCTGAACTGAGATCCTCAGGTCTCAGCCACCTGAATAGCTAGAATGACAGGTGTGAGCCACCCATACCCAGCTAGGAGGTACTTTTATAATATTCATTCCTCATCTCCCTTTCCTCTCTTCCTCTCCTCCCCTCCCCAATGTGTTTGTCCCTGTAAATCCCAATGTTTCCTGTCTGTTCACTGTACCAGGCCTCATCAACCATGCAGCTGATCTTGGGCAAGAGCCCACCAGTCCTGACATGCTCTCAGTCTCCCTAGCTGACAAACTACCACAGGCTGAGAGGCACAGAGGCTCTGTGTTACATGCCCAGCATTGGCCAAAGCACTCATCAAAGCAGGGGACTCAAGAAATAGAACAAAGAATGGAAATACATAGTTGCTTCTCCATCTTTCCTCCCTGACTGTGCCCATCCCCCACTCCGTTTGTGAGTTTTTATAGTGCTTGAGAAAATATCAGAACTAGACAAAGTAGAATAGAAATCACTGTCTTTTTCTATCATTAAAAAAAAAATCCCCACTAGCACCCAGTTGTAAGGAATATCTGGGGTGGTGTCTGTTGGTATTACTTGAATTGACTAGACAATCTCAATTAATAGCTCCATCAAAAGGCCTTAACATTAAAGAAGAAAAAAAAAATCTGTGACACTGACCAATCCAAAAATATCAGGTGAGCAAATTGTTGGTAAGGTGATTTATCAAGATAGTATTTGGTTCTAATGCAATAGGCATTTCTAAACCTAATCATTCTGGTCTAAATTTAGAATATCAAGTACATTTTTAACTTTATGGTTATTTTTAGTCAATTAATTGTAATAATCTAGTACTAATTGATATTTACAACATTAAAACAAGAGTCCTCTAATAAAAGCAAGCTAAAACCAGGCAATACATCATAATGTATGCTATATGAATTTAAAGTTTGAAGGGCTTCAACTAGCACAGCAAGGTATACACGATAAGAGTTTTCCCCAGAGGCAAATTCCAATGCAAGAAAAATGACACCCATCTCAATATTGTAGGACTTTGTGACAATGAAACCTGATTGTACGATCATGCCTCATTGCTAAGAGAGTTAACCAGTTGGTTAAAGAAGATGAGAAAAGACCATGGAATACTTTCTTTCTCTCACCATGTTTTTAAAAGCTAAGAAGTTATCAGAAAGTTACAAAATGCTAAGCAATGAACTATGGCGAAAATTCATGTGACATTAAATTACCTTTTGCAAAAGCTGGACAGCCTTCTATAGAATTCTTGTTTTTATTGAACAGTAAAGTTTCTAGGTAGTAGAAATATATCAAGTTCATTGAATTCTATAAATGTAGAGGCTTCCAGTTAATTGTTTCAAAGTGTAAAATTTTTTATACCAAAGGGTTCTTTCATTAAAGCTGTGATCATTTATGACAGACTCCAGTTTCTGGTAGTATGTTACTATATTTTGCAGTGTTCATTCTACTAGCAACAACTGGTAATAACATAAAGATATTAGCAAACACACATGGCAGAAAAAGTAGAAATCACTGAACCACCCTAAATTCTAACCAATAACCCAGGTCTTTAGTAATCCACCAAGGCAATGTGAAAGTTGAGGGCTCTTCTTGGTGAGGAAGCCATAATTGTCTATCTGTTATCAGTTTCCTCGGCCTAAGAAATTCTCTGTTAACACATACATACAAACAGAAACTTTCATTATGTTACTGTTCGAAAACCAATGATAGAAAAGGGATGCAGTAACCAAAAACTGGTTAGGCATTCTGGGGCCATAAAACTCTTCAAACCACTGAATCAATAAGTGGAAAATATGAACAGAAAAGAGCATCAGAGGACAGCAAAGAAGATGATCAATAAACCTGTAAGCGTTACATGTAGATTTGTGTTACTTATCCAAGGAAAGAAGCATGTGGGAACAATGAATGAGCAGGAAGAAAATTCTCAGGAACCAGTATGGGTGAACTATACTGATTCATTAAGAGGCATTTATGGTATTTTCAGAATGCGCTAGACATGTCAGGAGTACATGTATGTATACATATGTTCTGTATATGTGTATATATACAGTTGTTAATAGCCTTTATTCTATTTCAATTCATAATCGTTATTGATTTGGGTCAAAAGGAAACTGCTGAACGCTGCATGTATGAATGACCAACCAGCAGGAGGTACACACTCAGTTTTATAAGGTATAGCAGCAAATTTTTTTAAAAATTTCACAGCATTTGACTAGTGAAAATACTACAATTTTTTATATTTTCAAATACAACTGATAGGGCTATATTAATGGAAAAGTTTAAGATTTCAACTTTCACTGATTACAGAAATTAAGCAGCATCCCAGAAAATACATTCATGAAATAATAAAGTAGGTAACTTCTTTTTCTTTTTTTAAAAGACCTTGTTACTGAAAATATTTTAGTCTCTAAACAATGTGAGAAACCAGTAACCTCTCTGTACATCACCTTGACAATAAAATAAAAATTTTTTTAAAAAGTGAGAAACCTGAAATCAGTGCATTTTCATGACGCTTGCCAAATTCAGTCCCCAAAGTAGAAGAAAATAATGAACCTCAAATTGGCCACAATCAAGAGTCAGGGCCAGTAACAAGTTGGATAAGAAATGTATGCATTGCCTTACACATGAAACTGTAACCCTCTGTATATCACTCTGACAATAAATTAGTAAAAAAAAAAAAATCTAAAAAGAAGAATAAAGGTAGTTAGTAGCACTAACGGTAGCTTTCAAAAGTAGCCTGTTTACTTGCTATTTATAAAACATAAACACGATGTCTCCCATCGTGGTTTTAACCCTGTTGTAAGGCATCAATAATCCTGCTTAGCAGCAAAATTAATTTCTTGTTAACATGACATTCTCAATCTAAACACAGGAAGGAAGGAAGGAAGGAAGGAAGGAAGGAAGGAAGGAAGGAAGGAAGGAAGGAAGGAAGGAAGGAAGGAAGGAAGGAAGGAAGGAAGGAAGGAAGGAAGGAAGGAAGGGAGGAGTGAAATCTTTTCAGAAATACAAATTATGTTACAAGAGAGCATAACCTACACACAGGCATTGCTCACCCAATAGTATCTGAACAAAACTGGAAGGCAGATGAGAAAACCCAAACCATTCCCAGGGATGTCTACTGGGAGTAGACATGCATGGAAGAAGCCTCAGGAAAGAAACACAGGGACACCTGCAGGGTTTTCTAATGCCTTTTTAAGTTTAGTGGTAAATAACGCCAGAAAAATTAACTTGGCAACTATTTTTTTGTGTGTATGCCAGTCCTGGGACTTGAATTCAGGGCCTGGGTGCTGTCCCTGAGCGTTTCTGCTCAAGGTTAGTGCTCTACTACTTGAGTCACAGCTCTGCTTCTGGCCTTTGTTGATAGTTAATTGGAGGGGAGAGTCTCATGGACTTTCTGCCTAGGCTAGCTATGAAACTGGATCTTCAGATCTCAGCCTCTTAAGTAGCTACAATACAAGGTGTGAGCCACCAGCACCAGGCTGATAAATTCATGTAATCCATGTATATAAGATGGAAAAACATATCTGACAGATTCATAATAAAGTAGTTCAAATATAGCATGCACCTGCAAACACAGCATGTAAGCCATACATGAACACAGAGATAGGCTATAATGCCTATCTCTGCACGTGTCCAAGTGCTCTTACATTGTTAAAATGCAGAAAGGAAAAAAAATCAAAATAGAAAACAATTTAACAAGTAAATCATTTTGTGAGTATATCCTCCAAATAGTCTGTGTTCACATATGTATATGTTCACATATGTATATATGTAATCTTGAAGTTTATATATATGTATATTTATCATTTTCTGAGCATTCTCCAAATTATGTGTGTATACATATTATATACATACACACACGCATACGCATGTGCATGCACACACACACACACAGACTTTTTCCCAGGCCCCCCCCCAAGAAAAAACCTTCCACAAAAGAAAAGTGTCTTTTAAAATAAAATTAAAAGTTAATATATGTGAATTTTTTTTTAAATCGGCTCCTAACCCTTACTTGTTTTTTCCAAATGATCGCTACGCTACGGACCTGTAAGGCGTAGCGCAGGTCTACTGCAATGACAGTGCTGTGAAGACCTCTACCTGGAATGCTGTACTTAACCAATCCCCAGCTGCCTAGGAGTTTCCCGCAGTCTTGGGGCGATGCAGTGACACTTGGATGATGAGCTTCCTCCTTTGGAAATGCGGGGTAACCGTTTCCGCCCCAGAGGGAGCAGTGGTGAGCTATCTCCATGCTGGAGTGCCCTGCAGGGCTCTCCCCAGCTGTGCTGTCAGTGCGGGGAAGTGGGCATCCTGACTTCCAGCCTGGACAAAGCCAGACTTGACTGATCTACGAAACGCCTGAGCTACTGTGGGCTGAAGGAGAGATGATGGAGTACCCGAGTCAATCGGGCAAATGATGCTAATTAATCTTTATTAAAAATTAAACTTAATCTCTTAAGTTAATGTACATAATTCTCCAAATGACTACAGAGAACCTAAACCTGACTTGTATAGTAAGCCATAAATTACCCACAGGTACTGGCAGTGCAAATATTAATAAACACTGCCACTTAAAGAAGGAACATGTTCCTCTGCATCTTAGGCACACTCAGAACTACCCCCCAATTGAACAGCCATTTCAAGATATTTCAAGACATTCATATAAATGTGTTTGTGTACTTTTGTAAAAATACACAAAAGCACAATAAATGAAGCAATAAATCAAGAAGGTAAGCACTTGCCTCCTAATTAACATGTGCACACATGCTATGACCGCCTCTACGCTGGCTTCACCTCCTCCTCCCACCTTAGCTATAAGCTGTGAAATGCAAAGGTGTGTAACTCCTTATTCTCACCAGAAAGCAGCCCCAAACAGATTTCTATGGCTTGAAACTTGAGCTCAACAACATCCACGAAATTACAAAGTATATCTTGTAGGAATAACACAAGACATCAATACTTAGCAGCACCACAATATTAAAATCAGTAGATCCTATTAAATTACCATCCACTCTGAAATGTATGCACCAATTTACTATCAATCATAATTCTTCAGTCCTGGGGTTAACAAATGTGTGGACTCCTTACTCTTCCTGCCTACTATAGGAACAAAAAGGAAATGTGGGCATGACAGCACCACCAGAAAAGAGCAAGAAAATCCATTTCCTGTAAAATAATAAAAGATTTTTAAAAATAACTTTCTATTATTTCTTTGAACTTTTTCCAGGTCGGTTCCAAGGTTCTGGAGGAAACCAATTTGAGGTTAATGTGAAAAAAATTACTGCATCTTTTTCTGAAAGCTTTGTTCACTGTTATTTTAAATTTGATTTTTTTTTAAATTCTGTTACATCACAACCTGTGGATTTATAATGCTAAGGATACTCTCATTAGGTCCTTTCATGAACTGATTTAATCTAACGTAGTAAAAGTATAGCAAAGGTGGACGTATCCTAAGCTCCCCACAGGAAATGTCTAGAAGCAGAAGTGAGGGAATGGAAGGCGAGACAGGGTTCGCTGGTTTCGTTTTTGTCACTTCCTGAGGAGAATGGACATGGCATTTGTATCAACCGAGCCAGAGCAGCCGGGTCCTCTCCTGGAGGAAAGCGTGGGAACCGCTGGGAAATTAGTTCAGGGCGGCTCTGAGGAAGAGGCTAAAGCCCTGGAGACCACAAACTTGAGAATATCACATTTGCAGCTAGAAGAAAAAGAAAAGCTAAATTTAAAAGGAAATCAAGAGACTCAAAAAAGTAACCCAGTCCAGAGTGATGACTGATAAGCAGAGGTGAACACGTTCTCTATATTACACAGAGAGCTTCCTTCTTTAAATCTTAACACCAAAGGGGTCAACATATATTTAAAAACACTTTTATTAATTATCTTTAAGTAGTTGAAAACACTGATTGCTTGACTTTCTGTATAAAAACATCTTTAAAGTATATTCCAATGTGTCCACAACTAGCCTAATAATTTAGTCCATAAGACCGTAACCATGTTACTGTTTTTCAAACTTAGAGCACAAAGCACAGGGATTTAGAGATGAGCGAAAGGGGGAGTAGCAGCTCTCACAGGGCTGGATTTTCTCAAGCCACCTCACCAAAGGGACAGCCAACTTCACAAACTGAGGGACCACATTCCAGGCCTCAGAGCAACTTGATAGATCGGAACGGTAGGTTTATTTCGTTTCTTCATTAGTCAGAAACTGGAAGTGTCTCATTCAAAGTATGGGAGATAAATCAGTTTGGCTTGAGATTTTAAAAGGAAAAAATTTTAATATTACCTATAGTTTCTCTATCAATATTGGCATATATGCTCTTTAGTACAAAAAAAATTACATAAAATCCTGACCCTCAAAACGTCACTTTTCAGCCAGGTGCCAGTGGCTCACGCCTACAATCCTCGCTACTCAGGAGGCTGAGATCTGAGGATTGTGGTTTGAAGCCAAGCCAGGCAGAAAAGTCCCCGTAAGACTCTTCAATTAACCACCAGAAAACCAGAAGCAGAGCTGTGGCTCAAAGTAGTAGAGCATCAGCCTTGAACAAAACAGACAGTACATGTGGGCCCTGAGTTCAAGTCCCACAACTGACCACACACACACACACACACACACACACACACACACATACACACACACACACAAAACCCTTCACTTTTCCATCTAATAACCCCAATACTAAATCAATTTGCACCAATTCTCTACCACTTCCTCAAAAATTCGAGACAAATATTTATTATTAAAACTTGTAACAAGATACACAAAATTGTATTTTTCACTGATGGTCAACTAACTATAAACAAGAACCAGAATAGATTCAAGTCTATATTCACAGTCTGCATTAAAAACCTTCCAGCATCAGAAGATATACAAATGCCCGGAGCTCGTTAGAAATTATTCTCATCCCATTTTCTAGAAACTCACTGACTCCTGTAAAAACAATAATATATTCCTCCCCCACCACTCTTAAAATAGCTTTTCTCAACTCCTACTGACACCTTGCACCAGCGGAGCCAGCGGTGAGAACACTTCCTCACGGCAACCAAGTCACAATTAGTGTAAAAATAAGAGTGACAGACTGCTGTTCTACACTCTGGTGGAAGCCTGCGTAGCCACCTACCTATTTTAAAAGGGAGTGGAGGTAAAGGAAAGAGCAGCCTTGGAATGAACCAAACATACGTAGGAATCAGTAAACAGATAAGACACTTGCAAAACTTCACTTTCTTTCCCACTGTGACCTCCTTGCTGGTGGACTATTTTCAATTTATTTCCAAAATGTCAAACTCCGACCAGGTGAGATCACATCCGCTTTACCCACTCCCCCCGTCTGTGTGGCAGGGACACCCGTGCTCCTCACGGACACCCCTGCCTGGAGACCGGGCCCGGTTCTCCCTCCGTCTAACTGCGCTGACACACACGGCCCCCGACGGATGAATGATCCGGTCCACGGCCCATTCCTGTAAATCCTTTGTGGACCTGTTCGTCTCCGCCCTCCTCGCTCCAGAAGATCTGGCTGTCTTTACCAACGACGCACATACTCTGTACGGGAACCCAGACTTTCACTGAGTGAACAGCTTAAGTGCAATGGATTGCACGGTAATACACACTTGTCACAGACTTGCCAACGTCCAGTCTGCATTCGTCCGCCACCAGGTGGGTGGGAACGCCCGCGTGTGGGCGGGCATCGATTCTGTCTCACGCGCTCCGGAGTCCCTCCCCTGGTGAACTGTACACTGTCGCGGAAACAAGACACGCTTGGGTGATGAACTCGCGGAACCTAAGTACCAGCACCTGAGAATCATGGGCTGTAAGCGCGAAAGTCTTTGAATAAATACAGTACCCTCTACGATGTCCCGTCTGCGGACGAGCACGTTCCGTCCCCAGGCCCCCCACAACAGGCCTGACACTGGACTTCCACTGCGTGGGAACCCTACTCGTTTCTAGATGCCCGCAGCATGAACCCCTACATGCTTCCCCTTCGTGCACTTGCTCTACAAACACTGCACGACACTGTGAACGACCTTCCCCGTGGCTAGCACAAGGGCCATAAAGAACAGCTCCACTCCCACCACCGCGTCTGCTGCTTCCATTCCTTCTCAGGAACCGGGAACTCAATAGGACTGACCCTAGTAAGGATAGCCACGACTGTGGTCTCCATGTGCCCTAACACCTCCAACTTACTCAAGAAAATACCCCCACCTCCGTCCTATACAACCAAGGTCCCGCTCCGACTCCACGGACAGTCCAAGCACACAGACGCAAGCTCCTTTGTGATCACTGACTCTGCTCCCATCTCCATGCTTGTTTTTCAGTAGGTCCAGTTGCACTATCCGTGGAAAATAAGAAGTTCTCAGGACACAGAAACTCTCTCCCTTCCTATGCTTCCCCGTCTGAACCGGCAAGAGAATGAATTTTGCCAACAGAACATTTGATAGACCGCCAAATACATAAAAAGGCTGAAATCAATGTCTGCCTGGACGTCATGCTTAATGTAGAAGGTATGCCATTCCTTAGTAAAGGGGCAACTGAAGATAGTAAGGATGCTCTATAAGTCAACAGTAAGTTGAAACCGGAATTGAGAATCTTACAATTTCAGAATCCAGTTTGTGTCTGAATGTCAATTCTGCTCGCCAACACCTAGCCTGGCCATCTCCCAGATAAGCATGGCGAACGCGCACACTGGAGCGACGACGCTGACTTTAGAGTCAGATCTGAAGCGCTAACAACGAAGCAATCTTCTCACTTCTTGTGAAAACTACACATAGGCTAAGAAGCACCCAAACCTACGGAGGAGAGGTGTGGAATAACCCACAAACACAACACGGGGGGTGGGGGGGAGCGCACACATGCGTTCTCTCGTTACCACTTGGCCAAGGCGCCTACACCTTTGCTGGCCCCTCACTGAACATGGCAGGCTGCACGCGTAGAGCCTTGGCCAGCAAGGGAGCCTCAGCCACGCTCACTGAAAACACGGTGAAGAGAAATCCTTGAACGGAGGCGGTGGGTGGGGGGAGCTCATCCTAGTCTAAGGTCTGGCGGGACACACAACCCAATGCCTATTGCCTAAAGTTTACCATCGGAAGACAACGCATTTGTATAATCCTAGCATTCCAAGAGGATCCACAAGAGCTCAAGAAGAAAAGCTCAAGAAGACGGGAGGAACGCAGCCACCGTGATCCGTAGTCCCAAGGTGATACGGAGAGCACGGCCCCTCCGTGCCCCCTAGAAAGCACCACTGATGGGGCTTCCGGCGCGGCACTTTCCAGAGGAGCACGGACGCTCTGTTACCCTCCAGGGTTTGTGTCGACTGCCCAGATGAACACAGAGACAATCGTATTATGCATGGATTCTATCATGTTTAAACATCTGTGCTTTTTTTCTCAAGTCTATGCCACAGTATCAAAATTTAAAAAAATGATTACACATATTTTTCTTTTAAGATACAGGCTGAGAAACTAAGTATCCAAACATGGTACTCTGCTTATGTGGAAGGGGAGAGGGCAGAGGGCAGAGGGCAGAGGGCAGAGGGCAGAGGGCAGAGGGCAGAGGGGAGGAGGGCCTTCTCACATAGCACATAAATACCACTCATTCATTTATTCATTCATTTCTGGCAGTACTGAGGACTGAACTCGGGGCCTCAAAGTATTCTACTACTTCAGCCTCTTTTCCCATTGGTTATTGTCAAGTACTGCTTTTGCTTTACGCTCAGACTGGCCTAGACTACAATCCTCCTATTTGTAAGTGGGATAACTGGCATACACCACTGTGCCCAGATCTTGCTTGAAATGCAGTCTGTGAACTTTTGTTTTCTTCCCAGGCGGACCTTAAACCATGAACCTCAGATTTCCATGGCCCGAGTACTGGAGTGCCAGGCTTGGACCATCACGCCTGGCTTCACACATTTCTTAAAATCCAGCTGAAGGTGGTCCTACAGGAAGCTACCCTCACGTG
The DNA here is from genome assembly GCF_023159225.1 of Perognathus longimembris pacificus. Taxonomy (NCBI): domain Eukaryota; kingdom Metazoa; phylum Chordata; class Mammalia; order Rodentia; family Heteromyidae; genus Perognathus; species Perognathus longimembris. The sequence continues at coordinate 16,686,693 of NC_063178.1, forward strand.
TCTTTCAATTAGGGAAGGTTCAGAAGCCAACTCAAGTCTGTATTACATGTGACTACATCCCTGAACAAGAGAAAAAGTCAAACCCTTCTAAACAAGGGAAGATTCCCCAGCTGTTAGCAACGAAAGGTACATTTGGAGAACTTAATTTCGAAAACATCCCAAGAAAAAGATTATCAATTATTCTAAAAAATTAATTTTTCTGATATAATTCTTATAAATTTTATATAATACTAATTTTGCATTTGCAGACTGATATGAGTTTAAATTAAAACCCAAAGCCTCAAGATATCACAAATTAACAGAGAAAGGAGCATCAAGTAGATAAATGACATAGGAAATTATGTTTCTTTCTTTGAAGTTTCTGAAAATGATTCTACATTAGAATTCTCATCTAAAAGCCTAGCCCTTTCCATTGTTACAGAAGATGGATCAAATAATGTTTGTCACAAGAAATGTGTTCTTTCCTCTTCTTTGGTTGAAAGGGACAAAGTTACTTTAGAGATCAAAATCAGTTTTTCCTTACAAGCAAGATATTAATTACAATCAGGCCACATTAAAAAAAAACACTAAATGAAGGTTGGATGAAATTATTGGGCAAAGTTCAGTCGGTTGTTTCTACTTTCTCTCACAAAAACAAACAACTTCTGGGAAAACAACGCCATTAGGAAAAAAACCGTAACAGACAGCCTGAAAAATGTCAACTTGTTTGATGACTAACATGGCCTGCGTTTTTTAGTGCATAGGGCGTAGTCGATTATTTCTCATAATCCCTCTGCAACAATCACTGTGAGGAGTGTGAACTGGGCCTTTCCAGTAGTTTGTTGGAGCCTTTCGTTCATCCTGACAAATGGGCTGTGGTCTTTCCCTCCCGCCTCGCTCTGCAGTCATCTGTGGGAGTTAAGTGTGCAGGTCACACATCAAACTGATGGTTCTGGCCCTTGAAGGCACACTAAGAAAAGTGATGAAATAGCAGAAATCCACCCTGAGAGTGCTCTGCACAAAAGCATATGTGAATATACATTGGGCTTCCACAGCCCCAAAGTGCAAATTGATACTTTCACAGGCGATGTCGTTCACACGTGCGGTGGAGGCCCGCGGATCAACGCCGAAGGCTGTCCTCACGTGTGAAGGAACTGCACCGTCTGACAGCATCTATCAATAGCAGACCCGACTTCCCAGATGCGTGATTATTTATGCACATTAGACATGTGTTATTTAGCGTGTTACTACACCAAAATGGGAATTTTCCATGTATCTTTTAATAGGGCCACTAAAACCTTCCTACCCCACGTAATTATGTTCAGTCATATATAACTTAAATGCTCGGTGCTAATGAAAACAAGTCTTTCAAATACAAAACTTCTACACTAGCGTGTTCCACCATCTTAATAAAGCAGGTGGTTGGAAGATAAGGAGGCAGAGCTTAATAAGGGAGTTTTAAAACATTGAACTGAGCCCAGCTTAGCAACAAACTCATTCCGCCCTCTCCCCGCGGCTCTGCTTCGGTCTTTCGGTCTTCCGTCTTTCCGGGTCTCACCTCCTCGGTCTTCGTTGCAGTCCCTTCCATGGGCGCCTGCCCCCCTTACTTGTACGCCATAATGAAAATTAACCATCATAATCCTAATGTGAACACTATTCTTTGCCTATTTCCATCAGTGTTTTCCCAAGGAAAAGGTACCGTTGTCCAAAAACATGAAGCTGCACAATTTGACAGGAAAGTGTCACAACCGCGCTAATCCACACCGAAAGTCATTTCTGAAGCCCACGCAATCGTGTTCTAGACTCAGAGGAAAACAGGCTGTCTTCTTGTGACTAGACTTTCAAGATTCTGCTTTTGAAGCCAAGCGTCTTTCTGAGATAGATCAATCCAAAATATTCATCTTTTGTGCATAAGAATGAGATTCCACAGTAGAAACTATGTTGAAGTCCTAATCCCCAGCATGTCAAAATGCGACTTAATCTGGAGCTAGGGTCTTTACAGACGTATCAAGTTAACAAGAGGTCACTAGCGTGGACTTGAATTCCATACGCCTGGTGTCTTTATTAAGAGGAGGTGATTTGTACAGAGACAGACCAAGGGACGAGGACATAAAAACACAAAAGAAATCTACAGTGGCTAGGAGAAGGAGATGAGAGCCTTTGGCGGAACCTCTGGAGATTTTGTCAACACCTGAACTTGCGAATTCTAAACAACAGAACTATGTTGTTTTACTCTGCCCAGTTCCTGATGCTTTGCATCCTGCAAACTAACAGACTGCGTCCGGCATGGCTTGCAGAGATTCGTGTGGAAGAGATCGCGGACCCCCATGGGGTCTGTGGGGTGTGGTGGTGGTCCTCAAGGTGACTTCTTAGTCTTGGGACACGGTCAGAGGCTGTCTTAGGCAACACAGTCCGCCTTTTGACGTAAAACACATACACAACAGGATGTGTTCATTCACTGGCGTGTTCACTTCGCTGGGCCCTGGTCTCCTGGAACTTCCCTAGAAAAACCTGAGGGACTAATGCCCAAAAAACGGAAGCTGCCCATGCATGTTTTCTGAAGTCTCCCAACTTCTTCCCTAATTCCTCTCTTCTCCCACTGATAACTACTACACAAAAGGCACAAGGTTTCCATTTAGTAACAAGAGGAGGGGAAGATACATACATGTGTCCTATCCTGAAGCACACACCCCAGAAAAACATTTGATTATAGGACATACACATAGCCAAGCACTAGAGACCAGAAGTTTGGTTTCCACAGTAAGCAAAACTGGATTGAGCAACCTTTACTCAATGTGTTCATTAACTCACACTCTGTGATAAGAATTGGATCAAGAGCTGACGGCTTTTCATACAAGCAGCCAGAGAATAGATCCTTTAGGCTTTGAAGGCAACAAAGCCTCAAGTGCAAGTATAGGCTGACACCCAACTCTGAGCAAGTGAGAGAGACCCACAGACAACACACGTGGACAGGTGGGCTGGGTGCCCGTGGCTTAAATGACAGAAGACGAGGTAGTCCTGCCTGCTCATGGCCTCATGTAGCCTGAGAGACAAGGGCCGCAAAGCCATGTTCTATGACACAGTCAGCGATTGCTATGCCTATATCCTAAGCCGATGTCATTTTGGCAAGTGACACAGTGAAAAACTAAGATAACAGTAACAATTGGGGGGGGGGGGGGAGGATGGAAACAAATAAAGAATAAGAAAAAGGAAAAAAAACGCTTCCCATATAGAAGTAGTTCACAAGACATCTGTCAATGTTACGGGTAACACAAGTATTACTTTCCTACATCTTTCAAATATGATCTTTTAAAATCTTTGCGAAAAGCCAAATGGCCTACAAATGGGTAAAAGAATAGGTCTTTAAACCCTCGCCAAAAAGGGAAACAGGGGCGTGCTAAACCGCCCTTCAGCACTGGCTCTACCAGCCCTCTAATACTGGGGAGTGATGAGGTGAGAGGCACATGTCCAGTTGGTGGAGGAATGAAAAGTCCCTGTAGAGAAACACGTGCTGCGTCAGCCTGCACACTGCGGACATCTATGCTAACAGGCCGGAGAGGGATTTACTGCCCCGACTCTCCTACGAAACATTCTCAATATCTTTTAGCAGTCTGATAAAACCTGTTAAAATTAAATTCCAACCACAACTCACTCATCCACACCTCAGGAGGCAAAGGTTATACTAATGTGATCTTTCTTTATAGCCCTGGCCAAAAAACAAATAAATACAGAGGGGGGGAGGGGGGTCTTTCAGTTGGCCACGTCCAAAGGCAGCCATCCAAAATCACAAAGGGGGATTTCCCCTGAACTTACACACGGGTGCACGTGCAAGTGCAGGCCAACAAATACAGACCAGACACGTGTGTTTCGCTGCTCAGATCACTTACTGCACACTGAGAAAGAATACCTCCAACCTTGGGGGTAAAAACTTCAGAGACGAGAAAGCTCCACATTCTGTATATACGGATTGACTGGAATTAACATTCTGCATTAGTTGGGATCCAGGTGAAGGCAACCCCCTAGCATGTGAAACACCTGAGCAGGTAGACACTGCATTTGATTGACATTTGCTGTTAATGCAACAAACACTAACATGTTCAAGACTCTCAACCTTAATCAGGGAATCTTAATGTTATTTTTTCTGGAAAATGCATCCATTTCTTGCCGTTAACAGTCCACAGAACTTAACTTATTCACTAGGAAAACAACAGGTATAGTTAGATATGAAACTATTTCACAAACATTATTTAATGTATATAAAGATCTTCAGATAACTAATGAATATATCATAAAATGCATGCTAATGCATTCAGCTGTCTCCAACTACAGTCACCTGGACTTGTCCTACAATAGTCACACGAATGCCTTTATCCTAAGTTACCTAGAGATGCTCTCTGAACTCATTAAAAAGTCACGTTTGACGTCAGGGAAGGGTAGCCACGGGCAATGCAGCCAGCTCAAATCTAGCAGGTGCTGCAGGAAAGCCACCTCTTTCCATGTCCAGGTTCCTGACCTCGGTCATAACCCCACCCTGAGCAGCTCAAGCCAAACCCCTTTTCTCTTCTTCTCTCTTCCCTCTCAGTCTCGGTCTCTCTGTCTGTCTGTCTGTCTGTCTGTCTGTCTCTCTCTCTCTCTCTCTCTCAAACTCAGAAGAGCAAACACACACTTAAGTCTGTAAAAGTGGAATATCATCTTCTAACTTCCCAATCATTGGCTGAAGTAAAATTGCCCTGTGATCAGTCATGTGCCCCATTCGCCTCTTCTTCCTACCCTCCAATGAAAACCCAACACATTTACCTGGAAAACACAACGGCCTAAGAAGGTGCCTACTGTTGAGACAGATGTCTTGATTTAAGATGAGAAGCAAGGGGCAGAGAAAGAGAAGGCTGCCGGGCCCAATGGTCACCTCTGTTCCTAGGAGGGGGCTGTAGCTGGACGTGACGAGCCTTGCTTTTCATCCCACAGTCCAGGTAAGGACCTGTCTTGATGAGTCGGTCTCTCACTCACTAGCCAGCCCCAGGCCTAGTGTCACAGGAACCGCCAAAATGCAGAGAACAAATACAACTGCTCTGGTTTCGTGGAACAGGGGCTGGTATCTGGCTTGAAATAATCAGGCAATTACGTTTAAGTAGCAACATGAGAGACCTAAAAATTTACAATGCTGCCGTGTTAAAGAGAGAAAGAAAGAGGAAATGCATCTATTCAGTCTCAGCAGCCAGCTCTTCACTGACATTTCCTGACCCACCTCCTTCCCCTCCTGAGACCAATTCCAAAATCCCAACGCATCCTAGGCTACCAGGCCCCAGGCAACCTTCCCGCCGCCACAGCAGGCTGAAGGGACCATCTCACTCCTGAACACTTTAGGCCCATGTCACAGGAAGCGCTTGGTTTCAAGGAGCTGACAAAGACATCCAGAAACAAAAGTAATAAGGGAATATGAATAGTTTGACATAGAAAACCACGGACAAAGCTGACAACAATAGTTCCCTTTGGCATTTACAGCAAGTAGATAAAATTTAGAACTGCTATTTGTAAAGGAAACTAGAAACAGAAACTAAAGTAATGTATATTTTGAAAACAAGATTATGCAGTCTAACTTCCCAATAGTCGGCTAAACTATTAAACACGATTATGCAGTCAAACGCTAATCATCCTGAAATGAAAGCTGTTTTTAGCATACACCTCTGTAAAACAATCCTCGCAAGCTATAATTTCCCAAAGCATTTATGACTCCAACATATAGAGTTGATAATAATTTTCACTGTGCTTTTTCTATGTGTTTTTAACATCTATTAAGTCAAAACAATGAGCAGTAGCTGCAGACAGCTCTAGGAAGAACAGAGGAGACAGGGTGCAAGTTGGGGGTCAGGCATGGAAGAACATGGTGCCCAGACTGACAGGCTCAGGCTCTCAAGATTTCTAGAGCAGCTCATCACTTCCAGTCTCATTCAGCTATTGCCTCTGTGGCTTCGGCCCCAGACCTCTGACCCGCCCAGTTCTTAGGGAATAGGTAACCATCTTGGAGAACAGGAAACAACTCAGTGTTGGGAGGGAATGTTAGCAGAAGAGGAAGCTCTGCCCTAAACCGAAGCAGAGCTAGAAGACCAGGGAAAATAGGAAGTGGGACGGGAGAACCCTGGGAGTGTCTCCAAAGTCGCTTGTTTTGGAATCAAAAAGAAAAGAAAAGGAAAAAAAAAAAAGAGGGGGTAGAACTTGTGTGAAATTATCCCCTAATTACTAAGGAGCTGTTAACAGATGAAGTCAATCTATATTTGCTGATGAAGAAACATATCCAAGATATACTGGCAGAACAGTATGTATAGCAGGAAACCATTTGTGTGTGGGTGTGCTTAAAATGCTCATATATGGCAGAAAAATTCTGGAAGGATGCAGAAAAAAAATAATAATTGTGTTTTCCCTCCAGAAGAGGGTAAGGAACAGCAGTCAGGGAGTTTTTATGCGCTCTCCTACTTTGGCTTTCTGTAAGTATGTACTACGATCAGAATTAAATATGAAGCTCTACAGGAAAGGGACAGCGGGGCATAGTCAATGTTTCTAAGATTGCTATCTGTGATTTTTTAAAGCTTTGCTTTATTTGTGCCTTTATTTATGCATCTATTTTTCCGTTTTTATTTTTTTTTGTCAGTTGTGAGGCTTGAACAAGGGTGGGCACTGTCCCTGAGCTTTTTCATTCAAGTGAGCTACAACTTCACTTCTGGTTTCCTGGTGGTTAATTGAAGACGAGAACCTCACGAATTTCCCTGCCGGGGCTGGCGTTAAACCTTAGATCTCAGCCTCCTGAGTACTGCTCTGTCTAAGAAGGAAAGAAACATAAGTACACAAGAAGTACTCTCACGTGCCCACCACACAACCAATCACAAAGCCTACCTCGAGATGGAATATGATTTGCTTTCTTCAAAAACGTTAAAGACAGTGCTTTCAAACCTATCGTGGACTCAATGGCAGCTACTAAACACCACTTCCAAAACTGAGAGGCGTTTCGACCTGATGGGTGAGTTCTGATTAAGTTCTGTAAACCTTCAGCGCTATGAACACAAAGACATCAAAACGCCACGAAGTGACAGGAATGTGAGGGGAAGGGAAGGGAAGGGAAGGCAGAGAGAGACGCAGGAGACATCCTGTGCTTTAGCGACCCAACGCCAACTTGAAGAAGGGAGACGCCACTCATCAACCAGCGACTAGGAGCCGCAGCCCCCGTGCAGGCCCCGGGAAGATAGATGTCTCTGTGAGCGCTTTTCTGTGCGTGAGGCACAAAGAAGGGAAGTGAGATGAGGAAGAAATGAACTGAGATGAGGTTCCGGCGGTAGAAAATCTGCCTAGCAAGCATGAAGTCCTAAGTTCAAACCTAGTACTGAAGGAAAATAAAAGGAAAGGGTGGAAGACTGGAAAAAGGGGTGAAGGGTAAAAAGAGGAAGAAAGAGAAGGAGAAAAAGGAAGAAGGGGAAAAACAAGCAGAAGAAGAGGAGGAGGAGGAGGGGGAGGAAGTGGAGGGGGAGGAGGTGGAGGTAAAGGAGGTAGAGGAGGTGGAGGAGGAGGAGGAGGAGGGGGAGGAGGGGGAGGGGGAGGAGGAGGAGGAGGAAGAGAAGGAGGAGGAGGAGGAGGAGGGGGAGGGGGAGGGGGAGGGGGAGGAGGGGAAGGAGGAGGGGGAGGAGGAGGTGCTTTGTTCAACCAAAGCACCATGGAGTCAAGAGACCTTTCCCACTACCACGCAGCCTTTAAATGCTACATGGGGGAGCATGCTGAACACTCAGTATTTCCCGTAGTGGGAGCCCAAAAGTCTCCGTCCGTCCACGCGACGCTTGAGAGCTTGGCCCCCGAGCCAGTGAGCCTGTGGATCCCGACTCGTCCTCTTCCTTGCTGACCGCCCGTGCTAAGTGGCGTCCAGGCCGCGGTGCTCCGGAACCCTCGGCGTGACGGAGTCGCTCAGATGGCTGGGAAGAGCGCCTGGCACGGCTCGAGGTGGGGTTCCCTGTCATTCTGAACACGTCAGCCACATCTCCTGCCGTCTCTCTGAAGTCGCCGGGTGAGCATGGGGGCAAGACGGCGCGTCCGCTTTTTTCTTTTCTATCGATCCAGTCCTATAGGACGTAGTAAGAGAAGGGGACACAGGAGCAGCCATTCGGATGAACCGGACCGTGGTCTGGACGTGGACAAACACAGCAGCCTCTACCGTGAACAGACACCGCACCCCGTCTGTAAAGATCCCACACACCCAGGTCGCCAGGCTGACCCAGTGTGGTCACAGCCCCTGGACGCCCCTCACCCTCCATTTCCTTAGGGAAGTTGGGTCTAGCCATGGCAATGGTGGCTTTCCTTGATTTGTTTCAGAAAGGAGACGGGAAGGGCGGGGAGGGGAGAAGATAAGGGGGGGGGGGAGGGGACTGTGCTGGTGTTTATTCTTCCACCTGAAGCATAAATTTGGGCGTCTGCGTTTGTTGAAAGCCCTCGCCGGATGGGGCCCCCGGCCCCCGGGACGGATCCCCATCAACCCTGCGCCGCACTCTGCCAGCGCCTGGCCCGCCGTGCAAACTCCCCAACCCTCCTCCGCCCGGACCTCTGCATTGCTCGGCTCTCCACACTGACACCGCTACGTAGGAGCGGCCGGCACCCCCTCTCCCTCCAGCCGCACAGCCACTACCCCTCCTTCCACCGGCCCTTCCACCCCACGCCGCTTTCCCGCACGCCCTCCCTGCTGGCATCTTGCGGGGCCCCCACCGCCGTCGGGGAAGGCTGAGTCCGCTAAGATGGCCACTGCACCCGGCTTCGGCCAGCGGGAGCCTCGCCTTTGGGAACCGCTGCATTCCACGTCACCCCTCAAAGAATCAGCCAGGGACACTGGAGATAACGCCCCATTCCCACCCAGGCTAGTGCTGTCAACCGATTAGTAGAACAAATGGATTCATTTCCTAGCAGGCTAGGTCTGCGTTGAGAGTGGAAGGTCTGCACCTAAAGGAAAGGTAGGTTTGCTTATGGGGCCGACAGGAAGGACGGGGGGGCAAGGAGGTGCAGGACGGGACATAGAAAGTCAGTTCACATTAAAGACTGAGAAGCCCAAAGGAACCCCGCAGTTGCTAGTAACATACAAAGCTACTATGCAAATGTCACTTGCATTTATATCCGTCCAAAACCCTACGTTAAAATGGTGAGCAAGTAGAAAATAAGGCATGGCGATGAAGCAAAGGAACCTAATATCAAGAAGATCGCCCAAGACGATTTATACACCCATTCTTAAAAAGTCCAAAAGTATAAAACCCCTTTCAAAGAGTTGCAAGGACTTAAGCAGTCAAATGGCACAATTTTGTACCCGCTTGAGTTCCAGAAATCAATATGAAAGCTCAACCTCTTAGTCACGACTTGATCAAGTAGTAAAAACACCGTTTTTTTCCCAAGATGGATAAAATCATCTGCACGCTTCCATTTGTAAGTGTTTCCGATTCTTCTCATAAACAAAAACGAAGCCAGCACGTAAGCTTCTCCCCCACATCAACTCTTCTTATTTCTATGCCTTACAGAAGAGGATTTAAAAAAAGAAAGGAAACAAAGCTCCCTATAAAAGGCCTGCCACTTATTCTGAAGTTCTGTGATGAGAACAGCCATTACCATGACCGCTCGCCCCTCTGCCCCCCTCCACGGGGCTGGTCTTAATTACAAGTGATCCTGTGTATCGGCCTTGCCTTGGAGACCAGTCACGGAGGCGGCGAGAATGTCTCGGAGCGCGTGTGTTAATTCACTGCGATGCTCTGTCGCTGGGGGTTTAGGCGTTGGGTAATAATGTGCTTTGTTCTCCAAAGTGCCCCCTACACCTGCCAACCGCAAGGAGAGCCGCGGAGGCTCCCGTGCGGCCACGCTGCCCTCTGGTGGCAGCTGCCGGCGTGGCGGTTCTGAGCACAGGAGAGGGGATGGGCGAAGCTTGAATAGAAGAAACTGAAGTGGACGTTAAACTGGGGGTGGGGGGGGGGACACAATGCCTTCTGAAAATTCAACCACGCTCCGGCACGTTACGTGTCTCCTATACGCTAATTTTCAGACAGGAGTACGTACAAAGCTCAGGTATATGTCAACAGGTGTACCCATCACCTAAAAAGCATTAGATAGTGAACAGCTCAGACAAAACCTGCTCAAAACTGCCTCTGTTCAGTGCGCCTATACACCCAACCTACTACATACAAAGCAATCACACCCCACCGCATGTATGCTGGGGACAACAGTCACAGTGAAGTCCACCGAATGTAACGGCTGTGTTAATGTGATAATAATGTGATACAGTGTAATAATGTGACACCGCGAGACACTGTGGAAGAGGAAAGAGAGAGGAGACCGAGCTAAGCTGTCTACGTTTTTTTAATACAGCTTCTACAGTGCAACCATTTCCCAGGAGTCGGAGCAGATAATGTCTGGAATCTCAGAAAAATTAAAAACCAGAAGCTGCAAAGTCATCCATAATACATTGCCGTGCTTTCTTTCCGTGACACATCTGTAAGGTCGCAGGAAACAGAGGCGCCCTGCAAGACACGTGTGATAGCTCACACGTGCTATCATGACACCTACAAAAACTTTCACAACAACGTTCTAAAGCACAATCTAACTACATTCATATACAGCCAGAACAACGACTCCGCATACAAATACAAGGCACCAGCCGGAACTAGCACACTCTCACGGGCGGACAGCGACCTCTGCTGGACGGTCTGGGCATCGCCCCTTGCAGCAAGCCGGGAAACATTTCATCCATGAAGTGCCTCAGAACAGCCCAACTTCTATCATTTATTGGTTTAGCCCCTGCACATTTTATAAAACCACGTCAAAGCCTCTTCTTCCCACAGATTTTTGACTTGGGAATCCATTATAAATTGAAATTAATCACCCGCAAACATCATTTGTCTGTTACCGTTTATATGACTTACAGTTCTCCCTCCAGGGAAAGTAAAAGTTCTTTCACAATCCTGAGAAATACAGCTATCAGAGATTATGTCAAAGATTATCAGTAACTAGGCCAAGAGTCCTCATGCCATTAGCAGATCTCAAATTTCCTCTGCTTTCAAATTCATTCTAATCTATGAAACAAGATATGGTCAGGCATAAAGGTGGACAGAGCTGATACCAAGTTTCTTCTTGAAAACGTGCACACCGGAAACTAGAATACTGTCATAACGTATTTTTAAAATACACAGAAAGACACAGGAGACACACTTCAAGGTTCTTGTTGTTGGTTGGGGGGTTCTGTTTGGATTTTGCTTATGTGCAGGTCCTGGGTGCCATTCCTGAGCTACAGCTACACTTCTGGGAACTTTCCTTCCAGGGCTGGCTTCAATCTGTGGTCCTCGGATCTCAGCCTCCTGAATAGCTAGTGTTATAGGCGCGAGCCACCTAGCACTTGGTCTTTTAAGCACTCATTTTTTGCAGCATTGGGGTTTGAGCTTGGGGCTTCATGCTTGCTGGGCGGGCATTCTGCCACTGGGCCAGGCCTGAGCCTAACCCTTCTTTTTACACAGGAACAGAACATTTCTCGCCCTGGAGCATGCCCCATTCTGTGGGTGCTGAGATGTAAGTGAACCCTTGGTCAGCTACCAAGCTAGGTTGTTTTGAGAAGGCGCTTTTGAAATGCAGTCACACGTGGTTTGCACAGTAAACCCCACATGATACACACACTAATATAGAACCTTCCTTGACTCTAATCAAGGACGAAAGTAAAAACCAAGTGAGCGGCATCCGTGCTCCATGACCCTAGAACTTCACACCATATATACCTTTAAGAAGTCACGGAGCACCGGTAGCTCATGCCTGCAATCCTCGCTACTCAGGAGGCAAAGACTGGAAGGACCCCAGCTCAAGACTAGCCCGGGGAAAATGTTCACACGATCGGCCAGAAACCGGAAACACAAAGACTGCCGTCCAGGCAAGACCTAGTTCAAAAAATAAAGCAAGAAGGACTGGGGGCATGGTTCAAGCAGGAGAGTGACTGCCTAGCAGTGCGGCAGCACTGAGTTCAAATCCACACCTACACCTCCCCCCACTTACTGACGCGTCACGCATCTCCGCCTCACCTACTCCCCCCCTGCCCCTGCTCACCAACCATCCTACGGGGCTCCCAAGTGCAGAAGGCACCTTGCCCCCTCCATCTGGCTACCACAGTCCTGGGTCTCACCATCGCTCTCAGCTGGATGGGGGGGCCGGGGGGGGAGCCCCACCGTGGACTCTCCTTTCCAGCTGTGGCAGAAGGGCCAGGCTTCTCCCCTCCCCCAAGACACGGTTCCCTCCCTGGCTTCCTCTCCTACCCTTTCATTTCTTTGGTTATAAATGTCACCTCTGTAAGTAAAGCTTCCCTGACACCCCCCCCCCCCCGAGTGAGGTCCACGCACCCTAAATGCACACCTCCCGCTCCAGGCTGAGTGTGAGTGTGTAATGCTCTTCTGTGAGCTCCAGGATTGGGGGGGGGGGGGCGCTGTGTCCTGGGCCCTGGGCCTGGCCTCAAGTCCCAGCTCACCGCCCGTGCAGACCAAGACCCTAGGAAATCGCACCCACCGCAGCACCTGCAGTGAGGGTCCCGGAGGGCCGAGGACGAGCACGCATAGGAAAAGGCGAAATCACAGGGGTGCGGAGGCCCAGTCGACATCTGTCAGCGCTCTCATGGGTGCAGACACAGGGAGCCCTGAAGTCCAAACGCCACCTTTTGAAATAGCATCCTCTCCCACACCCAGCTAGAAAAGAACGACGATGCCGACGATGCCGATGAAAAAGAAAGACTCCCAGAGTGTGTGTGTGTGAGTTTGTGCAAATACCACGCCTGTACCTGCGTGCGTTCTTCAAATTCTTCTTCTATTTACCGCCAGCATCGCGTGCTTAGATTGTGAAACTCACTGCAGAGCTGCCCACCGCGGCTGGCTACTGGACTCTGAAACCAAAGTAACAAAGACGAGAGAAGCCAAAACCGCTTCCCCTTTCCTTTGGGGCTTTTGGAATCCAATCTGCCAGCCACCGTCCTTGTGCCTCAGACGCAGGGACTTCGGAGGCCTCGGGGGTGTGGCCCCGCGAGCCCAGGCCTCAGGTTCCAGGTCCTCTCACGGGTGGCGCGGCGCTAGCCCCGGGAGGCAGCCAGACTGGGCAAAAGGGGCCTGGTGAAGGCCACTCAGAAGCAAGGTATTTACAAACAAAGAAGCACCCACCATCTGTGCTCTAGAGAGAAACAACCAGAAGGCTTCCCCTTATCTCAAAGATAAGCATCGGCTTCCCGGTGGGTTCCATTTTTATCTGGAAAGAATGCCCAGATCTTCAGGTCTCAGGAAGACCTCACCAAGTATTACACCAGCAGCGAGGAGAGCTACAACAGAACACCTACCACAGCCAGACACTGTGAAGGCCAACCACCCCCTGGTCACAGAAAGAACCCCGAGTCTCCCCCTTTGAGAGCGCCCACACTCCGCTAGTGTGCCCCTACTTCCTGCTCGCCCCTTGCTGCGCGCTCGCTAACTCCCCAGCTCTGCCGAGTTTTCTTACCATTGTGACTTGTCCAGAAATTCTTACGCTGTGGTCAACATCAAGGGCCCTAAATGAAGAGCCCCCGCTTGTAGGGGGAAATGCCATGCGCCCTCATTTGATCTGGTGACATCAGGATAACAGCGTTCTTTCATACACAGTAAGCAAAGCTATAGATACACACAGATACAAAGCATAGAGATGCAAAACAGAAACGCAAGCCGCAGACAGATAACAAGTTTCCAACAGAACTTCCTTACTCCTGCATATACATTAGGCTCCCAGGCGGCCCCACTTCATCAGCAGCTGTGGTTAAATTTTTGTGTGACCTCCAAGTGCTTGCCTGCCCTTCATTTGGTGAAAATCGGCCTCCCAAGTAGAAATTGCGGAAGCCAGGTAAACACGAACGCTTCACTGAAGTGATGGAAAATTGGAGATTTGCTGAAGCGGGCTGACTTTATGAGAAGAATTAATGGAGCACACGCAGGCAGCGTTTGAGATAAAGAACCCGAGGAAGACCTAGTTGTTGATGGGCAGCACTGACCACGGTCACTTTACCCTGGCAAAGCAGCCTACGCTGTGGGCAGACATTGTGGATGCTCAGACCTACTGTGTGTGCAGCCTGGGCAAACCTGAGTAATTCGAGAAGAAGAGAACTGTAGATGCCCTGAGCATTTAGGGCTCAGCCAAATATCTCCTTGGAGCCACAGGCCCATGCACCCCAAGGGTCCCCCACAGTACACCACAGTACTGATGAATTGTAAGGAATTTATTTGTCAAATAAACTAAGGGAGACACCGGTGTTTTCAGCGGGCATGATAAAGTTTGCACAACACTGCTAAGTTTTCCTGTGATGCTGGCGACACTCAACTAAATTTCCAAAGGGGGCACCGGTCATCAGACCAGGCCAGCAGAAAACAGGATTTAAGGAAAATGGCAAGAAATAAATAAGGAGGTAAGTTGGACAAGGTGGCACAGGCCCACAATTCCAGCCCTCGGGAGCCCCAAGCAGGAAGACCCAACGAAAGGGCTTCGAGGACTGCAAAGTGAAGCCTGATCTCTAAAAGAAAGAGGCGGGGGGGGGGGGGGGAGAGAAGAAGAGGGAGGGGATGGGCAAAGGAAATAAAAGATTGGGGGGGTGGGGGCGGGGGAGATGAGCCACGTGCTTTTGGAAGGAGATTGAGAAACCAAGTCTTATCAAAGCACCAGTTCAGGTAGGGGATGGCTGTCAGCTGTTACACGGATTACTTATCCTACTTGGCGTGTCCTAATTCTGTTTTCTACTTACATGGTCTTTTACCAGTCCACATAAAACCTTAGGCCCAACTACAAAACTGGGGACAAGAAACCTAATCCTGTGGAGAACAGGAGCAGCCCTGAGCCTTGATGGTAAAGCCCGCAGCGGGGGAAGAACGCCCCTCTACCTACCAAAGAGGAAAAGAAAGAAACATCAAAGCGAGGGACGCGTCCCCGGTACCCAAGCACCACTGCTCAGGAAACCGGCAAGTTCGAAACGCTAGGCGTGAGGTTGAGATAACTAAGGACTCACAGCCAAAATGAAAGCGCGTTTCCCCCAAAGTGATAATCATCAGTCATTTTTCACTTCGGCACTTGGATTGGTACAGATGAGTGACTACAATTAGCTAAACATTTCTTGGTAACTACAAATAAGTCCAGGTTCATGAAAAACAGACATTGTTCCCTCATGCGTAGTTTCAAAAATAATATACTTTATTACTGAAATTTTGCCCTACAGCTTTCTCTGCTATCCAAATAATTTCCCAACAGCACTTCAATTAAACTCCTAAGTTTTCATATAGCTCCCCCAGGGTGTTCTTCTGCATTACAACATACTTTAATATGTTTAAATGATAGCAGTGCTATAAAATGTTATTTCTCATTGAAAACAGTCATTAATAGCACTTCATACCTCAGAGAACATAACAGTAATTTGGCAATAAAACAAAGGCAGGACTATCATCCACTAATAACCTGAAAGGGAGTCTTGCTAGGATATCATTTCTATCATGGATATTCTTCATATGAGAACACTCTGGTTATTACTTAATCCAACAACTGCATGTTCTTGTATCATATAATTAGTTTCCTTCCCCAAATTTCCATACACCTTGCATGCTCCTTTTTTGATGACGAAGCCGTACAAATCCCACTTGAATATTTAAAAAAAATAACTTGTAAATGTGAAAGCATTTACTTTCACTTTAGTAAAAACCCTTCTTAATTTTTTTTTGGGGGGGGGTGGGAAGGGGCTGGGGCTTGAACTCATCCACGGCGCCTAAGCACCAACTCTACCACTGAGCTACGTTCCCTTCCCCGATTATTCTTTCATCAGTTATTCCCAGAGGAAAGAAGGATAACTGGGTTTAAGGATAACTGGGTTTAAACAGCACGAAGGCTTTTCACACCTGGAACTTCATTTTGTCTGTACTTAGAATCACATTTTGAATAACAAAAATCCATTGCTGCCTAGAGTCTATTACTTAGAGTAGTAAGTACTAAGTTCCAGGGTACACTCTTGAAGAAATGGGGTTGGCTTCATTCACCGCTGTAGCCCATCTCTGGAAAACCATGCTGCAGGCCTCCAATGTGCGTTTATTGAAACAAGGGTGGGTGACTATAAGGAAAGCCAATCACAAATGTCTGCCAGGCAGAGCTTTAGCAAACTCAGCGAGCTTACAAACACTTCACAAGCCTGAACTTGTTTGGCATTCTGATACATAAATAGTACAGGGGCAATAAAAATAGAATTTCTACAGACTTTTTTTAGCCCAGAGAACCAGATCTATACCTGGCAGATAAATCAAAAAATCCACCGGAGCTCAGACTCTAAAAATGTTTTTCTTGATGCAGTCCATGTAGTTGACTAACTTGTGGCCCTAATTACTTTCTTTTTAATCTTCCAGCTAAAATGCAAACCAGTATAACGAAGTTCCCACTTCTTTCTTCTAATCAGTATTAGGAATGACTAACACCTATTTGAGAGAAATTTTAGATTTTTGTGGGATTTTTTTTGGCAGATATCTGACCACAAAGTGACACCCAGCTTTGAAGGCAGCTGGGTGCTGCGTGGCGTGGGTGGCGGGGAGGGAGGAACTGGGGACGGCAGCTCCGAAGCGCTGCCTGGTGAGAGCCCCAGTGCCAACAGCCCACAGTGGCGTGGAGCGGGGTCCCGTGGGGTCCTGGATGTTTCAGGCTCTGTGCACACTGACATCTGCTAACTCCGGCTACCGTCTGTGAACCGCTCACGGGGGCACGGGTTTGTGAACGGAAGTGCTCTCCTCGTTCCCACGCCACCGCGTGGCACTCACAGGTCCGGGGCCTGCGCTGGATTTACACGGACGGACGCGGACCTCGGCGGAAGGCTCCATCATCTCGAGACGCACATGGGAACCCGCGACGAAAACCTACAAAGCCAGGCTGCACTGCAGGGACGGCGGTAAATGCAACGACGCGAAGTCAGCTTCAAAGAAATTCTTGAGAGACGCCCTCAAAACTTCCATGAAGGTTTTATAGTTCACTTTCTTTTTTTTTTTTTTTGGCCAGTCCTAGGCCGTGAACTCAGGGCCTGAGCACTGTCCCTGGCTTCTTTTTGCTCAAGGCTAGCACTCTGCCACTTGAGCCACAGCGCCACTTCTGGCCATTTTCTGTATATGTGGTGCTGGGGAGTCGAACCCAGGGCCTCATGTATATGAGGCAGGCACTCTTGCCACTAGGCCATATCCCCAGCCCCTATAGTTCACTTTCAATGTGGACGTATTTCATCTTGAAAACCACCGGGAGCGGCTGTGATCGGCCCCCTTTTCTCTGTTGCTGATGCTTTTAGAAGTCTTTGATAAAACCAAAACCCCACGACGCTGTGAAATTAAAACAATGCCACATGACTGTGGGAAGGTACGTCCCCACGGCGACACTCCTCAAGATGTCCGTCCAGCCAGCCAGCCAGACCCCCCTCCCTCAACACCGCCTTCCTAGGCCAGCCTTCCCGCCGCTCCCTGGGAAATGGCCAGGATGAACTTACCATCGCCACTCACAAATAAACCCTTCAAAGACAGGTGACCGTCCTCAGCCGCTTCAAACACGCCATGGGGCCGCACACACCGGGAATCGAGTACGCCCGGCATGTCACAGCCGGCGGACAGCTGCGGGCGTGGAAGCATGGAGCGCACACGCGAGTGCATGTCAGAACCCAGGGTGTCGACGAGGGTTTAAGGGAGCGTGGGGGGGGGGGGGCGTGCCCGGGGCTCCCCTCGGCCGTCCTCAGCCTGGCACCACCTTCACAGTGCCCTTGAGGCTGACTCTTCGGTCCTCCTTCAGCCACAGACACCCGCCACGGAGCAGCCACGCCACCGGGCCTCCTCGCCTCCGTCAGACCCCGCGAGGTCCCAGCCGCAGGCTCCGGGGGGGTGAGTGGGGGACACGCTCAGGGTGGCCACTCCCTCCCCAGGGCCCACACGCTCTCCTGGAGAGAAAGAAGAGACCGGAAGACACCACCCCAACGCGGGACGCGTGAACGAGCCGTCGCAGTGCCCTGTGCTGCTCCTAGAAAACCTCATCGCCTTGGTGACTCTGGCCCTCTGCATTCGAGATGGGGCACGGGAGGCAGGGCGTGCAAAGCATCTGGGGGGCAGCCACTGTTCCTGCTGCGCCCTGCGCTCACTCTCCTTTCACACTTCGGGCCTCGAGATGCGTTCCTGCGACCGACCCCCGCCGTCCCCGCCTCCGTCCTGCTTGCACGCTGGGGCACCTGGCTGTCCTGGAAGACACGTGGGCTGCTCTCCAGGCCCAGCACCGGCCCCCAAAGGGCCCGTCCGCACAGGTAAGCGGCCTGGGGGCCGGCGGCTCCGGAGAGCAAGAGTCTGGTCCAAGAGCCACCACACCTTTCTCCTCCTGGAGATCCTTTTTCCAGTAGCAATTTGACTTCATTCATTCTCTTCCGAAACAGAACGCTACTTCGCGGAGAATCGGGGACCCCCGAGTCGTGCGGAGCAACCCCCAGGCCGGCGAGCGAGGACAGAAACACGGAGTGGCTCAGCGCTGGTCAGTGTCGTTGGAAAAGCACACAGACAGCACCGACGGCCCGCGCCGGGGAGCCGCCTCCCACGGTGACCAGCCATTCACCCAGGGGGCGTGGGACCCACAGGGGGAGACGGAGACAGACAGGAGTCCTACTCCAGCAGCAAAGCCAGGTCTCAGATGCTTCCACTGAGCCGGCTCAAGTCCACGGCAGCACTCGGTGAGCTCCGCTCAGCCAAGACAACTCTCCACCGCTTCCCCCGCCGCCCTCGCTGACAGCCGTCCCGACGAACGCCGCACAGAGGAACGGACCGTCGCTGCAGAAACAAGGCACTTCATTTTTTTTTTCTCACTTGGACAATCTTTCCCTCCTCTGGTAAGGAAATGCCCCCCACAAGCAAATACAAAAACAGTTGTGGGTAACACGCAGTGCTTGTTTCCCTAGTCGTGGGGTGACGTTGTTTGAGGGCGAAGAGGACGGGGCGCGGATGAACACAGCACTGCGGGGAAATGCGCCAGCACCCCAAAAGACGGAAGCAGCCTGGGCCCGCCCCCGGGGCACCCACTCTGCGAAGGTGGCTGTGCTATCCCTAAGTTAGATCACTTGAAGAAGCAAGGACAGGGCTGAAGGAGGATCTATTTCGAAAACTGACCTGTGCCCACGTACACAGACATGCACGCCAGTCATGGCAGAATACTTAGGATCTGCTTCACATCAGCACGGAGGCACGAGATAACAGAACAATTCACACCTAGACTCTATTAATTGCTTGGATATTAAACTGACAACTTTTTATAAAATATGAATATGATTGCATGGCTCTAGTGGGGATTAGGTGAGAATAAACACATTTGGTGTCAGGAAAATCGTGAAAAACACTTCAAAGTATCATGAGGAAAACTACTGTTGGCTTCAGGGAAAAGATCTGTATATACAGGAAAATAGTCTGTATCTTTATCTAATACTATAAGAATATTCTTTATATGTATATAAACACATATGTAAGGTGACACTACCTACACCATCCTATACCAAAGGTAGCACTGTTACAATTCTTTTTCCGATGCACTGAAAGGATGAATCACTTGCCCAAGGAAACAGAGCCAATGAGTAGGCAGACTGGAAGGTGAACCAAAGCCAAATGAATCCAAACTCTTGTGCTCTAGGGTCCAAGATACACAATTATTTTCTCCACAGAAAAGAACAACAGTGCTCTCCGGGCCTGTGAGAAGTCCAATGTTTTGCTAAATCATATCAAAGTCGATCTAAAACTAATCACCCAACATACATCCTGTGGTGGTGTTTGTTGCTGTTTGGTTGTTTTAGTTACTACAGAAGATTAAACCTAAGGCCTCACACTTGCTAGGTGAACACTCTACCCCTTGAGGCACATCTCTAGATGTGTAGGGTTATTTTATCTTGTTTTTGAGATAGGATCTGGCTAACTCTACCTGGGCTGACCTTGAACCCATGATTCGCCTGCCTCCATGTTCCAGGTCGCTGGGATTCACAGGTCTGTGTTGGGAGGCCCAGTTATCAGATGTTTACCTTGTCTGTTCCCTGTTTCTCACTACCCTACTAGTAGATGACACTCCCAAACTCAATGCCTGACTTTAAAGTCCTTCCATTCCATGGCTCCTCCTAAGCTATTCTTGCAAGAAGATACTACAGCTACATACATGTCCTCATTTCTGCTTTCCTTAAGGCCAATCTCCAAAACAGGAGTGGGGAGGCTCACCATCAATACCGGGGTGCAGAAGAGGAAAGAATTCAAGAGGAGAGTAGCCAAAGGAAGAACAACTCTAAGAACATGGCCATCCTCACTTCAGAAGGGCAGTAACCAAGTTGGCACGGCATGGTGTGGAATCAAGAGCCTGTGCCATCATAAAACTTACTACAGACCAGTCATCCAATTGTGAAGAGCCTGAAATTCCAGAAGAACAACCACAAGAAAGGCCTGAACCAAGGTTAACAGTCACAAGAAATGAATGGGAAAAGGCAACAAAAAGGAAGATTACAGAGATGCCCAAGGATCATCAAGAACTTTAGTAAAAAGCCCCATGCAAACTCTGGTATGAAAACACGCACATGCGCGTGCACGTACCACAACTAAAACAGAAAAAAATGGGGAGGGGGGCAGAATCTCTTCCTTTACCAAATGTACTTGCCAGCAAATCACAAGAGTCTCAGTGTCAAAGAATAATCACTAATTGATTCTGTATTCTTTATGTGGGATGCTCCTCGGCCTTACTATTTGTTGTTTACTTTTCACCTTCAAGATAAGGAAACCATCTGGAACACACTTCATTCCAATATTTTCTTGTGACTACTGACCTTAATTCCAGGAAATGATAAATATATTGTCAGTAAAGATCCTAAATATTGCTACTAAAGATGCAATTATAGATGCTCAAGTTTTCATACTATTAAAGCACATTAATTAAAACTTGGCACACGGAAGGAAATCAAGGGACAAGTGAGAAGGAGGGTGACGTGTATTTCATGCTGATGTCGCGTGGTTATTACCTCTTTCTGATAAAGACATTGAGAAGAAGGCACTTGCTTGTGTCTGTAATCATTTTAATCATCCTTCCATACAAAAGAATCAATCCATCAAAATCCAGAGGGATTTGCTCATTGTTATTCTTTCAGAACGCTCACCAGGTATTTCCAAATGCTTCCTGGTAACAATAATTAAACATCTGGTAACGGTGACCTACTTGTGGCTGCTGAACTTCCTCAGATAGTCTTTTCCATTAATTATGTACATGCTGGGAACTGAGAGAGAATTTACATTATGAATAATAACTCAAGACGGCAGGAGAAAGTCAGAAACCAGCAGGCACGGCTCCCTGTTGTCTCCACGGCGCTCCGTACGAAGGCCTTGTTAGCGTGCGTGGATCCGGGAACAGATGCTATATAAAAATTGCAAAGGCACCACGCTAAGGCGTGCGTGTGAGCTCGATGTAAACATGTTGTGAGGAAACAGCGTTTTATTAAACATCCAAATCTGTGCCCGAGGGGAGGCGTGGCCAAGCTGTCGCGCTTTCTACATTTCACCCCGTGGAACCAAGTTCGGAGGCAAACTTTGACCCTCACCTTTGCAAATAACACCCAAGCCTGGGCAAGAGCCTTGGCTAGAGTACAAATGAGAAAAGCCAGATCGCGAACACACGGGCTTCCAAGGACCATTTATTTCCCAGTTCCTCTCATTCCAGAGTGAGAAGAAGGGGAAAAGTGGGAACAAGGACAAAGATGTTTGTGGGAGTCTGAAATTCAATGGATCATGAAAGACTGTCAGAAAAAGTCCACTCGGATGGGTCTCATTAAACTCATTTTCACGTGGGTCCGCATCTGTTCCCAAAGCCACCAGACTTTACTAATTAACGCATCGCCGCTACCTACTTGCTTTTCAGCTTCATTTATAATTTCGCCGGGGATTAATAGAAAAAGGAAAGGAAAGGCAGTGACTTCATTCTATCATCCTTTAA
This sequence comes from Perognathus longimembris pacificus, assembly GCF_023159225.1. Taxonomy (NCBI): domain Eukaryota; kingdom Metazoa; phylum Chordata; class Mammalia; order Rodentia; family Heteromyidae; genus Perognathus; species Perognathus longimembris. The sequence continues at coordinate 16,708,692 of NC_063178.1, forward strand.
AAAAAAAATACTGGGGCTTTCTAGTGTGAAGACATGAAAGTAGTAGTAACAGTACTCATGAATGCCTAGAAAAATACTTTAAGCCGTAGTACTCGGAACAAGCTTATCAGCATCATTTTCTTTCGCCTGTCCAATCCTCAGTGTCACCTAACAAACCCTAGCGGTGCCTTTGGGAGCCAGCGGGGGACACTCAGGAAAAGGGCCAACAGGTGAACCGTGGACAGCCACCCGACACGTGGCATCAGCCCCCAGAGGGCAGATCTGTGTACTTAGTGGATCCGCACACCACACAGAGGGCTGGCGTTAACTCCTTCCAGGAGTCCTGAAAAGGCTGCCAGGAAACAAACAAGCCAGCAAAACATAGCTGAGAGAAAGAAGGAATGAGGACTTGGTAGGCACGCAGACAGCGCCGGTGATACTACCCCTCCCAGCCACCAGGCGCCCCCTAGTGCTCCATGGGAGGAGCCGCGGGCAAAGCGGTGGAACGTGACCCAAGTTCCTCTATCTAGGTACACAACACCTCTTCACTGGTGTCAACATGGAGAGCATACCAGACTCTGCTCACACAGTGCACATCAAGTGTGAGCAAATGTGTAAAGCACCGACAACTGAGCCTGTCACAGAACCAATGGTGAGCCTAGCATAGATCGGGATAGCTCCAACTATTTGGTTTCTGCAAGTTTATTGATTAGAATCTACCCACAAAAATCCAGTTCCGCCCCTCTGGCGATCCTGAGGTCAGACCTCAGGGCTTCCCTGTTGCGGAGCAGGTGACCAGCCACGGGGGCCAGGCCGCCCGCCATGTCTGCCTTCATTATCTGAAGGTAAGGTCTCCGCGTTTTGTCCGGAGCTGGGTGGGGCTCCTACCCGCCGCAGAGCTGGGATTACAGATGTGAACAGCCACTCCAGCTTGTTTTCTCAAGATGAGAGTCTCACTCGCTCTTCGCCCAGCTGAACTAAGTACACGTGAACCTTTTATCTCCACCTCCTATTATCTGCCACCATGTCTAGCCCCTCACAAGACCCATTTTATTTGTTAAAAAAAAATATATATATATATATCAATGCCACACAAGAGAACACGCAAGCACTGACTCTTATACACCCTAAAAAACTTGATTCTTAAGAGCAGAAAGACACTCTCAAGCAAAGAACAAGAGAACCCCGACTTTCTGAGAGGCTCTTCCTCCAGCAAGCTTCCAGACACACTGTAAAACAAAAATGAGATGGCTCTTGTAAGGTTCACCAGAAAGGAAACCCACCACAGGGTTCAGGCAGAAAGGAGTTTATTGGGGCAACTGCCAGCCCACACAAGATGGAGGTGCAGGGAGACAGAGGGGAAGGAAGAAGGGAAAAAGACAGAAAAGAATGGGAGAGAGCAATAGAGGGCAGGAGAGAAAAGGAAAGGGGACCGTGTTGAACTAGATTATATAGGAAAAGATGGGAGGTGTGGCCAGGTGGGTTGGATGTGACCTCAGAGAAGGAGGAGGTACCCGCCTCCAGGTGTGCCTGGTACCTAGGTCACTCAGGTACTGGGTGCAGACTTACTGGGTGCGGGGCATCTGCGTGGAGCCCTCCCGGGGGTGGGCCTTACAGCTCTGAGGTGTTTTAATTCCACTGAAAAAGGAAGCCAGGTAAAATAATTTAGGGGATCCTTCTAGCGGTTAAAATAATGAATATAAAAATCCACTTTACTTTATGATCTAGTGTAACAGAAGTAGAAGACCGAGCTCAGTGAAGCTCTAGGAAGCTCTTGCTATAACGGCCGTTAATGCTTTGCCAGCAGTGACTTTTTCCTCTGGGGAGCTGGGGTTGGTGAAGGAAGGGCCACTGGCCGCGGGGCGGCTCTGGGAAGCCGTGTCCCCACCGCTCAGGGGATGTGCGACAACATCTAGATCACAATGTCAGAATTTAAGTGGAATAGAGGGTGTTTTTTATTCTTACTGTCATTCGTGTTGGTGGTGGTGGCGTTCGTTTTGTATTTGTTAAAGGGGGAGTGGAACCGCGAGGGAGGAGGGGTTGACAAAACGTAACCACGCTGTTCATGGGAGAAAAGCATCTTTTCTATCCAAGTATTTCTGTTAATCTTCTGATCAGTGTTTTTCTGAAAAGTTCCTACTTGGGCCAGGCGGCTTGAACCTTATTAATTACACTTTAGTTCCATTCTTTCCCTGCTGCACTTTAAGACAACCCTTTAGAAGCCCCTTGAGTTTTAGCTATATCCAGTTAATTAAGCAAGATGGTGAACCTGTACTCAACCAAGGCAGGCGGAGGGGCGGAGCCTGCTGGACGAGGGAGGAAGAGGAAGGGAGGGGCGGGGCCTGCTGGACGAGGGAGGACGAGGGGGCAGCCAGCTGGCGCTGTGTGCATGCTTGCCGGAATTGTGGCTGATTGTGCACCCTTGTGCAGAAGTAAACGTTGCCTTTTGCCTTGCCAAGTTCCTTTGCGTTGGTATGTCTATTCCTACAGAACACCCACAAATCCCAAGGTATTTCTAACATGCTATGTGACAAATGGAACTTGTGGGCCGAGATGAGGAGGGAAAATGGGGGACAGCAAAGGAAGGGGGCGACACTGTCCAAAAAAGAAAAAAGTACTCATGACCTGACTCATGAAATGGCAACCCCTCTGTACCACACCTTGGGTGAACAAATGCAGCAGTGGTATTCACTAGACACTAGGTTGAAAATGGACTCGACAACTTGGGTGAGGATAGGAGGGGAAAAAAAACAAAAAAACAGAAAAGAAAGGATGCCACTGTCCAAAAAGAAATGTACGCATTACCAGACTCAGGACATTATAACTCCTCTGTATAAAAAAGAACATACTAAAGGGAAAAAAAAAAACTTAATTAGAAACTGAAGGACTACACCATCTAAGAGTTATAAAGCGCACACCCAAGGGCCCTAGGTAAGTACTGGTATTGAATCGGCATGACACTATCATTTCTACACACACATGCTCTTCCCCAGAAATGGCCCATCAACTGCTTATTACACTAGGAACAGACAGGAATTAACGCCTTCACTTCCATTACATAGATTTGATCGAGACAAGCACTTGGTAACCCATCAGCACTGAAGCGGCTTTGAGGAGAAATGGGAAAGCATATTAATGCAATGGGCATTCGTCGTCTCCGTTTTAATCTATACCATCAAAAACTCTAAAATTTGAGTGTCGCCAAAAGAACACGCAGGCGCACAACACGTTCACATCCAACTTCCTCCTCCCGTTCTACTTCTCCCCCAGTTCGGGTAACCAAAATAACTTTCTAATTTTAAACCTGCCATAGAAAAGTCTGGTTGCATCGCACATCATACCTCCATAAATGGCCACATCATACGTGTGTCTATTTTGCACAACAGGAGTCATGAAAGTCCCAAGAGCACCTTAGAAGCACGTTAGTCAGGAGGTATTTCCAGAGGAGCGTAACGAGGTGTGCATGTCCACGCAGGCCGCCGCTCCCCGGAGGCACGGCGGTGCACACCCGCACACCCGGGACCACACACACCACACCAGCTCTGGACGCCTCGCAGGGTACCAGTACTCATGAGAGCAAGGTGCACTTACCATTTCCTGACTGACCCCCATCCGCCGCAGCGAGCACCTGGACCTCCGGCAAGCCTCGGGGTGAAGACGGGTAGGCCCAGCCACCCATGCCGGGCCCCACCAGAAGAGAAGCCCCGCACGACAGCAACGGCTGCGCAGCACGCAGGCCACGAGCAAGTCGCTTAGCACAAGCCGGGCGCCGCTGTTTCCAGAATGGAACACTGGATTCTATCACAACGCTGGACACAATCAGCCCCTGGCATTCGATGCTAGCTTTGAAGAGCTGGACTTACTAATCTAACAGAACAGAACTGATAGGAAAAGAAGGAAAAACTGGGAGAGAGGGAAGGGGTAGCACGGTCCAAAAAGAAATGTACTCACTACCTGACTTACGTAACTGTAACCCCTCTGTACATCACCTTCATAACATTAAAAGTATTAAATGAATACAGAACTGGGACATGTACCTTTTCACATAGTATACATATCTGTTCTACCTGTGACAGAGAGACTAGGAAAATGAGTGACTGGACTTGGTTGACACAGATGAGGACATTGCGTAGCATGGAGATTCTCTGCGTTCTTACACTGCAACCACCTTCAAACTTACTCCAACTATCAAGTTTAAAAAACAACAACACTGCTTTCAATTGAAACCTTAATAATTCCAGATGAGAAACAAGTGGCAGGGAGCTGTATTCCATGTGCCCAATACACAGAGTTAACTATTCTGCAATTAATAAAGGAGAAATTACTTATAAACTAAAATCTACTATCAGATCTTCTAAAACAAATGTTGCTTAGAACTGACTCTCTGACCCCAGTCCCAGGGATCGAATCCACAGCCTCCAGCCGCACAGAAGCAAGCACTGGATGCGGTACACCCTCTGTCTTTGCTTGGGGTTTTCACATAGCACAAATGTCAAATTTTGTGACTGAACAGGTCCTTCCCCAGCTCCAAATTACTAACATTTGATGTATGGGAAAGGGGTTGGCCACCCACCAACGAGGTAGCCTGAAGAGACGAGTCGGTAGAAAGCAAAGTGCTAATAGAGAAAAGAAAAACGAGGGACGTTGGGAGAGCTAACAAGTGGATTGAACTCAGGGACGCACACACACCAGGCAGGCAAAAACTATACGTCCAGCAGGCAAATACATTCTCCACGGATGTCAGGAAGTACAGTGGTTGCAATGCTTAATCTTCCTCTGTACAAAGAGGAGAGAAGAAACAATGATGAGGATATATGCGCTCATCTGCTACCAAAAGTGGCCCTGGGTTGTGAGCCCCCGGCTTTCCTCCAGACTCTGCGCGGTCTATAACAAACGCGCGACAGAAATGGGAGTCGATTATCACAGCTGGAGCTGGCAGTTGTCAAAGGAAGAATTTCTGAGAGAGCACGGAGGCGGCTTTGGCTTTTACAGTGGCGGGTGGGGCATTTTTCTAACTCACACCAAGGTTCCCTATCATGGAACAGAGAACCAAGCCAAGAAAGCGGCACCCTTCATCCTCAGAGTCCTTCTGGAAAGAAGGTCCCACGGCCTGGCTCTAGAGACTCAGCTCCTTTACCAGCAGGCCTGGGTGTGGAGGATATTAAGAGAGCCGTTGTGTGTGTTCTGTGACCCTTACGAGGGGCATGTGTCAGGGGAATAACAAACTTGGTCCACGCTCACTTCCTTTGGGGGCTCAGCTCCTCGGCTACATCGCGGTGGCGGAACTGCCAGCCCCTTGATCAGGTCTCCGTCTCAGATCACTCCCTTCTCCGCTTCCAGACAGATGGGTATGGGGGACGCCATGCCTCATGGGTCAGGAAGTGGTGCCGTTCATCACAAAATTCTTTACTTGCCATTTTTCCAGAAACAGCTCTTCTTTGATTTATTTAGCAGCTATCAAATAGACAAATGTAATCAAAGCCTTTCACCTAACCAAATTAGCAGCCACCGTTGTCTGTCACTTCCGATGATGCTGTTAAGAGGCACCTCCGGGCAAGCCGTTGTCTGCTGAAGGAGTGTCTTCTTCCTGGACTGGGCGGCAAGGCCTCAAGCAGACTCTGAGCTACTCCTGGGTGGTGACTCACATGGGATTCACAGAGAACCGCTGCACTGACCACGTTACACGCGCGTGTGTGTGTACATACAAACATATCCACATACACACTGAGCTGTATGTAGTCAGAATCAACCAGAGAGACAAAGACACAGACAGAGACAGAGACAGACAGAACCCCCAAAAGAAAAATTCCTGCTAGAGGGATAACACAAGCAAAACAGCAATCATAAGGATAAAAATCACCTTTTCTAAAGTAAGAAGAAAACTTGCGTGGAAAAACTTCTTGTGTCTAATAGAAACGATGAAAGCTATGTAAACTTAGGTTTCAGAATGTGTTCATCCAGACGGGTAGCTTCAAATGTATGAATGAACAACCATACTGAAACTCTGTTCTCGTGAACCATCTTTTTATTCTTTAGATAAAAGCCAAGCCCTTTTTAAAAATTCTTTAGGTATAGAAGACACTAACATGTCTGAAAAGAAAAAACTTTAGTATAGATAGTAATCGTAGGGCTAAGAAGGTGGCAAAACAATGCACGTTGATTCCACTTAGTACTGACTGGTCCATTTCACGATACAATAGAAAACTCTCAAAGGATCTCGGTTTCCCCAGACCTAAGCTCAACTCCTGGTATTCCCATTAGACGCTAGGTGGCACTACAGGAATTACTCAGCAAATTAAATGAGTGTATACCACTAGACACTAAGACTGCTCTTTAAAAAGATGCTCCCACTATCTACAAGGAGGGTTCATTTGTTGTACTCTCGATTCTTACCTTGCACATTTACCTGCATCCTTACAGGTAAGAAAGTTGGCCATGTACTCATACTAGGGACTGGTAGCAGCTGAAGTCTTGCATTTTGAACCAGACCCTATTTGTGCCTATTTTGGAGGCAGGCCTGCTCTTCACCTCACTTCCAACATCACCAGCCTATTCCAGACCTACCGCAAGCGTTCTAAACTTAATTAGAGAGTTAAATGGCTAGCTCCTAACATAAGTATTGACAACACTGGTGAAAAACTGGTTTGGAAATTCAAGAAGAAAATCCAAATATTAAAATGAATAAATCATCAAGGGCAATTCTAGATAGCTAGTAAGAGTAATCTTTCTATTAAAGTGTTGCTGGCAGGTCAAAAAATAAGAAATACATTTCTAATCCCATCATCCCTTGGTGCTTCATGAAACAGACTTATCAATATCTAAAGCAGCCCTGCAGCTGGCTGGAAGCAGCAAGAAAAATCAATCACCAGCGTCTTGCTCTGCATCGGATGTACTACAACTAGGCCAACGGTAGTCACCTGAGGTTGCAGAAACTTGCCATGAAAACACGACGGGGGGGAAAGAAGCTGAAAAGGCCTAGCGGCGAGGGCGACTGGGCATCCAGACAAGTGTGGGAACCACCCGACTCCGCGGACTGCAAGCATCCGCACAGTCCACGGAAGCCCAGAAGAACCTCACCTCGTGCCGGGCAGTCCAATGCCCAGCACGGTTAGGCCTGTACTTAGCAATAGCTCATTTTCATTTAAAATGCCACAGGAAATAGGAAAGACCATTAAAAAAAACAAAACCTAGCACAGCCTAAAAGCACTGTTCTCATGGGGGGGCGCCAAGGCGAGCGTGGTCTAAAGGGGTGTATGCACAGGGTTCCTCTTGCGCTCACTCCCCGGGCCCTCCCCCGCGGCCGTGTGAACGCCGTGGCTGACGGGGGCAGGACGTCACCCGCAAGGCCAGGTCCGTCACGGGCCGCAGCGGCGTCAGGAGCTTTAAGAGAGCGCAACAAATGGGAAGGGGAACCGAGAAGACAGACAGACAGGCAGGCAGGCAGGCAGGCAGGCAGGCAGGCAGACAGGCAGACAGACAGGCAGACAGGCAGACAGGCAGGCAGGCAGGCAGGCAGGCAGACAGACAGGCAGGCAGGCAGGCAGATGCTTCTCCTCTCCAGGCCTGGCTTGACGGGATTCCCCCGCGCTGACTTCCACCGCGCAGCCCAAGACCACACCCCAGCCAGGTACAGCTTTGCACTGAAAGCCACTCATCTCCCCATGGTACACAGCTCACTCTGCTGGGCGAGCCAAACGCAGAGGGGAAAGCTCTTGCACCACCAGTGCCTTGTCAAGACAGGGATAACTCGGGGAACAGCTCCTTTCCACCCACTTCATCCATGCTCAACTCACACTTGCCAGGCCTGGTTCTAGGTGGTGCGAATCTAGCCCTATCCATAGCCCTGCATACGACAGAGGAGGAGAGAGGGGGAGAAAAGGGAGAAGGAAAAAACGACCTAACTCCTAACACATTCACACACGGTGAAAGAAAATGGGGTGATAACTAGCCTGACACTCATGAAGAAGGGCTGGATCCTTGATGCAATGTCTATTTTCTCATGTGTAGATGATTTGGGTGTTCAAATATCAGCCTCAAAATGTGCTTTGCTGCTGCAGGTGCCGGTGGCACACGCCTATAATCCTTGCTACTCAGGACGCTGAGATCTGAGGACTATGGTTCAAAGCCAGCCCAGGCAGGAAAGTTTGTGAGACTTTTATCTCCAATTAACCACCAGAAAGCCGGAAGAGGTGCTGTGGCTCAAGTGGTAGAGCAGCTAGCCTTGAGCTGAAGAGCTCAGGGCCAGAGCCCAGGCCCTGCGTTCAAGCCCTACAACCGACAAATATATACATACATGCATACGTGCATGAATACATGCGCATGTATATATGTATTTATATATAATCATATATATTGTTTGCATTTTTATTGATAAATCTAGTTTTTACTTTAGTTTCAATACAAAAAAGTTTCAATTCAACATGTCAATTCATGTGTACAATGCGTCTAGATCAGAGGTCCCATGCCCCACCCATCCATCACATTCTTATCCCTTCCTAATGCTAGGAAAACTGTGACTTTCTTTTCAGGGGTGGGGAATGTAGCTCAGTTGTAGAGCTCTTTCCCAGCATGCTCAAGGTTCTGCTCCAACACCACATATTGTTTAAAAAAAAAAATACTTTCCAGACAACATTTTATCCTATACCTCAGATTTTCTTCAAATACAGGCACCAAAACATAGCCCAAAGTCATTTAGTGTAAGTTTGGCATTTTAGCTGGAGCCTGTGGCTCATGCCTACAATACGCGACCTGGAGGATTTGAGTTCGAGGGAGCCTAGGCAGGAAACTCTGTGAGGCTCCACTTCTAAGAATAACTAGCAAAATGCCCGGCTCCGTGTGTGATTCAAGTAGTAGACTGTCAGCTGAGCAACAGCTGAGCAAATACAAGGCCCTGAGGTCAAACCTCAATGCCAGCAAAACAAACTAACAGTGTGGCTTTTAATTCTATGACAAGAATAAATTCTGCAATGAAGAATAAAAATATATACGACATGACGAAGGTCTGCGTCGTCTCTGGGCATCTAGAGGAGGCACGTGCTGTGTTATGCAGTATGTGTAAGTACAGGCAGCGGTTTAAAATGCCTCCATTAAGAAGCTGAGGTGCAGCTTGGCTGTCTGTGCACATGATCGGCATGCACTCGGCCCTGGGCTACATTCCCAGCACAATAATAATAATAACATTAACAGTGGGAAAGGCTTCCTAGATTAAATGGCATCCAAAGGAAAATCAGCTATAAAATTGAGTGTGACCCCACTCCATCTGTAAACTACAACCTCTCCCTCCTAATCATTTTGTTTATGCTTTCAACTTTAGGCTAAAGAAACACAAACCGCGAAGGAACTGAGATCATTAGAAAGCCTGAAGTTTGGTGCCATTCATGCAAAAAGATGGGAATGCGTATAGACCTCCGCATTTTTCTGCTGGCTACGGTAAGCACACAGGAAGCTCTGAGAGCAGACGGCTCCTACCACGGCCGTCGCAGGGTTCCTGGCTGGGCAGGCGGAGAGCACCTGCCCACAGACGCTCTTTCAGAAACCACTGGCCAGACAGGTGAGAAGTGCAGTCTCCAGTGTCCTTCCAAATCTGAAGAGCTCCTGTCAGCGGTCTTATGAATTATTACAAAGGGCAGCATTAACTGCAGTCTGAGAGAAAGTCATGAATTCTCAAAATGTTTTCTAGTGAGGAAACCTTGGGTTTATTAGTTAGACATTATTTATCATTTCTCACCCACTCTAGTGAGGTTCAGATTAACACAAGTTACAGTGCAGAAGTTCACAATCCAGAAAGGTAAACAAAAATTTACCACCAGCCGAGTATACGCTTAGCTATCCAAGCAACCCCCATGCTCACGTGGCATATGTAATCTTTTTTTTACAGGAACAATTCCTCAGTGCAACCGTGTATAACTATTCATAATATGCATTGTAATCCATAACTTCATAACTGTATCAAATCCACTTTATCCTACTACTCACATATTCCTTTAGAGGAACCAATGAATAGAGGATGGATGGAGGGAGGGAGGAAGGGATGGATGGATGGAGGGATGGATGGCCTTCTGCACTTTGATAGCCAGCACCTGCTTTACTTAGTATTAGAAGATGGCAAGATTTCTATCTGCCTTAAGAGATGTAGAATAAGAATAACGTTTAGGGGGAAGAAAGGTTGAGCAGGATACATTGTATACATGTATGGAAATGTCACAATAAATCTTCCCTTGCAAAAGTAATGTGTGGTAATTAAAGAACAAAACTTAAGAACGTTGCTTCTTTCCATTAAACCATTAAACACTTTTTATTAGTAATTCACAGGTCATAGAATTCATCCTTTTTCTCATCTATACATACTTCATTGTCATTTAATAGCTAAGTATGAATGCTCTGGAATATTCTATTCTTACGTACAATGTCACCTCAGCCTGCCTTAAACAGCTTCCACTTCAAACCAAACCTGGGAATAAATACAATTAATGCCCAGCGCTGAACAATATTTCTCTAAGAACAATTCAGGAGAGCGTTGTCCAAATCAAACCTCAATCTGGGAACATGGTTCTGAAAGATTGTTTTTCTATAAGGTAAAATGGGTGCAGCAAAACCTTCAAGTTGTTTTTTTTGTTCGTGTGTGAAACCAAGGAGTAGGGCTGACATGCACATTTTCACCTAAGTACATAAAGTAAAGCTAAATTTGACACCTAAAAAATTAGAATGTATCCCTGAAAATATGAGTCACATTTAAAATTTAGAAACTTTTCATTAATTGATGGTTGCTAAAAAAAGGAAGAGCTCTGCTAGGGTTATAGCCCAAGTAGTTAACAAGGGAGAGGTCCTGAGCTCAATCCCAAGTAGCTCAAAACAAAGAAAGAAGCAATTACTCGCAACTTTCAGAACATAGGAGTCATAACACATTAAGATTTATAAGAGTGTAAATATAAAACCTACCCAATTTCTTTTGCTAATTACCTTCTGGATTAAGGAGGTTTGATTCCCTGTAAAATAAGGAAGAGCATCCGTTTGAGTTCCACGTCCTGTGAGTACAGTGACTTCAGGAAGTCTTGTTTTAACAACTAAATGATAGCTGTTTTCTTTTTCTTTCGGCTCTTTTTTCTGGGGCGGAGGGGGGGAATCCGCTTCATGCTTGCTCCCTGAGTCAGGCTCCTAGCCTCTTTGCTGTAGGGTTGTTTGTTCTGTTTTCTCCTGTCTTTTAAGATAGGGGGCCTCCCACTTTGTCCCTGGCTAGCCTCCCACCCCACAGGCCTCCGCTGGCTTGCTGGGATTACAGACCTTCACTACCACTCCCAGGCTGTGTTTCCAGACAGGGTCTCCACCATTCCTGCCCCTCCCTTCACACTGGCCTCAACCCACAATCCACACTGTCTCGCCCTCCCAAGGAGCTACAATGCGGGCATGAGCCACTGCATGGAGCCGCTGACTGTGTTTCTAACTTACAACTTTTAAGATTGTGTGTGTGTGTGTGTGTGTGTGTGTGTGTGTGTGTGTGCCATCAGTAAGCAATGTTGCTATTCCATGGTTAAGCAATCTTGTCAGAATGTTTTAGAAGCACACCGCTGGCAGTTCCATTAAGACTGTGGTGTTCCACATAATCAAGACATAGAAGGCCTCCCAAGACTTGGCTCCACAGATAACAATCTCAGAGTAGGAGTCAGGGTAAATGATGGACACTGGCTGCAGCCCCAAATATGCAATGCTAGGAGGATGCCAGCGGCTCGGTAGCTGTGCACATAGGATCACATAAGGTGAGGTGCAGCCAAATGAACTCCAAGGTATGGAAACAAGAGGTTCTTCTTTGTTGTCATTTTTAATGTACTATAAGAAATGATTTCTTTTTTCTTCCCCTGTTGTCGCTGTATTTGACCTTGGTGCCCTGGGTAATGTATTTACATTTATCTGAATTAGGGAAGGGAAGGGGAACATCAAAATTGTGAGACAAAGGATAAAAAGGGAACTGATGCCAACGATACTCACAAGACAGTATGTTGGAACTTAACTGTACAACCTGGGGGGGGGATTGGGGAGGAGGGAAGGTGGGAGAAGAATGAAGGAGGAGGTAACAAGTTTGACAAAAAAAAAAATGTACTCCCTACCTTACATATACAATTGAAATCCCTGTGTACATCACCTTGACAATAAAATTAAAAAAAAAAATTTTAAGAATGTCAACTGTTTATTTCAACCCCCCTTTCTGTCTATGCTGAGGCCAGAATGTTCGTGGAGCATGCTACAAAGTGAACCCCTCAGCTAGCGGGCTGGGCAAACTGCCCAATGCAGGACGTTTCCCTTTGTCTTGGGGATTTTTATTTTCCCCTTTTCCAGTGACTCAATTCCCTCGACAAATCCCAGATGGGTTTTCATACTCTTCTTCTAACTTTATCTCCCTCTCCTGAAAAAGCACACAAACCCCGATTCTGAACCTATGGTATGCATGGAAACCTCTCCTCCAACAAAGTGGTGTACAACCCTGAAATCACACGGCTGGTGAAATGTCAGGTGCTGCTGGCTGCCAACAGGTTGCCAAGAGGGGCGGGGCAAGGAAGGAAATGTCTTCTGCGCTCATGAACACCACACAGTCACTCACAAAACCTCGCCGCTGTACAGCGGTGCTTCTCGGGCTCCAAGGTCCCCACGGCTCGGCCCACAGGCCACGTCCCATCTCTGAGATGTAAAATTAATACCAGTTTAACAGACAGCATGTAACTTAATTAAAATAAAAGCATGGGCTGAAAACCATCATTCCTATTACCATCACTCGAACTACAAGCAATCAAAATGGGAGTTTCAGGCGAGAAGTCAAGGAATGCTTAACATAATTTAATTAAATTGGATTGGGGCAGAGGATTGCAGGCCGATGCAATAGTGCCTGTTGCTGTGGACTCCCTGATAACAACAAATAACAACACAGTCCACGCTCCAGTCTCAAATACCAACAAATAAACCTCCACCCTCATTCAAGTATAATTAAACCCTGCTACTTCCTCAATTCTTTCAGGCGGTACCTTAGCTTCCTCATTCATGTCTGCAATTAACATTCTAGATGCTCTACATTAGAAGGTTTAGTTTCTTTAAAAACAGGTTTGACTACAAGTCAGATTACAGTGATCTGAATGAAATACCATACTGAAATAAATCAGGATTGCTAATAATTTTTAACCAGCAAACATACACTTTGGCTATAGTTTATTCAGGAAGAAATGCATTACTTATAAAATAGAGACCTTGACCTGCTACCTAAACCATAATCCTAGCTACTCAAGAGGCAGAATTCTAAAGGGTTTCTGTTCAAAGTCCTCCCAGACAGAAAAGTCCATGAGACTCATCTCCAAATAACCACCCAAAAAAGACAGAAGTGGAGCTGTGGCTCAAGTGGTAGAGCGTGCGTGCGTGCGTGCGTGCGTGCGTGTGTGTGTGTGTGTGTGTGTATGGGGGGGGAGGGGGGCAAGGAGATTGGGTCATCCTGAGTTCAAGCTCCAATGGGAGAAAAGAAAAAGAAATAAATGGGGAGAGGAAGAAAGGAAAGGGGAGGAAAAGATAGGGCAGTGGAGGGGCTTGCACCTGTAATCCCGGCTACTTGGAAGACTCCAATCAGGAGCACAGCAGTTCAAGGCCAGCCCAGGTAAAACGGTTCAGAAGACCCATCTCACTCAATACAGAGCCATTTGCAGAGGTGTGTGCCTGCCACCCCAGTAGATAGAAAGTACACACAGGAAGATCACAGTAGAGAAGCTCACATGCATAGGGTGAGACTTAACAGTGACAGAACGAAAGAAAGGGCTAGAGGTTCAGCATGAGTGGCAAAGCACAAGCCTCGCAAGCATCAGATCCCGTTTTCGAACCCCAGTCTGACCCTTCCCCACAAAAAGGTTCAGTCTTTGGAATGTTTCTGATTTATGTCCAGGTCGGCAATGGCCTCTACGATAATGGTAAAAATGAAGGAGAGACTGAGCAGAGGTGTGAGGAGCAAAGTGTGCAACGGATAGTATCTCTCGACACCGACGTTTGCTCTACACCAGATGACCCCAAAGCAAATAACCGTAAGCTAACCGGAACCAACCATTGATTCAAGATGAGCTTGAGCAGCGGAGGAAGACGGTTCTAATGACAGGGTCACCGATATCATGATGTTACAAATCAAAAATTCTATCAAAAGACCACTGGGGGGCACACATAACCCATGCAAAAATAAAAAAAGGGGGGGTGTCACATTTGTATTGGAATGTGTGTGATTCTTTTTATTTTTAGCCTATTATCATTTCTGCTTGGTAGTCACAAAACCTTTCTGAAAATATTAGCACTAAAAACTCCTAACAGACAATACTGTGTGTGTGCTGTGTGTGTGCATGTGTGTGTGTCATCTGAACCGTCTAAACGTATATATTCTACACATAAAGAATAAAGCACAATGCCAAGAAAGCAACAGCTGTACTCATTCCCCATCATTTTCTCGCAGTACCCTCAATGTGTTCCAATCCTATGAGTATCCCATGAAAATACCTAAGCACTAATCCGCTTTAATTCTGATACTTTGTTGTGCAGAAAGTCATATAGTCTTTTTAGTACGATACTCTGGTAACATAATGGTCTTCGTTAACACCATATTTTAGTAGAAAAGTCCAGACTTAGTAAGCCAAGTTTTCTGGTAACCTGACAGTTGGTAAGAGCTGTGATACCTGTCAGAGTTCTCTAGAAAATGAATAAGCACAAATAATAAACATCTCCTCCCAAAGATGGGAGGCACAGGAAACATCAGTGTGACTTTCATGCCATAGAAAATGTCCGGGGCGATCAAGAGTTTATTTTGAGAAGAGTGCTAGGGAACAGACACCAAGAATAAGTGCTCCCTCCAACTCCAAAAGAAATCCCACAAGGTCCGACATTTCTGTCCCACCAACCTGTCTCCTGCCGGGTCCGGAGGCGGCGGCTGGAGGGCTGGAGGACCTCCGGCCCCTGAGCGCCCTCACGGAGTCCTTCCTGGAGGCCGCAGAGAGCGGGCGGCAGGGCCGGGCCTCGCCGCTCCTCCCTCCGTCGCCCATCACAGAGGCCGCAGCCGAGCGCGAACCGCCAAGACAAAGCCTCCCTGCGGAAACAGCCCCGGAAAAGCCCAGCCAGCAGCCTGTGCGTGCGCTCTGCTCGGTCCTCGGGACAGGGGAACACCCTGGAAAGGGCAGAAACGGAGGCCGGGCCCGTGAAGTCATCCTCTAACCAGGGCAGAGTTGCGCAGCCTTTGCATATGGCGGCATGCACTCCAGGCTCGCCTAGGAAAGCAGGCACGGGCTCCGCTCACCAAACGCAAACTGGCCAGGAGCACTCTGTCAAAGGCAGACAGGGTGCAGCCACACCCCAGAGTCAGGGCGTGAGCGCGGACAGGAGGTGCAAAGGAGTCCCTGGAACTCATTCCTGGCCGAAGCCGCCAGCAGGCTCCAGGCAGATCAAGTCCTGCCCTCAGGCAGGTGCCTCCCCCCCTTCCCCCCCCCCACCCCAGACTAGCAGTTAAGCTCGGTGCACATTCTCCTCTTCCAATGACTGGAAACGGGGTGATGAGATGTTTGCATGCAACATTTTTATTCCGAAAATACAGAACAAGATATTCACTGCACAGGAGGAAATGGAACATCCATCACTTCTCTGTCCCTGGAAGGGCAGGAAATGAATGAGAACATACTCCCTACACATGATCTCAGGTCTCAGTGAACTGAGGTTGAACGGAAGGAGAGATGGCGAAAACAAGACAAGAGGGCTGGGGTGCGGTTCAATGATAAAGCACATTCCTAGCACATTAGAGAGTAAGACAGACAGAAAGAGAGACAGGGACAGAGACGGAATGGGAATTTACAACAAACTGAATTCTAAGGACATTCACAGGGACTGGGAAGATGGCCTAGTGGTAAGGTACTCGCCTCGTACACATGAAGCCCTGGGTTCAATTCCTCAGCACCGCATATATAGAAAAAGCAGGAAGCGAAGCCAGGGATGGTGCTCAGGCCCTGAGTTCAAGCCCCAGGACTGGCCAGAAAAAAAAAAAAAAAAAAAAAAACAGAACGTTCACAATACAATTAATACCCATGAGCGGGTGCTGGCAGCCCCTGCTGGGGAGGAGGGAAAGATGCAGTCATAAAACTCAAAGCATACTCTATAAAATAAGAAAATCGAGGGAAGGAGTGGGATTGGAAGGGAGAGGAAAGAAGGATGAAAAAGGTGACACATATCAAGGTTCATTGTATTCATATACTACTTTGTGGAAGGGCAACTCCTTCGTACAACTACATAAAGATTATTTTTAAGTAAAACAAATAAAATGTGCAGATAATACTATTCATACTGGGGCCAAACAAACCCCGGTGCTTTAGGACACATTCAAGCCTGATCCAACGGTTGAAGAGAAGGTAATAGTTTCTCAATTAAACTACTAAGCATTTTCAACCAGGGGTGCACTATTGTTATCTATAAAACCATAAATATCAACCATTAGAGCAGCTACATAAACTAACATTAGACTGAAGCAGAAATCAAAGCTGAAGAATAACACATCCACAGGAAATGTCAAGGCTGCAGCTGAACAACGCCTTATGAATTGCAGCACAACCCCCGCACGGTCCCAGTGGGCAACGAGCTACAGAAACTAAGCAAGCACCTCGAAACCCAGCAACTTGACAGAGTCGCCTCGGATGCTCAGAAAACACACCCAGCCCTTCAGAGGGCTGGAAACGGAAGCCAGGTGTGGGGAAAGCAGGCGGCCGTTTAATTCACTGAAGGTAGACTATTCCAGAGAGCCTTTCTAGAAAGAGAACAGGCCATGTCAATGGGCAGCACTTCTCATCTGGAGTCTGGCCTGAACACATGGCCTAATTCATTCCAACTCCGTGGGGAACAGGCGTTGCGCCTTGAAGGAGTTGTTGTTCAATTAAACAACAAGCAGGGAGAAAGACCCCAGGCATACATAACCGCTTTACAGAACACAGGACAACACTGTTGTACGGTGGGGGCTGGGAATGTGGCTTCGTGGAAGACGGCCTGCCTAGCCCGCATGGAGTCCTGGGTTCGATTCCTCAGCACCATCTCCCCTTCCATCCAGTGCCGTGGTCTCCCCGCACCCCCTCCCCCGGGTCTCCCCCCTAGCTCACCAGCCTCCCCTCAGACCCTCCAGCGAGGTGTCCGTCTCCTCCTCCCCCACCCACACCCCCACTCCCTTTACACAAGCAAATGGTGCGGCACTGTGGGCACGCCAGCTCCCATGAAGTATTTACATGATGGGCGAAACGTCTCGGAAATTAATTAATTAGCCACTTAGCGTGCTACTTGATGATTAATTTAAATGTGCTCTTTTGTGGAGCCTCACTAAAATAAATCCATTTAGAGAAAATTAATCGGGCCATCTCATTATGGAGGTCTATTTATACAAATTGTTTCAATTCCACACTATCAGACTTCTGAGATCATTCCTTCCCCTTGCCAATTCACACTAAAGTTCAAAAAAAGATGTTTCTAGTCTAAGCCATATTTAGAACTGCCTTGCCTTTTTCCATGGGGGGATTAGGCAAAAACAAAACTATTGCAATTTTTTAAGTTATATATATATATCTATATCTATATACACACACATATATGCATATACATGTGTATTGTGTATATGCACACATATACCTGTGTATGAATATGTGTGTGTGTGTGTGTGTGTGTGTGTGTGTACACAGACATACATACATCTGAGTTCATCCTCAGAGATAACCACTATTGATACTTTTAAAGTTTGGTATTTCAAACTTTGACCACAGCACATGATTATTTCTACTAAAACTATAGGTTGTTTTCACCTGATTTGCTTAAAGTTGCATCTACTTGACAAAGGCACCTAAGCTTCAGTCCCAATGAATCAATGGCCTGATAGCTACCTTGAGGCAACCAACGCGCCAGCGGCAATGGTGAGGTCCACATCTCCCCCGGGCTGGCCACGCGGCCTTGGCACTTCCCGCCTTGCTAACGGCCTCCCATCTCCACCGTCTGCCACCACGCCTGACACACGCCCCCCCCCCCCCCCGACTCCCGTCCAGTCCTCTTTACAATGGCCACCTCCACTCAGCCTTTCAGGCTTTTCCTTCCCTCTTCAGGGCAACCTCAGGGTCTTTGTCACATCTCTCTCACGGGACACTTTCCTTCAGAACCATTATCTGCTCGCGGATGAGCATGTATTTAACTTTCGCGATACTTTCACTCTTCACACCGTACGAACTATTAGGCCACAGAAAACGAGGTCCGTGTCCACGTCCATCCCACAATGCCTAGCCCATAGTGAACTGGCTGAATTAGTTACAATCACCAGGTTGACTACTCTTATCTTCCCAAGGACGGTAGGACAGATGCTGTTTCTTACATTATTTCAGCATCTCGGTTTGAAAATATTCTCTTCGTCGTTTTTTCAGATACTTCAATGGGATTCAAAATTAAGGCTATGCTTTACCTTTTTCATGTCGTCTCCACGTCAAATATTCATCAAAATGTGATGAGCGGGCCAGTGGCAAGCTACTTCTGCCTCTAATTCTAGCCCCTCCGGAGGCAGAGCTTAGGAGCATCACAATAGAAAGCATTGGAGGGCCTCGTGCTATATACCTGTCAACCCAGCTAGTGCAGAAAGTATAAATAAGAGGACCATAGTCCAGGCCAAACAGGCATAAATACTGTATCCCAAAAATAAGAGCAAAAGCAGCATGGCTCAAGTAGTAGATTACCCGCTTACTGAGTGCAAGGCCCCGAGTTCAAACTCCAGTGCTACCAACAGAGGGAAAATCAAAGCAGGAAGTGGTAGCTAGATGTGGTATTGCACACCTAAAAGCTCCATAGCTGCAGGGCCAAAGCAGATTATACATTAGAGGCTGACACTACATAGCAAAAAGTATATAAAAGAATAAACCCAAGCTGGGCATAGGGGCCCATGCCTAGAACCCCAGCTATTTGGAGTGAAGGGAGGGAAGGACTGATCTGAGACCAGCCCCAGGCAAAGTGTGTGGAATCTGATCACAATAAATAGAACACTGTGGAATGTGTTTCTAATCCCAGCCTCACTAGAGGCTATAGGTGTTCCTTCACTCAATATGCTTGTTTTGATTTACTTGTTCAGACTTATTGTTCCAAGGAAGGCACAATATGTGATATTAATAAATTAATATTCTTGGCACAAGGGAATATTAAACATTTTCTCCCAGCAGACACATAGTCATACATTAAATAAAGAAAAACAGTCTTTGAAAAGTAACACTAATGTCAATTATAAACTGTTAACTCTCACGATCATTTAAGCATCAATCTGCACACCCCCCAAAGAACCACTTACGGTTTTAAAAATTGCATTTCAATCTCACCAAATAATCTCATTTTAATAATCCTCATTCTAAGTAGATACAAAAGACTGTGTCCTGAGCTCTCATCTACCAACTGCACAACTGGCCCATCCTCCACCTGAAAACAATCAAGGACTCTGAGTTCACAATGTCTAGGGACAGGACTAACACTGAATTTCTTAGTATCTATGTACAGATGTGCTACCGGGCATCAATCAGGATACCTCCTACCCATCACCTTGCTGCACCTGCTTTTTCAGTGATTTCCACTAAACCCTTCCTTCAGAAAGGGCAAGAAAGAGGTAGTGGAAGACAGGCCACCGAGTATACATGACATCATTCTGGGTCCTGCCAGAAGGACTGCATCTAAGCCTGACAAAGGAAAGGCTCCACACCACATCTTCCGACACCACAGGACAAAGGTGTAAGACAATGGCGACATGTCTAAGAGGAGGAGTTTGTCTGGCTGCTCTCCCATGGGAACGAGAACATAAACATCTGGTCAGTGACACCTAAAATCTCAGTCTCGGGAGATCGTGTAACAGAACACGATCCCCAAATGTGTCCATTTGGAGATTTGGACATGTCTAAGTTTGCAGCAGTACATAGAGAGGGAACAGAGAAGTGGTAAGGACCTGAAACAATAATCAAGCCCAGACCAGAGTCAGTCACTGGAGGCTTATGCCTGCAATCCTAGCTATTCAGGAGGCTGGTAACTGAGGACGCTGGTTCAAAACCAGCCCAAGTAGACAACTACAAGAAGACTCTTATTTCAAAGTAACTAGGGAATGGAGAGACGGAGGGAGAGATGTGGCTCAAATAGGAAAACTCCAGCTTTTAGCGGGGGGGGGGGGGGGGGCGGAGCAAGACCACAAGGGCCTGAATTCAAGCACCAGTACATGTATGCACACATGCACGCGCACGCACGCACGCACGCACACACAACCACAAAGAGAAAAGAGATGAACACCGCTGACCACTGTGCAGCTTGACACACAAACAAGTGAAGCCGGTCTAAATGATGTCAAAATCTAACACGAAACCCATTTCGGTTTTGCATAATGTGGCAGAATATCAACTGAGGAAGCAAGAATTCGATAGGGAGATGTCCTCGCTGTCACAACACGGACACTGATGCTCTGTGTGTCCCCTTCTGAGAGGCAGCCAATGTGGAAGGGGACACACAAAACAAAACAAGTCCACAACACAGTCTACCTTTGAAATCAAACAGGGCCCCAAGCCAACCACACTAAGCACGTGTTGGAAATGAAAATGGATGCCCACCAGAACATTTGACTCTCGGGTCTTCCCCGAGAGCCAGCAAGCTGGCTAATACTTTATGGCTACATACCCTAATGTTCTTCTCCCTCTTGTTTGAAATATTCCCCCTTAACTTGTCCTACTAGATGAAGTAACTTCTCATAACGAGATGGATCCATGGTAGCCACTTACACAATTCTCATCCTTAAAAGAATTTCCACTGTAGATAACTGAAGGTCTGGTTTCAAGGACGAATGACCCTGAATAACATCTGGAGGAGGCGGTAAAGCACAAGTGCCCAGGCACTGGCCAGAAACCCCACTCCTCCCGGGCGGACCGCTTCACTTCAAGCGAGCTTCCATACAACAGGACATAGTTCAGAAGAACGACATGATGGATGAAAACAGTACTGTTATTTTTATAACCTAAAAGCAAAGGAGGTGTAAAGATCCTTCCTCGGAATAACCGCCAAAAATAATTGAAAGCCATACGCTAGGAAGATTAAATCAGAATCAAATTTCAGAGCCATGGAAAAGAGCTGTACAACCAACCACATCGCAGTCTCTTGGCTTTAACAACACATCTGTGAATGCATAAACCAGACTTGGTATTTTCATTTTTACAGTCACAACTTAAAATAAGTTCTCTAAGCTGGAAAGTCATTCAAAACATTTTTATTTTCTATGCAAACACAGATATTTTAGATTATTTCTTAGCAAGTACTGAATTAAAATGATCCTGGCATTTGGTATAGGGTACCTAGATGCATTAGGAAATACAATTTGAAAGAAAAAAGAAAACAGATTCCCAGAAAAAGTATAGATTTGTTGGTAGATTCACACAAGAATACAAAATCTAAAATATAGTTTAATAAGGATCTTTCTAGTGCCTTGTGCCTGCACCTTAGCTACTCACAAAGCAGAGATCTGAGGATTCAAAGCTACCTCAGGGAGAAAAATCTAGGAGGATCTTGTCTCCACTTAACCAGCAAAAAGTCAGAGATAGAACTGTGGCTCAGGGGCTATGGCCTAGTGGCAAGAGTGCTTGCCTCCTACACATGAAGCTCTCGGTTCGATTCCCCAGCACCACATATATGGAAAACGGCCAGAGGGGGCGCTGTGGCTCAGGTGGCAGAGTGCTGGCCTTGAGCAAGAAGAGGCCAGGGACAGTGCTCAGGCCCTGAGTCCAAGGCCCAGGACTGGCCATAAATAAATAAATGAATGAATGAATGAATGAATGAATGAATGAGTAAATGAATAAATAAATAAATAAAATGAAGAACTGTGGCTCAAGTGGTAGAGTACCACTTCTGAGCAGAAAAGGCCAAGCAAGAGCACAAAACCCCGAGTTCAAGTACCAGTAGCCACACACACACACACACACACACACACACACACACACACACACACACACACACACGTATGGCTTAAATACACAATTATATTTTGAAAAATCAGACCTAGTTTGCCTTCTCCCAGTTTTATATGTAATCTAATAGTTAATTGGGCCAAAAGAAGAGCATGTGACTCGCCGTAGATGAATAATCAATCACTCCAAAAAAAACAAGTGGTATTATTAACCACATTAACCTAATTGCTCTTTACAGCACTTGACCCAGCTATGGCTAAGTGTATATTATTTTCAAGTACACAAGGAACCACCAGCAAAAACCCTAGTGCTGAAAATGTGTATCTTAACATCTTGACTCAAAGAGCCAATTCTACTTAGGGTGTCTATGTAGTGAGGTACAGGGAAGACAATAAAATCTGTGATGTGTACTTCCTAAACCTAAAGAGCCGAGTTGCATCATGCTGCACATGAATGTGTCAGTGTAGTTCAGTATCCTCAAGGGCAATGAGAACACGTAGAGCTCTATAAATCATCCTCAAGGGACACCCAGCCTCCACAACTGGCCAGAGGCAGGCAGATCATAAACTGATGACTCTCACTCCCCTGAGAGGCACCAAGTTCACATATAAAATAGGATGGGTACCAGCCTGAGGGGAAACTTTGTGCATGAAAGCAGGCAGACATAGGAAAGGAGAATGCCTGTGAGGAGCACATACTTACAGAGTTCCACTCAGCCAGCACGGGACACAACTCATAAAAGCAAAAGACTAAGGAATCATGTTGGAACAGCTATGGTCAAAGGGCATGGAAATGTATTTTTGATGAAGTGAAACACCAAAACCTAGAACGGCAGTCCTCTCTTTAAAAAGAAAAGGTCATGCATCAATCAAAGAGAGAGAGAGACAGGGGGAGGTTTAGCTATGAAGCTCAACTCAATAACAGTGTCGAGCTTTGGCTTTGTAGGAGATTATTTCTTTCCTTATGTTTTCCAATATTCTCTCATGAGAAGTGTGTGTGTGTGTGTGTGTGTGTGTGTGTGTGTGTGTGTCTGTGTTTTGCTAGAGATGAAACTGGAGTTCACACATGCTAAGCAGATACTCTACCATGGGAGAAGAGGGGAAGAAAATAGGAAGCATAAAGATGACCAAGGAAGAAGAGAATATTAAAAGACTAATACAACCTTAGGTCATCTCCTCTTTTTAATATTATCCCCGAGACTAGGCACCTGTATAATTTCTTCATAAATCTCTGTAATCCCTGTAAGCTTTAGAACCACACACCAAACTGACTATGGTGAAATTTCTAGCTGATGCCGGTCCTGTAGGTTGCATCTGAGAATCACCCTGGTAACTGAAAAGCCCCAAAAGAGAACTGGCACCAAGAAAAATATCATCAAATACCACAAGTGGACTGGAAAGTTCTACACTTTTTGAAACAATGTGTTCCTGGCTCACAGTAGCTACGTGGGAGCAAACTGCACTATAGCAAATGCTGATAAATCAACTGTCCAGAATTTACACAACATGTGTATCTAAAATGTTTTTTGTTATTTTCCTTGAAGTTTCAAGAAAACATGTACTACTTCTGCCACCTTGGAGCAGGCCTGATGATGTCAGCAATGAAATACAACAAGACCAATTAGCTGTGCCCACAAAGAGCTATTCCCACAGCTCTCAGCCCAAATGAATGGATGGCAGATGAGTCAAAGGGTCAATAGTTAGTGAATGCTGAGAGTAGGCAGAGTATCCCCACGACCTTATCATCTTCTGATCTTCTGAGCTCCTAGTTTAATTCCTGTTCCAGTGAAGTTTTACAAGGCAATGGGGATCACACAGTTAACACATCTGTGAGGCCGTGATTTCACAATCGCGTATGTGATCGTGGTAAGTCCTGCGGCAATTCCAGTTCAAGTCAAAGATATAAGTATATGTGGCCACATCACTCCATGAGTCCACCCCAAGTTTCAGCATCTCCTACGATAAAGAATTTGCTGACTTCCATAGGCAGAGCCAAATATCCTGCCACAAAATTTTAACCCTTTGACTGGGTGCAAGAAATGTGAATACATTAAAAAAAAAAAAAAGGAATGATATCAACAGGAAACCCTGGTTGTGTGACTGCTTAGGCTGAGTAGGTGTCTTAGGTGTCTGACTTTCTGCAGCAATCCTGTCAAGAGACAGGAATGGGTGCCTAATGGTACTTATCTTACCTTCTTGGTATCCTGGATCTGTTACACAAAGTACTTATCTTACTGCTCCCTGATAACCTGATATCTACCACTTGGAATATGCCTTTTAGATATGTTCTTACACTGCCAGGCCTGGGACAAACTGACCCTCTGAAGACAGAGATGTGGAGACATCTTCAGTTTAACCGTATCTGTTGGTTACATTCATTCTTGGCCTCCATGATGTTATTAAAAGATTATGAAATGACAGTAAGTGGGTTTTTTTCTTCATCTGCTGGATGGAACTGGCAATCCCTCCCCTTCCTCTTCCCTCCTTTTTAGCTCTCCTCCCTTTTCCTGTTCCTTCTGAGACTCCAAAAGCACAGACAATAGGGAGGCGCATGCAAGTTAATAATGCTGAATTTGCGTGGGTCGTCACGGTATCATAACCACAAACTACACTGAAGACAGTGCTCAGTGTGAAGGAAGACCCCAAATAATGAGAGCAGAAGACAAAGCTTCTAAGAGCCAAGCACACCACAGGGAAGGACACCTGAAACACATCCACTTATTTTGTAGCAGAACAGCACTCCACAAAGGCCATCTGTCAAGAAACATCTCTGGACAAACACTGGAACCACAGCGCATATATCCCATAGCCTACACTGAAACATGGCCATCAAAATGATGCTGCGTGCTGGGCTCCAGTGGCTACTCAGGAGGCTACGATCTAAGAATTATGGTTCAAAGCCAGGCTGGGCAGACAAATCCAAGAGGCTCTTCCCTCCAATTAGCCAGCAGGAAGTAGAAGCATGGCTCAAGTGTAGAGTGCTACCCATGACAGATCACAAGGCTTGGGGTTCAGACAGCTTTGTTAAGGTAGCTTATTAAGTTTGGCTACTGTCAAGGGGAGAAAATGACATGAAAACCTTATCCCAATACTTCAGTTCTAAAAGCTGCATGTTACGCTAGGCGTTGGTGGCTCATGCCTGTAATCCTTGTTACAAAGGAGGCTGAGATCTGAGGACTGCAGTTCAAAACAAGCCCAGATAGAAAAACCCCCGAGAGACTCTTATCTCCAATTCACCACTCAAAAATCGGGTGGCGCTGTGGCTCAAGTGGTAAAGCACTAGCCTTGAGCAAAAGAGCTGGACAGCGCTCAGGCCCTGAGTTCAAGCCCCACGACCAAGCCCCTCCCCCACCCCAAAAAAACGCACCTTAAAAATTACAAAATTTGGGGCTGGGGATATGGCCTAGTGGCAAGAGTGCCTGCCTCGGATACACCAGGCCCTAGGTTCGATTCACCAGCACCACATATACAGAAAACGGCCAGAAGCGGCGCTGTGGCTCAAGTGGCAGAGTGCTAGCCTTGAGCGGGAAGAAGCCAGGGACAGTGCTCAGGCCCTGAGTCCAAGGCCCAGGACTGGCAAAAAAAAAAAAAAAAAATACAAAATTTAGTAATCATCATACTGCTAACAGGGAAGGTTTTTGTTTGTTTTTTTTTTTGGTATTTATTATAAAACAGAACACACTGGAGTGGGTGGCACAAATGGTCTTCAAACTACATACTAAAACAAGAAGGAAAACACCCCTTTCCAGTCCTCCAACTGCACAGGGCTGTGATTTGAACTCACTCTGTCCTTGTCATCAGCCACGTCACAGAGGACGTCATCCAGGTCGAGAATTCCTCCATCTCCATGCTCCAGGCGATGAACCTGAATCCAGTAGTTTGGATCCTAGACAAAAGAAGAGAAGTAATGACTATAACAAGGTGGCATCAACAAAAGAGAATGCAACCATTTACACTATGATAAGTTCCTGCCCATTAAAGGCCATCAACTGTATCAATATCGCGGCCGATTAAACTTTTAGGAGCAACCTGTGTCAATTTTCCATTTGTTTTTAATGACAAGAGTCATCCAATGAATACGTTTCCCATTGCCTAAGATGCTGATATATTATGATAAGAATTTAAGAACTCATTGCATAAAAAACAGTGATTTTTCTAGAATAGATTAGGCCTCCTATTGTCTAATATGTGATTACTTAGACGATCCTCTCCATGCAATCTACAGAAACAATAAAATAAGAATTAGTACCTGTAATATATCTGAAAACTCACATATTTGCTAATCTGGGGAGGGAAAAAAAGAGGTTGTACAGCCTGGTGACTCTAAGTGCCCCTTGACAAAGAAGAGGATCTTGTCAAACAGGGAACAGAATAGGCTCACAGACAAGGTGCAAGCTGAGTCTGTTTTTATAAAGACAACATTACATATGCAGGTACATGTACATATTAAAATATCTTAAAAATACCCACGAAATGAGCAGTTGTTGTTGCTAAGAAATAGGACTGGGAGACAGGAGAAAAAGGACATCATTTACATTTTTATGCACTTCAGAGTTGTATATGAAAACCATAAAATTATTTGCTCAAATTCATTGAAAATGGAATATGGTTGTCTTTGAATCTTCAGAATTACTCTTGTTCATATACACTAATGGAAATATGGTCACTTTACATCTTGCCATTAGATACTGCTCTCCTTGAATTACAGAACAGATATCAAAAAGTTCCTTTTGGGGGCTGGGAATGTGGCTTAGCAATAAAGTGCTCGCCTAGCATGCACGATTTGATTCCCCAGCACCACATAAACAGAAAAGGCTGGAAGTGGAGCTGTGGCTCATGTGGTAGAGTGCTAGCCTTGAGCAAAAGAAGCCAGGGTCAGTGCTCAGGCCCTGAGTTCAAGCCCCAGGACTGGGGGGGAAAAAAAAAGTTCCTTTAGCACTCTTGTATCTTCCAATCTAACCAAGTGTGTTTAGTATAGCATAGAAAAAAATAGGAAGCATACTCAGGGTAAGTGACAGTTAACATTCAGATTACTCCCAGATCTGGGTACTGAGATCCATGAGGGTCATACCAGAAGCTCCACATTTTTAAGAAGCTCTCCTAGCCAATCTCTAACAAAGGATACCAGCAAATCACTAAAGTAAAACAATTATTTGCAAAAATGCCTTCCTTGTCACTTTTTAACCAGCAGAACAAGTTCAGGTTTTAACATTCAGTTATTAAACACTATATTACCATAAAAAAGTAGATAACACATCGCTTACTAAACCTCTATAAAGGGAGTCATTCATCCAGAACACCAAGCATGAGTTTGAAACTCTCCCTCTCTCTCTCTCTCTCTCCCTCTCTCTCTCTCTCTCCTGCTCATGGTTTTCACCTGGGGGGTTTATTTGACTGAACATCAATTTCTGGTTGTGATGTTACCCAGGGAGTTTCCTAAGCGGCTCTCCTCGGCCACTGTGGTCAATGCTTCAGAATGTCACTGGGAAATTTGTTGAGCAGCCACAGAACAAAGTCCCAGGGCAAACCATAGCCCGAGTTTCCAGTCTTCCCAACCAAAGAGATCAACTGTCCAAATGAAACCGTGGACTAATTAGTGTCCTGAGACACACGAGGAAAAGGTGTCCATCGGCTATCATTCTCGGGCCACCTAGAAAAGGCGGTAGGTAAGTACGATGTCACCACCAAGCAAGCTCCAGTGAAAATTAATCGACCAAAGTACTAACTTCTATTTCTAAAACACTTCTGTATACAGCAGGATAATCGCCAAAACATGGCTTATGAAAACGGTTCTGTAAGCTTCCTAAAGCTCTTCTCCCTCCCTACGAGACTGTCACCTGCAAGGGTTTGTGCAGCAATGGAGTCACCTCTTCTAAATAAATCCTCACCTAAAGGGTTCCTCGGCCTCGGGCCTACATGCTTCAGAACTGGCTGCCGCGCAATCTTTCCCTTAGCACTCTTTCCTGCACTCCAAGTCGCAAAAGCCTGGAGCCCACGCTCATCGCCCAGGCTGCTTCCGCCCAGCTGACACTGTCGAATCGTAAGTACATGGCTGTTGTTCGCCTGCATCGCCACAGGGAGTGGCGACTGTGGGGAGCTTGCCCTCCCCACCCCCACTCCTCCACCCTACGCCACACCCGGCAAACCACAAACCCCATGCCCTTCCCTGGCCCAACAATCAAGGAGGAAAAAGACAACAGGAAGCCAGAGGTGACGTCCAAGCTCAGACAAGCAACCCTCTGGCATGGCGCAGCTCAGCATCTCTCCTAGGTCACCCGGAGCGCAGGAGAGAAGCCGTCACACGAGAGAGTGCGAGCTGTGGACTCTGACCTCACACATCTAACAACACAGCGTCCCTTTTGACGAGGAGGCCTGGTGGAGGACAGGGCCCGTGAAGCCACAGAACCCCAAGAAAAAGGCCACCGTGACCAGAGAGACCTGCGCCGTGCCGTAGGGTGCTCCCAAGTGCACCCGCGTGCACGCGTGAGATTCCGAGAGCGTGACGCTGACGGCAGGCCAGAAATCACCTGCGCCGGCCGGTTCCCTCCCAGGCCTTTCTCAAACAGACCCGCACCGATGGTTTCCCAACATGTGGCCAGGCGCGCCTGTCCTCTCCGCAGTGAGCACCTCTCCCAGCCTCTGCGTGCTCGGGCACAGCCCACGGAAAGGAGAGCTGTGACGTGTTTGCTTTCAGAGAGAGGTTTGTGCTGTCAAGAGCACGCAGAGTGTGGAATCCACTCCTTAACTGCTCTGTCTCAGCCATGATGTAGAGCCGTAAGCAGGCCAGCCTCGGCACCTGCTGCGAAGCCACCAGGAAACCCGAAGCTCAAGCCGCAACCTTCCCACCGAAACCAACGCCCCTGACAATCCACTTCCCCCTGGCCAGACACCAGTTATTTCCCTCCGTATTAGATAACTGCAGGAAATGTTTCTTCATTTTATTGTGATAATAAGTGGCTATTTGAGAAAATACTGTTATTCTCAGGAATTGTGTTCTTAAAAACTTAGAACGTTAACGATGCCCGCTACTCACCGTGTTCTCTTTCTGTCTCTCACGCACACAATGCTCATGCGTGTATATATGCATGAGCAAACATACATATACACACATATTCATGTATATGCACACACATATACACATACTGCCGGGTGCTGGTGGCACACACCTGTAGTCCTAGCTATTCTGGAGACTCAGGACAGAGAGTTGTGATTTAGAACCAGCCCAGAGAGACAAAAACCTAGATACTCTTCTCTCCAAAGAGCTAGCAAAAAACTAGACATGGATGTGTGGCTCAGAGTGTCAGCCACGAGAAAAGAAGCCAAGCAAGAGCTCAAGGTCCTGCGTTCCAGGCCCCATGCTGGCAGAAAGTGGAATTCGAAGCCTTTGCTGAAGAAACACAGTCCAAAGCAGAGAGGGATCAAGGCTGTGCTTTGGAACTATCTTGTCTCCTGATTTCCTGACTCCTACCATACCTTCCACTCAACAAGCCCACCAGGGGAACTGACAAGGGACTTTAGACAACGCTCTCCACTGCTGAGCTTTTCATAATAAATTGGCAAAACCAGATTAACTTGAACCAATACACTGACCCAGGGTTGCTAAGAACAGAGAAAGCAATCACTCTTCCGTACTGCGCTTGAGCAATGGCTTGTCACACTGGCTAGCAGTAGGAGGGCTTCCCGCTGGATGGAGATGGGACTCGGGTATCACCAGGCTAAGCCAGTGCTGGGCCTTGGACTCGGGGCCTGAGCACTGCCCCTGGCTTCTTTTTGCTCAAGGCTAGCACTCTACCACTTGAGCCACAGTGCCATTTCTGTGGTGCTGAGGAATCGAACCCAG
Organism: Perognathus longimembris pacificus; assembly: GCF_023159225.1. Lineage (NCBI taxonomy): Eukaryota > Metazoa > Chordata > Mammalia > Rodentia > Heteromyidae > Perognathus > Perognathus longimembris. Next base: position 16,738,481 of record NC_063178.1, read on the forward strand.
GGCTTCATGTATATGAGGCGAGCGCTCTACCACTAGGCCATATTCCCAGCAGTTGGTGCCATTCTAAAAACATGCTTACAAACGCACAAACCTATCTCTCTACCCAGTAACTTAAAATGTTGAGAAACATTTTGATTTGCAGCAATATAAAGTAGAAACCCAAGTGGATGGATACACAATGAGAAACAGATCAAGCATTCCAACCAATAAAATACTAAACATCCATTAAAATGCCATCATCGAATACTCTCGAAGGTACCATCTGTAGTTTGAATGCAGTGCCACCTCCAAGCTGCCAGTGCTTGCCTGTACGTCCCAACTTTCCAAAACAAAAATTCAAATACAGCTTTAAGATTTGCCTGTGAATGGATTTCTTCAATTCCTATTCCTTCATCTCTTATTTTCAATAATTACCACCCAACACATTTCCCACTTCTAGAGGGTCATCTCTTAAATCCTGTCCTACATCTTGCTACCATAAAAACTGTCACAAACGGTCCTTTTTATCATGTACTACGAAATATGAGTCATTCCCAGTGACTCATGCGTTCTTAAGGTCAAAACTCCAACTTCCTGAGTGGAGCACACAAAGCCCTTTCCAAGTCTGCCTTTCAAGGCTCCCCAAGTCCCAAATCCTCCCTTCGCCTCTAGACAGGCCCAACTGCCGCCTCACCGTCTCTGACCCTGGACCATTCCATTGCTGATAACTCTGCATGAACCCAGATGGGCGGCGAGGACCAAGGAGACACGAAATGCGTTGACAATTCTTCCCTCCATGTGGAGTAGGCTCTCTCCATACTTTGAACTGCCCAATTACATTTATTCCCCCAAGTCTGGTTCAAATCCCACCTCCTCTGCGATACAGGTTCCAACCCTAACATGTTTATCTGGACCACGGGTGAGTCACTTGTCTTCCCTTGCGCACACGTGGTGTTTTCTTTTCCTTGAGATAAGATCCCCAAAGGCAGGGGCCCTCTCCAGCTTTCTGCAAGCACGGAACAAAGAACAAAGCGCTGTGGTGTCTAAATGTTGCACACTAAAGGGAGAAAAATGAAAGCAACCACCCTATTGCGTACAGGAAAGAATTTACCCAAACTTTCTCCGAGAATTTAACCGCCAAACCCAAGTTCATATTCTCCTAACTAACTGCCAAGGCAAACGCCGAGGGTTAGGTGTGCCGGCCACGTTGCCCCTCATCCGCCACTCCCCCGGGCTGGCACGAGGAACACGGCGTGGTTTCTCTAGCATGCATTCCAGAAAAATGCTCAGATGTGGGCAAAGAAGAGCTCTGAACTCGCCCACTGTCGTGGGGAGGAGCCCAAACAGAAACGGAAACATCACTTATTCTCAGCCCACGGCGAGTCCCAGCCTGACTGACAGGCCTGGACGCCCAGATGGGGGCCAGTGCACCTGCAGATATTGTAGCCCAGGGAAAGGAAGGCAAGGTGAAAGGTCGCCTGGCCACGCCCCCCACCCCCCAAGCCCTGACACACATAAGAATGTGGGAGCGAGGGTTGACACGGATAGGCTGGTAGAGAGGGGCTGGAAGGAAGCGTGTCGAGGTGGTAGATACATATATATAAGATCATCAAGCTACGTCCTCAACTCCAACAGAGACCTCCAGAAGGCTGCGCCTCCACCAACTCCCAGAAGGCTGGTCCGTGATGATGTGCCCGGTCTAACCCCACCCTTCCCTCCCTTCTACCACCCTCTGTGAAGCCCGCCTTCACGCGTGAGCCCTCTCCTAACCCTCCTCGGGCAAGTGTTCAGCTTTGTAGATGCGGAGAACGAGGATCAGGAAACTCGACGTGTCCGACGCGTCGCCTCCGCAGAACCAACACCAAGGAGCAAAGCAAGAAGAGCTTAAGCTCCAGCACGACCCGGGCTTGAAAACCCACGCAATGTCCTTTAAGACACCCACACCCTTTCCAAGAGGGTCCGACAGGTTCGCCAAGGGGGTCAGTGTCGAAGGGAGAAATGGACCTTTCAGCCAAGAGAAAAAACGTCGTAAAACTAGGAGAAAAGCAAAATAAGGGCAACAACATCAAGTGGTGGGCAACACACCCGACTCACTTCAGTGTGAGGAGGTGATGCTATTCACCAGGTCGCCTCTCAAGGACAGAGTCGAGCAGCGTTTTACAGTCACGCTCGGGTAGTGATGGAGTCAACGTCAGAGGGGAACACGACGTGTGAACGCCTCAGAGGGCCGGGGGGACTCCACGGCACAGCAAAGGCGAAGACAAAAACTGCCGCATCCTGTGATGCGTCTCAGAGCTGACAAACATGCACACTGTCTTATACGTATGAAAGAAGTAACCCCCCTGCCAAAAAATTCTAAACGACCCTTCAAGTACCCACCCAGCCTACCAGAAGAAAACCTACCCGAGGGCTTGCTCTCTAGCCAGCAAACGAGAGGCTGACTCAGACAGAAAGGAATTCTTCTGACCGGGAAAAAAAACCTCGCTGAAATATGATAAACGATCCATGCCTCTGAATTCAAAGACAAACAAAAACAAACTCGAAGCAGCGCCTATGGAACTCGTCACATTACTTAATCCAAAATCCACCCCCGGATTCTTTTCCCTTCTTAAAGAAATTCTCTCAAATTACTTAATGACCCCTGGATAATTCCTTACACCTGGCCACACTGAACGCAACTGAATCAGACGGGATGCTCCTCGAACCACTGAGGAGGAGCCACAGGCAAACAGTGGTCCAGACGGACGGACGTGCGCCTACCTCCGTGTTCCTCCTCGGAAGCCCGTGCAAGCAGTTGTCCAGTTTAACCCTGTGACCCTGGCGCTGGAGTCCAGCGCAGCCCATCCTGCACGGGAGCCGGGGTAGGGTCCCACAGCACCCCATCATCATCAAGACACCAGGGAAGCCCCAAGGCGGCAGTCCCCAGACGACAGCCCCGAGAGCGTGGCTCAGATCACAACCCCGTGGAGGCCCAATGTGTCTGGACTCCTGATGCCAGAGGCGGGGCCCCTCCTCCTCCTCCCAGGACGCTCCGAGCCTCCGTATCTGCGACGGGATCTATGATGGGATCTGCAAAAGACCTGCTTCGGACACGAGGCGCTTCTCGCGTCTTGGTCACCACACTTAGCAGGCAAAGAACAGGCAACGGGGCTGCGTGACGACTTTCAGTGGGGCAAAGTGATAGAAACACAGGAAGGCTCCATGGGCTGATCGATACACAAGACGCGAATGGCTCGGTCCCTGGTCTCTTCTTGCTGCCCCAAGTCTCTCTGTGCTTGCTGACACCTCAGGGAAAGCAGCATTTCACCTTGTCTTACAACTGAGCATCCGGATGAGCCAAAGAACATCCACTGACTGTACAGCAGGCACTGGTTAGAACAGGGGTTTCAACAGCAAACATGCTACCTCAAAGACACCCCGAAACAGATGTAAACCATGTATCTTTCTTAACTACTGAAGGACGTGGCTAGCACTTATAAAGTTTTCCCTTGCAGAAATATCTGAAATTTAATTACCGACGTCCTCATTCTATTCTTTGTAAGAAATGGTGCTGAGTAGAAATAATCTCAAGGCATAACACAATGTCAGCTCTCAAACAGAAAACACTACAAGCACAAATACAACCGGTCTGCATTGTTAATCTGCTAGGATACTTGAAAATTTCAGATTTTAAAAAAAAGAAAAGCAAAGAAAAAGAAATCCTGTGTGCATGCACAGAAACAAATCAGGCCTCTGGGAACTTAAGCAAAATAGAACTATACAACTAGTTAATTAGTAAAATGGCCTACCTCAAACAACAATAAAATATCTATCTATAAAATGATCAGGTGAGGGACAAAATAGGAACTAAATGAGTCTGTCAAGTTTCGCAGGCACATGGGTAGAACAAATGGAACAAGGAACTTTAGTGACAGGGGGATCTCATGGCTGGCTGCCCTGTCTAACAGTGACCACAGAAAAGGCAATAAAACGACTCTGTGTGGTGAAGTGGCCTGACATTGCACAAGGCATTTCCTCTTTGTGGGCACTGCAGGCCTTTTGAGTAAGAAATGAAGTAGCTGAATTATGTCTGAGGTACACACTTCGCTGTACCAGTCAAACTTAAACACACTCCACATAGTTTTGTTCTAAGTATAAATAAGGTATCCTTTCCTCTCAAGGCATAACGTGATGCTGGAAACAACACAAAAGTTAAACTACTCGAACTTCCCCCCATACATTTACAAGCGTACACCTCCTTGCAGCAGCCGCGTTCTAAGCTGTGTGGATCCCGTCTACTAAGACAGGTTTCCAAACCTGACAGTCCAGTTTGCGGTGTTAGAACTGCAGGGTACACCACCCAAAGCGGGAAAACGTGCTTCGGGTAGCAGAGCCACAGCCCAGTCTGATTCCTGGGAGAGACTCCTGCCAGCGAGATTGGTGGAGACACAGGAAAGCAGTTCGTGGAGACTCCTGATGACTGATCACATCTCTACAACATGCACTTTGTATTGCAGTGAAATTGCACTTGTGGAGAGGGGATGTAGCAGGTGTAACAGCTCGTGAAGAACATGTACTCGGCTTGTACAGGCTCTGCAGTCATTCCCCAGAATCAACAACACAAAAGGGGTGAGGGGAGAAGGAAGAAGAGAAAGGGGAAGAAGAGAGAAGAAAGGAGGAAGGGATGGAGAGAGAAAGGAATGGAAGGAGGGAGAGAAGAAGTCCAAGAAGAACAACTCGTCACTGGAAGTAAACTCCTTTGAGACCCTGGGGTCTAATGCCTTCCTGGGGCAGCTCCTGTTCCCCAGGACTTCAGAGTCCACATTGGGAAGCAGGCCCCAAGAAAGCAGGAAGTTTGCTAACGAAAACCAACTTTACCGATACCCATCAAGTGGTCCAGAAGTCAGAGAACTGTGGAACACACTGAGGACAAAGGACGCTTTCATTTCACTAGGGGGGAGCCTGGAGCAGAGGCCAGGAGGCAGAAACGTGCACAGGGCGTCTGAAAAGCAGCAGCGGAGCCCGCTGGGCTCACCGGCTTCTCCTGTAGCACCCTGGTGGGCTAAGCTGGCCCTGCACACAGTCCCTGCCAGGGAGACCCTAAGCAGAGCCCTCCCGAGAGCCCTGTGAAGGTCACAAGCTCTCACACCTCCTACATCCCCCAGCCGGACGGACAGAAGCAGCAGGTCCAGACCCAAAATGTGCAGCCTCGAGAGAACAACTCGACTTTCCCATCCCAAATTCTCAAGGGTCATTTGCTTAGAGCCGCTCTCTCATCCCTACTTCATTTTCTTTTGCGTTCAACTCTTTCTGGTTAGAACTCTTATCCAAGTGGATGGACCTAGCACAAGCCAAGCGCACAGACACGAGGGCAGAGACGCCACATCTGAAATACTCAGGGACGTGATAGAGTCTGCAGGGCTCTAGGCCTTCACACACAGGGAGACCAAAGGAGGACACTCTCGGGGGAGGAGCGTGGAGGTACAGACCCTTCAGTGCCTCGGATCATCTAGAACAGTGCTCAGCAAAACGAACTCCAGGAAACGGAAACAAGACGGTTTTTTTTCTCTTTGTTGTTATTTTTGGTTTTCTTTTTCTGTCTTGTTTGTTCGTTTACCTGTCATTGGGAGGGCAAAGGGAAGCATGGAGATGGAGAGACAAAGGGTGAACGAACGCAGCAGCGGAGCTCGCTAGACACTGTGTTGAAAATGAACTGCACAACTTGTGGGTGGGGACGGGAGGGAAAATTTAGAAGTGAGGGAAGGGGTGACACTGTCCAGAAAGAAGTGTACTCGTTACCTGACTTATTTAACTGTAACCTTTCTGTATATCACCTATATAATAGCAATTGTTTAAAAAAAATTAACTCATCCTTAAATGTGTTTGTTTCTTAAAACAGTCCCTCAGAACCCTTCCTCCACTGTTGGTGTTGTGGTGCAAGTTAGTACAGCCACTCTGGAAAACAGTAGGGAGGTTCCTCAAGAAGCTCAACATAGACCTACCCTATGACCCAGCCATACCACTCCTAGGCATCTATCCTGAACAACAGGTCCCGAGATATCAAAAAGACATTTGTACTTCCATGTTTATCGCTGCAAAATTCACAATAGCTAAAATATGGAAACAACCCCCATGCCCCTCCACAGATGAATGGATCCAAAAAATATGGTACCTATACACAATGGAATACTACACAGCGATTAGAAATGATAAAATATTGTAATTCGCAGGGAAATGGTCAGAACTTGAACAAATAATGTTGAGCAAGACAAGCCTAGAACACAGAGACCAAAGGGGCATGGTCTCCTTGATATATGATTGTTGGGGGGGGGGGGGGGGAACAGTAGAGACCAGGTCTGCAAAACAACAAACTTCTTTTCAAATGGAAATTTCCACAGGTTAGGGTCAGCGACCTTACATTATGTATCTAAAACCAAACAACTACTAAACATAAAAAGGTCTAGAACAGACCTATCAGTGGATCACAATAGCTCAACAGCTATGTACACATGATCATATAAGACAAGGATAAGCAAAAACAACTCCAAGAAAAGGACACAGGAAGACTCTATTGTTGTTGTTACCTTTAAAGTTCTAGGTGAATTTCCTTTGGCGTACCCTACGTGGTTACTGTATATGATTTTGGTACACTGGCTATTGTATATATGCCTACCTGATCTAGGGAAGGGAAAGAAAAACGAGGGTGTAAGATATCACAAGAGATGTACTCACTGCCTTATTATGTAACTGTACCCCCTTTGCACAACACCTTGTCAATAAAATTTAATTTAAAAAAAAACAGTCCCTCGGTTGCATTGCAGTAGCTCTTCCTGTTTATCAAAAGCTTAAAATAAATAGCAGATCAACAAGACTAGACAAGGGAAACCTAAAACTCGTTTGACAAGTGAGGCCACAGGCATGTTCCCAAGTACAAGAGAAACCACCACCTACCTTTTTGTTAGATCTGCTCACAATCATACAGCAAGCAGGTTCTTCCGGTGCAAACTTCCACCTACGCCCCTCCAACCTTCTCCCAAGAGCTAAGACAATGTCAAGTCAACCTGAGATTTGCACCTTGAATTCCAGACTTTCAACTCTCACATCACAGCTGATGAAATCACCATGATCTCAGCATATGGCACGTGTGATACATAACCCGACACCTCATTCCCACAGAAAACCTCAGGCTAACCTATCCGTAGCGCAAAACCCCCAAAGTCAAGGTGAATATGTGCGTTCAAGTCTCTGGTTTGTTCCCAGAGGGACCTGCCTTGGTCCTCTGATATTCCAGCCAAAACGAATCTTTCCTTTGTTAGACATGCAAAGGAGGTGATCAGCACTTTAACTTTAGCCCGGATACCAAGCATCCAGTTTTTCCATCAAGTTGATAGTTCATATTACTGACTTAGTGTTTTGTTGTTTTTGTTGTTGTTTTCTTTTTCTTCCTTTAAAAAACACTTGCTTTGGGGCTGGGGATATAGCCTAGTGGCAAGAGTGCCTGCCTCGGATACACGAGGCCCTAGGTTCGATTCCCCAGCACCACATATACAGAAAACGGCCAGAAGCGGCGCTGTGGCTCAAGTGGCAGAGTGCTAGCCTTGAGCGGGAAGAAGCCAGGGACAGTGCTCAGGCCCTGAGTCCAAGCCCCAGGACTGGCCAAAAAAAAAACAAAAAACAAAAACGCTTGCTTTGGTACCAGTGTCTGCTGACACTGCATTAAGAATTCTCTTCAGTCAGGGATGGGGGTACACACCTGGAATACCAGTATTTGGAAGGCGGTGAGGCAGGAAGATCAAAAGTTGGGGGCCAGCCTGGGTCATACAATGTGAACCTGACTCAAAAACAAACAAACAAAATTCCTCCCATGGGGCTGGGGAATATGGCCTAGTGGCAAGAGAGCTTGCCTCGTATACATGAGGCCCTGGGTTCAATTCCCCAGCACCACACATACAGAAAACGGCCAGAAGCGGCGCTGTGGCTCAAGTGGCAAAAAGAAGCCAGGGACAGTGCTCAGGCCCTGAGTCCAGGCCCCAGGACCGGCCAAAAAAACAAACAAACAAACAAAATTCCTCCCACGTCACCTAAAATCCAAGAGAAATATATCCATGCCAGAGAAATACCACTGTGAAATCACGAGGGGGGTCCCAGATTACTTAGTAAAGCTAATTCAACCATAATTTCAATAGTTTGTCACTAAGGACTGTGATTTTCAATGAAAGCCACAATGTTGGTACAAAATAAAAGGAAACATTTTTCAGAGGGCAAACAAATTTATGCTGTATTATACCAGAAAGGCAACAGCAAGGCTTATTCTAAATATGCACTACATACTCTTGAAAAGTACTCTTGAAAGAGCTTTCCTAAAGAAATACAATACTGAGACAAAGGGACTTAGTTACAGGCGAGTCTCAGGAACATTCATGCTCTTTCTAAAAACCCGTGGCAAACAAAAGCCATCGATTCAGGTTAAAAAAGAGTACATTCCCGAAATAACAGAACCCTAACACTTAAAAATTAAGCTGTTTCTTTGGCACACCTCCCTCCTGCCTCGAACAGAATCAAACCACAGTGGGGAGAACAGGGCTTTGTGAAGTAAACCACGTGAAAAGAGGAGAAACAATCCAAGCTAATGGGGCAGCCAGGCGGAGGAGACCTAGGGCAGGGCATCTGCTCTGCGCTCAGCCTGGGAGGACTGAGGGAGCCTGACGCTGTTTCTCCAACCTAGGACAACCTGGGAGGAAATGGGCTGAGCCTGCCTGGTGCCCAACGTGCTTGAGGCCCTGGAATGACTAGCTAGGTGCCTCTGAAGTTCAAGGCATGCAGGTGGCCAAAGCAGCAAGACCCCACCCATTGCTTCACATCTCCAAACTCGGGCACTCCCAGAGGTGTCGGATGCCAAAGCGGTTGAATGAATTATGATAAAGCTAAAGAAGGAGACTTCTCATAAGCAAGTGGATGTAGATGTCCAATGGAAGATACAAATCAAGCATTAAGTGTCACTGCTGCTAAGTGTGTGTGTGTGTGTGTGTGTGTGTGTGTGTACACACACAGGGTTGTAGCATTACCTTCCATCGAGGATATACTAAAAATTGTAAATACCAACTCTAACATCAGCATGGCTTTAATGCTTATTACCAACAGTGATCAGAAGACTGGTACCCTGTGTCTTATATATACATTTATCTGATTTGGGGAAGGGAAGGGGAATAATACAATAGTGAAACAAAGGACATGAAGAAAGGCAACAGCGATACTCATATGACATTAGGTTGGAAATGAACTTTACAACTTGGCAGGGAGGGGCTAGGGAGGGATGGGAGAAAAACAAGGGAGGGGGTAACACTGTTTGACAAGAAATGTACTCATTTCCTTACTTACATAACTGTAACCCCTCTGTACATCACCTTCGCAACAAAACTAAACTTAAAAAATGTGTGACTACCATCCTGCTGTTTACCTTTACAACCACTATAAACTAGGCAAAGAAAATGGAAAACAAATATGAAAGCTGTCCAAATCACACTGAAATCACTTGTGTCCACCTTAACAAAAAATGTAAATAAAGTCAAGGAATGCATTATAAAGGAAGGGTCACAGGCACAACTGCATGCTGGCAACAATCACAAAGGACTGCCAGGCTACACACCTGCAGTCATTATACAAAAGAGATTTCAATCACACACCTGTAATCCTAGCCACACAGGAGACAAAGATCTGAGGATCAAGGTTCAAAGCCAGTCCAGGCAGAGTCCACGAGATTTTTATCTAGAACTAACCACCACAAAGCCAGAAGTGGTGGTGTAGTCCAGAAGGCAGAATGCCAGCCAGGCAAAGAGGGTGAGGACCAGAGTTCAAGCTCAAGAACAGCAACAACAAAAACAAAAACAAACTCAAAGCGACACCGGAGCCGGGGGTTGTAGCAACCAACGGTGATCACAGGACGCAGGAGGGAGGAGGCTGAAGGAGAAGGCTTCCAGGTGCGTGCGTGTGAGGCCAGCCGGGGCATACAGAGTAAAACCCCTCCTTAAAAAAGAAAGGACACTCGCTGAAACCGCTGGTGAACCAGGATTGAGGCCTGAAGCGACTCGTTATTTATTAATCACTGCGGTCAAAGATGATCGTTGCGAAGGTCTGGCATCATCTTCCTCACTTTTGTCTGTACAACGTTGCCCAGGCCTCCATCTCTTTGAATACACTCTGCGTTCTCCACGAATCACCCATGGCAATGCTCTACTGTTCCCAAATAAACACCAGCATTCTTCTGGAAAAGCCAGATTCACGTGAAATATCTACTGCTGGAGGGATTACGACTGTCAGACGCAAAGACAAGGCCTGGCCCCCGAGACCTGGGTGAGAGCAGGTTAAGGGCACCCCATGGCCTCCATGCTGGGCCTCTCTACACCCTTCCAGCTGGAGGAGCAGTGGGACCTCACGCCTGCTCTCAGCAGACCCACAGGTCCTCTGACCCCGGCACTATGAACCACCTCGACCACGAGCTCCAAACCCGTAAGCCTCTACTGTCGCGGGCTTCTGGAATCGGAACTGTTACAACGTTCGGTTTTGTTTTACTCCAGGTGCTGGGGAGAGAACCTACAATCCTGACACACTAGGTGAATTCTCTACCGCCGAGCTCTATCTCGGGCTGCAAGGTGTTTTTAAAACATCTTCCCAAAATGCAGAATCTTCTTTCCAAAATGTGCCAAAGGGAAGGACATTTAATATTCCCTTTTGCCAAATACATATATTGATTGTTAAGGGGCAGGTGTGTGTGTGTGTGTGTATGTGTGTGCGCGTGTGGGTGGGGTTCTTGTAGGATGGAATCCAGGGCCTCACACAAACTAGGCAAGAACTGTACCACTGAAGGGCACCTTCAACTTGTATGTACACAACAAAATCTTATAGAAAAAAATCATCAAAGCTGCCATCACAAACAGAGAGAGAGAGAGGAGAGAGAGAGTGAGAGAGAGCGAGCGAGAGGGAGAGAGAGAGCAAGCAGTGACTTCATTACGTGTATTGTGCCTCTCTGGCTGCCTTCTTTCCCTTAAAGGAACACAGTACCTTTGATTTCCGTGACTGACTCAAATTTTCAAATCGATGAACATCTTCATTAAGACTACAAGCTTCTTCCAACTTGGATTTCTCACTATTCTGAACACTGTTTTAAAAACCAAGATGTGTTAGGTATCAATCACATCATGGCAATGAACGCCGGCTTTATTAGGTCAGAAAACCCTCAAACTTCACATTTCCCGCAGACAGGTCCCGCCTTATAAATTCTGCATCCGTCTAGTACATTACGTTTTAAAATAAGCTCCAGTATTGATCTCAGTGACGCAGCAAGGGCTGCAGGGATGGTCACGGGCCTGACCACACCACAAGGACACAGGCCCACAGTGAGCTGCTTCCCTTCGAGGACCATCTAGGGGATGTGGGCGAGCTCGACAATCTGGGCAGAACGTTCTGGCAGGGACCGCGCAGCCCCATTGGCTCTAATCCTGTCTCTTCTCTACTCCAGTGACGGTTCTCGTCATGTCAAGACCCAAAGCCGCCAGCAGAGAGCGCTCTCTCAGCACGAGTACACCGGTGACTAGCTATCCTCTGCAGAACAAAAAGGAAGTTCACTCCAGCAAACCCACTCTTGGAAACCTCAAGTTCAGCCTGGGAAGAATTTCATATGAAATGCAGATAAACTCAAGTGTTATGACATAATAAACGGGCAGGTGGAGGATGCTACAAAACAAATCTGATATCGTTTAAAACATTTTTCCAGTTAAGACTCTTTAAGTTTAAAAAAAAAAAAAAAAAAAAAAAAGGGCTGGGGATATAGCCTAGTGGCAAGAGTGCCTGCCTCGGATACACGAGGCCCTAGGTTCGATTCCCCAGCACCACATATACAGAAAACGGCCAGAAGCGGCGCTGTGGCTCAAGTGGCGGAGTGCTAGCCTTGAGCGGGAAGAAGCCAGGGACAGTGCTCAGGCCCGGAGTCCAAGGCCCAGGACTGGCCAAAAAAAAAAAAAAGTAGCAGAGTGAAGAACTGAATCCCACTCTATGGTTTTCTTCCTGACATGAGCATGCCTTTGAAATCACTGCTCATGTGTAAAACCCAGCAGCATTAGGCAGCACTGTTTCAGGGAGGGAGTTAAAGAAACAAATTTGCTAGTACATTTCTAAAGCTGATAGTAATGATGTTATATATAACAGGCAGCCATGTATTCTTAATCCCTCAAACTAGTGTAAGTAATTTCTTCATTGCTGCAGCAAACAAGACACAGAAAATATCACGGGGAATGTACAACTACTGTTAAATGGCCACGCTGTCAATAAACCTGGGAATCAGAACGTTAGGTATCACCCTCAAACTGGCAGGAGTATTGTGTGTCAATTCGAGGGAAGCTGTGTGTCACCGTGTGTCAATTCGAGGGAAGCTGTGTGTACACCGTGTGTCAATTCAAGGAAAGCTGTGTGTACACCATGTGTCAATTGGAGGGAAGCTGTGTGTACACCGTGTGTCAATTGGAGGGAAGCTGTGTGTACACCGTGTGTCAATTGGAGGGAAGCTGTGTGTACACCGTGTGTCAATTGGAGGGAAGCTGTGTGTACACCGTGTGTCAATTGGAGGGAAGCTGTGTGTACACCGTGTGTCAATTGGAGGGAAGCTGTGTGTACACCGTGTGTCAATTGGAGGGAAGCTGTGTGTCACCGTGTGTCAATTCGAGGGAAGCTGTGTGTACACCGTGTGTCAATTCGAGGGAAGCTGTGTGTTCACCAGGGAGCCCTGGCCGTGCAGCACACAGAGCGCGGCCGCCAGCCAGCCGCGCGGTGCACGGGGAGTCTGTTGCCATGAAGATGAGAGGAGGCGCTGGAACCGGGCGCGAGGAGGGAAGGCCCTGCGGACGGTGGAGGACATTTCCACGTCTGAGAACTGGAACGACAGTGTCTAAGTCAGTTCTTCAAAGGACCCGGTGAGCCGAAGCCTTGGAAGTATTCCAAACAGCGTGTGGCTGCCGTCACCTCTCCAAAAGTACTGCTTGCATTATTATTTTGAGCCAGATTTTCAGAAAGGCCATTTCCTTCCTCGACCCTGAAGACACACTGCAAAAATCCTCTGTGGGGACGGGATATCGGTGTCCATCGACCCCAGAGAGACTGAGGATGCACACATCCAAGCTCACCACAAACACCGGAGAGCTCCAGGCACCAGCTAGCCACCGCCCCCCCCCCCCGCCCCCCGAAGCCCAGGAGATGCGGAGGCAGGCCTGGCTCGCTCTCCGCACCACCAAACCTGAGAGTCTGAGTCACAGCAGGCGCCCTGGGGCGGTCGACTTCTCCAGCCCTCCTAACCCATCATCGGCTCCACGGGGCTCACTGGGGTTTAGAAAACAAAATCCCATGGCCTCCGTCAGGCAGCAGCTGCAAGCAACATCGACGCGTTGACGGCCCGGTGGGATCTGGTTACCATTCTCTCCAGCTTGGAGGAAATCGCGCCTCAAGACTTCTGACAAAAACCCAGGAGCGTCCCCAACCACGGAAGGAGGCCGTGCTCCCTCCTCCAGCCCTCCACCATGGAAGGAGGCCGTGCTCCCTCCTCCAGCCCTCCACCATGGAAGGAGGCCGTGCTCCCTCCTCCAGCCCTCCACCATGGAAGGAGGCCGTGCTCCCTCCTCCAGCCCTCCACCATGGAAGGAGGCCGTGCTCCCTCCTCCTCCAGCTCTCCACCACAGAAGGAGGCTGTGCTCCCTCCTCCAGCTCTCCACCATAGAAGGAGGCCGTGCTCCCTCCTCCTCCTCCTCCAGCTCTCCACCATGGAAGGAGGCCGTGCTCCCTCCTCCTCCAGCTCTCCACCATGGAAGGAGGCCATGCTCCCTCCTCCTCCAGCTCTCTACCATGGAAGGAGGCCGTGCTCCCTCCTCCAGCCCTCCACCATGGAAGGAGGCCGTGCTCCCTCCTCCAGCCCTCCACCATGGAAGGAGGCCGTGCCCCCTGCTCCAGCTCTCCACCATGGAAGGAGGCCATGCTCCCTCCTCCACTCCCCACCATGGAAGGAGGCTGTGCTCCCTCCTCCAGCTCTCCACCATGGAAGGAGGCTGTGCTCCCTCCTCCAGCTCTCCACCATGGAAGGAGGCCGTGCTCCCTCCTCCACTCCCCACCATGGAAGGAGGCTGTGCTCCCTCCTCCAGCTCTCCACCATGGAAGGAGGCTGTGCTCCCTCCTCCAGCTCTCCACCATGGAAGGAGGCCGTGCCCCCTCCTCCAGCTCTCTGCTCCGAGCACACAGGAAATGACTGCTGACAACAAAAGGCTGGTTCACTCCTACTACGCCTAGCAGAGACCAGAACACAGCTGCACGTGCTCGTTCCTGCGCACAGGTCTTTGGGGGGCGGAATCCAAGCCCCCGGGCCGGGCACTGCCCTGCTGTTCTGTGGACGGGGCGTGGAGACCAGGGCTGCTCTGCCCATACCCAGTGGATACGCCCGGGCACGGAGAAGTCCTGGGCGGCCCCGGGCCCTCGCTCTCAGCACCCTGCAACCCCTACCGTCTTTTAAGAACCCACAGAACTCTGGGCTCCCCGTCCCACTTCCCACAGTGTGGTGGGCTCTCCCGTCAGGCTAAGATACCAGAATACCTTAGCACAAGAGCCACGAACCCATGAACCCACGTGCTGCAGGGGCAGAGGGAGCCGATGCCAGAGGGGGAGGGTGCTCCTACAACGGGAGAGCACAGACCCCATCGGAGGCGCCGCGGCCCGGGCTCCGGGTCTGAAGGGGCATCGTCCCGCGTTTGGAGTGGCTGCCACAGACAGCAGGCAGGCCGTGCGGTCCAAACCCTCCTGCAGGCAGGGCGAGCCTCAAGCCTCCGGGCCGGCCAGTCCTTCTACACTGTGAACGTACAGAACACCACAATGGCCGCCCAGGACACTGTGAAGAAGGGCTTGAACTTCATTCACCTGAAGCAAGTCTGAACAAAAGCGACTGCGATGTTCATATATTTTTAAATCAGAAAATGATCCAAGTTTATAAACACGGTGAGACACAGGTGCTTTGAAGCTTTTAAGACTTTCTGCCTGGTTTTCACCTCACATGAAATTCTCAAATCACCCTTGTATACTAATGGTTAAAATACTAAAGGCAGCCTACTATTTCCTTAAAGATGTAAAAACTTTCAAAGAAATAACGAGCCAGGGCTCATTCCTATAACCCTAGATACTGAGGAGGCTGAGATCTGAGGACTGTAGTGCCAAGATGGCCTGAGCAAGAAAGTCCATGAGGCTCAGGGGAAAAGAAAAAAAAAAATCCAGAAGTGACACTCAAGGCAGCTCAAGGAGTAGAGCACTAGCCACGAGCAAAAGAAGTTCAAAAACAGTGCTCAGAACTGGCAGAGAGAGAGAGAGAGAGAGAGAGAGAGAGAGAGAGAGCGCAATCTATTATGAAATTTAAAAGTATTCAGCAAGAAAAGCATCTTTAATTAGTATTAGTTGATATATACAGTTTTGCTACAATAAACGAATCTGACAAGTTAGTACCTCAAACATTTCTACTTAAATAAAAATACACTCAGCAAGTCACACCACATGAACTGTTAGATATGAGCAACCCTCTCTGCTAGAGGAGTGGCTAGAGATCTTGAACTGAGAGTCTTCATTCCTGGCAGCCACGGGCCCCCAGACCCATCCCCAGGACGGATTAAATATAAAAAAGGCTGGCAAAAACCCAGGCACCACGGTTCACACCCGCAATCCTGTTACTCAGGAAGCTGAGACCTGACACCCAAAAACAGTGGGACTGGAAAGTGTAAGACTCTTATCTTCAAGTTAGCACCAAAAAAGCTAGAAGCAGAGGAGTGGCTCAAATGGTAGAGCATAAGCCTCAGCTAAACAGAAAGGGACAGTGCCCAGGTCCTAAGTTCAAGCTTCAGTATCAGCTATCGGCACACACACACACACACACGCACGCACGCACGCACGCACGCACACGAACGCACACAATGCCTCCAATAAAAACATCCAACATGACTCTTCAACCCCATCATCAAAACCAGGAACTGTTTGTCCATGGTTTAGGAAATTGTAATAGGTTTTATAGCATTAAGCCAAGCTAAAGAAAAATCCACAAGGAACGTCAGGGTGTGTTTTAAAATGCTTAGTAAAATCATGACTCAGCACTGACAGAAAATCTTCCAAGAGGAGCGAGAGAGATGGCACGGGTATTGCAGAAAACATGAGACACTGGTGACACCTGTGTAAGCTCAGTCTTTTAGCTCATGGGATAACGCGCATGCTCTTCTGAATGAATATTCAGGTGCAGGATGCCCGAGTACTGCCACTAAGAATTCCTGCCTAGGAAATTCACTCAATCACACCAAAAGACAATGAAATCTTTAAGTCTGCATGGTTTCCAAAGCATAGAGTAAATATTTTAAAGCTTTCAACTCTGTAGCTAAGTGAATAATGCAATGACTGAAATTCCATTGTCACGGCAGTGTCTAGTCGGGCATTTTTCACTTCAATAATACATCAGTGTTATTAGTGTTGAGGTAAGTGTTAATTTGGGGTTGCAATGATGGTCTTCCGTGACCTTACATCTATCACAATTCAATATAAAGAATGGCTTGTTTTTTCAATCCAGCATCTCACTAGAAATTCAGTTGGTCAGATTTAAATCTTGCAAACCAAAATGGCTGCATGGCGTAGTAGAATCCCTTGCAGGGCTAAACTGGGTAAGAGAACATAATAACAGTTTGGGTCCCACTACGCCGGGTGTTTATAATCTACTGCCTTGCCACAGATCCAAGACAGAGAGGGCTCCCTTTGTTCCTATGGGGAAATGCGCTGTGGATAAATTGTTATTTCACAACAAAATGGAGTTCATTCACCTATGAAATTATCACCTCCAGAATCTGAGCACATATTACACAAAACATCTAGTAGTGGCAAATGGACTTTCATGTTAGACAAACCCAGTTTCCATCATTTTTGAGTTACCCAATGCCTGGGCAAATTTACAATTGGAGGAAAGAACCAATTAAGTAATCTTCCTTCTATCAACAAATGCCTCTCTGAGAAATTACTACGGCTTTGCAGACCAGGGCTTCCGGGGCCACTCCTGTGTAACACACACGCAGCCAAGCTCACCTGGCACCCCACCTCACCGGCAAGACTTGCATTCTGTTCTTCATCCGACCTCCTTCCCTTCGCTGGTAGGAGTAGAAGCAAAAAGGTTTCAAGCACACACAGAATAGTCACCAAGAGAAAACTCGCTGAGTCATTAAGTAACTGTGAATACATCTTGAAGTGTTGAAAAATGCCATGGATATTCCCTGGCCACATAATTAAAAATTATTAATCAGTATTAAAGAAACTGGGAAACCCTCCATGTATTTCCAAGTTTGAGATGTATGGTATAGTGGTACAGCACTTGCTTATTAGCATGGTTTGATCCTCAGCACTGCAAGAAAAAAGAAAATTAAAGAACCTACTTCCAGGGCTGGGGATGCGCCTTCGCAGTACAGTGCCTGCCTAGCACACACAAAGCCCTGGGTTCGAGTCCTCAGCACCACATGAACAGAAAAAGCAGGAAGTGGCGCTGTGGCTCAAGTGGCAGAGTGCTAGCCTTGAGCAAAAAGAAGCCAGGGACCGTGCCCAGGCCCTGAGTTCAAGCCCCAGGACTGGCCAAAAAAAACAAAAACAAAAAAAACTCTAGATAAATGGACCAATTTCCTGGAAGACACAAATTACCACAACCAATACAAGATGTATACAAAATCTGAGTAACCCTAAATCTATTTTTAAATGAACTACATTTGTATATTAAACGGGTTTCCTAATTTACAGTGTACTTTATAGCTGCAAAACTGCATAATGCAGCATTATTTTTAATAATCCAGGAGTCAGGAGTAGGGATACTAAACCTGAAAAATAAGCTGGCACTATTGGCAATGTGACCACTATGAGAGCTCTCCAACCACAGGTAGACGTGGAGCACTGGTAGGTACTAGATAAGGATTCTATTGTGAGAGAGAGAGACAGACAGACGGACGGACGGACGGACGGACGGACAGCACACTCTACAATCATTTCTATTACCATTAGGATTTCTTGTGTACATTCTCAGGAGCAATGCTGGAGAGTCAAGGTCAGCCTTTTCCTTAGAGCCATTCTTTATCAAATCAAGCTTTGAGTTTTAAAGCTATGTAAGTGGCTCACGGCCAAAAGCCATGGGAGTAGGGAAGCGGCGCGGAGTTTGATCAGGTTACACATCTCTAGTAGCATTCAATTGCATAACTTTGTTCCCCAAACTTGAGAATTTTGCAACTATTCATTTCCATAGGCAATCTCCACGGGATGAAGATAATTACATGAAGGAAGAAAGGCTGAGCAAATGCAGTCATTATATTCAATGTACATTATGTAAAAATTGGAATACATAACTTGAGAGGAAAAGGGAGAAAATGATGGAAGGGGGGATATGAATCAAGAAGCATTATATTCATAACCTGACTTAGGAAACTGCCATCTCTTTGTACAACTGCTTAATAAAAATAAATATTTAAAAAGATACTGCCATGAACATATACATGATCACTGAGTCGTCACTATAAGAATTTACAGAATCTCTCTAGGCTCTTTTGTTTTCTCTCTGCTGATTTACTTTGTCTCTTTTTTTTTGGGGGGGGGGGGCCAGTCCTGGGGCTTGAACTCATGACACTCTCCCTGAGCTTCTTTTTGCTCAAGGCTAGCACTCTACCACCTGAGCCACAGCGCCACTTCTGGCTTTTTCTGTGCATGTGGTGCTGAGGAATCAAACTCGGGGCTTCATGCATGCTAGGCAAGCCCTCTACCACTAAGCCACATTCCCAGCACTACTTTGTCTTTTGATTCAGAAGAACAGCAAAATACAAGACTACGAGTGGCCATATTTTAGGAACTCTTTTTTTTTTTTTTCCTTGCCAGTCCTGGGGCTTGGACTCAGGGCCTGAGCACTGTCCCTGGCTTCTTTTTGCTCAAGGCTAGCACTCTGCCACTGGAGCCACAGCACCACTTCTGGCCTTTTCTATATATGTGGTGCTGAGGAATCAAACCCAGGGCTTTGTGTATACGAGGCAAGCGCTCTTGCCATAGGCCATATTCCCAGCCCCAACGTTGTTGTTTTTAATGTACTGTATGACGTTCTTTCTTTCCCCCCCCCCCTTTGGTTTATGCCCCCTAGTCACTGTTTGTGATTCTGGTACCTGTGTCTTGTTTTTACATTTATCTGATTTGGGAAAGGGAAGGGGAATAATAAAATGAAACAAAAAGTGAACCAATGCAACAGCCATACTGTCAAGACACCGGGTTGGAAATGAACTTTACAAGCCCCCGGGGGGGGGGGGGGGGGCGGGGAGCCAGGGGGAGGGAAACAGAGGAAACCATGGAAAACTAACAATGTTCAACAAGAAATGTACTCATTACCTTACGTATACAACTGTAACCTTTCTGTACATCACTTTCACAACAAAATAAAGTTAAATTTTATAATGGGAGAAAATTAATTTTGCATGATTATCTCTCAAAAAGAATGGCCATTTGCAATATAAAGCACAGCCATTAATAAATCCTTGAAAAATGTAGGACAGAAGGGCATTTCTCATCTCCAGCTTGAAAATACACCGCACCCCGGCCCCACCAGACAGCTATTGAGAGGAAAAGTACATTTCATCAAAGGGTCATTAGATCATGTGATCTATGAAAATGCCAAACTACAGAACACTACTATTAACACAAGCATGTTCACGCCCGCAGAGAGTCCACAGCCCTCCCTCCCTCCCGCCTCCCCAGCGTGCATCTCCCTCTCTACTGGCCTCTCTCTACTAGGGAGGATCCTAACCCAACTCCAAGCTACTTCAAGTTAGGGCCAAGTTTGTCAAGAAAAACACAGGTGCTGGTGACGTGACTGCCAACACAGAAGTTCCATCACAGCGGTGAAACACGCGCTCCTCTCGACTCTGACTTTAAACCAAAGGTCAAAGAGAACAGCATTCATTAGTCAGCACGGAACAGTCACCGGGTCCTGAGTGGCACTTCCTGGAGGCAGCCGCGAGTCCTCAGCACCTAGCAGTGAAAAATCCCAAAGAAACCACTCTCCTTTTTATGATACAATTTAGGAGGCAAATAACATCTTGTTTATTATCACTTGTCTAGGATTTTAATTCAGGCATTTTTCTGTTGTGACTAAGAAGAAAGCAACCCATATTTAAAAGAAGAAGAAGGGGGGAGCAGGAAAAAAAAAAGGTCTGCCTGGCTTTGGGTGGCTCATGCCTAGAATCAATCCTCACCACTAAGGAAGCTGAGACCTGAGAATCGAGGTTCAAAGCCAGCCCCAGCAGGAAAGTCTGTGAGATTCTCATCTCCAATTAAACACCAAAAAGCCCGAAGTAGAGCTGTGTGTCAAGTGGTAGAGCACTATCGTTCAACAGAAAAGCTCAAAGACAGCGCCCAGGCCCTGAGTTCAAGCCTCAGGACACGCACGCACATATGCACACACGTGCGCGCGCACACACACACACACACACACACACCACATAGTGACATGGATAACTAGATTTGCTATTTGTCCTAGCAGGTAGACCCCATATAAACTCTATCTCAAAAGCCCTAATAAAGAGTTAACTATATTCCACAAAAAGAGTACATTTTGCCTCTGTAAAAGAAAAAAAAAAAAATCAAAGCTGTTTTCACTTATTTCCAACTGACAAAATGAGCCCTATAAACAACAAACACTATTCATAAAAAAGTGTAAATACTATGTAACTAAACCATATGTGTTTTTTAAAGTCATAGACAATAAACTACAAAACAAAATGTTTCTGTGGTACAGTATGTACCACAAAAAGCTAAATAGTGAAAAGCTAAAAACAGAAAATACATTTTAACTACATATCAGTTAAACCTACCATTACAAAACAAGATTTTAAGAACTACCACCTTCATTATATGTTTTTGTGTACTACTCTGTAAAATCACAACTCCTTTGTACAACTATAGATAATAAAAATATTTTTTTAAAAAAACAGAAATGAATGGAAAACAATAAGCAAGAGAAAATGGTGAAGCTCACCAATGCTAAGGAAATGAGAGCAGTGACCATATGCACTATTTTGTAGTCGGTTTTGGGGCTGAGGGCTATCCCTGAGTTTTTTTTTTTGCTCGAGGTTAGTGCTCTACCACTTTAAGCCACAGCACCACTTCCGGTTTCCTGGTGGTTACGTGGAGGTAAGAGTCTCAGGCTTTCCTGCCCAGGTTAGCTCTGAACCAAGATCCTCACATCTCAGCCGCCTGAGTAGCTAGGATGACAGGCGTGAGCCACTAGCATTGGGCTATCGGTCGCCTTTCTAAATGACAAAATAACACAGCCTAGTGGCACAGGCTGAAGGCAATCTGTCGATACCAAACGGAACCTAAGATTCACGTGCCCTTTGCTCCGTACTACTCCCATGCAGGAAAAGTGCCAGACACAAGAAGAGACCTACAAGGATGCTGCTGCAGTTATTCCTAACAGAAGCTATACGGTGTCATTAGAAACAAGGTGAAGTCAAGATAGCCCCTCACCATTTACACACAGCTTTGCGTTCCACTTTTGGCTAACCCAGGTCTGCCACAGTTGATAATACTAATATTTGTCTATGACTTACAAAGTAATCATATT
The DNA here is from genome assembly GCF_023159225.1 of Perognathus longimembris pacificus. NCBI lineage: Eukaryota > Metazoa > Chordata > Mammalia > Rodentia > Heteromyidae > Perognathus > Perognathus longimembris. Next base: position 16,760,115 of record NC_063178.1, read on the forward strand.
GAAAGACCATTATAATTATTTTCTGTTAATCTCTTACTGTGCTAAATTTAAACTTAGTCGTGGGTATGTACATATAGAAGAAAACATAGTAGTCATATGTTGAAATCTCTTAAGGATCAGTTCACAGACGACTCCCTGTGATACCAAACTCTACAAATGCTGAAGTCCTCATAAAACTGTCTATTCATAAATTTTTTTGCCAGTCCTGGGGCTTGAATTAAGGGCCTGGACACTCTCCCTGAGTTTCTTTTTGCTCAAGGCTAGCACTCTACCACTTGAACCACAGCGCCACTTCTAGATTTTTCTTTCTATGTGGTACTGAGGAATCGAACCCAGGGCTTCATGCATGCTAGGCAAGCACTCTACCACTGAGCCACATTCCCAGTCCTCTGCTTGTAATTTATGTCCATCTTCTCATATACCTTAAATCACCTCTACATTGTCTCTATTTCCCAATATAATGCAAATGTTATGAAAATAGTGGAATTGTGGTAAGAAATGTTCAGTGCATACACAACTTTTTTCAAGGGAGGCACTTTTTCTTTTCCTTTCTTTCCATAAAAAAAAAAGGAAACTCAATTTTGCAATTGAATACACACTCCCATTTCTGCAAATATTTTCCTTCCTTTTTCCTACAACTGAAAGCATCAAATAAAAATAGCTCGTACTATAAGTATAATCTAATTCTTATGCTCAAGTTTTCATCAACATTGAAACTCTTGAATAAATATTTACAGTTAAGTTAGGCATTCTGAATTACATCGACTTACTCTGCTCTCCCTTGAATAACTATGAGCTGAGACTGCATTCTTTATTACAAAGAAAAAACCCTAAGGCCAATGTACTCCCAGTATTAATTTTTTTTTCCTTTTACACCAGAGCCCTGAATTGTACACAAAGACAAATGAGAAGATGCTGGGCTCTTCTCAGTCCTACGCCATAGGCGCTCAACTATTTCCACCTCTCTTCTAATCTCAGCTGTCCTCGTGGATGAAACGCGCCGTGTCCACTCTGAAACACTAGCTCGAAACCCTGTACTATGAACGCTCACGCAGCCACCGTTCCGCACACCTGGCAAATGGGCACTGTGCCTTCTGACAGAGGCACCGCAACCGCGCGTCAGGAAGACGCTAGCTAGGAAGTGGAAACGTGGCCCAAGCGGCGGGGCACAGGCCCCCCGCAGGGGCTGCTGGAAACACGGCGTCTGGCTGGTGGTGACCTTCGCTCAGCCCTATGGGGTTATCGCGACCGTCTTAACTTCTCAATGGCTTCCTACCTTCTACAATGTAAACACCATTCTCTCCGGTGTAAAATAAGCACAAATTGCTTTGATCCAAATACATGGTAGACAGCCTAGAGCCAAGGCCTAATACTGCACGTTGCCTTAGGGTCTCAGACGCAAGATGCCCTTCTCGCTGTGACCTTGATAATAAGGTGCCGGGGCCAGGCACTCCCCTTACCACAGGGGGCAACACAGCCTGGGGAGTACTGTGAGTTCCCTGCTATCCCACAAGGGAACACACACAAATCCGGCACATCCTCCCTTTCCACATCTGCGGGATCCACTGGACACCCCATTATCTTCCAAAAGCTGCCTTCCATGTCCCTCTGGCTCATTCTGTCCCCCAATCCTGAACAGCATGCGCTACTCTCCCCCTAGGCTGAACCTAGTGGCCGACAGACTCCTTCCCAGTGCTCCACCAAGTGTCACTGTCTACTCCGCCGTTCCCATTACCCCAGGCAGGCATTCCCTGTGTCGTGAAGGGGAGACAATCAAATAAGATATTCACCAGGCATCAGCGGTTCACACCTGTCATCCTCGCTACTCAGGAGGCTGAGGTCTGTGGATTGTGGTTCAAAACCAGCCAAGACAGAAAAGTCTGTCAGACTCCTATCTCCAATAAACTACTCAGAAGAAGCTGGAAGGGGCATTGTGGCTCGAGGGGCAGAGTGCTAGCCTTGAGCAAAAGAAGCCAGGGACAGCACCCAGGTGCTGAGTTCAAGCCCCAGGACTGTCAAAAATAAATAAGATATTCATTTTAATTAATACACGCATGATGAGTGAAGAAAGAAGAAACACATAATCATTCTAAACTGCACCGGTACACTTTTAAAAAATCCTTACAACTAGGAGGCTATAATGATTTTCTTCATTTATAAGAAAATGGGTACAGATGTCTTTTCAGAAACAAGAAATACACAGCTGGCATCTCTAGCCCAATATGGCCAAAGGGAATTCTGTGAACCGCTCTCAAGGCTGCTTCTGCCTGACTGACACTGTCTCAGTCACCGACACCGCCAGCCCCACATCAGGCTGAGAGGCAGCTGCTGCTCTCCACGCCCTGCCCACAAGGTGGGGGCTAGCACACAGGATCCCATCCAATACATGGGGGCAGAACAAATAATGAGCGCCGAAACAGGGCCTCTGAAAAGTTCTCCAACACTTACAACACGGAAGTGGTTACACTCAGTTTAGAAGCAGTTTTTCTTCATTAACAGAATGAGCCATTACAAGAACAGAAATAGGGCTGAGGATATGGCCTAGTGGCAAGAGTGCCTGCCTCCTATACATGAGGCCCTGGGTTCGATTCCCCAGCACCACATATACAGAAAATGGCCAGAAGTGGCGCTGTGGCAGAGCTCAGGTGGCAGAGTGCTAGCCTTGAGCAAGAAGAAGCCAGGGACAGTGCTCAGGCCCTGAGTCCAAGCCCCAGGACTGGCAAAAAAAAAAAAAACTTGGAGTTAGGTTACTTTAGTCATTTCAAATGGCAAAAGGCCTCATTTGTCCCTCTCCTATGCCTGTTGAGACTACATAGTCCCAGCAAGGATATCTAGACCTCGTCCCAGAAGCATGAAAGGTGGGGGGTGGAGGGGGGGGGTAGGGAAAGATGGAAGAGAGGGGGCCTGCAGCACTGACCTGGTCCCAGGGATTCTTTATCCATGTGTCTGTCGACATGGCTAAGCTAATAGTTGGTGAGGTCAAAGGTATTTCACTCACACAATCTGCCTTTCACTTTCTAACAGAAGCCTAAGTTTATTCTGTGATTATGTGGTCAGGCAAGAAGGATTTCCTACCCGTGCACTAACAATAGTCCAAATTGAAAAGTGCTTTTTGAGACATTCAGGCCTATTCTGCCTTGAAGGTTGGCCTACTATTGCCTGGGGAAAATGTCTGCCTGCCCACCTGTCTTTCCTGCCTGCCTGCCTGCCTGCCTGCCTGCCTGCCAGCCAAAGCAGCATTTATCACAGGTCTACAAAGGTGAAAATCACAAGCAACAAATGTGTTTCTGGAGGGACAAAACCACAATTCATTGGTCTGAATGTTAGTGACCCTTTCACAATTTAAGTTGACACTTAACCTCCAATGCAACAATATTAAGAATAAGGAGGGGAGGGGTGTTGGGAATATGGCCTAGTGGCAAGAGTGCTTGCCTCGTATACAGGAAGCCCTGGGTTCAATTCCCCAGCACCACATATATAGAAAACAGCCAGAGGTGGCACTGTGGCTCAAGTGGCAGAGTGCTAGCCTTGAGCAAAAAGAAGCCAGGGACGGTGCTCAGGTTCTAAGTCCAAGGCCCAGAACTGGCAATAAATAAATAAATAAATAAACAAACAAACAAACAAACAAATAAAGGCTTTAAACCAGGAGCCAGTGGGTCATGCTTTCAATCCTAGCTACTCAAGAAGCTGAGATCTGAGGATCTCAGTTCGAAGCCAGCTGGAGCAGGAAAGTCTGTGAAACTCTTCTCTCCAATTAATCACCAAAAAGCCAGAAGTAGGTCTATGGCTCAAGTGGTAAACCATTAGCCTTGAGTCAAAAGCTCAGGGACAGTGTCCTGAGTTCTAGTCCCAGGATTAGTATGCATGTATACACACACACACACACACACACACACACACACACACACACACACACACACAGCCTTGACAGACATCAATAGCTCATTATGTAATTCTAGCTACTCAGGAGGGTGAGATCCAGAGAATCACAGTTCAAAACCAGACTGGGCAGAAAAATCTAAAAGGTCCACCTCCAAATAACCAGCCACAGGCAGGGATGGATACATGGCTCAAGAAGTAAAGCACCAGCCAAGCAAGCAATCAAGCAAAGCAAGAGGTCCCAAACCCCAGTGAGGAGCAAAGAGCACAGAGGATAGGCAGAAGGGAATTAGTTCTGCCCTTCTGGCATACAACATTGAAGCAGCTGAGTCACCCTCTTGGAAGCCACAACCTTACCAGAGCTTTATCTTGGTCTTATAACCTCCAAAACTGTGAGAAGCAAATGGTGTAGTCTATAAATTGCCTAGTCTTGGGTGTTCTGTTATAGCTTTGTAAATAGCCCAACCCGTCTCTGGGAAAACAAGAACACAAGCGTGCGGTGTGCACCGCAGTGAAGCCGGGACCTGATGCACAGAGCAGCAATCGAAGGGGAAGTTTCAGAGCCAAGGACACACTAGGCAGAGCTCAGCAGGAAGGTGACAGGGGGCATATTCTTGGACAAGCCAAGGCGGTGAACTTTATACTAACTAAAGGCTACGGTTTCATTATTGATTAAAAAAAAAAACTCAACTATTTCCTAGCCTCTCATTTTTAATTTTTCACTGACACATAAAAATCATATGCCTCAGGGCTACGAGATCTGGTTTCAGTTCATCGTATTGGTGCCCGTTTTGACCCATAAAGAAACATAACCTCTTTACCTCCTTTCTCATTGCTGCTGCCATACACACACGTGCACACTCAGGAACATGTGCAGATGGACACACGGCACGCACACACGTGTGCACATACATATACACCTGACTACCCTACATGGCACACGCATGTACTTCATGGAAACTACTGTGAACAGGTAGCTGGAAGCAAAGATCGTGCTTGAATGAGCACTGCTACTCCTGGGAAAACCACACGGGCAGTGCAGTCATATGGGGGAGCAACCCCACCTTCAGTACTCGGCACTGTCTGTCGCGGTGCCAAGTACTGCTAGATACTCAGTACCTTAATGAAATGGAAGGAAGACTCCTGCCCCTTTATACTGAGCAGCGCTGATTTCACCTCCAAAGTGCTTAAAACACATTGTGGTATAAAACATGAAATGAAAACCAGTACTAACGCGACATGGGGTGACTAGTTAGGACAAACGTAGCTAAAACAAAATACTTCCAAGTGGAAGTAAGGAAAAGCTGTCGTGTTTAGGAGGCAAGGCCTCCCCGCCACCCTCTGAAATAAAATCACCCATCGCTGAAGGGTGAAGGTTTTATCAAAGCGAACTTGACAACAAAATGTGATGTCGTATCCTGGGGACTGGGTCCTGGAAATGAAAACAGCATTACTGAGGGGCCCAGCGCAGGCAGGACGGCGTTGGGAGCTTCAGGAGAACCGCTTGCTATCTTCTTTCAGGCTAAGAGAAGTACTCAGAACAGACCAAGGCTGGGCCTCCAGCGAGTCCCCAGGCCAGGCCCCCGAGGAGGGCAGGAGGGAGGAGCGAGGTCAGAGGGCTGAGCTACGGGGAAAACACAAAGACAGCAGCTGGTGAGCTGCCTCCTGCTCCCCCCCCCAACACCCCTACAGAAGGGAGGAGCCGAGACGCCCCTGCAGGGAACAGGGCTTCCCAGGGTCGGGCCAGACCGGATGGGAGGCAGCGCCCAGGCCACGCGCCGCAAGGAGCTCCAAGAGGAGGGCAGGGAGTGGAAAAGGAGGCACTTAGGAAGCAAAACAAGAAAACACCAGTGGATGTGGTCCCCCGACAGACACTCTCACCCCGGGATTCACCTCTTCCCGGGGCCCCAGCGTCTCAGAGCTGCTGACCTGTGAAATCAGCACGAGCGTCCTTCGTCAACCACTTGGACAGTAAAAGCCAGATTCCCGGAGCCGCGTCAACAGTGGGGCCCCCAGCTCAGCTTTACTTTTGGTTCCTGTTCCCCAAGCCCACTCTACCACCCCCCATCTCAAACCTCCCACTCCTCCTACCTGTCATCGCCTAGGTCTCTACACCCATGTCGATCTGTTGTGAAGCTGCACAATGTCTCCCAGCTCCCTAAAATAAATTTCCTCCTCCTTCTCCTCCTCCTCCTCCTCCCAGTGACTCGATGAATCTTTATTTGGAATTTCTTAATGACATACATCCTTTTCCTTTCTGCCATGCAGAACTTCACAGAACAAGAAAAATCAATGAAGTCTCCTAATTAGGCCAAGACTTGTGGAGACTGGTGGCCTAAAGACTGTCCACGTGTGAACAACTTTAGAAGCGTCCTCGTGCAGAAGTACCGTCACACGGACGGCCTGCTGGGGATCCGGTACGGCCGGTGTCTCAAATCACGCGCTCGGTCGGTGGGTGGGTGGGTGGGTCGGGTGACCGGCCGGCTCCTGGCTTCTGGCCCGGGCCAGGGTGGGCTGCGATCCTCCTCCATGTGCTTCCGCCTGTGTCTGGGGTGACACCACCGGCCACTGAGCAGACCACGGGGCGTCCCCGTCCGTCCCCCCCCCCCCACGGGAATAACAGGCACGGCATGGGCACACGCCGCTCGCGGGGAGTCTCAGGGACGCTTCTGCCGGGGCCGGCCTCTCCTATCACTAACTCTGGAGTTGCTCAAAGACATGTTTAGCATCCCACATTCTCTGTAAAAACAATCTTTCAGAAGAAAGGGAAGGACACAGGCAGGCCGTCGGTTCTCCCGCCGGGAAGGGCGAGCAGCGGGCCGAGGGCAGCACGCGGTCCCACCCCGGACTCCATCACCGGGTAAGAGGGGTCTGGAGTCCGTGTCGGGCACCAAGTCTCATTCGGTTATTTTTTAATATTAAATCTCAATTTCCTTCTGTATGAAATGGACATAATATCTAATTTATTGTGTTTAAAAAATGTATCTACCGAAGAACTAGGAGTTCACAATGGACCTCGTAGATGTGCGTAAACAATGTGCACTCTCTCGTTTTTCCACTCTCTCAGCCGCAGTAAGACTCCACAAGACCTCGGTTCCATCACGACCTGTGTGATCACAGACAGAATCACAGCCCAGCCACGCTGCCCTCGACGCCACAGCGCTCGTTTGCTTCTGTCTTCCCAACCAGGCTCACGGTGCTCAGAGCACCGCAACCCAGAGCTTGTCCACAGAGTCAGACCCCTCCCCGCCATGCCGCCAGGACCCGTGCCCCGCCGACTGTCCTAACCTCCCACCCCACGCCGCCAGGACCCGTGGCCCGCCGACTGTCCTAACCTCCCACCCCACGCCGCCAGGACCCCCGGCCCGCCGACTGTCCTGATGACCCCTGGCCCGTTGACTCTCCTAACCTCCCCCTGCCCCAGCGCCGCCAGGACCCCCGGCCCGCCGACTGTCCTGACTGTGCCATGCAGGAGGAGAGCGCGGTGGCGCAGCTTCCGACCTGCTTCACCGACGCGTCTAGAAAGCATGCCACCCAACGCCCAGCAGATCCATCCTAACAGGATTCCAACTTGTCAGCATCTGTCACGCCGCTCACCATCGCCTTCCAAACTGAAGCCACCTCGAATCGCAGGTTCCGAGATGTCTGCCGATTAACGCGGAGCACAGCAGCACCACGTCAGGACGTCTAGCTCTACAACCCAGCTCCGCTAAGCCACGCGGACACATCCTGACCGGTTCCGACGGATTCTCACGCGCCACCTGCGTCTCAGAGGAGGGAGGAGGGAAGCCGGGAGGACACCTGAGCCACGCGACTCCGTCATCGGCGTGTGCCGCGAGCCCTGCGTCAGGCCAGGGGCGCGGTGGCTGCCCGCTGCGGCACCCGGTCCTTGGCACAGACTCGGTGGGGGCTTATGGCTGTCTGCGACAGTGCTAAGCATGAAGGCACGCCTCTCCCTAGCCACTGTGCCTGGGAAAGAGGCCACCGGCAACCAGGCCCGGCCATCCTAGACAGCGATCAGAGCAGCAGCCAGGGCCGCTCAGACAGCGGCTGCGGACCTGGCTCCCGCACCTCGGCCGACAGAGGCTCTCCACCGGGTCGCCAGACACAACGAGCAGTGCAAGCTCATTTTATAGGTAAGAGGAACACCACAGAATGCTTCTCCTAACTCTCCATGTTGAGGGAAGAGTTGCCTTACCCGTGCCTATCTTGAGACATTCACCATGGCAAATTGCAATTTTAAGGCAGATTCACTACAGAAGGTAGAATGGTGGGTACTTGGGGCAGGGAGGGGTGAAGGGGAGAAAGACACAATTATAAATAGAGGGACTTCAAGTGATCTACAGTAACAATTTACTGTATTCTTATTGAAGGCAGAGTGGGTATTATATATTATCATCATAAAAATGGTAACTGTGAAGTAATGCATTTCTCAAGCAGCCAGATTCAACCATTCATTCCAGTGTCTACTGGAACACATTAAAAGTATCATGCAATACACAACGGAAGTATAAAATGCAATCGGCTGGTGGGGGGAGGGGGTCGTGTGCACACTGATACCGGAAGCTTGAACTCAGGACCTGGGCACTGTCCCTTGGCTTTTTCGCTCAAGGCTGGTGCTCTACCACTTGAGCCACAGGGCCATTCCCAGCTTTTTGGTGGTTTACTCCTGGTGAGCGTTTCCTGGACTTTCTTGCCTGAGTTGGCTTCACTGTATTCCTTCTAAAATCGCAATTTGTCATGGTCCAGGCAGAAAAGTTCACGAGACAGTCTTATCTCCAATTAACCGCTAAAGAGCCAGAAGTGGAGCTGTGGCTTACCTGCTCAAGCACAAGCCTTGAGCAAAACACTACCCGAGCCATAATTCTAACGCGGCTCTGGTGACTGCTACACAAGGCCAAGAGACGACCCTGGACAGCTGATATCCCTGGACAAGTTTAAGGCGTTCATCCCTTTCCCACCCGAAACTTCTTTTAAAAGAAACTTCTTTTAAAAGGAAGGTCATATTTTTGTTGATGCCGGACAGCACTGCAATTGGCGGACTCAACATCCCTCCCTAGCTCTCTCCATCCCTGACCTCTGCCCAAGGTGACGGAAGAGAAACACCGGGTTCCGGCTGCTTCGGGTGCCTCTCGGAGCCAGGCGAGACCACGCAACACGGCTTTCCAACCAGTGAGATCCACACCAACATCGCTCAGGACTTCGAGCCGCCCCCTTGGCCACCTTGACAGCCTTGTCTTGAGCACGCTGAACATAGAAAACCGAGGACAACGTGACCAAGCAGACCCGTCCCCCGCAGAACAACTCTTCATGCTGCACCAGTCGGAGCTGTCGTCGGGGCCAGACCAGTGCCGGTCCTCCTCACCATCACACCTTGCCAATACTCCACGGGTCAGGCCAAGCGGACCTGCCCTGAACCCCGCTCCGGGCAGGCAGCTCGTCTGCTTCTGACTCTCTAGGCAGGGGCTTCTCTCCCCCCTCCCTCTCTCTGTACCAGCAGACACCTGGTATTTACTCCCTGAGCAGTGACTTCATTCATTCATTCATTCCTGTCAGGCCCTGTTCCAGGTGTAGCGAGGCAGCAGTAAGGACAGAGGACGTCGGCTTCTAGTAAAATCCTAGGGCAGCTTGTGACTCGGGACACAGGACAGCGTCCAGCCTGCTGCCCCACTCGCCACTGAAACGTTCCCTGCACGCACAGAGCACCTTCCACCCCACCCCGCGTGCCCTGCACGCTTCACAAAAGGGTGTTCCCGCCCTCGCTGCACCGCACCTGTCACGAGAACGCTCACGCGAACGCAGAGGCGGTAATTCAACACTAGATCAACAGGTGGCACGGCAGCATCCAGGGGAACCAACCCACCAACCCGGACCACTGGAACTTCTCCCATCTGCACTGCATGCTGACCTTTCAGATCTACTCCCCTTACACACACACACACACACACACACACACTGCTCTACTTCCAAAAGTATACACAAAGTGACATACATGCGTAGTGTAAATCTGACATTCGTATACCAAATACATTATGAAGTCCAGCATGAATACCTAGAAAATATCTAACAATGTATAATACTTACATGCTGTACAGAACTTTAATCCCTTAAAAAAGGAGACAAAAATTTAAAAAGGTTTAAGAAAAAGAGAAGTTAATGTTTAACAGGCTGGTTATTAATTATCTGAAATGTTTGAGACCAAAAGTACTTACCTATTTTTTTTCAGGTGTGTGTGTGTGTGTGTGTATGCGTGTGTGTGTGTGTGTGTGTGTGTGCATATACAAAGACAGGCAGACAGATAGATTGATTTGGGGTAGAACCCAAAGGTACATATGAAATCCATTCATGTGTCCATACAAAATGTTTTGGTTTGGGGCAACACTGGGTATTGTACTCGGGGCTTCAGTATTGCTAGGCAAGCTCTCTACCGTTCATGCTGCCTCCCTAGCCAGTTATGTTCTAACACACATCATATGAAAGTAATTTCATACCATCTTTTTCTTTTTTGGCAGTCCTAGGGCTTGAACTCAGGCCTGGGCACTGTCTTTGACCTTCTTTTGCTCAAGGCTAGCATTCTGCCACTTGAGTCACAGCACCAATTCCAGCTTTTTCTGTGTATGTGGTGCTGAGGAATCAAACCCAGGGCTTCATGCATGCTAGGCAAGCAGTCTACCACGAAGCCACATTCCTAGGCCCTTCATCCAATCTTTTTTTGACCAGGCCTCACTCATGATGTTGGTATGAGATTTTTCCACCTGCTACAGGATATCAATATAAAAGATTGCAGATTGTGAAGCATTGTGGATTTCAGACTTTTTAGTTAGGAATACTCTAGCATAACTTGGATATTTCTTTTCTAGGACAGTTGAAATTAAAGCTCATCAATTCCTTCATAAAATAACTCCTAAACACAATGCAGCCACAACTTCTTACGGAAGATTTCTATGTGTTTACTAGTTGATGGATAGATCACCCTTAATGAATCTACAATTATAATTTTGAAGAACAAAAACAGAAAACTTGGAAATTTTATGAAAGTGTATATATGTGTGTGTGTATATAAGTGAATATATATGAGTGTGTATGTACATAAGTGTGTGTACATTGTGTGTATATGCCCTATCTGAATTTTTTTAAGTTTGGAGAAGAGGGGAAAAATAAATTTTTAAATGTAATAGGATGTAGAACAAAAAAGTATTCTATTCAAACATATTTGGTCCAGAAATTCCATTTCTAGACAGCTACAGAAACTAGTAGTCATACTAGCATTGGAATTATAACATCACTCAACCTCTCTTAATATCTGTCTAGTGCACTCATTCTACACACACACACACACACACACACTAAAACCAGACATACAGAAGACACAATTAGCATGTTTACAACTGCTAGAGAGGATTACTTCTCTAGACTGATTAAGGTTTCTAAATGTTCATACACTTTCAATGTCAATGTATTATTCTTGGTAGCCACATAGGAAATGTTTTGCTTTGGTGAGTGAGGCCAGCAGACAAAACAAAGCACAAAGCCCATCGCTAGCATACTCTATTGGTGTAATCTCAGGGAAGCCACTTGTATTCCATCCTTTCAACTGCAAATGAGTTATTTGTGTATTAAATAGTTTTTAAAATTAGCAAGCCTATTTTACTATTTAACTATTAATAGAACCTGGCCTACCAGATGGGAAGCGCTTGCTGTTTCCAAGACTATGGTCATGAGAGCAAGAGCACCTCAGGTCTGCGGGGCTCGGTGCTAAGAGGAGGTTACGCATCTGATACCTGAAGTTATCCTGTGTTAGTATCATGCTTTTTCCACTGCACAGTATTTCAGAGAATAGTAACCTGGAGATTTTTCTGTGGGGTAAAAAAAAAAAAAAAAAAAGCTTTTAAGGTGCTTATAAAACTTTCATGAACTAGTGGATTGAGCCTACCAGGAATATCAACTCCAGTTAGTTCTCATCCTATTAAAAGAAGCACGGGATTAAGGGCTACTTACTACCTTTCCATTCTCAGGTCAAAACTCAGCAAGAAGCCCCGAAAATAACTCATTCACATCTGCATGCTCTACAGAAAGTCAGCCTTCCATTTTGGCAGCGAACACGGACTACAGCACCACTCATGTAAGTCACTCTATGTATTATTTATGTTCTGTGATAAGCTTTTAAGAAAGGTCACTTACATGTTCCGAAGTCCACAGCAAAGTTAACAGTCTTGTTTTAAAAACAAAATCTAAAGCCAAATAACCGACTGACACGAAGACCGGTCATGGCACTTAGGAGCTTGATGTGACATGGTAAATATAATCTCGGGGTCTCGGTGCAGTGGAATCTCTACAAAATAGGCAAACAAATGCAAATGCCAAACTATGCCTCCTGCAACTTAGGACAGATGGCTGCCCTCACCAGAAGTAGGTGCTGCCTGCCACCCCACTGAGAATTCGGTGATTGCTACACAAAGCTGTATTTTACATGGATCCGGGGGCCCTACTGCCCTAACACTCTCCTGAAAGCCGGGTCCCACATGCTCAGAGATGGGTCTCACCATCAACAGGGAAGGGAGTTCTTTTCTTCTTCCACCACTATCCATCTTTTAAATGACCTGTCCTGACATGTTTTATTAAGGAAGAAAACAGAGCAGCAGCTGAAGACCTTAATGCTCTTCAGGTTCCATAGCCTACAGCTCTCTCCAACCCCAAGAACACAGCCTCAAGATCAGTCCTCAGAGGTGGGGGGGGAGGGGGGAGCAGTACAGGTTTGAACTCGGGGCCTTCATGACTGCTACGCTAGTCCTCTACTGCTGAGCCACACAGGCCTCCAGCCAGAGCCGTATCATGGATTGTTTGCTCCTTTACTTTTTCTTTCTTTCATCTGTTTTTCTCAATGATTCTCTGTTTCCAAGTTTTAGACTCAAGTTACAAAACACTCGTGTTCTCCCTAAAAAGGCAGAGATAAACAAGACGAAGGACCAACTTAGCTATGGAAGAAAATTTCTCGTGGATATGTACCTTCCCTATGTTGTGTTTTTTAACCCAGAGATGTTTTCACAGTGTGAGCTGCCACACTAAATTCACTTCCACCTACGCGGAATATATACTTCCAGGATATTTGCCTAAGAGATTCAAGTCCGGTGATCATAACTGAACTCTACAGGTATTACTCTTTTTCTTTTTTTTTTGCAGTCATGTATACAGTGTTATGGCTAACAGCAGTGAGTTGTAACAGGGTACAACCTACTACTCATCCACCTACCTGTCCTCATCCACTCACTAAGGGTCTCACATTAACTTTAAGGAAATCACATTTATTTAAAATTTTAAAAGAAACATTGCACTGCAAATTTCATGTGTACCAGCTAGGGCCATGCCCAAGACCCCAGTCCCATTAGCTCTATAAGGCACACATTTTTCCAGACAACTGTTCTAAATGCCGGGGTAAGGCCCCCATTTCCACACCCCATGCTAAGAGGTTCTTCCACACCTAACTGACCTCCAACAAAGTCCAGAACAGCAGCACTGCCAACCCAAATTCACAAACCAGGAAAACCAGGGTTCACGGGGAAATCAAGAAACTTTTCCACAGCAGAGCTTGGAAGTGGCCGAGCGTCATTCCAAAGCTTCTGTGTGACCACATGAGGCCTTCCTGACAAACCTCAGGAGAGTAGCTTTGAAGCGAAGGAGACGCAGGGAATCAGCCGAACTGCGACTGGAGAGGCACTGTCTCACATTGGATTTCCTTTTTCCTCCATCATACCATGCTCCCAGGAGTGCTGAGTCTAGTGGTGAATCACCTTCAAGTGAAGGCAGTCGAGCACGATAGACCTGCAGCTCTGAGATGCGTAATACATAAATGTGTTTCAGTCCTGGAAGCAATGCGACTGATTCACAGAAGGAGTAAAAATCTTCGTCTGAAGAGCTTCTACCGACAACGCAGGAGAGCTAGGAGTCGTGCCCTGCCCTCCGAAGACAGGAGCACACCTCGAAGCTCCCGAAGTTTAAGCTGGTACTGGCAGCAAGGGAGGCTTAGTATCACAGGAAATCTCCGACTGTATACATTACGAAACAGCTAAGGGAGTCGTGCCGGAGCGTTATGTAAGACAGAACAGGTTGTACAAACAAGAGGCTAACCAAAGGATGGTTCTGATTCCCAATGCTGACGGAGAAGGAAGTGAGGGGAACTCTACAGCCAAAGACAGGAAAGAGAAATGAAAACAAAAAGAAACGAAGGAAGAATATGTACGGCTAGTTCATGAATTCAAACACAACACTACTAACAGGCATAATTAAATGAGCACTGGACATAAAACATGTCACTACTCTATTTAAATAGGTATTCAAAGAAATATACTACAAAGGGACTGGGAATGTAGCTTAATGGGTAGAGTGCTTGCATGAAGCCCTGGGTTCAACGCCTCAGCACCACATACATAGAAAAAGCCAGAAGTGGCGTTGTGCCTCAAGTGGCAGAGTGCTAGCCTTGAGCAAAAAGAAGCCAGGGACAGTGCTCAGGCCCTGAGTTCAAGACCCAGGACTAGAAGGAGGAAGGGGGGGGGGGGAAGGAAGGAGGAGGAGGAGGAGGAGGGAGGAGGAGGAGGAGGAGGGAGGAGGGAGGAGGAAGAAGGGAGGAAGGAGGAAGGAGGAAGGAGGAACGAACAACATAGAAAAATAGTATCAAATAACCTTGCCAACAGACTTTAGTCATACTTTCCTATCTCTAAACTTGGACTCTAAATGATCCCACTACCTTCAAAAAAAAGCCATATATAAATTTAATCAACAAATACTAAGTGTCTGTTAGATACAATGTAGTATTCCACACCGTTTTACAAGTTATCTGACTGACGAATATCACATCTTGGTTACAATCATCTAGAATGTCTCTACAAGCCATTACCATCTATTTAGCACCATTTTTGGAACTGGAATTTTCCACTTCAACCATTTCACAATTAAAAATTCAAATTTACAGTAAGTGAAGAGAACAAAGAAACACTACCATTATTTTAGGCGAGAGAGAGAGAGACAAGCGACAGAGATGGAGACAGAGGTGGTGTACTCATACAATCCCAGGACTCCAAAGGCTGAAGCAGGAAGATCTCTGGTTGTAGGTCATCCAGGGATTTATAACAAGACCTTGTCTGGAAGGAAGAATTGAAAGATATTTTGGTAGCCAGTTCAACAGCACCTCATCTAACAGAGGCTTTTTCTGTTTTTTCCAGCAAACATCTTCACCATAGACATTTCAGCCAGGCCAGGCATAAAGTCCTAAGTTCAAATCCCAGTACTGGAGGAAAAAAGAGATAGGGAGGGGAGAGAGTCAGAGAGAAAGGGGGAGGGAAGGAGAGAGGGGAAGAGAGAAAGGGAGAGAGTACACCCAGCATAATGTGCTGAAGTAAAAAACTAATATAAAAGATTGTTGAATAAAGGGACCCATAAGGACAATTCACAAGGCATTTTACTTCACGTACAAAATAAAAGAGAAAAGAGTTGTAGGCCTTAATTTTGAATATAGTGGAAAGCTCTTGGCATTCCTACTGCTGAGCTTTGCTTACTTCCCTCGACTTTGAAGATCAGCTTGGCACATTTATGAATTTATTTTTAAAAAATCTTTCTTCCCTTGGAATGGAATTTTATTACCTTTTGCAAATACAATTTAACTGCTCGAAACCTTTCACATTACTACCAATTATACACATTTAACAGGTTGAGCGTGATTCACATTTTGTACACCACGTAATCTGCAGTCTCCAAAGTGACCTCAATTTCTCCCCAGCTCCTGGTTCTCATGTCCCTGAAAACCCACCTCTCTGATTTGCTTCTAACACACAGAATATAGCAAAAGTAACACGATGGCAAGATGGCACTACCAGTCACAAAGAACTCCGGGATTCTGTCCGAGATGTTGGCTGGTGCTCTCAAATTCCCAGATCCACGTGGAAGGAGGCCGCAACCTCCGGCCCCGGACTCCTCAGTGAGCCTGCGTGCGGACAGCCCAGCCCCACCGCGTCCCCAACAACACAGCTCCACAAGACAGTGTGCCAGGGAGGCCCAACTGCGCCATGTCTGAAGTCCTGGCCCCCAGAACCATGAGGGAATAAAAGGCTTACTGTTGTTTTATTTATTCATTCATTTATTTTGCCAGTCCTGGGGCTTGAACTCAGGGCCTGAGCACTGTCCCTGGCTTCTTTTTGCTCAAGGCTAGCACTCTGCCACCTGAGCCACAGCGCCACTTCTGGCCGTTTTCTATATATGTGGTGCTGAGGAGTCGAACCCAGGGCTTCATGTATAGGAGGCAAGCACTCTTGCCACTAGGCCACGTTCAGAGCCCCTGTTTTTATTTTTTAAGCTACTAAATTTGATGATAATGTGTTTCACCACAATAGATGGATTAAATGAACTAGACAAACAGATAAACCCATTATTTAACTCATTTGGTATATATCCGTTTCTCAGAACACCTAATTATGTAGACATATGGTTCAACTACAGAGAAACAGGGGGAGACAAAAGACACCAATGTAGATTTATTATTTTTCAAATATAAAAATATACACATTCTGATACCTTAGACAACCAGCTTTATTAAATTTCTAGGCTAAGAAGTGATCTATAAAGGATATTAGTAATACAGCTAACATACAAAATTCCTGGATGGCAAATAAAGACACATTTCTTCTAGGAAGTCGCACAGAATGATTCTAGCTTCTCTCCCTTGACGCTTACAATGAGTACAGTACCCTGGAGAATAGACGTTAGCAAAGACAAATGTCGTCCTTACAGTATCTCTTTGTAGTATCTTATGTTCTCCACAGAAAGATCTCTGGCCTTCTATTTAAAGACAAGTGACTCCTGAGAACACAGGGCTGCTCTGGCGATGCATGGACAAGGGAGAGAGAAGAATGGGGGGGGGGGCCTGAAGTGCCACTCACAGAAGCACACAAGCAGCTCCGCACACCGCTTGAGAACCGACAGTTGATCCTGCAACATGTTCACTGTTACGAAGGCGCGCTCGTGTTCACACACCGCAGCTGCTTTGACATGGCCGTTCATACCCACACTTTTACTGACATTGAAACAAGTCTGTCTTGAAAAAAGAAAATCCACGTATATTCTATGACACCAGGGACACTGAGGAAAGAGACTGGGTTGGGAGGGCGGAGGGAGAATAATGAAAGGAGTGACGTTGATAAAGATGCACTGTACTTACCAACTGATGTCTGGAATAGTAACCCTTTTGCAAAACTACTTAATGATGATAAAATACAATTGAAGAAGAAAGAAAATGATAAAAACAGAATTTTCATATACTGTTTCCGACACTAGAAATCTCACCCACGTCATTCCTCAGTCCTAAAGCCTTATAATTACTAGCCCATCTCACTCAATTGTATGAAAGGCTCTACCGACATGATATCACAGACTTGGCCAGAGTTCTTACATCACATAAAATACCTTCAGTCTGTTAGAGGCTCGAGGCAGGGAGAAGCGCTTCGTGCTGGGGCTGACCAGGCTCTGCACCTTCAGCAGAGACGACCCGAAAGATGAGTTACTTGCAGAATGATCTCACAGCACAGCCAGAACCTGCCAGCCACCCCTCAAGCGCTCCGCGTTTCGCTCTGCAACTATGCTCTACACCTGGGCATATTACATTTCTAAGAGTAAGGAACACTGTGCACAAGAACTGATGACAAGATTCCCTCCTTCCTCCCCAGTGAGAGTGCTGAGGAACACAGTCCACCTGCGTGCGGCAGATGCATCACTTCATCTCAATAGTCCTCAGAGGCCAGAACAGTCCCCTGGAAAGCATTCTGGAAATCCTGTTGTCGCAACGGCCAACGTTTATAGAGGCAGGGATCAGGCAAAAGGGAATAATCTACAACATAACAACCTGCCAGAAGGAAAAAGCTGTCTTCAGATGCTCGAAGTCGGAAGGCTGAAGTAACTCAGGTAAGTAATATGTTTAGAATTTTCTGGACCATGAACACCTAAGTTATGTTTGTCTAGTCTTAATCACACTTAGTCTGGAATACAGTTAGCGTGCAAATGTAAGGAAGACTGCCTGGAACTTTCTGAGAGCTCATCTTCATTTGGGAGGCATTCATGACTGCAGCAATGCTGTTCTGTGATACAGTCAGCCTGTCTTACTCACATCTATCGTACATGGCTTTGACCAAATACAGGTGTTTTTTTTTTTTTTTCTTTTGGGGGCTTGAACTCGGGGTCTGAGCTCTGTCCCTGAGCTGCCTTTTGCTCAAGACTCGCACTCAATCATGTGAGCCACAGCACCACTTCTGGCTTTTCCTGTTCCCGTGGTGCTGAGGACTCACGCATGCAAGGCAAGCACTCTAGCACTAAGTCACGTCCCCAGCCCCCAAATGCAGGCTTTTTTTTAAAATGATAATTTTTTTAAACCAAGACATTTCAAAAACAAACATTTAAAATGCCCGTGCAGGCATTATGCAGCTCTCATTTTTAACAAACAAAAAAATAAGGGAAGGAGTGGCTCAGTGGGGAGTAAAACTGTTGGAGGGATGACACAGATCCATCAAGACCATCGTATGCTAAACTGCCTAGTGAATGGCAAAAAAACATTCACTACGTATCCTAAAATCATTAAGAAAAGCGAGGGAAGGCGTGGGTTGGGAGGGGTGGGTGAGAACGCTGAAAGGGCAACACTGATCAACATACACTGTATTTCTAAACTGCGTTGTTGAATGGCAACACCTTTGTGCAACTACTCAAAGATAACTTTTAAAAGTTTTGAAATAAATACAATACAAAAGTTGACCACATCAATGAATAATTGTACGAAATGATGAGTGTGTTCTTGTCCTTAGTTGTATGGCAATCTGCCTCCCCCAAAGCAAATGATATCCCAAGAGCAAGGTAAAAATTTAAGCCATCAAGTGAAAATCTGAGGTTGAGAGGCTGCATGTCCTTTGCAAAAGTCAGGTGGTGTTATGGGGGAGAGGGGAATGAGCCAAGCACCTACAGCAGAGCACTGAACTTCACGCGTGCTAACCATGCACAATTACCTCAGGAGCAGCTCCGTCAAACCGTGTAGCCATGATATCAAGGTTTCATGACACTAAATAACCAGTGCTTCACATCATCACCACTTACTGTCCATTCCTGTGATCACCAGGAGACATGAGAGCACTCTGTAAATCACGGCAACTTGCTGTCAATCCACAACCATTCAAAAATTAAGTCGTTCACATCTGTAACCCTAGCGACTCAAGAAGCCAAGATCTGAGGATGATGACTCAAAGCCAGGCAGGCACAAAAGTCCCTGAGGTTTTTACCTCCAATGAACCACCAAAAGGCTGGAAGCGAGACTATGGCTCAAGTGGTAGAGCACTAGCCTTAAGCAAAAATGCTCAGGGACAGTGCCTAGGTCCTGAGTTCAAGCACCAAAACTGGCACTAAATAAATAAGCAAACAAACGAGGGTACAAAAACAGAGGTGCTGAGTCACAGAGGATTAGAAATCCCCATGCTGATCTTGCAATCAGCCTTAAATCCATCTACTCCATTCAACCAAGGCCAAAGCCGTCTTCATGTCATTTAGATGCTACTTTTACCTCATTCCTACAAACTAAATCCTACAGCTGTGTCTGGCACGGGGCCACTTGGTACTCGGAACCTGTATTACCTGCCTTTCAATTCACCGTTTCTGCTAAAACACATACAGTACCTCTCTGCCTCCATATTTACTATACAAAACTCCTCCCTGATTCATTTCAAAATGTAAGCCAACTCCACTGAATTTATCTCCTCCTGGCCATACACTTACAAGAGACCAATGTATCAATAAAGTGATCTCACTGAATTTTCTTTCAGTTCACTTGGCCATCAGCAATAACTAACCCTCTTCATTCTATGCCACATAAGAAAAAGGAACTTGTCCAGCACCCTAGGGGTATCCATATTTGGTCTCCCTAAGAGTAGGGGCTAGTGTCATCCTCTATAATGGTTGGGAAGCTGGGACCTGCTCCTGGGAATAGGCCATGTTGCATGACTCTTCCAAATTCTCAAGAAACCTTTATCAATAGTAGTTCATGTGTAAGACCTTCAAAGGATGACAAACCTATGTCAGCAGAAACACCGTTTCAATCTAGGCTGTTCATTAAATACAATAATATCCTAATAAAAACGAGGTGTGGCAAGATGTAATACCTTTGTTCCCATCACTTTAGAGACCAAGGCAAGAGGATTGTTGAGGCCAGCCTGGGCTACACAGCAAAGCCTTGTGTAAACTAATTAATGCTTTGTAAGAGTCCTTATCTATTTTTTTGTGTGTGCCTGTACTAGGGCTGACACTCAGAGCAGGGTGTTGTTCCCTGGCTTTTTTATTCAAGGCTGGTGCTTTACCACTTGAGTCATACCTCCAATTCTGGCTTTTCGCTGGTTAGTTAGAGATGAGTCTCACAGCCTTTTCTTTCTAGACTTTCTTGGAACCACAGTCCTCAGATCTTGAACTCCTCAGTAGCCAGGACTACAGGTGTGAGCCACCAACACCCAACTATGTATGTATATTGAGTAATTCATCCAAAAAAAAGTACTGATATACTGGGGATTTACTTCAGAATGATCTAATTAAGGAAGCTATTTACTAGGCAAGTTAAGCCACGTGTTTGCATCGACGTGACAGGTACCTGAGGGCTCCTTATTTTGTATTTTCTCATTAACTATGTTTGAGCATTTCCACAATGAAAAGCTACCCCCAACATATTGCTGTGTGCGTGTGAAAGGCAGTAAGAGCTGAGCCGCGGCGGCCACTGCGGTAAAGGAGAGAGGAGCTGGATGAGGAGAGGCCACCGCTCCGTCCTCTGTGCCAGCCCGGAGGACCTGTCCTCGGCACGGCACGGCAACTCCAGCACCGCCTTCGCAGGCGTTCAACACACGGTGCTCGCGTTTGCCTTCACACAGAGACCTGGCAGGGGAAAAACGCACGCCCGTCGCCGTCCGTAGTTCAAATTAGAAAGCGGGGCTACGTTTCACAGCGACACCCTAGCCAAGGAAAGCACGGGCCTACTACAGGGTCAAAGGTAAGGACACACGTGGATTAGGGATGGGGATGGGGGGGCCTGCGCTCCATCCCCAGAATGACAAGAGAAGGGGGGGGTTATACATAATATCAAAGAAATAGACACATCTGCCCCCCCCCCGGCAAAGGCCATGAATTCTAAACCACTGGTCTTCCTCAATGAAGACGACACAAGGGAAAGCTCTTAACCTAAAAGAGATGTCCCAAAATCCACATTACAGGGGAAAGAAAAGCAAACCAGGTAAGCCACTCACAGGTTTGAGGGAAGCGGTTCCTAAAATCGGGATTTCCTGCAGCAGCGGGAGCCCTTGTTTGTCA
This sequence comes from Perognathus longimembris pacificus, assembly GCF_023159225.1. Classification (NCBI taxonomy): domain Eukaryota; kingdom Metazoa; phylum Chordata; class Mammalia; order Rodentia; family Heteromyidae; genus Perognathus; species Perognathus longimembris. The sequence continues at coordinate 16,781,358 of NC_063178.1, forward strand.
CAGGAAGTAGAGGGGAGAGAATACATTCGCGATTTTAATCACAACAGCTATCGTGCCTGCGTCGACTGTGAGCCATGAAGCACTGGCAGTACTCTTCATCTACCAACTCAGTCAACAGCACTCAGCCCTAAAGCCAGTACTTCTAACATCTCATTTTACAGGGGAGGAGACTGAGGGTTCTGCAATGTGAGGCTTTTGTTTTGAGGGGGGAAAAAGTCTTGCTGCCTAGCCTAGGCTGATCTTGAACTCAAGACCCTCCTGTGTTGGCCTCCCCAGTGCTGCTTGTAGACTCCCCAGGGTCTGTGTTAGGTAATTTGCCTAATGGTTATGGAGGTTCCACACGGCAGGCCCCAGCAGCCTACTCTAAACCAATCAACGGAGGCCAGCACTCAGTAGATAATCTGAAGAATCAAATGATCTATAATTGAAAATTACATCTTTTAGTGTCAGGAATCATTCACGTTAACTGTGTAATTATATATGAATCACTAGTTAATCACTAAAAAAAAAAGAAAAGAAAACACTGATCTTGCATCAGAATAAAGTATCGGGACTGACCAATAATGAACTATGTTTTATTGGTCTTATTTCATCAGATTTCCTTTGTAGGTTCACATTGAGGGAAATCACCTAAAGCTGTAACAAGCAGGTCAGAAGAGGGTATTTGCTGAGGGAAACACCTCAAGGTACTGGAGCAGATGTAAAGTGCGATGATTCAACACAGACATCTGTTCTGCCACAAGCAACCATCTGCTTCATATCCCAGACAAGCAAAACATTTCAATAGGAAGTGTCAAATCTGACTCCTAATCAGGAAACAATTACCTACATTTGCCACGAGTCCAAAGCTGATTAGAAACTCCTGGGGCAAGAGGTAATAGAAAAACCACAGCACAGGTACAAGTTCTAATGAGATTGGTGAATTGGCCAGACTCGTACCAGCTCTGATACTTTAAATATAATTGGAAAAAAATAACTTCATATGTAGACAAGAGACAAGGAATCTTTAAGGGGAGAAATGAGCAGTAGAGGAGACGAGACCTTTAGTGAGTGGAAAGACACCATGAAGCAATAAGCACTGGGTTAGGGACTCTAGAGATGATAACAAGCCCAGGCCTGGGCCATAGGGCCTATGGTTAGAAAGACAGCTGCACACAGGATAGAATACAAGAACACATTACGACAGAGTTTTTGGATAATTAAAATGACTTTCAAAGGTCCAAAAGAAGGAACACTACATCGTCCCAATGATGTCAGGGAAGGTTTCTATGGTGGGGACTATTCGCTGAAGTGGGTCCTCAGAACCAACATTTCCTCAGTGTGGAAGGAGCAAGCAAAGACATCCCTAACAGGAAGCAGCCGTCAGGACCGGACGGCACTGCCCCTCGGGGATGGGATCTGAGAAAGCAGGTTGGACAAACTGAAGGGAGGGGCAACTATATGAATCACTAAACCCTCTGAAGTTCACTCCGTGAACATACCTATTAGTCACTACCTATTAGGAGTCAGATCCTTGGGGATAGAGCATGATCTGGAAAAACCAATTCAGAGCTTGTAATAAAGCTTGGATTCTAAAGGAATGAGGCAAAATTAAGGATGTAAGATAATCTCTTAAAAGGCATGCTGAAGAAAATAGAACAGCTAGCTGGCCAACGCTGCTCTCCTCCATTAAGCAACCTGGTTCCTGGGGCAGGTGTGCTCAGGGCAGGAGAAACAGAGAGCTGGAGGGAGAAGAAAGCAGACGGGCCTTTGCCGCGAAGACTCTCTGACTCCATGACTCTTTGATTTAGCCTCACTAATTAAAAGTTAATGAGAGACTACTTGGAAGCTGACTTCTTGTGAATACCAGGAGCGCAGGGTCTTGGAGAGTGGCATGGAGTTTGTGGAATTGGCTGGCAAACAGCCGCACTCTGGTTTTGCTGCGGCCCAGCGTGCGGCTGAATGCACCAGCTGGAGCACAGCAAGGAACTTCCCTAGTCCCACTTCTTAAGAAGCTTAAGCAGAACTTTCAACGCTCTACTCTTAAGTAGACCAAAGTGGAATGAAGAGTCTACCTTGACACAGCGTTCACCTGTTGGCAGGCAAGAGCTCTGAGCTTCCTCAAAGCAGCATAGTAACAGGCACACAGTTTCTTTTGACCCCATTCCTTTCTGCACTGTAAAGGTAAATTAGGTATTTAGATAAGTGTTTGTAAATCAGTAAGTTTAATACGGTGTTATTTAGAAAAATAAGTCAGAAAAGCTACATAAACACATTTACCATACAAAGAAAACATGGAAGCCATTAAGAACACCGGAGATGTTAATACAAAGAAAAACATTTACGTTTTAAGGCCAGCAGTTCTGGAGTAACGTTTTCTCTCCGGCCTCGTGGTGTTCTCCTTTATCAGCTACCTACTTTAATAAACCTTACATCTACCACTTTAGCCACTGCACCAGCCCTCTCTAGATCTCTTTGCTATGTTTGTTTTTACTTTGTATGCTTACCCATGTAGGCGGGAAGACAGTCATGCACCCTGATGCCCAACTTTTCTGTTGAGATGGGGTCTTTGTGAATTTATTGCTCAGTTGGCCTGGAATCTCCATCCTCCATCCTCCTAAATGTAAGGTTCGCCGGAAAGGAACCCCGCTACATGGTTCAGGCAGAAAGGACTTTATTGGGGGGGGAAGCAAACTGCCAGCCCACACAAGATGGAAGCGTGGGGAGACCGAGGGAAGGAAGAAGAGGGGAAGGGAAAAGAAAGAAAGGAGTAAGAGAAAAAAGGAAAAGAAGGGGACTGTGTTGAGCCGGATTATATAGGAAAAGATGGGCGCTGTGGCGGGGTGGATTGGATGTGAGCTCAGAGAAGGGGGAGGTACCTGCCTCCAGGTGTGCCCGTTACCTAGGTAACACAGGTACTGGGTGCAGACTTCAGCAGATGGGGGCATCTGCATGGAGCCCTCAGGGGTGGACCTTACACTAAATAGCTAAAATTACGGGTGTCAACTACTAGCACACACACACACACACACACACACACACACACACACACACGGCTCCTAGGGCTTGAATTCAGGACCTAGGCACTGTCCCTGAGCTTTTGTGCTCCAGGCCCTACCACTTGAACCACAGCTGTACTTCCGACTCCTCGGTAATCTGTAGAGGTAACAGTCTCCCAGGGGGTGGGGGGGTGGCTCACACCCGTCATCCCAGCTCCTCAAGAGGCTGAGATCTGAGGATTGTGGTGCAAAGCCATCCTGGGCAGGAAAGTCTGTGAGACTCTTATCTCCAACAAACTACTCAAAAATGTGGCGCTTTGGCTCAAGTGGTAGAGCGCTAGCCTTGAGAAAAAGAAGCTCTGGGACAGCGCCCCAACCCCAGAGTTCAAGCCCCCGGTCCCTCCAAAAAAAAAAAAAAGAAGGAGAAGGAGAAGACAGAAAAAAGACTCACAGACTTTCCTCCTGCCTGGGCTGGCTTCAAATCATGATCCTGAGATCTCAGCCTAGTGAGTAGCTGCGATTGCAGGCATGAGCCACCCGTGCGCAGCAAGATTTTTTTCTAAGAAGTTGTAAATGTGACGTGTTCAGTAAGAAGATTCTAACCTCTAAAAAAACCATGAATTTGGTTTTTAAAAAAAACATGTGTAGCTGGGAGTGTGGCTTAGTGGTAGAGTGCTCGCATTGCATGCATGAAGCCCAGGGTTCGATTCCTCAGCACCACATACACAGAAAAAGCCAGAAGTGGCGCTGTGGCTCAAGTGGCAGAGTGCTAGCTTTGAGCAAAAGAAGCCAGGGACAGTGCTCAGGCCCTGAGCTCAAGCCCCAGGACTGGCAAAAAAATAAAGTGTAAATTTGTAGGAAAATGAATGGACCTAGAACAAAACATGTTAAGTGAGGCAAGTCAAGCTCAGAGAGACTCTCATAGGTGGAAGCTAGATCTAAACTAGATCTGCACATGGTAACCTATACAGGACTCTAGGCATTCACACAATCTGACTGAAAGACAATACCCTTTCAGGAAGAACCCAAAGGTGTAACTCCTCTGAACATTTAAAATATTATTTATCGAGGGACTGGGAATATGGCCTAGTGGGAGAGTGCTCGCCTCATATGTATGAAGCCCTGGGTTCGATTCCTCAGCACCATATATATAGAAAATGGCCAGAAGTGGCGCTGTGGCTCAAGTGGCAGAGTGCTAGCCTTGAGCAAAAAGAAGCCAGGGACAGTGCTCAGGCCCTGAGTCCAAGCCCCAGGACTGGCAATAATAAATACATAAGTTACATATATTACATAAATTATATATACATGTATATATAAAACAAAATCCAGGAAATGAAAACATGGGTTTTGGTGGTGGTGGTGCTGGTGGCAGCAACGGTGTTTGTTCTTGCTTTGGATTTTTACTTTTTTGGGGGGAGGGCCACGAAGTAGAAGGTGCAGAAAGGGAAAGAGGAAAGGTGAACCAACGCAATCATGCATCTACCCTATGCAGAAAATGAACTCTGTCATGTGGGCAGGGCCAAGGGAGGGGAACTGGAGGAAGGCAAAGGGGTGAAATTGTCCAAAAAGGAAATGTTCTCATTACCTGTCTGAGGAAACGGGAACCCCTCTGTACAACTCAATGATAATAAAATCATATATTTTTAAATGTGCAAAAACAATTGTCTTCTTTGACACGATCCTGTGAGTTCGCTAGTGCAGCTCCTCCCTCAGTGAACTGGGTGTACCAAGAGTCGGCGTCCTCCACCTCTGAGCCCTGGAGTAAGGACCGGGCTCTCAGGATGCTGCAGTGTCAAGCAGGGGAAGGCAGGCGGGCTTGGCTCAGGCGCTGGAGTCGGGCCCTGGCCGCGTCCCTGGCTCCGATCCCTGCCGCAGCCCCACGCATGCCAGCACCTGCTGAGTTTCACCAGGGTGTGCCTCCACCCCAGCAGGGCGAGAGCCCACACACGGGGCGTGACTCCCGAGGTACGGGAGGTCAACACCCGGCTCCCGGCGCAGAACCCCCCTCCGCTGCCAGCCCCGACGCGGCCCCGGTGACCGCTCCACACACCAGAGCCCGCTGGGCTCCCCCTGCAACCCCACCACGAGCTCCGTGGGGGCAACGGGGAACCGGCCAGCCCAGGGGCCGCCTCTGCTCCCCACTTCCCTCCATCCTGAGCACCGCGCCCTGCTGCCCCGCCGGCCTCCACTCCCTGACCCACACCCACACCAAATCCTCCATGAGTCAATTACCCGCCCCCCCCCCAAACCCGGAAAACCAACTTCTCACCAAGATCCTGCCTGGCAGCAGCTGAGTGAACACTGAGAAAAACTGCACACCAGATCCACCCGGCCAACGCTGACGGCTAAGCCGGCCCTCACCCTGCCCCCCCACCCACCCACCCACCCACCGCCTCGCGGTGCCCTCAAAAGAACCAACAGGAGGGCCCGCTGCCCCCCAAGAAGAGGGCCCGCTGACCCCCCCAAGAAGAGGGCTCGCAGCCCCCCAAGAAGAGGGCCCGCTGACCCCCAAGAAGAGGGCCCGCTGACCCCAAGAAGAGGGCTCGCTGCCCCCCAAGAAGAGGGCTCGCTGCCCCCCAAGAAGAGGGCCCGCTGACCCCCCCCCCAAGAAGAGGGCCCGCTGACGCCCCCCAAGAAGAGGGCCTGCTGCCCCCCCAGCTCCCCAACAAGAGGGCCCGCTGCTCCCCAAGAAGAGGGCCCAGTGCTCCCCAGCTCCACACTCCGATACCCACGTTCACCTGACCAGGCCGGGAGCGCAGCCCCCGCGGGGTCGTCAGGTGTTCTCCACCCGCGCGACCTCCGCAGCGCGACCTCCGCAGCGCGGCCACGGCAGCCGCGTCCAGCAGGCGGCCAGTCCCCCCCACGCGCCTCGGCCGCCCCGTCCGGCACCGCGTGCCTGTTCCCGAGCGTGTGCGGTGACCCGTCTGCGTGTGCTCCGTGTGTGTCAGGGGTGCATACAGGGTGGTCATGGGGGCTCCGCCATGGCTGCGGGAGGTGGACGGGCTTACCTTTCCTTTTTACTGTGACGGTGGGCAGGTAACATCTTCTACCCCCTTCATGGAGTGAACGCTGCCCATTCGTTACAGCAGTTACCCCTGGACCAAGCCAGCCCCGTTTCATTCTACGTGTATATACGCATAGAGAGCCACACATCTTTTCCTTCCTTCCTCCCCATCCAGCCTCCCCCCGCCCCTTACATCTTGGTCTGCTGAGTACACACATACTGGAGTGTAAGATGAGCCGGCACCCTTCCCTCCTTAGTCTCAAGGCGTTGGTTCCCAGTCTGGTGTGGATGCAAAGGAGCAAACAGCTCCTGAGATGTTACAGCGTAAGGACACCAGAGCGGCGGAGGGACCACTACAGAAGAAAACGACGGCGGAAAGGAGGGCGAGAGAGACAGTGAGTATGCTCGCAAGGAGAGAGAAGCAGGAAAGAGCGAGCTGGGCTGTGTCCAAAAAGACTTCTTAACCAATTGAGAAAGCCAACCATGACAAAACAGAATCGATCCCTTCTCCTTTGAATCGTTCCAACGCTAAGAGAATTATACAAATAAACTGGCCTCAATTCTGATTTTCAGTTGTCTCTCATTAAAAATAGAATGATGCTTTCAGCACTTTACATATCATGAAAAATCAATCCAAAGGTCTCTTTTAAAATACTGGCTGTGCATCCTCAGTCATTAACCTTGACAGACTGATTACTGAGAAGTCTAAAGAACTACATACATAAAAAAAAAGAACTACATACACCACACGATAGTATACATTGCTTGTTCTCTGTGCAAAACCACAGTGTTCTTCAGTTAAACGACTGAATCAAAGTCTCACACACACACACAACTATACCATTCCATCCTTCTGAGAGTGGGGATTTCCTCGAATTAACCTGGTGGATACTTGCCCCAGCAGTCACAACCGCTACCACTAACAGCCAAAGAGCACTGGTTTGGCTGCAAGTACATCTACTTCCCAGACTGACAACATCCATTTCTGCAGGAAACTGGCTGCGAGCTTTTTACTCAATGTTCCAGCTGTTCCCTCCACTTTCAAGGCTCTTTTCCCAAGGGCCATTAATTCAGACTAGGGGGAAGAAGGCAAGATGCCATTTCTAATCTACTCTAGCCACCTAAACCAGCCTTATTGTGTTAAAAAAAAAAAAAAGGCCCCAATCTCTCCATTCTCTTGCTCAAATGCGTCCAGCAGTTCCCAATAACTTCCTAAAGTAAACACGCACCTTCCGGGGGTCCTAAATTCAAGACCCTCCATCATGTCACGCCCGTCACTTTCCAGACACACATCCACAGACAGCCTACCTCATCCAGGAAAATGCTTCCTACTTCCCAACGCAGGACACCCTCCACCCCTCCTCTCTGTGGCGGCCCGTGCCTTCAGGCAATACGCCCACCCCGTGTTCTTCTCGGAAGAACTACTCAGTATCTTCTCCTCTCGGAGTCTTTCCTAGGTTTGGTCAACTCATGATCACCATTTGTAGCACTGAACAGCAGAAGTACTTTCTATCTCTCATTAAAGCAATCCCTTTCTGTTAAACGCACATTATACCGCCAGCCCTAAGCTTTGACCCCCGATTTTCCTTCCTACTAAAATACCCTGCCGTTTAGAAGGGGTTATTAGTGGAGTTCATGAAGGAGCTTCCACCCACATATTTCCTCTCTTTACCTGACATACGTGACTGTTACTCCTCTGTACATCACCGTCATAATAACATTTTTTTAATGTAAAGACAAAGGAGCCTCAAGCATTAGCAAGCAGGCAAGTCGCGAGTGAAGCGTCATTCTGAGACTCACTGGGGGAACGCTGTGCTGAGACGCAGCCTGGGTGTGAATGGGGCAGGCTGCGGGGGTGAGGTAAGACCGAAAGCCACTGACATCCTGTATTGCTGAGGCTCGAATACAGAACCGCGGACAGAGTCACCACGTACCGACCACACTCAAATTCCTGCCTTAGGTGTCAACCAGTGATGGCAAATACACTGTACGGCAAGCTCCATTTCCACACTTCTCCTGGAGGTCATCTGCCAAGACAGTAACTGCAGACAAGGAAGTGGTTCTGAGTGTCTACCACAGACCCGGGAAGGTGGGCAGACACACGAGGCCATGGACTCCCCATCTCTGAATCTTATGCTCTCTACAGTCTACTATTACCATGTCTGAGATCTGGAGATACTCTTCTGGGGGAAAGGGGCGGGGGGAGAAGGCAGAAGGGCAACTGACCCAATATGAAAACCTGTCATTTGAAAGCAAACAAACATGCATGATTTTCACCCAAAAAAACTACCCAAAAAGTTTATTTTATTTTTGTACAACTTTCCACTCCACTGATAAAATGTCCTGGCCTCTAGAAGCAGCTGTAGAAAATGAAGTGCCAGTACCAAGTCTACAAGAGCTGGCACAGCTCAGACCTGGCTCTGCCCACCCAACAGTTTGACTCCGTGTCAATCAGTCTGCCTGTTTCATCTTCTGAGGACAACAGTAATAACCATACGCACAGACAGGATCACTGTGAGATTAAAGGAACCCGTGAGTCATTCGGTGCCTGGCATAGCCAGAGTACACATTAAAGATCACCACTGTTATTATCACCATTATCAGCAGTGTTACCATCCAATTAGCAGGGTATTTCTGTCGGGATGTTGTTAGCACAAAGCAACTTTTTTAAACAGAAAATACACAAAACTGGTGGAGAAAAAACACAAGAAAACCAATCAGCCCTGCCTGAGTATGTCCTGCAATCACTTGCTGGCTTTTCCGATGTCTGGTTTTGGTACCAGCCAAAGAATAGTTTTTCCTCACTCTTTAATTTCATAGTGTACCTTATGAAGCAACAGGCACTTAGACAAACACATGCACATGTTCAGACTAGTATATGTAAAAGAACAGACAGGACAGAAATGAACATCCTGTCTTTTTAGGTGGAAACAAAGGGTTGTGTTTTTTTTTCAGCAGAGTGAGCTCAGATCTTCTCTTGTCAAGTTTCCAGGAGTACAGAAAACCAAAATAATGCTATTTCCTAGCAGTCCAGCAGCATATGCCAATGAGAGCCAATCACACCTGGAAACAACTGCAGTTCAGCCCTTCCCATTGGTGAGAAGCCACAGTTCCCCTTCAGGAAGTTATTCAGTCTGGATGGCAGACTACCTGTATGATACATGTCATATGCAAATACATGTAATACATCCATATTGTATATATCATATATATAATCAAAAGCGATTAGTGTAGCAGAATTTATAACATTTGACTTAATATTCAGAAATGAACTTAACTTTCAGCAAACATCTCTTTAAGAATTAGTGATATAATAAAAAGCAGAAATCAATTAATTTAATAAGATCAGCTTTCTTACAGTAGACTACCAGTATTTTTTTTAATTTAAGCACCTTAGATGTTAGCAATAAACACAGCATTACTTTCCAAAAAACACCGGCAACACAATGAAAATAGATGTTGGAAATCTGAGCAATTTAATCCTTAGTTGACCTGCTTTCTGAACTGATTTCTTCTATCTCTAAAACAGATATGACCAGAAGGCAAAGAAATCTCTCAAAGAAATATAATTCCATTCCTTACCCATAATTACCTTCTTAAGCTGAGAAAATCACTTTTGTTTCAAATCGCCTGGCACCAAAACACAGGATATTCACACCTAAAATTTCACTAATCTAATTCCAACATTTTTCATAGAATGTTTCATTTCACTGTGCCATCATGATTCAAAATAAAAGGAGGCCATTTTTATTATCTTTTAATGGTTGCACAAAGGGGTTTCGATCCAAGAGGTCAATGCAAGTGCACACTGCATCCTAATCAGGCCCAGCCCTTCCACCACCCCATGAGACCACTTTTTTTTTTTTTAACCAGTAGAGTAAACCCTGCAAATTTTCTAAGGTCTACTCTGACTTGAAGCTTGTCAAGGGCTTTTGAGAATTCTGTTTTACAACCAGCATTAAATGCTAAGTGGTATAATTCTGTGATGACAGTAAGGAGACGGGAGGAAAGGAGAGAGAACTAGACTGTTGGAGGTGGATGGGTGCTATTTAGAAGGGATTGGGCTGGTGGGGAGGATGAAGGAAGTGGAATGCTATCAAAATAGATTATTTGCAACTATGAAACCAGAACAAGGAAACTTGGTTGGTTGGCCTGGAGAAAACAGGGAAAAAGAGAATGATGATGGGGTTGAGGTTGACTGGAATACAGCATAAACATGTGTGGAGATGTAACCATGAAATATAGCAAATCCATTCCTGCCCCTGTAGAACCGATAGAAACTAATGAAAAATTAAAAGTTTTTTATTAAAAAGAAAGTATTTCTGTTCAAATGGAGCCAAGGTTATAATTTTGCTAAGTAAAGGTTTTTTTTTTTTTTAACAAAAATAGTGTATCTCTAGTGTAAGCTCAAGAAAAGGCAGGGAGCAGTCTTTCTTTTTTCTGTTTTGGCATTATAGAAAACAGAGCAAACAAAATCTGTTCTTATAAGCAACATTAAAATCACACTTATACAAACAACTACAAAAGCAATACTTGCAGCAAAACTGTTTGGTGTAAACCAACTGAACAACTTACGGGGGGAGAGGGAAAGGGGGAGGGGGGAGGGGGGAATGAGGGAGGAGGTAACAAACAGTACAAGAAATGTGCCCAAGGCCTAACGTATGAAACTGTAACCTCTCTGTACATGACTTTGACAATAAATAAGAAAAAATATATATATATGGCAGATTCTCCACTGCCAGCATACATTTAAAAAACAAAAGAAGAAAGTCAAAAAAATAAATAAATAAAATCACACTTATAACCAGGACAAACTTTCTTCCCATCCTGAAACGCAAGTGGAAGCACCCCGAGCAGGGCCGGGCAGCTCCCTGCTCCCTGCTCCCTGGGCGTGGACGTGAGCGGACTCATCTCACCCAGGAACTTGTTTGAAATTTGTCATTTCAGGCCTCACACCAAGCCTGAGGAATCAGAGTCTACATTGCGTCACTATTCCCAGAGTAGTCATACATGACACTGTGAGAAGTAACACTCTAGCAGAGAATGGCCTTTGAAAATAAATGCTTGGGGCTGGGAATGGGGCTCAGTGGTAGTGTTGGCCTAGCGTGCATGAAGCCCTGGGTTCTATTCCTCAGCACCGCATACACAGAAAAGGCCAGAAGTGGCGCTGTGGCTCAAGTGGTAGAGTGCTAGCCTTGAGCAAAGAGAAGCCAGGGACAGTGCTCAGGCCCTGAGTCCAAGCCCCAGGACTGGCCAAAAAAAAAAAAGGAAGAGAGTAACAGGCCAGTGAGCTCTTTCCCCATGGACCACATCCAACATAAGACACTGTATAGAACATACTCTGAACCTTGTTCACCACTGCTGGGGATGTCCAATCTTCATTCCATTTTCTCTCCCCCTTCTTCTACCAGGCCAGGAAGGAAGTTCAGGGTCCACTGATACTCCTCCTCTAAGTAACCCTCCTCTTCTCTGCATCTCCAGGCCTCAACTCTACCCAGCAGCTCCGCCTCCTTACCAGCATCTCTCCACTCTGCTGCCCTCACCTAGCAGCTCGCCTCGCCTCACCTCACCTATGTGACGTTCACGGCCTCATCTGAGGTCTGCTGCTGCCACTCTCTGCATGAATCCACCCGCACCCCCCCCCCCCCCGCCAGCCCCTAAGGAAGAGCCAGAATACCACCTGTTCAAAGCGCCCTGTCCTAGAGAACAAAGGCGCGGGGCTGAAGCCTGCCTCACAGTCTTCCCTACCTCACCTTTCACCACTCCCGACTTCCCCGATGCTACCAGCCAACACGGGCGCACTAGCACCTGCAAATTCAAGGTTGCTCAAACCTGTCCTGACCTGGAATGTATTGCTGAAAGAGTGTCCCAGCCTCAGGACTGAGTGTCAGCTCTGCCACGGCGCCCTGCGCAACCCGCACCTGCAGGTGGCCAGCTCTGCGCGCTCCATTCCCCACCCCTCTAGGGAGGGTGTGTTCTCAGACGCCTGCCCTGCCTTCTCTTGTACCTTGAGTGGCTGGATTCTTCCCAGTGAAGACTAGGAGTCTGAACCTTGTCTAACAATCCCAGGAAGGGATCAATAAGCACATGGGGGGAAGGATGAGGCTAAAAGAAAGGGAATTTCTTCTGAAATGATACCAAAACCCTCTTAACACAAGATGGGTTCCTTTTCTGGATGAAGGGAGAGATAAAAAGACCCCGCATTAGGATTGTTTTTCTCTTACATTAGGTAAATAAATAGACAGATCTAGAGCTGTTGTTCTTTGGGTTTTTTTGTCGGTCATGGGGCTTGAACTCAGGGCCTGTGCACTGTCCCTGAGCTCTTTTGGCGCAAGGCTAGTGCTGTACCACTTTGAGCCATTTCTGGTTTTCTGGTGGTTAATTGGAGTTAAGAGTGTCGTGGACTTTCCTGCCCAGGCTGGAAGGATGATCCTCAGTTCTCGATCTCCTGAGTAGCTGGGATTACAGGTGTGAGCCACCGGTGCTCAGCTTCTCATCGTACATTTACAGTGGTAACGATCCCTTCACTAACTTTTGAAACTTAGATCCTATAATATACCAAGCATTACATTCGAAAAGTAAATAATAATCTTATTTCCTAAAATGTCCCCTAAAATATACAAATTCCAGGAAACTATATCATCTCTAAGTACTTTACAAAGTGCCTGTTACCTAGTTAGTACACAACAAATACTTACTGAGGGACAGGATGGATGTTTTTTGTTGTGTTTTTGTTTATCAGACAGACACTACAGGAAGAACTACCATGTTAAAAAAAAAAAAAGCTGAAAAAAATCAGTTCTATGCAGAATTCAGCCCCTCCATTTCTCTTCCCCAGTCCCCAATGCACATTTCATTCAACAGTGAGGTTTTTTTGCAGATATAAATTCAAATGAAATAAAGCATCACTAAAGAAGGTCCAACATGGCTGCCTACTCAAGCAACACCACCAAACAATTACCAACCTGGTTCCAATGGTTCAAGTCTATAATCCTAGCTACTCAGGAGGCTGAAGCCTGAGGATCTTGGTTCCAAGTCAGCCCAGGAGAGTCCAGGAGACTCTTAACTTCAATTAATCAGCAAAAAGCTGGAAGTAAAACCACGGCTCACGTGGTTCAGGACCAGCCTAGAGCAAAAATGCTAAGGGATAAAGCTGATTTCAAGCCCCAGTACTGAAACAAATACACACACACACACACACACACACACACACACACACACACACACACGGTAAAAATGATCCAAAGCTTTAAAGATATAGACTAAGTCTACATCTTACAGACATCGCATTCAAGGATTAAAAGATCTACTCTAAAGTGCCTTAGGAAAATATCTATGTCTTCAGGGTTTCATAGTTTGTATTCTTAATAAAGCAAGCCAGGCTGCAATAAAAACCTTTGTAAACACAGACACTCTCAGCAGATGGAATCTGAGCTTTGAAATATGGCCTAAACATGTTACTCCACCAAAATTACATCTCATTCATTCCAAGACATCTAGGAAAGCCGTATTCATTTACACAGCCATTGGATGGGTAGCAGAAGCCAGCGGCAACACACCAAACGCTGAAACATCTCCTTGGATTAAGGCAGAGTCACGCCAGAATCTTATTTCCATCCTACCATAGCCTTATCTAATACTTTAATGTTCCTTCTACCTGGATGAAGACGTTACACAACTGTGAACAGAAAAAGGAAAATGTGTCTAAAAGCTTTCTAATCCTTAACAAATAACACTGGTGTGCTTACTTTAGCTGTAACATGATCTAATCATACTGTTCGTCTAATTCTGTCCTTTTTTCATACTGCTGTATAATCTATATATTCATTTAATGACTATAGTATTGCTTGTAATGACTGAACCACAACTTTGAACCTTCCAAGTTTTTCTGAATGCTTCAGAATGTAAATCATGCTGGGCTGAATATCCTTGTTCATAATTTCAAATTTCTTGGGATAAAGAATATTGCAGAGGACAATACCCCAGAGGATATAAACATTTTATGCACATAATAATTTTGCTAAATTGCTTTTCAAAGGAGATACAGAATTCTCTGCAGTGTTGCTAGCAATGTCCAAATGCGCCAGATCACTACAATTTTGCATCATTAGATATGCTGATCATTTTTGCCCTTGCCAACTTTAATATCTTCAATAAAATATAATCTTTTCACTTTCTGCTTTGTATGTGGTATGTTTGTTCAACATTTTTTTCACTGCCCTTATGGGTTAATGGCTTTTTTTTGTAAACTGCCTGTTTGAATCCTTTGGGCAACCATCTACTAAGCTCTCTGTGTTCTCATAAATTTGATGCCGTCAAGTGCCCCATAAGTGCTTTGCAATTTCAATTAGAAGCTTTCATACTAGAAGAATAATAGAGATTTAATTCTACCACTGATTAATTGGACAAATGTTCAGAAGTAAACTAACATATGGGCCCTCCCACTGGCTCCCACCAGTGGGAAATAAAATGTCCTTTATTCTAAACCAATGTCTCTCCAATTATTTAGCACACCCCACACTTGCCATCCATTACCACTTTCCAATAGAGCGAACTTAGCAACAAAGATAGAGGGTCACACTATTTCTAAGTGAGAAAGGTCATTATGTCTTTATGTTGATATAGCAGAATGAATGATTCATAGTTGGAATAGCAAAAGGAAGGTGGCTTCCACTTTTAGTATCAGAGAAGTACAACTCCCAAATACCAGTGGCCACAAACATTTATTACCATATCCTGTACTTTCAGCCAAAGAGTTCCCAACTCACGGCAGATGGTCACCTTTTACCTAAGGCTTGGCTTCTAAAATGAAGGCAAAAGTTAAGAAACAGAAATTTCCTTTAGAAACAACTTAGCCCACATAGTAAGCATGGGGGAGGGGGGAGGGGGGAGGAGGGCAGGGAGCTCAAGTTATGTTCTACAGAGCCCAGTGCTGCCGGTTCCACTGAAATGCTCCTGCAATTCCTTCTACTGACCACCACAGGAAATGGATCTGGCCTACACTTAGGGGAATGGTATATTTTTTAAAGTGCTTATTATTTTTGAGCAAATATTAGCTCTGGAATTAGTATGGGCTAAATGCATACGAAACAATGAGCTAAAAATTCATAAATGCGTATGATGCAATACGGCCCAAAGTGATAGAGATAAATCCAGAAAGAACTAATGTATAATTTTTAAAAAAACAAAAGCAGCAATTTAAAAAAAAAAAAACCACAAGCAACTGCAGAGCACATGGATTGTATACTGAACAAAAGATCCTTCTCAAGGCTCTATGTGGATGAAAGCCACCTACAAGTGCGTGTGTCGCTGCTTTGCAGCCCAGCCAAGTGTAAGAGGTATTTGGACTCAAACACACAGAATTCCAATCACAAAGTAATGTAAGGGCAGGCTAACTTTTGCTTTGCAGATACCAAATTTCAGCAAGGCTTAGAAATTTGCTTAGGCCCTCGGTTTTTATTTAAACAAAGATGTTTAAAATAGAAGAATCCAAGAAATGATCTGCATGAACACCTCAGTCGGGCTTCTCAGTACTTGTGCTTTTCAGACAAGTGCCAAGTGGAGAAAGAAATCCAGAAATCCAGAAGGTGAAAATTTTTTAAGTCCAAATCCCTGTCATTTGGAGATTGGCTCCACATAGAGAGGGTGATACAGTACTCAATATGTCAAGGATACAGACAAGAAAACTGCTCAAAATACAGCAGAACTCTTCGATGCAGTCGCAGCAAGTCAAGATGTCCATGAGAGAACAAATCTCTTCACAGAGCCACGACTGAGCAAGCAGAGGGCCTGCAAGACTGCCAACCAGTGGAGGCCTTTACTCCATGTACGACAGGAAGAGAAGCTGCCTGCCCGTGAGAGCAGAAAGCCATGGATACGGCTACAGGTAAGAAGGGAGCTGCCAGGCCCTGGTGGCTCATGCCGTAATCCTAGCCACTCAGGAAGATACAATCTGAAGACTTCTGAAGTTTGAGGTTTGAAGCCGGCCCCGGGAAGAAAGTCCATGAGACTCTTATCTCCACTGAACCACCAAACAGCCAGAGAACTGGCACTGTGGCTCAAGTGGTAAAGCACCAGCCTTGAGCAAAAAAAAGATAAAGGACAGCACCCAGGCCCTGAGTTCAAGCCTCAGTACCAGTATACCCCCCCCCCCCCAAAAAGAGCCAAATCAAAGACAGCAATGCCATGCAAGTTTGCTACTTACTGTCCAGAGTAATCCCAGATAGGGAGGAAACTGCTACTTTTCCATCTTTTTTTCCAATACTGGGTAACCGGTTGTCATAGGAAGACATGACGTTTGGGTGAGAGGGAAGGTGAACTGTGGGCCATCCGCACTTGCTAGACAGGCACCCCCCACCTGAGCCACATGCTCAGGCCTGGCTTGTTTTTTGGCTTATGTATTGTCAAGGTGACGCACAGAGGGGTTACAGTTTCATACGTAAGGCCCTGAGTACGATGCACAGGTGTAAAAGTTACATAATCAGGCTAGAATTGAAAAAGCAAGTCATGAGAACTGCTGGGTCGCCTCTGGAAGAGGCGACAAGCCAAATGGCCGTCCTTCACCCCACTCCCTCTCATGAATAACTTCGTTCTATTACAAAAGTAATACAGGCGTAATGTAGAAATGTTAAGGAACAATCAAGAAAAGAAAGCACCTAGGCAGGGAGGGTGACACACGTTTACAGTCCTCAGGAAGCTGAGGACACTGGAGCAGAGGAGTTCAAAGCCAGCCTGGGGAACCTTGTGTCAAAAGCAGAAAGAGGGAGAGGAAGCGGAGGAGAGAACACTTATCCATCGATCTGACTGGAAATGAACTGCTCATGGACTGAAGACCCCTGGAAGGAGTAAGAATATAGTTCCAGAACTAATAATAACAAGATGAGGGAGTTATAAAGCCAGCACAGCACTGCCACTGAGCGCTACAGAAACAATTTGGAGAAGTACAAGAAACAAATGCATGGGCTGGGAATATGGCCTAGTGGCTAGAGTGCTTGCCTCCTATACATGAGGCCCTGGGTTCGATTCCTCAGCACCACATATACAGAAAATGGCCAGAAGTGGCACTGTGGCTCAAGTGGCAGAGTGCTAGCCTTGAGCAAAAAAGAAGCCAGGGACAGTGCTCAGGCCCTGAGTTCAAGGCCCAGGACTGGCAAAAAAAAAAAAAAAAGAAAAAGAAAAAGAAACAAATGCATTACAGATCTACAAAGGATGACTGCTTTCCCGGCACAGAAGACATCAAAAAACTGTTCGGCAATCTGAGAGAGAAGAAACACCACTGAAAGCAATGATCTGGTTGGAGAGCTTAGTTGTTTTGTTGTTGTTGTTGTTTAAACAGGAGATCTGGAAACCCAAGAGAGGCACATGACCAAGCAAGAGACAAAAAAAAAACAAAACTGGGAGAATGGGAGGAAGTTTGGAAGATGAACCCCAGTAGCAACACTGGGTTCAATTCCCCAGCACCACATATACAGAAAATGGCCAGAAGTGGCGCTGTGGCTCAAGTGGCAGAGTGCTAGCCTTGAGCAAAAAGAAGCCAGGGACAGTGCTCAGGCCCTGAGTTCAAGCCCCAGGACTGGCCAAAAAAAAAAAAAAAAGAGTAAAGGAGGAAACAAGGGTTTATGCTGAATTTGGAGCAAGGAACAAAGAAGCTTCTATATGAAGAATGTTGCTACTATGAACCAGCAATATATTCTCCTAGTCTCATACAATTAAAGAATCTTCAAGCGAAAGAACTTAAGAACTATATGAGTAGAAAATCTGAAAACCTCCTAGTACTCTCTCCATATAAAATGTTAAAGAGAAACTTTCCAAGATTCTCCATCATCCTGTCATTTTCTTGCTTTAAAGCCTTCAAAGCCTCCCTATTGCTCATTCTGGCTCCAATGAACCCTGACCCTAGGCCTGGTCCTTGAAAGCCTTCATTCGATTTCCCAGCCCCCTTCCCCCTCAGGGTCAATTTCACCTGTCACCCATGGGGCAAGGGGGACGGTGGCTTTCCTGGGGTTCTCCAGGTCCCATCCTGCATGTGTCTGTCTCTTCCCACTTTCCACTTCACCTGGCCTTTTTCCCCTGGTCCTGGGGCTTCCACTCAGGGCCTGGGCACTGTCCCTACCCCTTGAGCTACGGCTCCACTTCTGGATTCTTTGGTAGTTTACTGGAGCTAAGATTCTGACAGACATTCCAGCCCGGGCAGATGTCAGCCTCCTGAGTAGCCAGGATTACAGGTGTGAGCCACAGGTGCCTGGCTCGGCTGACTTACTTTACATGACCCTCTCTCCCAGAGGCATGATTCTGGGGCTGAGATGGCATCCTTCGGAGGCAGCACCAGGGACACTGCAGGAAATGCTCATTAAGCATTGCTTAATTAATCAAGTAATGTCTTTTTCCCTGAGGATTAATCCCAAGAACAGGAAAGGGAACGTGAAATTCGGAGAAATACTGTACTGCTTCTCCAAAGAAGGCTGACTCTGCTCATTACTACCACAAACATGACTCTGTGTTAGAGCCTGATTTTTCCAACATGCCCTTATTTTACATAAGTGCAACTCAGCAACTGAGTGGCTTGAGGACCCAGGGATTAAGAAATGCCTGCGCATTTCCATGTACACAAGTCTCCAATGCGTATTATCCCTTCTTCCCCTTAGCAGGCCAGGGTGACTGGAAAACCAGGAGAGAGAGGAGGACAAACACAGATTCCCATAAAATCTGAAAGGGTTCATGAAGAGTGAGAAGTACTGTTACCTGCTAGGAATCACCATAACCACAGTCGAGAAAACTTCCTGTCTTCTATAATACAAGTGTCAAATGATAGCCACGTGTTCTTAACCATTTTCCAAGACATTATAGCATAAGGTGCCGCAGAGAATTGGACAGTAAATATCCCTTGGGCTTTCCAGGTAAAAATAACACTCACAAGTACCAACCAGGACAACAAATGCTGGAGGGGGTGCGGGGAAAGAGGAACCCTTCTCCATTGTTGGTGGGAGTGCAAATTAGTACAACCGCTTTGGAGAACAGTATGGAGGTTCCTCAAAAAGCTCAACATAGACCTACCCTATGACCCAGCCATACCATTCCTAGGCATCTATCCTGAACCACAGGCCTCAAGATATCAAAAAGACATTTGCACTTCCATGTTTATTGCTGCACAATTCACAATAGCTAAAATATGGAAACAACCTAGATGCCCCTCCACAGATGAATGGATCCAAAAAAATATGGTACTTAGACACAATGGAATACTACATAGCGATTAGGAATGGTGAAATATTGGTATTCGCAGGGAAATGGTCAGAACTCGAACAAATAATGTTGAGCGAGACAAGCCTATAACACAGAAAACAAAGGGGCATGATCTCCCTGATATATGACTGTTAACAAAGGGAGACGGAGAGACAGTAGAGACCAGGTCTGCGAAACCAAAAACTTCTTGTCAAATGGTATTTCCCACAGGATTGGGTCAGCGACCCTACATTACGTAACTAAAACCAAACAACTACTCAACATATAAAGGTCAAAAATAGACCTCTCAGTGGATCACAATAGCTCAAAAGCCATGTATGTATGTTCATATAAGACAAGGATAAGCAAACTCTATTGTTGACGTTACATTTAAAGTCCTAGGTGAATTTCCTTGGGCGGAGGCCACATGGATACTGTGTATGTTTTTGGTACACTGTGTATTGTATCTATGTCTACCTGATCTAGGGAAGGGAAAGAAAAGCAGGGTGTAAGATATCACAAGAAATGTATACACTGCCCTATTATGTAACTGTACCCCTTTTGCACAACACTATGTCAAAAAAATTTTTTAATTAATAAAAAAAAAAAAAAACCAAGTACCAACCAGGAACTCGGCAACCTGGAGATCAAAGTACCTTTTCATTATTGACCCCCAGACCTGAAGTGAAACTCCCTACACTCTAAGCCAATAAGCAATGCACTGAAGCTTGTGTGCAGACTCAGGATGCTCACCTGCAAATGGACAGGGGAGATAAGCAGAGAATGCAGCAAACACACAAGAGAAACTCTAATTGCAGTTCTCAGTCTGGTGAAATCTGAGCCCTCAGGCCACGAACCGACCGGAGGCCACAGCTGGTGCAATCTACAGTGGGAATCTAATGTGGCAAGATGCCAGCAAGGGCACAGTAGCACCTTACCTTCATCTTGGGTCCTCAGCTCCAAGGGGGAGGAGGGGGGAATGAATGAAGGTAAGCACATTTGCTATGTGTTGCTAAATGGCAAACAACATGAATTAGCAACAGTGAAACAGGCCAATTAGAACATTTTCTCGCACACAAAAAAAGGATCAACCTTAGAACTAACTCTCCTGAAAGGTGTGAAGCACACTGCCTCCGGTGCTCACCCAGCAAAGACAACAGGGGAGAAAATAATTCTACACTGTCTACACAATCTTTAATTTTCACATCTGAATTCTATTTCATGCAATATCGAGGCTAAGAGACAGGATGTGTACTGAACTGGTTAGATGGAAAAACCATGTTTTTAATGACAATAAAAGCTTATTATTTAAGATAACTGGTGTGATTTGACTGGTTTTAGTATTTTAGAAAACACATTTTATTGTAGCTACCAAGTTTCCTTAAAGTAAGGTAGACTAACATTACTGTTCAAGGACTGACAAACAGGAGCTAAGCAAAACAGTGACCAACTTCTAAATCCAATCTAAGACAGGAACCCATTGGCTCCCTCGACTTTGTGAAGTGAGCTCCGTCGGTGCTAACAGGCCCGAACAGGCAGGAGATACGAGCTACAGCATTTTCATGACACAGCGTGCAAAACTGAAAACACTCATTATCCAGATGAGAGGCAAGCATAAAGAATCCAAGATGGCTCTCCCGTGTTGTCTTTTTTGGAAAGAAGTGCCCATTTCTGAGCAAGTCCTTCCCACAGGCACATTCCTTGATGGTTTCCGTGGGCGTCTCTCCTCTCTAGGTCCCTCCCTCATAGCGGAGGATATAGAAGCTGAGACATGAACAGTGCTAGTAAGTCCTCTGAGAGAAGGCCTAGGATGGACTGTGACACCCACGTCATTGTCCATCATCTACCGTCTCTGAAGATGCCTTACACCTACGGGTAATCCCCACTGGAAATGACTGGGAGGTTCAGAGTCCTTATGCATCTTCTCTGTGGATGGCTTTAAAGTTTTTGAGACTTACTTGATTAAAAACATGACTCTTCCTTTGAGAAGACCTCAAATACTAATCATCAAAACTCTGTCTGATTCTGTATTTCCCACAAACCTGGATGCTGTTCAACAATGGAATGGAATTCAGGAATAATCGGTGAGGTGTGCTGGGTGCTCACCAGTAAGCCGGTGCCCATTAAGCCCATGAGAAGACTGTCTCCTGGGGATTTGTCTCAATTGGCCTCTCAAATATTTCCGGAATGACAATTTACAGAACAGGACACATACGCACTTCCTTTGCACTTTTAATAAATTTTTGTTGGCAATACTTTCTGGGGATAAACATCTAATTATTACAAGACTATAATCAGAAAGGTGTCAGATTGAGTACTCCAGCAGGGAGTTATGCCTTAAAGGTCATCAGAACTCACAATTAGAGGAAATCGTGCACTACAGTTAAAACTCTACTGGGATCCATTAATAAAATCATTGTGAAGGAGAAACTCCGCCTTTGGTCTCATGCCTATTTCATCCGTAGGGACAACAGTACACCCCCCTTCTTTGATCCTGCCACAGTTTTTGCGAAAGCTGTACTTTCTAAAATAAAGTAGGGAGTTCAGCAATTCCCAAATTGCTATTATTTTCCTCCTCTGCTTCTGTGGGTAAAACAAGACTGCTAAACTAACAAAGGGCAATAATCAGCCCAGATGTGAGATACAATGAGCTACAATAAAAAAAAAAATACTAAAAAGAAAATACCACTCACCACGCCACGCATTAAAAGAAGCCAAAATGCAATGTGAAGACTACATCGCAAGGTATTATTTCACACAGCTATAACGGGAAACATAAAAGCAACAGGATTTCCTCTATTTGAAGGAGTGTATTTCCGCTGACTTCGCTTGCACTTGGGGCAGAAGTTCACATGGCCAACCCCTCCCCCCCTTCCTGGGTTCAGGCTTGGGTATCCAAATAGAGCTCAGGGCCTTTGGGGACTTGAGGTGCCCCTCCCCCGCCCCCTCGACCCCCCTCCCCCGGCTCCCATTAGGCATGGCTGGGGTGACGCATGCGTGAAGGCACACTGCAGATCTTGCTCCCAGGATACAAGAGCCATCCCTGTGCAGAAGGCAGCTCCGTATTTCACCTGCCCCTCTGGCCTGGAGCCACGCTGTCCTTAGAGGAGCAAAACGGGGGTGGGGGGGGGGGAGAGGCGGGGCGGGGAGCACCCCCCGGGAGGAGGGGGTCTCCTGTCCTAGTTGTTTTCATGTTTGGAACAATGGAGTAGAATAAAGAAATCCACTAGGCTGAAGCTTTTTTCTTCTAGTCAATGCTTGACTCGAAAGAAAACTTAATTTTAAGAAACACAGTTGAAACCCACGCTCTTTTTATGTTGTCAAGGACAAAGTTAGGATGAGTCTATACAGAATGTTAAATGAGAGTTTGATCTGGTTTTCTAAAGACACCATGCCTTCTCCTTCAAGACGTTTCATCTCAATTATTAGTTCTTGGATCCAAGTGAGAGTTTTAAAAGCAAAGGCCAAGGGTGGAAGAAGAGAACGCAAATAATTTAACAATGTCAAAGTTAGACATACAGCGTAACAGCTGTATTTCTCCTGATCCAGAATTCAATTTTGTGAGTAAGAGAGCCAAAATGCGGGACCAACGAGCCAAGGCCATGCGCTACTCGATAAACCAGCAAGGAACCGTGGCTCAGTCACAAACCTTCAGATAGCCAGGGAGACGTTCTTCAATGTTTTAAACAAACTGAACTGTATACATAATTAATGGAATCTTCCTTCACAGTTCTTAAGCACTCTGAAAGGTACTATCTAAATTTGGCAGCTACTGAGAAATTGTGACATGCTTGGTTGCTATCATTTTTAGCTGTTTGTATCCTGTCAAAGAGAATAGCCCTTGACCCAACTCTTACCTAAGGTCACTTTTTTCCCTTCAGATATCCTCCTGTCTTCTAGACCCAACTTCGGGCATCTTGACAAAATAAAAATTTCAATCAGATTAAGGACAGATTTAAGAAAACACATTTTGATCAAGCAGCATAAGGGCTGCACTTAAGAATTCAGATAATTTCGTCGTTGTGTTCTTGTTTGTTTTCATTTTGGTTTGGTTTTGTAGCACCGGGGTTTGAACTCAGAGCGCGACGCTTCTAAGGCAAGTACCTTAGCACGTAAGCCATGCTCCTATTTCAGGATTCTGAGAAGTTTGAAGGAGCACAGGTGAAACTTAGCCTCCCCGACTAGGTACGGAGTATATCTATTCTACACTCATTCTTCCTTATATAATTTTAATCCTCCCAATGGCATCAGAAAATTTTAAGAGCTGTCTACTCCACTTTGGGAAGACCAAGACAAAAACTTGCTATCCTAGAAATTACTTTCTCTGTATACAAACTTTACCTTTACCCAACAATTTACAAAGATTTATTTTCTCTCTCTCTCTAGACACCAGCTTTCTTCCAAAGACTTGATGTTAGGAAAGGTTCTAAAGTTTATTTAGTTTAAAACATTTTTAAAACACTTTTGTCAATGTGTCAAGAGCTAAGATTTTGTTGAGTAAAGTCGAACATATTTTAATACAGGCCTATAGGGTAAAAAAAAAAAATCATTGATTTGGGAGTATAACCAATCAAATGATGAGACTCCATTTAGAAATTGTTTTTAAAAACTGTGCACCGGTGGCTCACACCTGTAATCCTAGCTATTCAGAAGGCTGAGATCTGAAAATCAGGGTTCAAATCCAACCCAGGCTGGAAAGTTTATGATACTACCTCCAATTAACTACCAAAGAGCTAGTAGTGAAGTTGTTGCTCAAGTGACAGAGCATCAGCCTTGAGGGAAAAAGTTCAAGTTGACGTCAATCAATCAATAAAATATCTAAAGCATATTTATTTGAACTTTTAAATATTTCTTCTGGTTGACTTCTATTTTAATTTAGAGTATTTTACTTTTTATTACATTTTATTTAAGAACATAAATCCTCTAGAACACTTAAAAGTAATTATGTAGTTTTATTATCAACTACATTAAACAAAGTTCTAAAATAAAGAGAGGGAGAACTACCCATAATACTATCACTCTAAAATACTTGCTCTTGCTTTACTATGCTTGTGCGTTACTTAATGCTTTGCTTGCAAATCATTTAATGCATTCCTTTAGCCATCTGGAAGCATACTATCTGTGGCAAGTGCATCTATACAAGGTTTTGAAACAAACTGCTACAAATTTTAGAACCTTGATTCTGTTACTTAGACTGGCCAGGAGAAACACAATCTTCCCCCTCGCCACTCCCTGGTACTGGGGCTTAAGCTCTTGTGCTTAGGACTAGCACTCTACCTCTGGAGCCACGGCACCACTTCCAGGTTTTCTGAGTAGTTCATTAGAGTCTCAAAGACTGTTCTTGCGCAGGCTGGTGTGAACTGTGATCCTCGGCTCTCAGCCTCCTGAGCAGCTGGTGTTACAGGAGTGAGACACCAGCGCCTAGCTCATAATCACTTCTTGACACAAAATCTGCATACAAATATATTTCCAACATTCATTCCTATTTCCCCTCTTACTAAAGCTCTTTGAAGAGTGCCAGAAATCTAATGATTAAGTTTTGCCTTTGAACTTCTGTAAGTGATTCAAATGGACATTGAAATTGGTTCAAAGCATAGAAATAAACACTAAATTTATTACCTACTCTAGTTACTACAGAATACTGGATAAAGTTCCAAGGATTCTTATGCTGGTTAATCTTTCAGTCCACAAAGAAAGCCATCTATGTGGATGTTATTAAACACACAGATGAGTGATTTTTATCATTTTGAGAATGCATGGTTTGGGATTGGAGGCATGGCTCAAATGGTAGGGCATTAACAAATGAATGTCCTGTGTCAGATAGCAAGTTTGGGTTCCAGTATTTGACAGAAAAGGAAATAATGGGGGGCTGAGAATATGGTCTAGTGGCAAGAGTGCTTGCCTCATATATGCCCTGGGTTCGATTCCCCAGCACCACATATATAGAAAACGGCCAGAAGGGGCGCTGTGGCTCAAGTGGCAGAGTGCTAGCCTTGAGCAAAAAAGAAGCCAGGGACAGTGCTCAGGCCCTGAGTTCAAGCCCCAGGACTGGCAAAAAAAGGGGGGGAGAGGAGGGGGAGGGGGAGGGGGGAGGAGGAGGAGGAGAAAATAATGGTTTTGCAAATCTCAAATGACCTCAGTCTCCAAAGCACTGCACACATTTCATACATGCAAGCCAGAAATACAAGCTTATCATCTTTCTCCTTAATTTTGCATTTTGAAATTCATACTCTTGTAGAAGTTCAATACGATCCTTAAGTGAAAGTACTTTATATATCATACTTTTTTTTGTCCATTCCTGGGGCTTGAACCCAGCACCTGAGCACTGTCCCTGGCTTCTTTTTGCTCAAGGCTAGCACTCTACCTCTTGAGCCACAGCGCCACTTCCAGCTTTTTCTGTGATTGGAAGTAAGTCACACAGACTTTTCTGCTTAGGCTGGCTTGGAACAGAGATCCTCATATCTCAGCTTCCTAAGTGGCTAGGATCGTGAGGTATGAGCCACCAGCGCCCGGCTCCCTCTGACATTGTCAAAGGCATTCTAACCACCCCTGCCATCCGGGTGAACTGACCAAGAATGCTATGATGGCAGATGGAAGTAACTGTGGTCGCAGGCATCTCATTAACGTGTGGGGATTAGAAGAGAATAGAGCCTGTCTTCCAGCCTATGACAGGGAACCCATCTCCGTGAGGCACACAGCACTGTAGTCAATGGATGTTTCCATTTTTTTAAATAACATGCTAAAAAGAACTTTACACCAGTCCATTCCTGCCATTGCTTAGTGCATGCATTTTTAGAACTTAAAAATAAGTTTTTGAATTCTACATATATTCCTTTTCCAAAGTGTTCATAGCGATTTGTTTTTAGAACTCCAAAACTAGCATGCTAAGCTCAAGAAAGACAATGAACACAAATCATTATTTTAGATATACCAAACATTGAGAAGGGTTGCAATGCTTATTACTGTTCTTTGAAACAATTAATTTAAAAATTAACACCATCTCCACCCAGGTCAACATAAATGGAAAATTACTAGGTCTTTTTCATCCTTTGTCAGTCCTTGAAGCATTACCACAAAGCCATGAAAATCTATAAAGTGCCTCAAGAATTCAAAGATAAACCCCAATCTATATGAACAGTACTAAACAAGCATTGATGCAAACACAATGGTTACCAAGGACACATTCTTTGCATACAATACCAGAAGAATGACTGACCCCAAAAGAAAAGGAGGGCAAAATATAGCTCCAAAACGATAGGCTCTTGCAGGTATTGAATGTATTACCAGATAAACTTATAGACCTCAGCAAGATGAGTAGCTAAAGGAAGGAGTCTTAGTGAAGGTTCAGACCTTCACAATGTTGCAGAAATATACTTAGTATTTTCATATTTCATTAAAATAGAAGAAATTCTTGAAGACCAACAAGTTAAATGAAGTATACATATTAATGTATGTATGTATATAAGTACATCTGTGTGTATATACACCTATATATGTATACATATATTACATGTACATATGCAAATGTGTAAAGATGTATATGTCTGTACATATAGCTGTGTGTATATACTTACATGTACATATATACATATATATTTAAGGTGGCGAAAGGATAATTTGTATTGTCATCAAACAGTCATACTTGCAGAACGGTTGCAAAACAAGTTATTCCACACCCAAGGCGAAGAGCAAAGCAGCGCCCAACATGCACTTACAAGAACAAATAAAACAGGTTCACCCAAATCACAGAGAACAGGAGGAATGGTGAGGATAAATGGACACCAATGGAGACCTCTAAATTCCACTTCAGGTAACACTCTCAGGAAAGAAATTTTTCTGTAATATTAAGCATTGGTCTTCAAGCTATCTACACAAGACTCCATCAGCAAAGACGTACTTTGTGCTAAGTCATCCTGAAGGTTTGGGGCCGGCCAACGCTGCTACATGTCCTCTCCCCAGCTATCGCTCTGCTCCATTAGCATGGGAAAACATGAACACCGAACATGATCATCATCACCACCACATCTATGTGCCAAGCTCCTAGGCAGGTTCTTCACAGGCCCACAGAAACCCGCACCCCTCCTTGTCCAAGAAGACAGGATATCTTTCCAGACTCTCAGAATTGCCTGGTCACAAGGACAGCACCCATCCCGAAGTTTCCTGCCTGCTCTTGCACGTCCTGCGACGCAGCTGCATAGTACCAGAGACAATCTGCCCTTCCATGGTTTATGGCCTGGTACCTCAGTTGCATCACTATCCTTGAACTTCGGGGCCACTGTGAAATAAAATGACCCGATAACCAAGGCAGGTACTCGGTGACCATGTGGATACAGCACAAGCAGTGTGCAAACGTTGGATCAAGCCACACAGCAGGTTTGATCACATCTCTTAGAAAAGCACACAATTCAAAACTTACGGAGTATTTCTGTAATAGCTCACTAAGTATTTCTGGGTCACAGTCAACATGTGGAAAGTGAAACCTCAGCTAAGAGGAGACCACTCTATATTTCCCCTTCAATCTTCGAGAAAAAGGAAGGACTGTAGCCCCAGTGAAAGATGGTGAAAACAAGAATGGGTCCTCAAGTTGCCAGCCGGGGAAGTGATAGCCTGAAAGCACTGGCACGGCCCCCGCCCGCTGACCAGGGAGGGTCTCTGCCCTGGGCACAGCTGGCATTCACGCTCACAGCCCTGCTCACGATCCAGTCCCACGGAGGCGGCAACACAGACGTTGAGGTGTCCGGGCCTCCCCACTCTACGCGGACACTTCAAGAAGACGTGGTACAATCATCCACAGTGTGAACTAAACCCGATGCACAAAAATCACTGCAGTACTTCTCAAGTGGTGAAAAGGAAAGGAAGGAACAAACTAAGTTTCCAATAATAAACAAATAGGTAAATATTTATATGCACTGGCCTCGGGCAAACAGGAAGCTGATCTACCTGGAAAAACGGAAAGAATATAGCTCCCCTTGAAGACAGTTACAGTGAAATGCTACAGAGCCTTCAAAACGCAATCGTATGCGAAATTTTGAACGAATAGGAAAATGCTCATGTGTTAAGTAGGATGATTTCAAGTCTCTAAACAAGAACCTGGGGGAGTAGCTCGGTAGGGGGATGGGCTTAGCATGCAAGAGGCCCTAGGTTCAAACCCCAGCAGCCACCCATTCCCAACCATAATAACAAACATAAAGACTGAAAGGAAACAGTGCCGTTACATTTCGGATTACTCTGGGTGGTAAGAGTATAAGTGTTCGGTTACCATCTTTAGTACCATCTCTATTTCCCAAAAAAAAAAAACTCCTTTGAGTACGCTTTCTTCCATCCTTGCCTCAGTGGCACTCAGAACTCATGAGGGGCAGAGCCCTGGCCTTCCGGGAATGGAATCAAGACCTGGAAAAGACACTTCTGCAGGAGTTCTGGCTGGAACACCGACCAGCTTTGGGCTGCGATCAAACTTGTCATATTCCTGCTTAATCACTGATAAACCTGGAAATGGCCTCATTTATTAAGGACTCATGTGCTTCCACAGCAACAAATGCTCAGAAATCTATAACCTGGTGTGCACACGCAGTTTCTAGCCAGCAATGGAATTGCTTGTGTTATCCTCATTCGGAGGACGAAATCCAATCAAATAAATTGCAGAGTGTATTTGTTTACATGAAGCACGCTCTCGCATTGTCTTCTGCTTCCCTGCCGGCACTAATTTACCAATCAGTCGGATCCCCAAGGAGGCATGCGGAGCAATAACGCGGGGGCTTAAGCGGGGAGGGAAACGCCGCCTGAATGGCTTCGCTGGCACTGGCAGGGAGCACCAAGCGAAAGCCGTGCAGAATGGAAACACAGCAGCTCTGGGCCCCGTAAAGCAAGCAAGCCCTTCTTCCCGTCTTGGATTAGAGTCCCTCATTTCTGTGACTCTGGACCTGTTGTCCAGCCCACATTTTTGTGAGACAGGCAAACAGGCGGCTTGTTATCAGGCAAGAGAAGAAGCACTTCCTCCCTTTAAGATCAAGTTATAGTTGAGGAGATGTGAAAGATGAAAAGTTTTATAAGATATTTTTCAAAATGCTCAAGAGAATTCCAAACGCTCCAGCATGGATTTTTGTGTGTGCCTGTCCTGAGGCCTGAACTCAGGGCCTGGACACTCTCCTTGAGCTTTGGTGCTCAAGGGTAGTGCTTCTACCCCTGAGGCACAGTTCCACTTCTGGCTTATTTGGTAGTTAACCAGAGATAAGAGTCTCATGGACTTTCCTGTCTTGGATGGCTTTGAATCTTGATCCTTAGATCTCAGCCTCCTATGTGGCTAGGATTACAGGTATATGCCACCAGCACCCTGCCAAATACTCCAATATGATTTTTGGGGGTTGGTGTGAGGCTTGAACTCCGGGCCTGGGCACTGTCCCTCAGCAATTTTGCTCAAGGCTGGTACTCGTAACACCACTTTGAGCCACAGCTCCACTTGTAGGTTTTTGAGTGATTAATTGGAGGTAAGAGCCTCCCAGGGACTTTTCTGCCCAGGCTGGCTTCAAACCACAATCCTCAGATCCCAGCCTCCTGAGTAGCCAGCATTACTACTGGCGTGAGCCACCAGCACCCAGTTTTCCGATATGAATGTTTTAAGATGTATTGCGTCACACCAAAATGGAGTGGATTTTTGTAATCACGGAGTGATAAAAAGATTCACTTGTCGCTTAGAAGACATCTTAGCCTGTGACTACAAAATAAGTACCAAGCCTTTGATAAGAAACTGGAAATTGATCCTTCCATGCCAAGTCCCTAACAAGCACATGCACACAGATGTGCGCAGCCACCGAGGCACACACACACAGACACACACACGTACACACTGATGCACACAAAGACACTGAGCACACCACAAAACACATAAGGCATCCAGCGGAGAAAACGACCCCAGCCACGGCTAGCTTCGCTCTAAAATGCTGATTTCTCTTCAGTTAGGAAGTACATTTTATTCCAGTAAGACTAGTCCTAAATCTGGCTAGAAACCTCCTCACCGGGTAACAATCTAAGCCCTTCTGCGTACCTGCGGCCACAGTGTGGCAGCCACACGGTGACGCAGACGCAGGAAGCCACCAGCTCGCTCAGCAGCTGGCTTTTGACTCCCCGGGGGCTGCCGGCAACTGCCAAACCACAGTGTCCCAGAGCTCCCAAAACTCGGGGTCGGCCGCTGCCGGCAACCGCATGACGCTCTCCGAGCAGGAAAAGCACGGCCACGCTCGGCCGCAGCCCTTCCCGGCACGGGTCATGCCTGCTGGGCCACGGAAGTCCCGGGCAATGCAGAGCCGTCCCAGGACAGCAAGGGGATTCCTTCTTGTGAGTCCTGCTTGAATGATCTCACGTTTCATCGCTTTCCATCAGACACGTCCTGGAATGCACCTGTACAAACGTGCGAATCTGCACACCTGCCCTACACGGACCTCTCTCTCCGACCAACCCTGGGAATGAAGAGGCCAATGAATGACAGACGGATGACCCCAGGGTCTTCCTACCAACCATGAGAAAGAAGGTAGGGAAGGACCCATGTTCGGGTGGGCTGGGCCGTGAGCTCAGGGGTAAGAGTTTGCCTGGCATGGCCGAGGCTCTGAGACCCAACGCCAGCCAGCACAGCAAGAGAAACAAGCAAGCACAGCTTGGTTCTCACCTTCCTTCAGCCAGTGCAGTAGCGTCTGGCCTCCTGTAGCCAACATGCTACAAACTCCAGTGGGCACCACACAGCTACCTTGAAAGCACACGCAAAAGATGGGGGAACGGGCCACTCGAGCGCCTCAAAGCCAGAAGAGCAGTTCTTCATTCGTTCATGACAGCATCAGTCACCTGCAGTGTGGGAGCACCCTGGTTTTCCACAAAGGACGCATTTTATCCCCTTCTATAGACAAGTCATCTACCGCCGGGAACTTGCCTGCCCACGTATCATCTTCATGGACACAGGGAAGTGCCGTAAATCCAGAACTTGGAGGCATATATGGTAAGACATATATGGTAACTTAGTTACAATTATGGGGGAACTTCCTTCCAAAAAAAAACTATGAGTTGACATAATGATCTTTTCTATCCCTCTAACTGCACAGCAGATCTATTTTTGACACTCTGGTTCTGGGTGGAAGTCTAGGTAGTTCCCATCCAGGCAGCCTACAGGAGTGGCACTTCACACAGTCACTGAGAACAGCAAGCCTGGAACCCACTTGTAACACGAGTAGAGAGGGAGAACTTGTCCTGGAGCAAACAGGGAGACCCTGAAGCTGTCTGAGACAAAAGTATAGCTTTAGCCACAATGCAGATTAAAAAAAATAAAGGGGAGGGGCAGGAAAACTACCTAAAGAGTATTCCAGCCACGAGATCACCAATTCCTTAACCAAGGGACCTGAGGAACATGCTGCAACTTTGGTAAATGGTTTACAAAATGAAGTATTTCCAAGGGATCAAAATGAGGATGGCAAAGGATAACTTTCACCATTTTCCAGAATCATATGCAAGAAAGGTAGCTTTGTACTCAAGTGCTAATCAACAAACAGAAAATAGCAAGAGCTTCCTCTGAGTTCTTTCCACTCCTGGATTGGTGAAAACACCTCATTCTCCCATCTAGGTAAGAACTTGGGGGGGCTTACCTCACAGGACTATCCCCCAAAGGCATCATGAGTGTCCCAACCACTTTGAACCTCAGGAGTGAAGATACCACATAAACCGAGGGTGTTATTACCATGAGCTCTTTATACCACATGGCCTGCGAAAACAGTCAGGTCTGTCGTGAAATATGAACACACTTACCCATGCCCAGAATGCTTGCTATGTGTGCGCACACACACACACACACACACACATCTATGGCAAAAGAAAGATGGCTACCACCCCCTGACTCTAGGCTGGGTAAATAAACAGAAGGCCCGTTCTGCTGTGTCTAAGTCTTCCCAGAGCAGCAGCTTCCTTGCTGTGACTCTTGGGTCTCTCTGGGAGCCAGAATCACCGCACGGCACATCCACCTACCCTGGGACGTGAGTTCTGGAATCACCACATGGAGGTGCTCTGATGCACAGACAGCAAACGTGTCAGTTGTGCCGGCCTGAAACTCCCTGGTCCCCCTGCCAAGTGCACCGACTGGCTGAACACACTGAGTAACCCGAAGGAGAGAAGAAACACTCAGCTGTGCCCTGTACAAATTCCCACCAAATCATGAGCTCTAAATAAATGGGTTTTGATTTAAGCCATCAACTCTGGGTGGCTTGTTATGCAGCAATACCTAAGTACGCAGTCATTTTCACACAGCATTTTTACTCATCAGCTTCTGGTCATATACCATCTGAAACTTCTACATTAGAACACAGTGCTTACATGGGCGTCATTACCAACATGGTATATGCTTAACGTAATTTCTATCCATTCAATAAAATTCAGTAATTGTATGTTCTTCTAGCAACAGCATAAGTTTTCTTTCCTTTTTAGTTAGTATACATTTGTAGTATGAGGGGAATTCACTGCAATATTTCTCTGCATGTACACAGCACACTTTGAACAAAGGAGCTGCAATATATTTAAAGACAAGATTTTAATCATTGTTTTGTTACCAAAAAAATGCATACTTTAGCTCTCAAAATATTCTTGACAAGATTGTGTCTGGCTGCAACCACTTCACCAACACTCAGTGCTCTGGGCTAAGTTCTCAGCTTGCTAGGTACACAAAAAACCGCAAGGAACCCATGGAAGTGACTGAGGAGAAGGGAGACCAGATGGCCCAGAGTGTTGTCCGGGAGTCCGGCCCAGTTCAAGATGTCTAATTGAAGGCTGGCAGATTCTATGCCAGTGATGACAGCTTGGTTATCTGTCCTCCTTCTTTCAGTAATACATAAATTCATGGAAAAGATAAGCTCTAAGTACCATATGACAGGAAAAGCCGTGACAGTGCTAAGCCAAAGGTAATAAAATGGGTCCTGTAAGCAAGCAGATATCTCTGCCCAGGAGGAGGTCCATGGAGACCTAGGGCCAGGCCCTTGGCTCTTTGGTACAGACAGGACTCTCAGCGGGATCCTCAGAGGCATGAAAAGAATCTCCTAACTGGTCTCATGAAGGGCTGTCTGCAGGCTTCTCTATTATTGTTCCTCCAATGAATTGAAGAATATCTACAAACAAGCATAAAAAGAAACTAGCAAGAGAAGGTTTAGTCTACTGCTCACAAACTTTCAGCTTTACTTCAAGAAAAATAAGAAAAAAAAACTCTACTGTCCTTTTATAATATAGGATAGAGGACATATGATTTGTAACTTGTGTATTTTTCAACCTGGACTTTCCTCC
Source organism: Perognathus longimembris pacificus (assembly GCF_023159225.1). Taxonomy (NCBI): domain Eukaryota; kingdom Metazoa; phylum Chordata; class Mammalia; order Rodentia; family Heteromyidae; genus Perognathus; species Perognathus longimembris. The sequence continues at coordinate 16,814,862 of NC_063178.1, forward strand.
CTCCTAACCTGTTCAGCAGTGGTTACTCAACACCAACTAGACATCACTAAAAGTCAGTTCCTGCAGAATACCTGCCACACATGTTCCCAACTGTCTCCACAAATAAAGCTCAACAAAGGCAGCACTTCAATTATTTCAAAAGTCAGAAATGCAGATGCACTGACTGGCCGTCAGACCGGTGACCAGTCCTGGGCCCCCTCTCAACTTAAGCTTGACTTAAGCCAAAGGCAGAGCAGGACCCCACATCACAAGATGCAAGAACCTCAGCAGGGGCTGGGGGTATGGCCTAGTGGCAAGAGTGCCTGCCTCATATACATGAGGCCCTGGGTTCGATTCCCCAGCACCACATATACAGAAAATGGCCAGAAGTGGCGCTATGGCTCAAGTGGCAGAGTGCTAGCCTTGAGCAAAAGGAAGCCAGGGACAGTGTTCAGGCCGAGTCCAAGCCCCAGGACTGGCCAAAAAAAAAAAGAACCTCAGCAGATCCGGGAGTTGGTCTAGACCTGCAGTCCTCCACCCTGGCTGCACAGAGAACCCCTGAAAAGCTGTGCACGATGTAGTTACCCAGCCCGGACCCAGACATCAGACTCCTTTGGTTTCTATAGCACCTGAACATTCCTGTTTGGTTTTGCTTAAAAAACAAAACAAAACTTCAGGCTCTGCATTGCAGCAAGGTTCAGTCATAGTTGCTCTAAAACTTCCTATACTTCCAATCTAACTAAAATTTAGATTCTCACATGAAGGTTCTAGGATGGGTCTGAAGAACCTGTATTTATAACAAGTTTCCAACAAGAGATGCCAATTCTGTTGTTCTATGGAACATCCCTAAGTCGCGAGAGTCTCTGACAGACAAGTGTCCCTAACCCTCACTGACTTGAAGGTCATTCCAAGGAGTGCTTCTTTCCTTCTCACAAGCATCCAGTCAAACCCATGTCACAAAACAAACATTCGCCCGTGAGCATGCCATTATCTTTCCTGTAGATTGCAATGTCTTACAGGGCATGGGGCCTATCAGTGGGTCTGGTACAGTGATTCACACTGCAGCACGGCCTTTGCAGTCAAAGGATCCCGCCTAAGAAGGCCACGCCACGCCTCAAACATTGCTGTCCTCTCCAACTCCAGCTTCCTCACCTGGAAACTCAGGACTGTGACATGACCAGGCTGTGAGAGAGACCATAACAACCATTATTGTTTGTTTGGTGCTACTGGGGATTGAATCCAAGGTCTCTGGCTTGCTATTGGAGCCCTCTACACATCTAAGCCATGCCCCTACGCCATCATCACTAGTTTTGACAAAAATGATAATACTATTTCCTGACACCATTGTCTGGGATTTTCCTCCCACATCTCTATAATTCCTTTCAATAAATGGCCTGAAAAAAATGTCATAGGTATTACTGTTAAAGACACTTTCTCAACAGCTCCCTAAGCTGATAGGCAAATACATAATACCCATACAGCACATCCTGCAATAGCTTTCTCTCATCAATTCCGGCCTAGCCTAAAAAGCTTTATAACATCAAAAGCAAAGACTGAGCTGGTGATAACAATCCCTTGAATCTACCAAGAAAAAAGCTTCCCTTCTCATGGGTGAAAAGCAGCACCCAGGATCAAAACAAATTATAATCTAGCTTAAATTCATCCAGTTATTTCTCCAGTTTTGTTATAAAATGCTTGACTATTCCGGAAATATTCTGAAAGCACACCATTTATCATTTTCATTAGCAAAGCACAAAAACAGAAAAGCTGTGAAAGGATGACATATGTATTAATTCCAACTGTGCTGCTCTCTCCTTCATGTCTTGAAACTGAAGCTTTGAAATTCTGGTGCACGCACGTGAAATGATGTTGGAAAACAAATACTGGAAGAGATTGGAGTCAAAACACCAAAATTGTACAACTGGAGGAGCTTTATTAATTACTATTTAAGTCCCCTAAAAGGGAAGAAGCATTATTTTAATAAGATGTTTGAGATCCTCAGAAAGAAAAACAACTTTCTGTATCAGCCTGGAAAAGATGGATAAGAGAAGAGATGGTCTTCTTGGGTAGGAAACCATTGTGTTGATAATTTTCCAAGTCTGACAAAATAAAACCAAACACATCTTCAAGACACTACTCACTGTTGTATGATAAATAGGTCAACTCTTGGGTGAAGTCTGCAGGTAGGTGATTGTCAATGTATGCCTTTAGCTGAACTAAAGTATTAAAAGTTGCATCAATCTGTCAATTAACTAAGCAATTAACTAGGCAAAGGATGCTCTTATGTTCCTCCTGTACTGCTGATCTGGCTGCCAAAAGTCACCATCTTAAGATCCAGGACAGAGTAAAGAAGGGTTATAGGTACATGAATCATAGCAACCTCTTAAGAAAGGATTAGAAGCCCAAAAATGCTGACTTTCCCATTCAGGTCGATCTCCTTAAGCTCCAGTGTCATCTCAGAATTGCAACTAATTAGTAAATGCTAAACACCTTTGAAACAAACCCTTGTGCTTTTTATAAATAAACATGTATTTTTAATGCCTATTAAAATATTTCCAGCCAGGCACTGGTAGCTCATGCCTTGTAAGCCTAGCTACCCAAGAGGCTGAGATCAGAGTATGAAAGTCTGAAACCAGCCCAGGCATAAAGTTCACGATACTCTTATCACCAGTGTAACCAACGAGAACCCAGAAGTGGAGCTGTGTGCATCGTGTGACAGAGTGCCAACATTGAAGAAAACTACCAACGGAGAGCATAAGGCACTAAGTTCATAAGGCACATAAGTCCAAGCCATAGTCTGACTGTGGAAATGCCCCCATCTTTGGAATGTAGTTATTTAAACTGTCTCCAGTCCACATAAAACACTTCCACTATAGATCCTCTGGATTTGTCTCAAAGGTTTTCTTCCCAGAGCTCTAACAAAGTGGTGAAGGTATCAGATCCTCCTTTCAACGTTAATGGATTTAGCGACTAGTCATATCCTGTGTGACACCTACCAGAAACCCACATCCCATCTTGTGCATGCTGCCTCTTTCTTCTGCCAGTGCTGCCATCTGTAACAAGAGACTTCTCAGTTTAGAGCACAGTACTACTAGGTACAAACCTGGTTAAACATCATTCACACAGGACTTTGCACATTCCTTTTCAGAATGGTAAATCACACATCTCAAATATCTTCTTGGCATAACAAAGTGGCTTTCCTAGAAAAATTTATTTTTTAGCTCCCCCATTTCATTTTAGATTTAGGACTGAAAAAAATTAAAACACAGACATACAAAGGCTTCCCAATTTTTTGGGTTTTTTTTTAATAAATAAAAGGAACAAAGCATAAACCCTACTGTTATATCAACTACCTATGCAAAAAGAGCACTTTGTTTTTATGTTTCCTTTTTCTTTCTTTGTGCTGATGCTGGGCCTTGGACTCAGGGCCCGAGCACTGTCCCTGGCTTCCTTTTGGCTCTAGCACTCTACCACTGGAGCCACAGCACCACTTCCGGCTTCTTTTTTTTTTTTTATTTTTATGGTTAAGTGGAGATAAAAGTTGCACAAACTTCCCTGCCTGGAGTGGCTTTGGATCAGCATAAAGTATCTTCCCAGAGCTGTGCCACTCAGGAGGCTGTGACCTGAGGATCACAGCGCAAGGCTAGCCTACGCATGAAAGTCCATGAGAGTCTGATCTCCAACTAACCAATAGAAAAGCCAGAGGTGAAGGTATGATTCAAGTGGTAGAGCACCCATTTTGAGTAGAACAAGCTAAGGGACAGTGGGAGACCAAGGTCAAGCCCTAGTACTGGCACCAAAGACTAGTTTAAACTAGTTTTCTAATCTAAGGGGATGCAGTGCAGATATTATTTACTGATAGTTTATCAAAACAAAGCCCAGGAAATGGAAACATGAGTTTTGCTGTTGTTTGGTTTTTGCTTTGGGTTTTTTGTCTTTTTAAAAAGGGGGACAAAAGGGGGCACAGAAATAGAAGAGGGAGGGGTGAACAAGTACAGTCACAGTGTTCAATATGCACTATGAGGAAGTCAACTAGGCAACTTGTGAGCAGGGATGGGGGGGGCCTGGGGGAAAGCAGAGGAAAGAGTGACATTGTCCAAAAACAATTGTTGTCATTACTTGGCTTATGAAATGGTAACCCCTCTCTCTACAACACTTCAGTAATAATAAAATCCTGTTTATTAAAAAAAAGAACAGAAATCACACACAAACATACACACAGAAATACCATACCACATACACATACCAAACTACACACCACACATTACACAAATCACACATACCACACACATATACACACAGATACATCTGAGTTCCAAAACTTTTAGTGTCTGAATGCTGAAGAACACCAAGAGTGAAAAATATTGACCTGATTACGATCATCAACACCACTTACACTGTACACCATCTCATTACCATCCACTGGAATCCATGTGTGTGTAGGTACATTTGGCATCCTGCAGAATCACACACTTACTTGTAATTCACAAAGACAACAGTCTCATTTAGTAAGTCATTTCTGATCGTGTGCTCTATTTTAAAAGATTATCTTGAAACAGCACAGAATTCTGAAGGATATCCTAAGCACAAGCTTTGTCATTTCAAACCAAGGCAAACAAAATATTTTCCCAGCGTCAAGAGTAGAGTGTGGGGCTGGGGATATGGCCTAGTGGCAAGAGTGCCTGCCTCGGATACACGAGGCCCTAGGTTCGAATTCCCCAGCACCACATATACAGAAAACCGCCAGAAGCGGTGCTGTGGCTCAAGCGGCAGAGTGCTAGCCTTGAGCGGGAAGAAGCCAGGGACAGTGCTCAGGCCCTGAGTCCAAGGCCCAGGACTGGCAAAAAAAAAAAAAAGAGTAGAGTGTGGCTCTCGGTGCCCCGCCTCCTCCTCTGGAAAACCACAGCCAGTCAAGCTTGCCAGAGCCCAGCATCAGTCATGCAGACCAGACACAGGCACCCCACCCAGCACCTCTCAATGCAAGAGGGGGTGCTAACAGGGAGATCACCGTGCCCCAGAGATTTGCCAGCGCTCTACATCACGGAGAGCAAACACTGGGAAAACCTCTTCCATTATGGACTTCTTTGGACCATCCTGATCAACCTTCATTCAGTAAAAACAGATGGGGACAGCGCAGAAGCGGTCTCTGAAGCGGAACGGGGAAGGCTTTTCTAGATGGATGACAATGCATTCAAGGGGACTCAGAGGCTCAACAATCAGAGTTTCCCAGATAATAAGTAAGAGGATGTATCGTGCAGGCCTGAGAAAGCAAGGTTTATCCATTGTGTGGAAAATTCCTAAAAACTGCCCATTTTCACTCAAAGTATTTGAGTATCTCTGACACACAAACACATGTGATTTTATGGGATTCTCAGAACAATAAAATGCTAAAAATGGAGCGTTATTCATGATGGCTTATGGAATCTATTTTTAGCATCTTTATTGAGATATAATCACATACTGTAAAATCCATCCACTTAAAGAGTATGATTAAATATTTTTATTATATTCACTGCGTATCACTAAATTTAGAACATTTGCATTACCATTGAAAGAAACGTGTACCCAACTGCAGTCATTCCCATCGTCCAGCCCCATTTGCTTAGTAATGGGGCCACACAATATGGTGCTGTGGGAACTGGTTTCATTCTTACACAGCAATGTTTTCAAGTTCATCTGTGTATCATTACTTCACTCCTTTGCTGCTGTTTGGTGGGGGTGGGGCTTGAACTCAGTGTCTGGGCGCTGTCTCTGAGCTCTTTTGCTCAAGACTAGCCCTCTACAACTTTGAGCCACAGCACCACTACAGACTTTCCTGCCAGAGCCGGCTTTAAACTACTTCATTCCTTCTGATGGCTGTGTTATTCTAATGTGTGGAGATATATATAGCTATCCATCACATTTTGTTCATACATTTATCAGCTAGTAAATCTCGGGGATGTACATTGCTATCAGTAATAATGGATGTTTGTTAATAATGCTACTTTGAACATTCATGTACACGTTTATGCATAAACGTGTTTTTATTTCTCTTTTTATATGTTACATAGTTTATCTTTAAGAGAAAAGGATAACTACTATTTAAAGTCATTTGGATGTGGAGTTTAAAGTGTTACATCTAAGTACCAATATCAATTGGCAAACAAAAAGGAAAAAGCAAAAATAACACTTAATGGCATAAGCCACCCAAAGACAGGAGACCAGGCAAGACAAAAATGACACAGACAAATAATACTTGTCATTTTATGTATATGCTATTCCATTGTGCCAGGTATAATTGTACACATAGACCTCTCATCCCAGCTGCTCAGGAGGTAGAGATTTTAGGCAAGCCTAATAAGCCAAAGAAACTTATTGAAGATCCCATCTCAAAAATAAGCAAGGCACGGTGGCACATGACTGTAATCGCATTTATTCAAGAGGCAAAGGATCTTAGCCTGAGGCTAGCCCAAGACACAAGCACAAGGCCCTAGGTGAAGAGTACTACAGCAAAAGGGCCGAGGTGTTGTCATTCAGCACTTGGCTAGCAAGCATGAAGCCCAGAATTCAAACACCAATACCCCAAGGGGGAGGGGAGAAAGCAAGGCTTATCTTTTCATCATCTTTTTTTTTTTTTTTGGTCAGTCATGGGGTTTGAACTCAGGGCCTGGACACTGTCCCTGAGCTCTTTTGTTTAAGGCTAGCCCTCTACTACCACTTTGAGCCACAGCTCCACTTCTGGTTTTTGAGTGGTTAACTGGAGATAAGAGCCTCATTGGGGACTTTTCTGCCCAGGCTGGCTTTGAACTGCAATCCTCACATTTTAGCCTCCTGAGTAGGTAGGATTACAGAAGTGAGCCACCAGCACCCACTTTTCAAATAGAGAAAACTGATAACAGAGACAAGCCAGGCACTGTTGGCTCACATCTGTAATCCCTGCTACTCAGGAAGATCAATGTTCAAAGCTAGCCTGCACAGCAAAGTGCAAAGTCCAGAAGACTCAATCTCCAATTAACCAGCAAAATGCCAAGATGGAAGGATAGCTCAAGTGGAGAGGCACCAGCTGCAAGTGGGAAAAAAAACAAAAACAAAACAAACAACAACAACAACAAAACCAGCAAGAGCTAAAGGCCCTGAGTTCAAACCCTGATATGGCCACTTTTTTCTTTTTTTAAAGAATGACAGAGATAAAATGAGTAGTCTTTCTTATTTTAATCACTGAGCTTTGCGGTTCATTTCATTAAAATTTTGTTTTCCATTTTCCATGTTAAGCGGCACAGGTAAAATGGCTCAGAATGTTGAGTAAGTAGCCATGCAGAAGGCAAGCGCGCTGTATGGCTGGCCGGCATGTCATTTGGCAGCCACTAGGAAAGGAAGACCCCACTGGGCTCATTTTACCTGCTTCCTTCTATACCAGAAAAAAATACAGAGGGCTGCAATCAGCTACGGAGTATTCCCCACGAGCAAGCTGCATCCAGCTCTGACAGGGAGGTGAAATCCTCCAGGCCAGATGGAGAATCCACGTGTAGGTAAGTGATCCACACAGGACGTTAAATGTTACCTGCAACAACCCATTTACCCATGTTCGCCATGAGCCAGGAAGTGTTTCCCATCAGCCAGATTCTCTCTGCGAATCTCAGATCTTCAACATTTCTATTTACTTCTGGCCCTAACCCAAGGATCCCGACTGACAAGAGCTAGAGGTGCCAGACCAGGCCTAGCAGAGTGTCAGGGCCGGATTCCCACCCGGCCTGACCACCTCCCTGGAGCCCAGCCCAGTGCAAAGCCAGGACTGTGCTCTGCTTGGTCAGAAAAAGCAGACTTAACTCCTTCAAAATAGCTGAACCATGGAGCATCTTCCAAGTGCTCCCAGTCTCTCTAAATCTCAGCCTCACTTACAAGCTGCCTGTGTCAGTAGGTCAAACACATCCAACGTTAAAGTCCTTCAAGTAAGCTCATGCTGATGACAGTCTTCCTAGAACTGTCCTTTCTGTATAGGAACACGTGAGATGTGTTTATTTTCAATGCTGTATTTACTCAACCTCTATGTGACAGGCGTTGTCTAGACAGGAAAAGCAGAAGTGGGGGCCCTAACATCAACCATGTCACCTCGAAGGAGAAGCACAAAGGAGGGAGACTCTCACCGAGCTTGGTACTCACAGCCAGACTCCGGAAAGGCGCACTGGAGGCCTACAGAGAGAGAGCAAGCACTCCAGGAGAAAGAAATGGAAAATGTCAGAGCAGGGGCAGTAAAAGTGCACAAAAGTCCAAGTGGGTGGAATGAATCTGGGGGAGAGCCTGGAAAACAAGACCGGTCGCCACAAAGGACAAGCTGTCTTGGGGCAGCTGGTCTCTGGGAAAGGGGGTCTCTGGCACTTAAGCCAACAAGGGGGAGGATCCGATTTTTGAAATCAGCCTTTCTACTAGGTTCCTTTTCCCCACTCTTGAAGAGGGAAGACAGAAAATGTGAACAAAATAACAAAGTTCTTTAACTTTACTATCTGTGGCTTGCCTCTACTTTCTCTGCCACAGTGTAACTATTTCCCTAAAGCTTTCAATAAGCTTTTAACTGTGTAACAACTCAGGGTCATAGGTTTTATTCATAGAAAAATTCCATACTAACCCCAAGGCATCTCATTGAAACCACGCAGGGCATGGTTTCAGTAGTTAACACACATTTTCAAAAGCTTATGTACATACACTGAAGTTAACTTGGTAAATAACAACAAACTTTTATTAACTAATTCTAAAATAATTCTGTCCTGAGTAACAGAAACAGTAGTCCAAAAACCAAAGCGCAGGTATCTGCCTATCCTGAAGCCTACAGTGGTAAATCTCTGTTCCATACACGCAGGCAGTCCTGACTGAGAAACCACATAAGCAAAGAGTGGCAGTCTACCCATTCTTCAATGAAATTACGCAGTTTTTCTAAGCAGCGAGGGAAGATTGAGACACTTAGGAAAGCTTCCCATGAAGTTTGACCATTCACAGTTGAAACCAGGTCAGTTCATCTTTACTGAGCAGCTGCTGAGGGTGAGACCTAGTATTGAAGAATTTCACACATATCATCCTGTTCGCTACTCATGCTAACCCTGCAAAGAATAGAAGGATGATGCAAGTGAGACTCGGGAGGGTTGGCTTGCTCAAGGGGAAAAGGACTGGAACCCTAAGTCTCCAATACCCTCCTCAGAAGAAAAAAGCCATGGGCAGGGGGAGCAGCGAATGCTAGAGCTCTCCGAAGCTCCTCTCCCATCTGCTCAAGTCCCTTCATCTTCTATCACTCGGCAACCAATGTGAGTAGCATGTCCTAACACCCAAGGCAACACTCATCCAAACGGCTGCCAACATCATCTTTCTGCAGCTCGCCTGCCGTCCCGTCCAAGTTCCGGAGTCCTTCCTGGACTGCCCACACCGTACCTAAGGTCCCCAAGTCGCACCGGGGCATTACAGTCCTCCACAGCCCAATGCAAAGCAGGCCAAGAAGCCACCATGGTCCTGGCAGATGTCGTTGAGATTCACACACCCACTCCACGTAGACCTACTACAGAGCCACAGCTCTCCACCATGCCAGGTCACCCATGGCAAAGCACCGCCCACCCCCACCCCCCCCCCCCCCGCATACGATGCAATGACTTTTGATCCTCGCCACACCACGATGGTAGCTCTTGCCTCTGAAATTCAGCGGCCCTGCCGCAAACCCTTCACGGCTGGTACTCGGTGCTGTGTCCGGCAGGAGGCCCAAGCAGGCTCTGGGCCTAAGAGCTGACACATCCACCATCACGCCTCCCGGCTGGACTCATGAGAAACCCTGGCAACGCAGTTCTCTGTGCAGCAGAGCGAGCGCCCTGCCCAGAGAGGGCCTCTGGGAGGGTGGGCAAATGAGGACACACAGCCATTCTCTCCCATCAAGGCTCATGACCACAAAAGTATGTTCTCACTGAGGGGAAAATATAGATTACAGATGACTAAGTGTAAGCCTTCAAATGTCTGCGTATGGAGGACATTTCCGGTACTAAGATAGGGCATTCTGCTGCCCAGAAAATTGATTGGTTTAACCTGAAGAGCAAACAGCTCAAATATACAAATAGAATGCCAAAAATTAGCTTCATAACACGAGATGCTTGCTGAAAAGAAAGCTTTAGTGGGTTGGGGTGTTTGTTACTTGTAATTTTTTTTTTTTTTGGAACTACAGTTTGGACTGAGGACTTTGCCCTTGCTAGGTACATCCTACCATTTGAGCCATACCCCAAGCCCTTTTTGCGTTAGCTACTTCTCAAATAGGGTCCTTTGTTTTTTGCCCAAGCCCTGGATAGTTAGAATGACAAAAATCAAACCACAATAGCCAGCTAATTCGTTGAGACAGGATCTTGCTAACTTTTAGCCTGAGCTGACCTTGAACCACAATCCTCCTGGTCCCATCTGAATAGCTGAGACTATAGATACACAGATGAACCACTGTGCCTGGCCTTTTCTCCTTTGTGTGTTATATAATAAATAGGAGCTGCCTCTACTTTTCCCCACAAGATGGGAGTTCACAATGCCACACACGTCACCTAGCAACCTAAACATCACAAGAACGCAGCTACCCAATTCTTCACATTACGGTTAAGAGTATGGGAGTTTAAAAAAAGTATGGGTTCATGTTTACTCTAGAACCACCTCAAACAAGATGGAGGGAAAGAGTCGTTCTAATCGTTATCTAACAATTTAAGAAGAATTACAGATGAATTTAAAAGACACCCAGACCCTTGAAGCACTTCAGACTCAAGAGACTTGCGAACCAGTGACTGAACTTTGCACACTGGAAAGCGCATTTTGAAACTGACATACTAAACTCCGTGCTGCATTGAAGAGCATTCCTTTGGAAAGTCCTGAATCAGCTCTGACTCCTGAATCCCCCCCAACTCTGCCCCCTCCAATTCCAGTGACACCATAGCTCTTCCTTTCTCCCCTTCTCTGCAAGGGCATCTCTAGCCTCTCTCCCCTAGTGACCGGTTCTCAGGAGGCCTTTTCTGTACCACTACTAACAGTGAAGAACGAGTACAGAGGAGACAGCAAGTGCCCTCAGAGGCATCTTCTCCAGACCACACCACACTGGAATGCCCTCCTACTGTGAAGCCGCTTGCACTATTTTGTGTGTGTGCACACACATGCGTGTGCAGTGCGCTCATTCTGAGGCTTGAACACAGGGCCTAAGCACTGTCCTTTAGCTTTTTCACCCACGGCCGGCGCTCTGACCACTTGAGCCAGAGCTCCACCTCCAGCTTTTTTGGCTGGTTAGTTGAAATGAACCTCACAGACTTTTCTGCCTGCACTTAGCTACGAATCCATGACCCTTAGATCTCAGCCTCTGGAGCAGCTGGGATTGAAGACCCAAGACACAAGCACCCAAGTTCCTGAACTACCTTTTGAAAGCCTACCTTCCACAAAGCAGCCAGTGGCCTTGAACATGGCAAATGTTTACTCTCTCTGGAACAAATAGACGATTTGATCAAATAACTACCTTTTTTTTCTCCCAAACAGATAACCCAATAAATGTTCTTTGCATACGTGATGAGATATAACTAATATCAAGCATACTGTAAAAGTGGCACCAGGAACCAGACACACTGAGAATATGTGTTATTGTACTTTCCTTTTCACAACTTATCATATTGGTTTTCGGAGCACACAGGTAGTAACCTGGTATGCATTCAAGTGTGCGTGCACACGTGTGTGTGTGTGTGTGTATTCCTTTTAAAAATGCTAAATGTTAAATTAGCAATTTCCCCCCTGGGTCAACTTTACAAGATAAGACAGATTCCTGATTTCTACTTTTGTTTGATTTTCCAATCGGAGTTCAACCAACTGTAAGGGGCCATGTACAGCTGTGACATCCAGCCAGCAGCTCCCATTCTTTTGTCAGGTTCCACCCCGGGCCTCAGGAGCGCGGTGGAGGGGTCCGCCGTGCGCCCCATTCCAAGGCGTTCCGAAAACAAAACAATGGCATTTAAGCTTCATCAGTGAGTGAGCGCGCGTGCTCCCCATCCCCGAGGGCGCCGGCGGGGGCCCGGGACCCCGTGCGAGCCTCTCCCGGGGTCGGGGAGGCGGACAAAGCCCCGGCCCGGCCGGCCCGGGCGGCACGCGGCGCGGTGCGGTGCGGTGCGGTGCGGTGCGGTGCGCTCCGGGGGCCGCGCGCCCGCCCCTCCGCGGGGGCCCCCGGCACACGTCCCGGCGGGGGCCGCGGCCAGGGCCGGGGGCCGGGGCCGGGGAGCCGCGCGCCGGCTCCGTCCCGACGCCCCGAGGAGAAGGGGATCCGCCCGGGGCCCGGCGCCCGGCGCGGGTGCCAGGCCGAGCTCCCGGCCGGAAAACTTTCCCTCGGGCGGCCGCGGGCGAGGCGGGGCCGCTCCGCGGAGGCCGCCGCGGGGGGCCGGGGCGCCCCGATCCCACCCCGCCCGGCCCCGCAGCCGCCCCGCGGGGGAGGGGCGCGGGGAGAGGAGCCACGCGGCGGCCGCGCTCCGTCCCGGGTGGAACCCGTGAACTCGCCTCACACCAAAAACAAACGCCCCAAAAAGTTCCTTCCCGCCCGCGGGGGCCCGGGGCCGCGTTCCGGGGACCCCAGGCCGGGGCCGCGGGGTCCGGGCCGGCGGAGCCCGCGCGCCCCCCGCGCGCGCCCGGAGCGGCCGGAGCGGCCGGAGCGGCGACCCCGGCGGCGGGCGACCCCGCGGGCTCCGGGACCGGGGAGCGGCCCGGCCCGGCCGGCGACCCCGGGGTGCGGGGGGGGGGGGGGAGGCCCGGCCGGCGCGGAGAACGGGGCGGCCCGGGGGGCGCCGGCGAGGCCCGGGCGCGCGCCCTCTCCCCGCCTCCCCTCCGCCGGCCTCCTCCCGCTTCCAGGAAGCGCCATGTTGATCCCGGCGCCGTCCCCTCCTCCCCCTCCTCCTCCTCCTCCCCCTGCGCCCCGGCCCCGCCGCCCCGGCCCCTCACCTTGGCGATGGCCTTCCGGTAGCGGGTCACCGCCTGCTGGACGAGGCTGAAAACTTTCATGTGGCCGTCGCCGCACGGCACCACCACCCGGGTCCTCCCGAAGCACACGGTCACTTTCATGCCGCCGCCGCCGCCGCGGGCCGGGGCCGGGGCCGAGCCCGCCCCGCGCCCCGCGCCCGCCCCGCGCCCCGCGCCCCGCGCGCTCCCCGCGGCCGCAGCAGCCCCGGACCCGGCCGGCGCGGGCGGCGGGACCCCGGGCGCGGCGGGGCCGCTGCTCAGGGGCGCGGGCGGCGGGCGGCGCTGGGGGGCCGCGCGGCCAGCCTGCCCGGCCTCGCCCGGGGCTCCGTCCGCCTCTCCGCGCCGCGGCGCCCGCAGCCTCCGGCCACCTGTTCGGCGTCTGGGCGCGCTCGGCGGCGGCGGCGGCGGCCCGGGGCGGCGCGGGGCGGGCGGGCGCAGGGAGGGCGGGCGCTCGGGGCCGCGGGGGAGGGGCGGCGGCGCGGGGAGGGCGGGGCGGGGCGGGGACGGGAGGGAGGGAGGGCGGGCGCACGGGCGGGGCGGGGCCGGCGCGGCACCCGGGGCCTCGGCGCGGAGGGGGCGGGGGCGGGGGCGGGGGCGGGGGCGGGGGCGGGGGGCGGGGGCGGGGCCCCCCCTCTCCTCCCCGCGCCCCCACCCCCGGGCCCCCCGCGTTCTTTGTCACCTTCCCCCCCCCCCCTCCCGGCGTCGGGGGAGTCTCCGGGGCCGTCGCCCGCGGGGAAAACGAACCCTCCCCGGCGGGGCCCGGCCGCCGCCAGCTGGCCCCCCGCCCCGGAGCCCCGACGCCCCCCGCCCCGCGGCCCCCCCCCGGCGCCCCCCGCCCCGCGCCCCCCCCCGGCGCCCCCCGCCCCGCTCCGCCCCGGAGCCCCGGCGCCCCCCCCCCCCCCCGCCCGGCCGGGCACCGCGCGGGCGCCGCCTCCGAGGCCGGAATCCCCGGTCTGCCCGGGCGCCCGGAGGCCACGCTGCGCCCCGACGCTCCCCTCCCGGCGACCCCGTGGCCGCCCCGCCGCTGAAAGAGGGAGAACTTAAACCTCAGCACCTCCGACGGCTGCTCCGGGACGGTGCCGCTACCCCAGCCCTCCTAACCCGGCTCTGAGGGGCGAACCCCGAACGCTGTGGAGAGCATCCCCACCCCCGCGGAACGCGGGGTCTCACACCTGCACCCCCGAAAGGAGTTGTTTACGTACAGAATGGGGTGTCTGCCGGGGGAGCAGCGGGGCTGGGCACGCGGCCCGCTGGGAGGGTGCGCGCCTGGCAGGCCGGCGTGAAGCCCTGGGTTCGATTCCTCAGGACGCGGGGTAGAGTGCTGGCCTGGAGCCAAAGAAGCGCCCGGGCCCCGAGTTCATCGAGCCCCAGGACTGGGACGAGAAAAACAACAGGCTCGGTTCCATCTCAGCTAAACAAACGAATTTCACGAACTAAAACTGCCATTGTCCTTCAAGAAGGGCCACAGCCCACAGACTTGGTGCTGACCCTCTTTCCTCAAAACCCACCCACTGATCACCTGTCCTAGCCATCAGTGCAGTTCAGTTCCGCGCGCGGTCCATCCTCTTTTGGTGTGCTGACCGGGAGTGACTTTCCCAAGCCACCGAAGAAGGTAGACCCCGAAAGCGCTCCCCCCACCCAGGGCTAGGAAAGACTGACGGCGTCCTCCATTCCTGCTGGGTCACTAAGTGTGTGACCTCCGGTGTAGCAACTCTTGCTGAGGTCTTCTATGAGTAATCACAGTGTCCTTTCTGTTTTCAAAGGGTGTACTTTCTCCAAGCAAAATTCTGGTTAAAAGTCAAGTTGCAGTCATAGCTAGAGGCCGTCAGATATTGCCTTAATCTAGCTTTGAGTCCAGTTGTAACCATTTACTAAGTACCTTTAGGCCTGACATTCCTTCTCTCTTTTCCAGCTAAGAAGTAAAGTTGAAGTGCTATGTCTCATAAATTACAAGGGTGCCTAGTACAGCTCATGCCTGTAATCCTAGCTACTCAGGAGGTGAGGCCTAAGGATTGTGGTTCAAAGCCACCCTGAGCAGGAAGGAAAGTCCATGAGAGTCTTTTTTTTTTTTTTTTTTGTAGTTCCTTTTTATTTGAAAATGCTAAAAAAAAAAAAAAAAAAAAAAACACACAGAGGGGTTACAGTCATATAAGTCAAGTAAAGAGTACATTTCCTTTAGGACAGTGTCATCCCTTCCCTCACTCTCTCCCAGTTTTTCCCTCCCGTCCCACCCACAAGTTGAATAGTTCATTTTAAACATAGTGTCCAGTACGTCCCATTCCTGCATTTGTTTACCTTTTGTCCCTCCATTTCTGTGCCTCCCCTTATACTCTTAAAGACATATAGACTTTTATATGGATTTATATGAATCCTTTTACATGAATTTCTCTTTTGTGCTTGCTTACAGAAAGAGAATTGCATGTCTCTGGAACTATGAGTTCTGTAGTTCCATGACAGATATATAGAAGAGGAGTTATGATATATAGTCACCATATCTTAAGTATGTAACCCTCATCTTCAGGAAACATGACTTACAGACTATAAAAAAAATGGTGAGTCTTTATCTCTATAAAGAAGTAGCATGGGCTTACTTAAGGATTGGAACATATGTCTTGTTATTTATGAAGCAATCAAATGCAAGAGTTTGGAAAACAGAAAAGAATGAGTGATCATTTGCTATTGAACTTCTGTGCCATCAAAGGTAGATAACTTCACTGAATGAGAAACGGGATCCTCAGGGGATTCATAGGTTGCCAAACATCTGTCTGCCTCATTCACCTGGTTACAGTGCCTGAACTCCCACCATAAAGTCTTAGCCAGTACGACTGGACATAGCATAATAACAATGGCCCCAGCTAAAGGAGTCAAAAGCAAATAAAGGAGTAGAGGCCTGGTACAGAGCTGATCAAAGCCATAGATATGCCCTAAGCAAGGTAGTTGTAGCTATTGAGCTATAGTGGGTCTTAGATAACAAGTATCCTAAAGCCAGGTGCTGGTGGTTCACATCTGGAATTCTAGCCAGTGGGATCTGAGGATCATGGTTTGAAGTGAAGGTGGCCTGGGAAAGCCCATGAGATACTTAACCCCAATTTACCAAAAAGCTGAAAGTAGAGCTGTGACTCAAGTGATAGAGCACCAGCTTTGAGCAAAACAGCTAAGAGACAGTGCTCTGAGTTCAAGCCCCAGTTCCAGCACCAAAATAAAACATAAGGAAGTATCATAGAGCACAATGAGTGAGGAGTAGCGGTTTCAATGAGGTAGAGGTTGGCTGAGGGCACAAAAGACGTTTCCTGTTTCCTAAGTTTGCCATGTTGGCTCCAAAAGACATCCAGTCTGTGCCTTCTTAGACCTCACAAGCAGGAATCTCTCAGGATGGCTAGGTATATGCCTTGATTTCCTTGTTCATTAGACATGGAAATGGATTAGTAGAAGAGAACAAAGGAAAAGGAAATCCTCCCTCCTGAGTCTAGGAAAACCTGTTCCCTGTATCCAGAATCTGATTTGCAGAGAGGCTTAAGAAACTTTACCAGGGAATAACATTTTTTTATTCTTCCATGAGAGTCTTATCTCTACTAAACTACCAACATGCCAGAATTGGAGCTGCGGCTCAAATGGTACTACGCCTCTAACCTTGAGCAAAATGAAGGTCAGGAACAGAGCCAGGCCCTGAGCTCAAGCCTGAGGACCAGCTAAATAAATAAGTGAATGAATACATACATACATACAAGAATGCTGCCACATGGAAGTATATAGCAGGTTCCGTTATCATAATGTAGATTAAAGAACAACAAAGTCCTGGACAAAATGGCCCATGAAAATGGGTGGGAGTACTGGAAGAGGAGAAGCCCAAGCCTCCAAGAAATATTACAAAAATATCCAATGGCTAAGCTAGATTAAAAGGGGGAAAAACTAAGGCTCATGACTCTCAGGCTCGTACACAATTCACACAAATCCTATCCCATCTACATTTAGTGACAGCCTTCCATGGAAAAAAAAAAGAACAGGAATATAGTGTGGAATTATAAAGGTGACTAAAAGACAGTCTAGTAGTTACAATGAGATAATAACACCGATAAGTATATTTTGAGACACTAAATAGGAAGCGCAAGCCAAGTGCTTATGAACCAACCCCCTCCCCCCCCAGGGAGGGAAGCATGATTTCATAACAGAAATGACATCAGAGTATCATGTGAGCCCTTCCAGTGGAGCCCTTATACTCTTCAACAGCTAATAAGAGTTTGGATACTTTTCTAAGCACATGATCCAGAAGTAATGATATTAACATTCCTTCAACTAATGAGATAAAGCAGTATGGTTTCATTTAAATCTTCCTCGTTTATCTAGGTGCAGTGATTCCCCGTATATTAATAATTGATGAAAAAGCTCTGTAATTTTAAACGCCAGAGCCTTTGGTGTCTTGAGTCCGCTTCATGACAAATAGTGAATGTACTGTCATGAGTATGCTCCTCCACCAATAGCTAGGCATCAAGCATGACTCGGACCAGGCCGTCTTCCATCACTAAGATGTTTGGCTTGACCAAATTGCTTCTGGGCCGAGGTAAGCACCAAAGTAAACCCACTCCAAATAAGAAGGAAGCTTATCAAAGTGTGAGGTCAAGGGTTACATAACTTTTATACCATGTTCACTTTCCTACATTCTACACCATTTTGGTAGAAAGAAAACTATCATCAAAAAACGTAGTCTATATACACAATGGAATCTTACTCGTCTATAAGAATGATAAGCGCTCCTTCCTCTTAACGACCTCATGGCCTCTAACCAGCCCTACCTCCCACCGCCATGGCAAAGCCCTTTCAGCCGGAGGTTTGGAGGGGACTCGCCACAATCAGTGTTCATCCTTTAGAAAACTGAAGCCCGAGCTCAGATCCCTATTCTAAAATCGCCACTGTCACTCAACCCAGCGAGGGCCTGGATTCCTTGCAGAGGACTCGGGTCCCCAGCCGGATGCCGTGGGGTCCACGCTGAAGGACAAGGTATCTACTGACGAGGCCCACTCGGGCCAGGCTACCCCCCAGGGCGCAGGAGGAGTAAGGGCAGCTCTTCACCCTCTGGTGGCCCAGCCCCTCTAAGGAAGAGGTGGAGAGGTGGTTCCGCACCGTGCTTCCTAAATGCCCGGCTTTCCGCCTGATTTGGGGGAGCGAAGTCCTCCCCCGGGTTCTGAGTTAGAATGCTTCCAGAAGTTCAGACTTTGAATTTGTAGAGTGAAACAGAAGCTGCAGAAAATGAGGTAAACGTGAGAGCAGATAGCAACGGTAACTGGCATCATTTCCTAACACATTAACTCCTCCTCCAGAGGACACTTAACACTCAGGTGCCTAAAAGAAAAAGAAAGGGGGAGGAGTTTGAATGGCTTCACATTCCTTCCGCCGTTTACACAGATCTAGGCTCTAAAGGACTCCTGCTAAGGGGAGAGGAACCTGCTTTCAAAGACCTTAAGCAGTTTCCTTCCCAATGAAGCAAAGAGAAAACCTGCATGGACGCTGATAACTGGAACAACGCTCTTGTGTTTGACCCTCTCAAGATGAAGTGACTAAAAGTCTCCTGAAACAATCCGGAGGAGCAAAGGGGGGGGGGGGGCTACCTACCATCCACCGGGTCACCAGCGCCCAAGCCTGTCCAGCACCACCCCAGCCCACCTGCAGGAATGCTTCCTCCATGGGCCAGGGTGGGAGGAGCCCGTGGCCACACCCAGCAGGAATGCTGATGTGACGTGCGGTAGCAGTGCACCTCCAACCCTGCTGGTCCTCTCAACCTGCCGGGAAGGGCTCTCTCACCTTTCACTCCCTCCATGCACTCCGTCCCATGTGGAGCTCACGTTTAGGGGTGCTGCCTAGGGCTCTGGAGGCGGTGAGCCCTTTCCGGACGCCCAGGAGTACTTAGGTAAAGCACGACAGAGAAGGCCTCCAGTTCCAGGTCCAGAATGCACAGAAACACAAAATCTTTGTGCCCACAAGATATTAAGAACCCATCTTCCTGCCCTGGACCATCCCTCCTCTCCTAAGGATTATTTTTTCAGGCCAAACAATACCTTTTCTCTTCTCAGAACTCTGCAAAGCTCTCCATCTCTTCAGACACCAAATCTAAGTCCTTGGGATGACCTTCAAGGGCCTCCACGATCCACCAGATCCACCAAATCCACCACCGGTTCCCACAGCTTTTCCTCTCATGTCCTTTGCTCACCCGGCCAAAGTCCTGTGCTTTCTAGTGATAAATAAGCAGACTGAGTGGATTCTCACCTCAGGGCCTCAGCACCTGCTGTTGTTCCCTTACCCAGTGGCGATGACGCTTCTCCTCTGTCAGCTGAGCTGCTCTCCTCACCCCCTTCAGGCCTCTGCCCAGTGCTCCCTTTGCCTTTTCTGACCACTCAATATAGATAGCAGTCGTTTCCCTCTGTCCCTCTCTATGCCCCTTGGTTAACGTTTCTTCACAACACATATTGCAATTTGATTTACGGATTCATTGCCCATATTTCCCAGAAGAATGGGAGCCACCTCTTCCATTTGGTTTGCAATTATGACCTCTCTGTCTATGATAATATTCAGTGCATAACAACTGGCAATCAGCACATATGTGTTTAATAAATCTGCACTTGGGATTGCAGCCTTATGAACTAGATGCCATAATTATTTCTTAAGTTGTTATTTTTTAAACATATTAAATAGCAGCTATATGAATGGAAGTTATCTATTTAGAGCAGGGATTGACCAAAAATAGCCTGCAGGCCATATCGGGCTTACCACCTGTTTTGGTAAAGCCTGTGAGCTAACAATGGTATTTTATATTTTTAATAGCACTGGAAAAAAGTCAAAACAGAAATAATCATTTATGATGAGAAAAAATCACATGAAATTCACATTTCGATGTCTACAAACATTACTGACAGGGACATAAGCATGACCATTCATTGCATATTGTCTATGACTACTTTATTAGCAGGCAAGCAGTTGTAGCAAAGACTATGTGACCCACAAAACGCAAGCACTTACCATCTGGCCACACACCCCAGGGATTCTGGCCCGTGGTTTACAGCAATGCGTGATGGATCACCGAGGACAATAGGCAGCCAGGGGCTGGGGGCTCAAGCCTGTCATCCTAGCTACTCAGGAAGCTGAGATCTGAGGACTGAGACTTAAAGCTGGCCCAGGCAGGAAAGTCTGTGAGCCTCTTCTCTCCAATTAACCTCCAGAAAACTGGAAGAGGTGCTGTGGCTCAAAGTGGCACAGCACTAGCCTTGAGCTGAAGCGCTCAGGGACAGTGCCCAGGCCCAGAGTTCAAGCCCCATGACAGACAAAAAAAAAAAACAACAACAAAAAACCCCACTGGATATTGTATCTATGTCTACCTGATCTAGGGAAGGGAAAGAAAAACAGGGTGTAAGATATCACAAGAAATGTAGTCACTGCCTTATTATGTAACTGTACCCCCTTTGCACAACACCTTGTCAATAAAATTTAATTTAAAAAAAAAAAGAACAATGGGTAGTGTAGAGTAGAAGGAATGTTTTCTTTCATTCTTACAAGGAAGAAAGATGTCTCCTCCTTCAATGTTTGTCATTCTTCCCCACCTTTGTGTGTGTGGTGTGTGTGTGTGTGTGTGTGTGTGCATATGCACACGTGTGCTGGTGATGGTGCTTAAACTCAGGGCCTGAGCACTGTCCTTAGAGTTTTTTTGTTCGAGGCCACATGTAAGCCGGCTCCACTTTTTTTTTCCTTTTAGATAATTGGAGTTAAGTCTCAGACATTACTGCCTGGGTTGGCTTTGAACCACAATCCTCACGCGTCAGCCTCATGAGTAGCTAGGATTACGAGCATGTGTCCCCAGCACCCAGCAATTCTCTTAGATTGTAACAGGCTGGGTTCTTCTCTGTTATGGTAGGTCAGTCCTAAAGCAGGTCCCCCTACACTACTGCCATACTTAACCCCTCCCCTCAGTGCAGACAGAACCCGTGGTGACATGCTAATCAGCCGAAGGTAGAAGCATAGCAGATGTCACTCGTGATTAGGCCGAGTGCTGTAAGTAAGGCTCCGTCCTAGCAGATGCAGAGCCCGTGCTGCTGATCTCGGGAAGCAAAGTGCTATGGTGTGAGCTCCCACGGAGAGGGCCATATGGCCCAGAACTGTGGGTGCTCTCCGGAGAGCTGAGGACAGCCTCACCTAACAGCAAGTGAGAAGCCAGGACGCTCTGCCATACAGTGCTGGGAAATGAGTTTTGCTCATAACAAATGCGTTTGGGCATGAATCTCCAAGTGAGCCTCCAGATTAGCACGCAGCCCTACAACTCAAGTGGTCCTGAGCAGAAGACCCAGCTGGGCTGTGTCTGGGCGCGACCCATAGCAACGGAGGTAAGAGCCAAGTGTTCTTCCAAGCCACTTTGTTTTTTGTTATTGGCCCACAAAACAATAGAAAACAATTACATCTATACAACAAAGCGGTTGGACTGTATTTCTAACCAGCAACTGGGTGCACTGTTAGAAAACTCAGGCTTTGTGGTTAAAGAACGGGAGGATGGAATATCCCCATGGCCTGAACTGGTCAGAAGTCGAGCGACCCAGGTTTTGAGTTCAAGCTCCAGCACTGGCAAAAAAAAAAAAAAAAGCATATATATACTATATATATATATATATAGTATATATATACTTATATATATTTTTTTATATATATACTTTTATATATATATAATATATTTTTATATATATTTATATATATATTTTTATATATATTTATATAATATATATAATATATTTATATATTATATATTATATATATTATATAATATTTATATATATACTTTTATATATATAAAAGTATATATATATATATATATATATATATTCCTCTGTAATTAAAGGTTCTAGGTAGGTATGGTGGAACAGGTCTGTAATTCCAGTACTTGAATTGAAGCTGAACCAAGAGAATCAGGATTTCAAGTCAGTCTGTGCTACACAACCAGTCTCCAACACGACCTTCTCTATGAGGCTGTCACTGACCCCCGCGGCAGGGCTACGTTTCCACTTCCAGGCCCCCATTATACTTTGCATACAACCCTATTTTTCATTTCACAAATATGTTCAGTGTTGGCTACAGCAGTGGTTCTCAGAATGTGGCCTCAGGACCAGAAGCTTTAACATCAACCATGAACTTAACAGAATGTAGATTTTGGGATTCCCTACCTCAGACCTACTGAATTAGAAACTAGAGATGAGCACCTGTGTTTTAAGAGGCCTTCCTGGTAAATCTCAAGAGCCCTCAAGGTTGAAGCATCACTGCTTAGCAGATCTGTGTCCCATTGGAGCCTAGGTATTACAATGCCCTGCTCAAAAGGTTCTTAATACATATGTGAATGGTTTTGTAATAGCTGTTTCAATTTTGACTTATTCTAGCCTAACCTGAGGCTCACAGGAGTGAAGAAAAACCAAAGTAAATTACATGGTCCTTCTAGTTTTGTGTCATTGAAACCAGGTGAAGATGACTATCAGGAGAACCTTTGATGTGGAGTAAAGGGTCTCAATGCTTCAAAGTGAACACTGGCTGCAACCTGAGAGGCATCTGTGGGAAGTAGGGACCGTGGACTTCGTGCTGTGGAAACAGAGGTGGCTCTTACAATCTGCACAGACGTTAAAAATATGATCTCAGGGGCTGGAATATGGCCTAGTGGCAAGAGTGCCTGCCTCCTATACATGAAGCCCTGGGTTCAATTCCCCAGCACCACATATATAGAAAATGGCCAGAAGTGGCACTGTGGCTCAAGTGGCAGAGTGCTAGCCTTGAGCAAAAAGAAGCCAGGGACAGTGCTCAGGCCCTGAGTCCAAGGCCCAGGACTGGCCAAAAACAAACAACAAAAAACATATGATCTCAGAAAATGCATTGACTCTACCTAACCTATAAAACGTACCTTAGCCTTGCCTCACTGAATGTGCTGAGGATGCTTAAATTATCCTGCAGGAAGGCAAAATCATCTAACAAAGCTCATTTTAGGACCTCGGGTTGAGCTCAGAAGAAGAGCTCTTTCCTTAGCATGAGCAAGGCCCCGGGTTCAAGCCCCAACATTGCAAAAAGAAAAGAAGACATGAAGATGGTCCCATTTTCTAATAAAGGATTTGATATCTCAGCTAAGTTACTGATCACTTCTACATAGCGTGCCGCCGACTATCAGTGCTGATGTGATTGATTAGGGACTGTGACTCACTGTTGCCACCGTATCTTACAAGAAAGGATCGTACCACATATTGCTAGCCTGGGAAGTAACCTAAACTCAGTAATTCAATGTTTGACATCTACTGAATGCATATCAATTTTGCACCATGAGGAAATTGGGGGTATATTGTAAGCGGAACCATCAACATTCAGGAAACCAACAAGACTAGGATGGTGAGTGTTTCCTGGGACGGAAGCAAGTCAGCTGGGCCCCCTCTCTGCCCTAGTCAACAGAGTTACCAGAGGGGGTTGCTTGCTTCCTGCAGGTAGAATCAGGGAGCGATTCTTTGCACCTACCTGCCGGGCGGGCGGCACCCACCCGTGACGTCCGGCTCTCACTGCAGCCCCTCCCAGATCAGCCAGGGCAGCGTCCCCACATAGTGCTGCAGCTGGGCCTCCAACCTCGCCCTACATCAGGGTGCTCCTGCATTCTCCCACACCCCTGTGCAGCTTTCCCATGGTCCTAACGCCGTCCAGAGTCCATCACGGGTGAGGACAATACCGACCACAGCGCCGACAGAGCCTGAGAGAAGGGAACCACCAGGATTACAGCCAGGGTCCCGGAGCTTCTGCCATCTCCAAGTGCCTTTGTTGACATTCCCCTGTAAACATATTCCTCACCTTCCAAAGGCATACTTGTAGATCTTCCAATCTTTGGCAAAATACTCAATCATTCCTTCAACTTTGATTGGGCAACTAGCATTTGCCAGGCACCATGTTAAATTATGGTGATTAAAAAGGAAAGACAGGCCCAATAGCAGTGGCTCAGGGCTATAATCCTAGCTATTGAGAAGACTGAGCGCTGAGGATTGTGCTCGGAAGCCAGCCCAGTGAGGAAAGTAGATGAGACTCTTATCTCCAATCAACTATCAAAAAAAAAAAAAAAAAAAGAAGACAGAAGTGGAGCTGTGGCTCAAGTGGTAGAGTACTAGCCTTGAGCAAAAACGTTCAGGGACAGTGTAGAAGCCCTGAGTTCAAGCCCCAGGACCAAAACACACACACACACACACACACACACACACACACACACACACACACACACACACAGAGAGAGAGAGTAAAACGTAGCTCTGCCTTATTTTCTTCTTGGGGGAAAGGTTGGGGATTGATGGCAATATGTCATTGTAATATATTGTATAGTTTATAGTGGAAACACAAAAGCTAGAAAACTCTGTGGTCAGAGGTAGTCAGAGAAAGATTATAGATAAGGCTAATTCTTTAAATGAATGATTGGTACCCATAGGAAATGTGTTATACTTGTTGTATGTCTGAATTGAGGGAGAGGATAGGGAAGGAAACAACATAAAAAAATGGATGTTGGGCCAGGCACCAGTGGCTTAGGACTATAATCCTAGTTACTCATAAGGCTGAGATCTGAGGATCACAATTTGAAGCCAGCTTGGGCAGAAAGTCCCTGAGACATTCTTATCTTCAATGAACCACTCAAAAAACTGGAAGTGGGCTGGGGATATAGCCTAGTGGCAAGAGTGCCTGCCTCGGATACACGAGGCCCTAGGTTCGATTCCCCAGCACCACATATACAGAAAACCGCCAGAAGCGGCGCTGTGGCTCAAGGGGCAGAGTGCTAGCCTTGAGCGGGAAGAAGCCAGGGACAGTGTGCTCAGGCCCTGAGTCCAAGGCCCAGGACTGGCCAAAAAAAAAAAAACAAAACAAAAAACTGGAAGTGGCACTGTGGCTCAAAGTGGTAGAAAACTAGTCTTGAGCAAAGAGCTGAGGAATAGCGCTCAAGCCCTGAGTTTATGCTCCACAACCAACAAAAACAAAACAAAAAAGAAAGAGAGAAAAGAGGATGATGGACCGATTTGTGAGTTCTTCTAAGAAAAAAATAAAAAAGATGTAGGTATGGAATCAAGTGAAAAATAGACACCAAAGATAGCTAACGTTCAAGACTTCAATGCTAGAAAAATGGTGGGAACATTGGTAGGTATGGAGATCAGTAGGAATATCTACTTGTAGGTAGAAGGGAAGGCGTTAAACACATAAAGATTCCAAGGTTTGGAGAGGGAATGTGGACCATAGTTCAGATGTGTACAGTATTTCCAACGCAGGCTGCATTAATAAGGCTTCATTATGTCACATGTGCAAGGGTTCTTTGTGCAGTTCCATGGGAGTGGTCTGGAAGACTATTTCCTGCCAACAAAGTATTTTTGCAACACAGCACTCTGTTGTGAAATGGAAAGAATATCAGATGGAAAGCTAGGAGAGCTGAATTTGAGCCTTCCCTCCGCTGTCAGGGCCATTGGCCAACTTTAGAAACCATCAATTATGACACTGTATTTCTTCATCTGCTCAATGTGAACAATTCAAATGTGTAACTGAGATTGCTAACTATCCAACGACATCATTAAAATGAAAATGTTCATAAAATGTCCTACATTCTGCTAATGTAAGCTATAATAATGGCTTCTTCGTTTTTCAGATACTGTCTTTCTAATATTTTGCTTTTACTCTTGGAAACATCAAAGACAATATTTTGTTCCCCTAATATTTTAGATGGCATGTTTATCTTCCTCTGTTTTCTGATTACAAATGTACCTATGCTCTGTTTATATAATGTAAACATAATGGAAATAGTTAAATAGGAAAATGGAACACCACCCATTTCCCTTCCCTTGGGAGATATCTAGAGTTTTGTATCTCCTTTTTTTTTGATCTTGTGTTTATGAACCTTGTCTCTTCATGAAGCATAACAAAGAATATATTAGAAATGTATTCTCTTCATTTTTTGTTTCCCTTTGTCTCCCCTTTGTGGGAGAATTTTCCTCTGTCATTGGCTGAAAAATAAGGCTTGCTTCTCCATTTTGTTACTCAGAAGACTGTCCTACACTCATAAAATGAAGTGCCAAGTCAGAATTAGGTCGAAGATTTTTATCCACCAATTCGGCCTTTCTTCCAAAGAAAGACATTTGGTGGGCTCTGGCTCCTTCCTTCCTTCCTTCCTTCCTTCCTTCCTTCCTTCCTTCCTTCCTTCCTTCCTCCTTCCTTCTTCCTTCCTCCCTCCCTCCCTCCCTCCCTCCCTCCCTCCCTCCCTTCCTTCCTTCCTTCCCTCCTTCCTCCCTCCCTCCCTCCCTCCCTTCCTTCCTCCCTCCCTCCCTCCCTCCCTCCCTCCCTCCCTTCCCTTCCTCCCTCCCTCCCTCCTTCCCTCCCTCCCTCCCCCCTCCCTCCCTTCTTTCCTTCCTTCCTTCCTTCCTTCCTTCCTTCCTTCCCTCCTTCCCTCCCTCCCTCCCTCCCTCCCTCCCTCCCCTCCCTCCCTCCCTCCCTCCCTCCCTCCCTCCCTTCCTTCCTTCCTTCCTTCCTTCCTTCCTTCCTTCCTTCCTTCCTTCCTTCCTTCCTTCCTCCTTCCCTCCCTCCCTCCCTCCCTTCCTTCCTTTCCTCTTCCCCACCTTTTTGCTTGGCAGGAAGTCAAGGGGGTGGAGATGGAAGGTGGGGGGGGGTAGATGGGGACCCCCTCTTAGCCACTAACTGTCTCCCTCTGGACAGCAGATGCGTAAAGCCAACATCTGAGACACTGAGGTCCCAGGCAATCCCTCTGCTTCCGCTGCGCATCGCCTGCTTTAACTCTTGGTACTGAGGAGTCGCTCCTCACTGTCACTCGTGGGGGAGAGCTGCCCCCCTACCGTTGGGCTTTAAATGGACGTCCAGTGACCACAGACTGACTTTCACATCCCGTTCTCTGTGCGTGGGCATTGGGGGAAGCAGAGCTACTCCTCAAATGTGGCTCTCCGCTTGTTCCGTCCCACGCATACCTCTAGCCTGTTCAGGTTTTCACCAGGCACCGATCAATACAAGTTCCTAAGCTCTAAGGAACATAAAGAAGAGAGCTCTTCTCAAAGAAGCCTACCCTCCCTGAAGTAGGTCAAACCCACACCTATTTGAAGGAATGAAGGACTCACCACTTCTTTATTCCTTACTCTCATCAGTAGAACATTTTTTGTCAGTTGTGGGACTTGAACTCAGGGCCTAGGCACCGTCTCTGAGCTTTTTCGCTCGAGGCTGGTGCTCTACTACTTCAGTCACAGCTCTACTTCCAACTTTTTTTTTTTTTTTTTGCCAGTCCTGGGCCTTGGACTCAGGGCCTGAGCACTGTCCCTGGCTTCTTTTGGCTCAAGGCTAGCACTCTGCCACTGAAGCCACAGCGCCACCTCTGGCCGTTTCCTGTATATGTGGTGCTGGGGAATCGAACCTAGGGCCTCAGGTATCCGAGGCAGGCACTCTTGCCACTAGGCTATATCCCCAGCCCCTCCAACATTTTTTTTTAAGAGTCTCATGAACTTTCTTGCTCAGGCTGGCTTTGATCCACAGTCCTCAGATCTCAGCCTCGTAAGTAGCTAGGATTGCAGGTAGAAACCACCAGCACCCAGCTTTAAACTTTTAATTGAAGGTCATGACTATGAAAAGATTTCTGAATAAAAATGTAACTACATTTAAGAAGATATGTATAAAATATTAACACATGTTAGGGGTATATTATGATTCTCTTAGCTTTTCATTACAGATGCTTACGTTTCTCCTGTGAAGGTAAAGGATCCTGCTGCCCCTTAACATTAGTCCTGGGCCCGTGGGTGTCTCCGTGTTTGGACACGTCCGTGGCGGTGGGGCGGTGGGAGGCAGTGGCTAAGCAGCAGTGGCGTGGTGGGTAGGGAATGTACAGCAGTGGTGGCGGAGGAGGCTGGGGGTGGATGACAGCATTTTCTGAAGGGCTGTGATTACTGGACCTGACCCGCAGAGCTACACCCTAAGGTGACCTGGGAGTTTAAATTACGGGTTAGAGGTTAAAGATGGAACTCTCTTATCTTTTCCCGAAAGCACTATGACTTCATCAGCCCTTCCTCTCCATCAGTTCCCTTTCTTCCCATCGCAGTGCTTGAAATTTCGGGCAGATGAAGTACATGGAAATGCGAATCATCGGGTGTGTGCTGAGGAAGAGAGAGGGAAGCATTCAAGAGAAACGGGGTTAAGTGAGAAGGAAGCAACAACAAACTATTTGTAACTCATCCTAATTCTTCCTCTTCCTCCCTCCTCCTCTTCTTCACTGCTTCCCACAGGAGTGGGAAAATATTACTATTGTAGGTCCAAAATTACATGATTTAAGGAAGCAAAATTCAAAACAAATGTCACACTAATGAAGCGCCACTGGTGACGGTTATGATGTCACCTCTGGGTCCACATTCATTCTTTGTCCTGCGCAGTTCACCAGTGTCTCAGTACACAGTAACTCTATGCTTGTCAGAGAGAGGTAGTGAAAAATCCAGTGCAAATATGCACAGAGCAACATTCTAATTTCAGGAAATAGTTGGGGCTACTCTTGTCACAGGTGAGCCACCGACACGCGGGGGCCTGTCACTGTCCCATGAAGACAAGAGGGAGAAAGAAAAGTAAAACCTGTACTGATCATGTAAGTTAGGTGCTTTGAAGAATGATTTGAACCTCGAAGGTTAGGAAAGGTCCTCGGGAAGACTGATCAAGCTGAGGAATACTTTTGTAAGCACTTTTGTTTACGAGCACACTGTAGAACCAATACAAGGCCAGTGGCAGGACTCACACCTGCAGTCCCAGCAATTTGGAAGATGCATATTGGAAGAACTGCAATTCGAGGCCCACTTGAGTAGAAAGCAAAACTGCATGTCGCCCAACAGAAAGCATGACATACTGCTGTACAGTGACGGTAAACACCTGTTATCCCAAGTATTCCGGAAGAGTAAATAGGAAGACTGAGTTCCAGGCTGGCCCAGGCATACTTGTGAGGCCTGACTAAAACCAAGCAAACATACAAGGCTGCGGTGTGGCTCAAGTGAGAGAGCTGCCTGTCAAGCTCAAGCCCTGAGTTCAAAGCCTAGTACCACGGACTTCCTAGCCCCAGCTGGCTTTGAACCTCGATGCTAGGATTACAGGCCTGAGCCACTGGCATCACCTACCTTTTGCAATCAGGAGCTAAGCCAGCCACGCACCCGCTCCCCGGAGCTCTGTGTGCCCCACATAGCAGGAAACGCAGTCAGAATCCGGCCTTCCGCATATGCTTGCCTTCCGCTTGGACGTCGGTTGACTACTGATCATCTTTTCTCCATACCCAACTCTCAACGAATTTAAAACGAAATATAAAGCAACAAATGAAAAACAAAGCACACAATTTGTGTTCCCAAACAGATTGCAAGGCAAATATACTCAAAGTTATTTGTGAACGTCAAGTAAAGAAAATATAAATAACCTTGAACACAGCTTGTTTAAACTTGTCCTGCACAGATCAGGCTTATTCCCACAGGACTGTTTGTTTCCAGGCAATGACTGGAATGTGAAAATAGCACTAGTGTTAGATGGTTGGTCAGGAGAGAAAAGATGAAATCATTACAAATGAGAAATCAATGGAGCAGCTCCTAAGCAGGCCGGTGCGACAGGTCCCCTTCTCTTGTCCACTGTCACGTACAATTTAACCACACGGTTCTCTGGGAGAGCCCAGGGCAGAGAGGCATGGAAATGGAGCCTCCCACATCCGAGTCTGAGCATCATTGGACCATGGAAGCACGATGACAACCAGGGGTCTAGATTTGGAACCTACAGCTGTTACCTCTTAATTATGAGTAAATTAAATTCTCCAAGCCCCAACTTCCTCATTTATAAAAAAATTGTAAACATTATATATGTAATTACAAATATCACTATATATATATAACCTGTGTGTATATATATACATATATACCTAAGTAATAAGAAAGTAGAGTATCTGAATTACACAAAGCCAAACAAAACTGGCTATCTCATCCTTGCAATTACCATGACTATTAATAAATATTTATTTTACAGAATGAGCTTGATTTTTTCTTGGTGCTGGTACTGGGCCTTGCACTCTCTCTGACTTGTTCCGTTTTGCTTTGTTTTGTTGCTCCAGGCTGGCACTCTGACTTATTGGAGATAAGGAATCTCATGAACTTTTCTGTTGGGGCTGGCTCCAAACCATGAGCCTTAGACCTCAAGTCTCCTGAATAGGTAGAATTAGAGGCTTCAGCTACCACTACCCATCCATTTTGATGTTTTATTCAGAATAATTTTTAGTAAGTTTATGTTACCAATAACTTAAATTCTGTTTATTATCTTGCATCTACCAAACTTTGGTTTCCAAAGTTTTTATAAATATTTTCCTTTCTATTCAGTTATTTCTATTGGCTTACAAACAATGTCCACAGCCAAATAAAACACCCTCCCTGGTCCCTGCAGCCCCCACAGAAAGGGCTCCCATCTCCCTGTTTCAGCTCTAGAACTAGACTTTGTAAAAGGTCTCTTTTCTCTCACCTCCTATTTCTCTAAACGATACTTAAGTCATGTTCCTGTCTCTACTGTTCTATTGCAATCCTCCTTACCAAGGCTACATAACTTTTCCATTTTCTAACAAATACTCTGTCAGGGCTCTGAGACCGTTCTCCATCACTGGCTGCTCTGTACTGAGTTTGCCACTCTCCATGCAGGAAAAGGCAGAGCAAACGATTGGGGACTTTTGTTGGTTCCATCCATAAACAGGAGACATGTTTCCATTTACCTCGCCCTTCCTTATCATCAATCCACATTTTTAAAAGTGTTATTTAAAGCTTGGTGGTGGAAGACTTCTGCCTTGTTATTGTATACTTTCGCTGCTACTATAAATGGGATCTTTTCCAAAATTATATTTTCTCACAATTTTTGATGATACACTACAATACAATTAGCACTTGTACACTGATTTTGTATTCAGCAATCTAGCCAAACTGCCATCAACTTTCATAATTTTCCTATAGATTCTTTTGAATTTTATGTATGTGTAAGCATATCAATAATTAATGTGCTTTTTTCCCTTTATAATCTTTTTACCTTTTGTTTCTTTCTCTCAATGGCTAGGACTTTCAGGAGAATGTTGAACAGAAGGAGTGAAAATAGTCTTGCCTGTTCTGATCCTGACCTTGGAGAAAATATTTTAAGCCTTTCAATATTAGGAATGATTTCTTTTTCTTTAAAAAGAACTTCTTTGCTCTTCCTGTTTACTATTATTTTTAAATCTTAAGTAGGTGTCGAATTTCACAAATGCATTTTCTACAGATGGCCCTATGCTTTTGTCCTTTAATCTGTTGCTGTGGTGAACCCATTAATCACCTAATATTTAATCAACCTTAGAGTAAAATCAACTTGGTTGGATGAACATGCTTGTTTTGCATCCGTATAGGAAAAATAGACTGCACTATTCTTGTTTCATGCTGTTCTTTCTAGTTTTGCTACCAAGATAATGCTAACCTCAATATAGTAATTACAGAGAGTTCCAACTTTTTCTTTTCTCCTGAAAAAAAAAATATCTGAATCGGGGCTGGGAATATGGCCTAGTGGCAAGAGTGCTTGCCTCATATACATGAGGCCCTGGGTTCGATTCCTCAGCTCCACATATACAGAAAATGGCCAGAAGTGGCACTGTGGCTCCAGTGGCAGAGTGCTAGCCTTGAGCAAAAAAGAAGCCAGGGACAGTGCTCAGGCCCTGAGTCCAAGCCCCAGGACTGGCCAAAAAAAAAAAATAATAATAATAATAATAAATATATATATATATTCGAATCATCTAAATGCTTAAGAGAGTAGTATCTCCCCAACTCTCCAGCACTTTCTCTGTAAACAGTTCCCACCGCAGAATGTGGCCTCCCCAGGGCCCCAAGCTAACCCAACTGCAGCGACTGGAGGAAGGGGCGGCATGTCCTTGAATTCATAGCGTGTTCCTGGGTGAGAAAATGTAATTAGGCATCTATGTCAAACAGGGAAGGCCAGGTGGACTGACTGAGTTACACACAAATGAAGTACCGTCTCCACAAGTCTGTCTCTCAAGGTGTGGTCAGGGCCATGCACCTTAAGCAGAGCTGACTACGCCTCCAAGCGCAGCGAGGCCACGGAGGCCACGGGGAACCCTCTCCTTGGTGATAGGGAGGGGGAGGAGCCTTCCAGCAGTGGTGGAATGGGTCAGGTCATTTTAAGTGGCTGCTGCTTGCGTGGCCCACGTGCCAGGAAAGAGTTCGAGAAAGCCCAACACCGTAGGGATAGTGCAGACACTTTGCAGACACAGAGGAAAGGTGGTGTGGAGGTAAAATCAGAAATGACTGAGATTTTATCTGGTTGAGAAGGTATGTATTGTGGCATTAAGAAATACGTATTTGGCCAGGTGTTGGTAGCTCACTCCTGTAATCCTACTCGGAGACTGAAACATGAGGATCACGGTTCGAAGCCAGCCTTGGCAGGAAAGTCCGTGAGACTCCAATTAATGACCCCCAAACTGGAAGTGGAGCTGTGGCTTACAGTGCAGAGCGCTGGCCTTCAGCACAGGCCAAGACAAAAAACCAAAACTGGTTTTCGGTACAAAGCTCCCAAAGCCCTGACTCCTGAGCTATAAGGTGACGGGAACATATTGCTGTCATACTTGGTCTTAGTCCCCAGGGCCTGACACAAGAACTTTTAAGACCTCAGGATTACCAGTGTGGGAAGTGTCCTTTTGGTATGCTTAGGAGAAAATTGGTGACTGGAGTCCCAAAGTAGCTTCAAAGCAGGAACTGACTGCCAGAGGAAGCAACTATGATTAAAGGATTAACAATTCTCAGTCCCGGTCCCCTATCTCCAGGGAGAGAAAAGGGGACTAGAGATGGAGTTCAGTCACCAATGGCCAATGATTTAATCAGCCATATTGTGCTAATCAGCTTTGCGTTACTGTGACAACAGCTTGAAAGGAGGAAAGCTTTATTTTGGCTCTTGCTCTCACAGGTTTCAGTGTGTTGATGGATCTCTTTGGGGCGTGTGGAGAGGCAGAAGGGCGGGGAATGTGTGGTGAGAGATCTGCTCACCTCACCGTGCCATGGAAGGAAGAGAATGAAAAAGTAAGGAGCCAGTCTCGACACTCTCCAGTGACCCAGCTTCCTTCTCCGGGGCCCCCCTCTGAAGGACCCACAATCTCCCTGTGACATCCTAGTCTGGTGACCAAGCCTTTAACACTGTGGAGGACGTTTAAGATCCAAATGATAACACGTACCCACCTAATATATGTAGATGGGCGTGTTGTACTTAGGCAGAACCCCTAGGTGATAGGATTCAGGGAACTTCCATTTTAGTGAATGTGTCTATGTACAAAGACAGTGGTGTGTTCCAACTTCACAGACACAGACGCTTCTGCACTCCAGACCCTCTGGGCCTCACCTGATCTACCGATTTATATGACTGTTCACTTGGATCCTTCACAGTACAATTTATAGTAAACCAGTAATAGCAAGTAATGCGTTCCCATTAGTACTGTAGGCCACTATTGAATTATCAAACATGTAGGGAGGTCATGGTGACCCCTGATTTGCAGCCATGTCAGTAGGAAGTACCTGATGATGTCCTGAACTTAAGATGGGTGTTTCATGAATGAAAGGAAGGAAAGAAAGAAAGATGTGGGCTGGGAATATGGCCTAGTGGCAAGAGCGCTTGCCTCCTACACATGAAGCTCTCGGTTCGATTCCCCAGCACCACATGTATGGAAAACGGCCAAAAGGGGCGCTGTGGCTCAGGTGGTAGAGTGCTAGCCTTGAGCGGGAAGAAGCCAGGGATGGTTGGTGCTCAGGCCCTGACTCCAAGGCCCAGGACTGGCAAAAAAAAAAAAGAAAGAAAAGAAAAGAAGAAAGAAAGAAAGAAAGAAAGAAAGAAAGAAAGAAAGAAAGAAAGAAAGAAAGAAAGAAAGAAAGGAAGGAAGGAAGAAAGAAAGAAAGAAAGAAAGAAAGAAAGAAAGGAAGGAAGGAAGAAAGAAAGAAAGAAGGAAAGAAAGATGTGCACTTAGAAAGAAAGAACCACCTACAACTGCAAGAAGAAACTCCTGAAGGGCTTCTGTGCTGCCTCACACAGAAACAGGCACCCAGGTGTCATAACCATTGCTTACGTAACTCCAGGAGATAAACTGCTTTCTCCTGGGACAGTGATTCTAAATTAACATGTAGGGGAGCATTTGGCTTGAGGAGGCGACAAGTTCATGGCATGTTTTTTGACACATGCAAATTAGATTCATATTTCACATTTGCATGGTCTGTGGGGCCTAGTGTCAAATGGAGAGAGAGCACCCTAAAGAAAAGAGGCTTCCTAGCTACTCAAGAGTTGGAAAATTTACAACTTCTAAATTACCCAGAAGATTGAGATTCCTATGAATACGTGGCTCTCAAGTTTTGAGCTCATTATGAGGAATGTGTATAACTGAATAAAAATTACTGTTGCAAAGTGCTCAGTTTACTATTATGTAACACTTACATTACTATTACATAAACATTTCCAAGTGTCACTGGACTGTGGTGAGAAAGCCCCAGAAGTATAAAGAGAGTCACACTCACAGTCAAGATGTGCTGTTTCCTAGAAACACCTTCCAGACATAAAAGCAATGACCAGCTTGTCAGAAGGGAAGATGACAAAATCCTGGGTGGGTGCAGAAGAGAGAGCTTCCATAGTGTAAAGTCGTCAATGAGTTAAGCACATAGTAACCAACATCCTTCGGAACACTTCACAGAGCACAAGGGAAAAACAGGAGCTGTCCTTCTTCTGCCGGAGCAAGGAAACCTGAAATGCAGCCCATTTGTAAGCACTGTCTTGAAACTAACAGTAGCATGCCACACACACTGTGTCTTTATTGCTAAGCCTACATTTCTCCAAAGACAGTGCCATTATATAGCTCCACTTCCAGTTTTCTGGTGGTTAATAGGAGATAAGAGTCTCACAGACTTTCCTGCCTGGGCTGGCTTTGAACCACGATCCTGAGATCTCAGCCTCCTAAATAGCTAGGATTATAGACGTGTGTCACCAGCACCCAGCAATTATGTAGTTATTAATTAATGATGGGCCTGACGCTTATACAACTAATAGATGTTAATAAAATGTAGAAAAACACCTCAAAATAAATAAAACCTGATAACATTTTTTTTAATTTACACTTTTATGGCATAAGCAATTTTTGACTCCATTATCTACTCCTTAAATGTGATTTTTTAACACCATAGAATGGAGAAAAGTAGAGCATGTATAAATTGTCATGAAAATTACCATAATAGCTTCCATCACTTCTTAAAAGGAAATGTAAAAGTAAGGTTCTCTAGTCAGAGCTCTATCCCATGCCTAAAGTAATTCAAGGCCCTTCGGCATAAGCAGTAAGATTATTAAACATTATGTTCTTTCTTTAAAAAGTGCAAAGTAGTGCTTTTCTTTGGCCTGCAGGCTTCAGCATAACATAGTCTGGCCTGCTAGGATGCATTTGGAGGCAGGGTGACCAAGGAAAGACTGGAAGTGAAGACACGAAGCTTGCGGGCTAATTATCAAGCCGTGCAATATTCGAAAGTGGATTCTGGAGCAAGTCTGCTCTGTTTCTGCCTAGGTCACACCCATATGACCTTGGGCAACCTAAGTGACCTTCGGCAAGCTAATTAACCTTGTTGGGACTCAGTGTGTTCATCTGCAAAATAGAAAGAATTAAAAAATGCCTACCCCATGGGATTGAGATAAAGGGTAAATGAACCAGTAAAACATGAAGGAAATGCTGTGTGCCTTCATCTACACAGTTCATCAGATGCTGGGCAGCTGCTCTGCACTGGGCGATGTAGGCTAGGCGTTGTACACACATCACTGAGCAGAACAGAGAAAGGAATGCCTTCCCCCTGGAGCTTGCCTGCAGGGAAGAGACTCTGGAGGGACTGGAAGACAAAGCTCGATAAGAACCACTGTCTTTTAAATTTCTTCACAATGTTTGAACTCAGGGCCCCTTGCTTGCTAGGCAGGTATACTTCCATACCTTCAGTCGTTTTGCAGGCCCACCTGGGACTGTGATACTCCTGTTCATTCCTCCCACATAGCAGGGATGAAAGAGACGCGTAGAATAACCAGATGGAGAGATATGTTCATTGGGTTAATGAAAAATAATAAAGCCTATGAACCGAAGGGAAGAAACATTTCATTCCCTATCCCTACAGCTAACGGAATCCACGCTGGGATCCAATGAAGACGGCTTGCTCGGGGCTGGGGGCGGGGCTCCAGGGGTAGCTGGCCAGCCAATGAGCGAAAGCAAGGGTCAGATACCAAGTTTGGGTCTTAGTCTTGCACCGACCCCTCCCCCCAGTAAACCCCCCCACAAAACCCCAATTCAGGAAAGCCGACCACCCTGGGTCCCTCGAGGGTCCTCAAGGCCTAAGTCACGCTAGGTGGCTCAGCCTCCCAAACAAGCCTGGCGCTTTGAGTCTGAGCATTCTCCTATCATTTGTCTCGTCCTGGGGCTCCTTGGCCGTGTTACTTCAGGTTACATCCAACCACTTAACTGTGTTTTTTGTTTGGTTGTTTTTCAGCTGCTTCCTGGATTTCTGTCAGCCATCCAGCCTTACAAATTGCTTGGCTGAGATTTGTGTTTGTCGTCTTCCTTTGAAACTGTGATTCACAGTGTACACCCTTTAGAACAGAATCGTCTCAGCCTGCAAGACGGAAAGCTTATTTTAAAAACAAACTGCAGAACAGGCTGTCTACTCAGGATTTTCACACAGCGGGCTCAGATGGTCAGACAGAATGAAGAACGCACATGAAAAGTCTCTATGAAAGAAAAAAAATTCCACCAAAATACTTTGAGATGTTGATCGGATGGTAATGTCATCTTACACCTCCAGGGTGCCGCAAACAACTCCAATCAGCTGAGAAAAGAAAATTTAAAATGAGAGCTTAATCAAGAAGAAAAGAACATGCTGGCCATTTTCAAAGAGCTAGGATTTGTGTGAGATGCCTTCAGACGGGGCCTTCCCATTTCACAGAAGGTTACGCTCACTATTTGCTCTTATAATCACTTCAGGGGTGAGCCCACACTGCCCATCCGGGACCCCCTTTCTTCTGCCCGGTGCCTTCTCTCCCAGCGACTCATCTGCCTGAGGTTACTCCGTCATCACAAAACCTGACTCCAAAACCTGGGCCAAGCCAAGACACACCCCAATATTCTGGAAAGGCCACGCAGGTTCAGTGGCCAAGAAGGAGGCGACATGGACACAGACCCAGCCTGCCCACCCGTGTTCGTGACAACCTGGGCAGCTATTCTGTGCCTCAGTTTCCCAATCTTGTAAATGGAAATAGCCAGAACCCCTCACGTGACTGCAGCAAGGACAAGTGGTCGGCCATTACCAAGTTATCTCTTAGTTATCCCTGCTTCCTTCTGGATCCCTACCGCAAGAGATCCATTCCCACCGGATGAGCCCCAGCACCATCTCCTGCAAAAGTGTTACTCCTGGGCTGGGGGTTGACACAAGCGGCCCAGAGCTGGATCGATTCCCAGCAACATGTGCCATGCATGCACGCGCACACGTGTGTGTACACACACACAGAGTATTCTCCTAATCTCCATCCTCTATGGTGAGGTGGTTCCACTTCTAGCCTAGAGCCACTGTCAACGCGTCTCCCTCCTCCCGCCTCAGCTGCCGCTGTCCTCCGTTCGACCTGGACATGGCACTGGGCACTGCAGAGGCAGCAGGCCTGTTCACCTGGCCTGTGGGGAAAGGCACAAGCCCCACGCTTGCGAAAGACAGAAAAGGCGCCATCATCCCCACACTTGCTTATCCAGACTCATTTTACACCTCGCCCCAGGGCTCCTTGCTTACCTGTATTTGTGCTGTCTTAGGCGCTTTAAATAAGCTCCGAACGTCTCCAAGATATCTCTCTGGGAAGAACAATCCATCCGGCTCATCAGACCGTATAATAAAGCACGGCCTTTCTTTATCCAGGTGAGGAGTTGCAAAAGCTTTGGGCAGATCCTTAGTGAGCTGTCTCAGGAATGGGTTAGCTGCCCCTCCCTGGCCTTGAACTCGGTACTGTGAGTTATCAACTTTCTCCTCATCCTTAGGGTCCTGGCTTGAGGGCTGGGCCACTAGAATCTTTGTGGAGTCTTTCTCTCCTGTTTTCCCCTTGGGAAGGGAGGGAGAGAGGGAGAGAGGAAAGGAGGGAGGGAGGGGGGAAGGAGGGAGGGAGGGAGGGAGGGAGGGAGGGAGGGAGGGAGGGAGGGAGGGAGGGAGACATTCCTTGGTATGATTCAGACTGTGTAGAAGCATGCTTGAGTTTTCCTAGTTGCCGACAGCCTCCCAGCGAGCTAGGGATCTGCACAAGCAAGGACGCAGACACAATGTCCCTGAAACCTCTGGAGTGGAAGAGGGCAGAGAGGAGCTGAAATAATAGGAACAGCTTACTTTTCTTGGTTAATTTTCAGTGGCAGGTACTTGTCATTTAAACAGCTTCTAGAATCCCCCCCTTCCAATGTTCTCATTGGATAAAACTCCAACAGGATATGTGTATATGAAATAAGCAGACCTTTCCTGACATTGTACACCTGGGCTGGAACCCAGGGCCTCACGCATGCGAGGCAAGCGCCCTACAGTCAAATTACATCTTCAGTTTTCCCTTTGTTTCCATTTCACAGCAAAACAAAAAAACAAAAAGCAAGTCCCACATGTGATTTGGCTTGGAGGGCACCCAGGACTCTTGGGACTGCCTCTGGTTGTGGCTGGATTAGCCGGGTGGGGAGGGGCCCTCCCTCTCCCCCCCCCCCCACCTGCCTTCTGCACTTACTTGTCCCGAGAAGCACTGGCCTGCTCCCTGAAATCCAAAGCCACACAATGCCAACACACTACTCCCGTGCAAATATTTGCTCCAGAGAAAATGTCTCAACACCGTGCAACCAATTTGCTAGCAGGCGGCCAGATAAATGGGAGAATGGACGCCTGTATTGGTGGAATTTTTTTCTAAGAGCCCCAGCAATCCCCGTGCTGCTCTCATTACCACAGACTTAATGGTTCTTTTCCTTTCGCCCTTCCTCCTCACCCCTCATCTAATAAAAAGCATTCTGAGGCTTTAGTGCTGTTGGCAAGGAGAATTAAATCACTATTTGCCACCTGGTGTTGCCTTACTTAACGTATTTCTAAATTGCTCTTAAACCTCCCTTTGGAGCTCTGAGTTTAAATACGAGAAAGACAGAAAAGCAGTAAGCAGAGAGGAAAACACTAAGGAAGTGTGTACAGTTTCCTGACACTTCCTAGTAGGCTGTCTTCCATCTGCGCCTCTCCAGCTCTGCCTTCCATCCTTCATCTCTTTCACATCCTCTCCAAGTTCCTTTCACTCTG
Source organism: Perognathus longimembris pacificus (assembly GCF_023159225.1). NCBI lineage: Eukaryota > Metazoa > Chordata > Mammalia > Rodentia > Heteromyidae > Perognathus > Perognathus longimembris. The sequence continues at coordinate 16,854,167 of NC_063178.1, forward strand.
TCCTCCACTCTCTCTGAATTCAAACAAAGAAACACATTTCGCCCCTGTGCCAAAACCATATTCAGGAGAAAACTGAAGTGGCCTGAATATTTTTCATGCAATCTCATTCCAGACATTCTGGAATTCTGCCCATCTTAACCTTGTTTTCAAGGGTCCATATTTCCTTTTAATTAATTTATTTAGCAAACATTTGTTGAGAACCAGGCTTGTCTTGCATCCTGCGGTCTTATTTTTTTCTTCTTACTGTTTTTCAACTTGTTTTCCTTTTTTTAAATCTCACTTATCAACTCCTAGGAGTAAGTGAAATGATAAATTCCCCAAACTCCATTAATTAAAAATGTTTCTTCCCTTGGGCTGGGGATATGGCCTAGTGGCAAGAGTGCTTGCCTCATATACATGAGGCCCTGGGTTCGAATCCCCAGCACCACATATACAGAAAATGGCCAGAAGTGGCGCCGTGGCTCAAGTGGCAGAGTGCTAGCCTTGAGCAAAAAGAAGCCAGGGACAGTGCTCAGGCCCTGAGTTCAAGCCCCAGGACTGGCCAAAAAAAAAAAAAGTTTCTTCCCTCTGCAGTGTTTTGGGTTGAGATGAATTACAATTAGCCAGAGTTTAAGTAAATAATAAATACTTCTTTGTGTGTTGAGGGGGCTGAGCCAGGCTCTCAGCAGACAGCCTCCTGAGAGCTTGGATGATAGGTGCACAACGCTGTGCCTAGCTTCATTTCTTTTTTCTTCAGGTGCTGGGGGGATGGAACCCAGCAATCTGGGTCTCAGAAGCCTGCCCTGCGATTCTGACTCACTCCGAAGCTTACAGCAAGCCCACCTTAGCCCAGGTAGGTCCACTGAGGCACCACTGAGAAGTAAGGCCATGAGAACCTATGCGTGCTCCTTCGGTTTATGGGGAAATAAAGGGAAGGAGCGGAAGCCGGTTATCAGATAGAGTAAGGATGTGGGGGGAAAGAATGAAGCTGAAGTTCAGGGTGGGAGGACCCAGAGAGATGTCTGGAGAGCCCAGAAGGGGCCGAGTAGACTTCTAGCCTAAACATAAACTTTATCTTGATGACCCTAGCAATGGGTATGCACCAAAAGTTGAAGCTGGAGGACACGATCAGAGTTTGCCCAGTTTCCCTTCTGTTAAAATGGGTCAAGAAGTAGGATAGAATCTTCCTCCACAGCCATTGACATTGCTGTTTGCGTTTTCACAGGGCCTCAGTGACTCTTTGGATGCCATATGTTGTTTGTTATGACACCAATCTGCCAAAGCCTTAACAGAAAACAAGGGGGAAAGTAGCTGACAAATCGGTAACAATTGTACGGTCCATTTTAGTATCCCTTGGGGGAACTGATCATCTGAGACCAAAAAGATCATTGAATCCACAAAGGAAAATAAACTACAAAGCCAGGTGCTCAGGTGCTCAAGGCTGAGACCGGAGAATCGCATTTCCAAGACAGCCCAAGCAGGAAAGTGCATGAGACTCTGATTTCACAGTGACTCTCAAAAACCTACAAGTGGAGGTATGATGCAAGTGGTAGAACACGAGCCTTAAGCAAAAAAGATAAAGGACAGTGCCCAGGCCCTGAGTTTAAGCCTCAGGAAGGAGGGAGGGTGGGAGGGTGGGAGGGTGGATGGAAGGATGGAAAAGAGAGAGAGAGAAAGGGAGGGAGGGAGGGAGGAAGGGAGGGAGGGAGAAAGAGAGGGAGGGAGGGAGGGGGGAGGGAAGGAAGGAAGGAAGGAAGGAAGGAAGGAAGGAAGGAAGGAAGGAAGGAAAAGGGAGGAAGGAAGAAAGAGGAGAAAGAAAGGGAGGCAGGAAGGAAAGAAAGAACAACAAAGCACTTCACCAATAAAGAATTTACAAATGGGAGCTGGGAATATGGCCTAGTGGTAAAGTGCTCGCCTCGTATACATGAAGCCCTAGGTTCGATTCCTCAGCACCACATATATAGAAAATGGCCAGAAGTGGCGCTGTGGCTCAAGTGGCAGAGTGCTAGCCTTGAGCAAAAGGAAGCCAGGGACAGTGCTCAGGCCCTGAGTTCAAGGCCCAGGACTGGCTGGGGGGGAAAAGAAAAGAATTTACAAATGGATTGTCTAGCAATGGAAACAAATCTAGCCATAAACATCAAGGAGGTAAAGCATGGTTTCCACAGAAGGAACAGGAAAGGGCTCAGGGCAGGAGGGAAGCTCTCCGGCATGTTCAAACTCATCTGTAAGGGTGTTTCGTTCATTTAGAATGTAGTTTCTCCTGTTCTGCTCAGAAGGACAGGCCTGTTTCAGCCAGGAACTAAGCACAGACAGATCAAGTGTCTCTCTCTTTTGCAAAATCAGTATAGTTCATTAGGGAGAGAAGACTCCTGACCTCCTGGGAAACTAGAGAAAACTTTGAGGGTGGAGAAACTAAGAGCCTCTTGGGGAGATTTGAGGCTGAAAGCAAGGAGTGGAGACATGTTGAAAAGGTAATTAACATCTGTATTCTAAACGGCAGCTGGTACAAGTTAGAACATATGAATTCAGATGCCATAAAAATTACGTAGAACGGGCTTAGCACTGGTAGCACATGCCTGTAATCCTAGCTACTCTAGAGGCTGAAATCTACAGATCATGGTTCAAAGCCAGTCTGGAGAGAAAAGTCTGTGAGTCTCCATTTAGCCAGCTGAAAGTCAGAAGTGGAGGTGTAGCTTAAATGGTAGTGCACCGGCCTTGAGCAAAAGAAGGTAAGGGATAACACCAGGCCTTTTGTGTTCCAGTACTGGCACCTAAAAAAACATTTTTTTCAAAACCTGGGATAGTGCGAAGGAGGAAGAAAAATCAGTATAGGGAGTAACAAGGTCTCTAGTAAACAGGTCATGAGTATTTTCTTTTCTCTCGACACTTTCTTTAACAAGGACATGTAGGCATAAATAAGATGGCGTGTCATCTAAATGAATAGTTCCTTTGAACATTTTCGCTTGTAAATGTAATGAGCGGTTTCTCCTGGCTTAGCTACTCTCTTCTCCTGGAAGTAAATGGAATCCACATCGGAAACTACCAGTGACACGGGGCCCGCTGCCCGCCCAGGACGGGAACCTGTGCTCCGCACCTCGCCATGCAGATGCCACAGGTGCCTGTGAGGAGGTGAAGAGAGTCAGCCGTGAAAATCAGCAGGGACGGGTGAATTGTCCTTCACCACTGGGATTTGAACTCAGAGCCTCTCAGTCGCCTGGCAGGTTCTCTCACCGCTAAGCCACGTCAGCAGGTGTTCGTCCCACGGGTTGTTTTGTGAGCTAGGATCCCGCTTCCCGCAGGCCTGTGACTCGGCTGTGGCCTATTCTATGCTTTCCCCCTTGGAACTGGGACGCCAGGTCCATGCTCCATGCCCAGTTTCTTGGTTGAAATGGAGTCTCGCGGACTTTCTGCCTCGGCTGCAGCAGACCCGGGACCCTCCTGGTCTCGGCCTCCCAAGCAGCTAGGATTCCAGGTGTGAGCCACTGACACCCGGTTGTGCGTGGTCTTCACGACTCGGCACGCGGTTCAGAAGTTTTCAAGTGATCTGGACACGGAAGGGGTAGAGCGTAGGGAGGGGAGAACTAAGAACGAGCTCTTCTTGGCTTTCTGGGGAATAAAGGAAGTACTTCACAGAAACTGAGTCTCCAGTAGAATAGCACGACACAAACCAAGAGTTCGTTACAATTCACACGTTCAATTTTCACTTCAAGTTAAATGCTTAGTTTTCGGCATGTTGGTTGTGACTCTGTGTGAGAGCACATGTCTAACCCCTGAGGCAGCTGGAGGTTCTGCCCCCAACACCCAAAAGCAGGAAAAAAAGGTCCTTCAACTTGTGTCTTGCCCTACATTCTTTCTCTCACGATGGTCTTTGATTTCAGACAGTAAGATTAATAAAATGTTTAATGATAAGATATGAATTGCAGAATATTAAAACCAGGATGTTTCTGTCTAGAAAATCCCCTAAGATTTCAGCACTACATTAGCAATTAAGATCAGGGAAAAAAAAGTCCCTAAGCTATTTATTGCCACTACTAGGATTTCATAACTTTTTCAACTTGCCAAACCACCTAATGCTGAACAGATACTTTTTTTTTTTTTTTTTTTTTTTTTTTGCGTCTTTGGTTATTCTTCAGGCTGTTAAATTGTATTTGCAATGGGATCATGGGAGCAAAAGGCTACATATCACTCCGGTGTTGGATAGAAAAATTCTCAACAGTACATAGCAAGAGGTAGTACTTCCCCTAGTGGCAAGAGTGCCTGCCTCATATACATGAGGCCCTGGGTTCGATTCCCCAGCACCACATATACAGAAAATGGCCAGAAGTGACACTGTGGTTCAAGTGGCAGAGTGCTAGTCTTGAGCGGGAAGAAGCCAGGGACAGTGCTCAGGCCCTGAGTCCAAGCCCCAGGACTGGCAAAGAAAAAAAAAAGACTGAAAACTTGAGGCTTCTGGAAAGCGGAAACACACATTTCTGGGGAAATGACTATGAACTAGGATCCAGTAGATCACTCCAATGGCTCTAGGTACTCAGAAGGCTGAGATCTGAGGATCAAGGTTCAAAGCTAGCCCTGGCAGGCAAGTTTCTGAAACTCCTATTTCCGATTAACCAGAAAAACTCCGGAAGGGGAAATGTGGCTCCAGGTGTAGCATCACAGCCTCGAGCCAAAAGGCAAAGCAAGAGCACAAGGCCCTGAGTTTAAGCCCCAGTACTGGCACACAAACACACACACACACACACACACACACACACACACGAAGACAGAAGAAAGGAGGAGGGAAGGGAGGGAAAGGAGGGAAGGAAAGGAAGGGATGAGAAGGGAAGGGAAGAAGAAAAAGCATTCAGGAGAGTTGAAGATCCAACAGCACTCATCACTTCTGAAACCTTCATTTCCTTTGGTAATTTGCAAATAGCCTTCGTAAGGAGGCTGACGGTCTGCTCAGGAGGAAGAGGGACCTGGAGACGGAGAGCAAGGCGGATGGACACTGCGGTGCTCCCTGGCACTCCAAAGACGATCAGGTCACCAGCACCCAGTGCACACTGCCCAAGTTGTGCGTGTGTTGCCTTCCTGCAGACCATGAGGCAGTCAGCCAATGGCCCGCCCGGAGCAGCCGTGTCCGGGGAGCTCCAACGCCAGCCGGTGCCCTAGGGAGACAGACTGAGGAAGACAGCAGCGCCAGGCGGACAGGAAGCCCCAGTCAGAGAGCAGATGGCATAATTCGGGGCACCCGCTTAGGTCCGTTACTTTTTAAAAACACCATGGTTCACTGTAACCAACCTGAACAGACCGCAACTTGGAGAGGAAGAAGGGTTTTTGTTTCGTTTTCAAGCCAAGGTGTTTATTTATCATGTTAACGGAAGGGAGCAGGTGAGAGCAGACGAGGCTGAGGCCAACAGGGCGAAGAAAGTCCATCCCCACCAGACCTTCTGGGAAGGAGAGAGGTGGCAGGGGAGCTGGGCCTTTGAACTCCAGGGGGGACGGATGGGGTTGCACATGGAGGAAGAACGGGGGGGGGGGGGGGGGAGTACGGGGCTTGGTGGCGCTCGCCTGTCATCCCAGCTGCTGAGAGGCTGAGATCGGAGGATCCTGGTTCAGAGCCAGCCGGGGGAGGAAAGCCCCCGAGATTCTTATCTCCGATGAACACCACAAAGCCAGAGTGGAGCTGTGACCGATGATGATGATCCCGTGCGTGCGTGGAAAGGAATTCAATCGAGCGAATGAAGCCACATCTCCGGCTCACACTAGCCAGACTCCAACCACCGCTGAGGACTCTCGCCCGCCCCTCCCCAAGCCGCCACCGCCTCTCACCCCACCAGTTGCCACAGACCCTCACCCCCCCCCCCCCGGCCTGCGCGTCTGCCCCCCTCGGCCTAGCTACTGTAAAACCACGCCTATCAGCTGAGGAGCAACCGCACCTCAGACCATCCCCAACACACGGGGCGAGACCAGCGCCCTCGCCGCCCTGCCTGCGGTGCAGGGCTCCTCTCAGCGCCTCTCGCGGCTCACAGAGCAAGCGCACAGCCCGCCAGGCCCGCCCAGCGCCGGGGCTCGGGCCCCTGGGCCTCCCATCTTGCTGCCTTCCTAGCTTTCTCATCCTCACGTATTCCCCGGGGCCGGTGCATAGGCGAGTCCCCTGCGAAATACTGGCTGTGTCTTGTAATTCCTTCAAGGGGTTCCCACGCGGTCCACTGTCGCAGTGAGCCTGGCCAAGCTCATCCCTTACAGTCGTTTTCCTCCATGTCTCATTTGTCGCTCATTTGGTTTCCTGTGTTTTCCCCAACACTCGGTGTACAGTGGGCACTTCATAGGAAATGGTTGGGCAGGTGATTCGTGACTGAACGCATGAATAATAAGCTTATTGTTTGTTACTCCAGCTACTCAGGAAATGGAGATTGGGAGGATCTAAATTCAAAGCTAGCCTGGGTACAAAGCTAGCAATATCCAGTCCTAACCCACATCTCCCCCCCACCCCCGTCTTTCCCTTCCTCCTTCTCCTCCCCTTTCTTCTCTATGTGCATCCGTGGTTTCAATCCTTTTACTCTATTTACACAATTCTTCCTACATCAAGACTATGATGGCAAGAACCCAAACTGTCTAGTCCTAAAGGCAGCATGGCCTGTCAGCTCTGCTTATCATCGGATTATCTCAGTCTCCCGGATTCTAACCCCTGGGAGAAGACACCAGTCTGTGCAAGGAGGGAGGTGTCTGCCTTCCCCGTCACCTGTGACCCCGGGGGGGATTCCCGGCATTCAGAGCAATAGCTACCTCTGGGCAGAGAGAAGGGGAAAGGGCTCGCAGGTGGCTTCAATTGCTCTCATTTGGTTTATATATTTTTTACTTTATGGTGGCTTTCCTCTTGCTGTATTATTTTCGATGTTTGTCATCTTTTTTAAAGGCCTCAAAATAAAAGCCAGGTGCAGTGACTTTTATTAGAGGATCATGGTCCCAGATCAGTCCCAGATAAATGGCATGAGACTACCTGGACAACAAAACAAAACAAACACCTAATGCCAAAAGGGCTGCGGCCAGGGCTCAGATGGTGGAGAGATTGTCTGGTATGTACGAGGCCCCAAGTTCTAACTCCAGTGTCTTTCTGTCTGGCTCTGTCTCTCTCTGTGTCTCTGTCCCTCTGTGTCTCTCTCTCTCTCTCTCTCACACACACACACACACACAGAGTCAAAATTAAAAGAAGCTGTTTTTCACAGGAAGAACAAACCTATATATTTGTGTGGCTCCAGATGTCGCAGACTCACCAGCGATCAGCTTTTAATAAGTTCCCTAATAACCTTATGTGTTTTTTTTTCTGATACTGAGGTTTAAACTCAGAGCCTTACACTTGCTAAACTGTCACTCTACCACTTGAGCCACGTGTGCAGCTCTGATTTTTGCAGGTTAATTTTAGAGATTAAAACCTAGCAGATTTTTGTGCCCAGGCTGGCTTTGAACCTCGATCCTCCACAGCCCAGCCTGGTAATTTGATGTTCACCTTGGTTCTTGAACTCGTGTCCTACTTTAATGATAGGTAGTCGTGTGAAGGAAGGAGTTGGTGACCTGAGGGTCATGGTTTAAAACCCGTGGCATAGACAGAAAAGTCTGTGGGATTGCGATGGCCACAGGAAAAAGAATCCAGAAGTGGAGGTGTGGCCCAAGTAGTAGAGCACCCGCCTTGAGCAAAAAGGCCAAGCAAGAGCACAAGGCCCTGAGTTCAAGCCCCACTGCTAGTGCACACACACACACACACACACACACACACACACACACACACACAATCAGTCAATGGAAAAAAAAAGAGGATTGGAGCATGGCTCAAGTTACATTTACCCGCCACACGCCCCGGCTGCCCTTTCTTACGAACGGCCGGCATGGCGTGAGCACGTTGAAGCTCCCTTGGGCTCCGTGCATTTGGGGCGCTGATTGTGCAGTGCAGGGCATGGGTTGTTCCACCGCGCCGCCGAGTAGTCGCCTGCGGTCCTCGCTCATCAGACACCACAATCGCGGCGCCCATTCAGCAGATGTGGGCCTTGTTTCCCGTTGGGCGTTACTAAAATAAAGCTGCTAGAATTCTTCATGCAACAGTCTCTGGGGACGTGTGTTTAAATTACACCTGATAAATTACTGGGCTGGGTTTGTGAGGTCATGGTGTAAGTGTCTTCTTTACTCTGCTAGAAACGGTTGAACTCTTTTCCAAATTGCTTGTCCCCTATTTTACATTCCCACCAGATTGGTAGGAGGCTTCCCACCGCTCTGAGTCTTTATCAACTTTTGGCTTAGTCTTTCAGCATTTGTGTGAGTGTGTAGTTTTCATTGTTTCTGAATTTAGGGCCTACCGTGCTTTCTTGGCTTGTTTGCTCAGCTGGCGCTTTACCACTTGAACCACACCTCCAGCCTAGCTTTTTGCTGGGTATTTTAGAGTTGGAGTCTTCAGGGCTTTTCTTCCCAGGCTGCTTTTAAACTGATCCTCCAGGGCTGGGAATATGGCCTAGTGGCAAGAGTGCTTGCCTCGTATACATGAAGCTCTGGGTTCAATTCCTCAGCACCACATATACAGAAAACGGCCAGAAGTGGCGCTGTGGCTCAAGTGGCAGAGTGCTAGCCTTGAGCAAAAAGAAGCCAGGGACAGTGCTCAGGCCCTGAGTCCAAGGCCCAGGACTGGCAATAAATAAATAAATAAATAAAAATAAATAAACTGATCCTCCAAATCTCAGCTTCCTAAGTAGTTAGGCTTGCAGGTAAGAGCCACTGGTGTTTTAATGTGCATTTCTCTGATGACTAATGGCATGAAACATCTTTTTTTAATGGACTGTATTTTCTTTGTGGATGTGACAGACGAAATCTTTACACAGGCGCTTTGTCATAGCCACGGGTAATAGAGCCTGGTGGGGCATCATATTCAGCCAGACTGTGCTAAGCCTTCAATCGATGGGGTTTGTGTCTCAGGCTCAGCGCTGAGAGGAGCAGCCTGGTTTCTATGTGAGCAGGGGCTCTACCTGCAGGGCACGCAATTGCGCTGTTTCTGTCCTCCGTTCCAGCAGCTTCCTTTCCTATGCTGCATGGCAATTCTTTCCTCAGCTGAACTCTAACCTCCTATCTATCCAGGCTCTGATCACTTCATCACGACTGCTGCTTTCACTGACACAATTCTAATTTTATCTCTCATTTTCTGCTCTGAGAGCTCAAAACGTACTCATTCCCCCCAAGAACCCTATCTTTTCTCGCTCACTCTCTCGCTCACTGGCAATGATGGCATTAGCTGAAGAGCTGGGTCGGGGCTCGTGACGTGTCTGGAGACCGTGTCTGGAGACCGTCTCCGTGTCAGCCGCGGGGGTCCCGGCTGCAGCAGACGCAGTGCTCCGCACGCGTGGCGTGGTGGAGGGGCGGCTGTCACAGCCCAGCTTCCGCCCCGCCGGTGGGGAGCAGGGGCGGCGGGCGGAAGGCTTCCTCGTCTTTATTCCTTGACCACGACCGGACAGCAGCTACTTCTCCCCAGCACGCACCCGGAGTCGGGCATGACGAGTCATTTAGAGAGAATTCACGTCGAGAGGTGGAGGAGAGGACTGCACATGCTTTCTGTAAATCCTCCGCCATTTTATGTAGGGAACTTGAGCACCCTTAGGTTTTGGTATCCACAGAGTCTGGGACCAACCTCCCATAGATCCTAGGGTGACATCAAGAGGTCAGGGTGCCCATGCTTTCTGGCACCCACTGGAGTCTTGGACATGCCTTTGCTTCCCATGTATTAGTGGAGGCTAGCATGCTGCCTGCCTGTCTTCCTTCCTTCCCTCCCTCCCTCCCTCCCTCCCTCCCTCCCTCCCTCCCTCCCTCCCTCCCTCCCTCCCTCCCTCCCTCCCTCCCTTCTTCCCTCCCTCCCTTCCTTTTCTTGTGCTGGTACTGGGGTTAAACTCAGGGCCTGGGTACGATCCCTGAACTTTTATGCTCAAGGCCAGTGCTCCACCAACTGAGCCACAGTTCCACTTCCTGCTTTTGGGTGGTTGCTTGGAGCGAAGGGTCTTTCGTGCCCAGGCTGGCTGTGAACCGTGATCCTCAGCCTTGGTCTCATGGGTAGCTAAGGTTTTAGGTGTGTGCCACTGTTGGCTTTGTGACAGCAGCAGCGCCTCACAGTGGAGCCCCGGAGCCTGGCCCGCACTGAACCCTGGCTCTGCTCTCAGGGCTTTGACCCAAGAAGAAGCTCAACAGCTGAGAGGCGTCCAGAGCACAGAGCCGGGGGGCACAGGGCAGGAGGCGTCGCAGAAGGTACAGCCCAGGAGGCCCTTCCCCTTCACATGCCTCATCCATCACTCCGCACAAAACAGACCACGCTTGCAGTCCCCCGCGTACCCCGTGGCCACAGGGGAAGGATCCAGAGAGCCACAAGGGATGAAAGAAATGAGTCCCCTAAGGGAGCCGGACCCAAAGAACCATGTACGCTGCGGTCTCCCTCATAGGGAATAGTTAGCACAGGTGTAGGCAAGTCACAGCAGAGGATCACAAGAGCCCAATAGCTATACCCTTATGATCACATAAGATGATGCTAAGTGAAATGAACTCCATGTTATGGAAACAACTGTTATATCACTGTTGGAACTACTTTCAACGTGCTATGTGTAACCGTAGCTTCTATTGTTGATGATCTTCTTGTATCCTTTTCCTGTGGTTTTACCTGCACTATCTCTGTATCTTATCTGAGTACACTGGAAACCGTGTATACTGGTATTAGAACTAGGAAACTGAAAGGGAATGCCAAAATCGAGAGACACAGGGTAAAAAAGACAAATGACTACAAAAGCAATACTTGCAAAAATGTTTGATGTAAATGAACTGAACAACTCATGGGGGGGGAAGGGAAAGGGGGAGGTGGGAGGGGGAATGAGGGAGAAGGTAACAAACAGTACAAGAAATGTATCCAAGGGCTGGGAATATGGCCTAGTAGCAAGAGTGCTCACCTCCTATATATGAAGCCCTGGGTTCAATTCCCCAGCACCACATATACAGAAAACGGCCAGAAGTGGCGCTGTGGCTCAAGTGGCAGAGTGCTAGCCTTGAGCAAAAAGAAGCCAGGGACAGTGCTCAGGCCCTGAGTCTAAGCTCCAGGACTGGCCAAAAAAAAAAAACAAAGTGCTTGATTGTTACTACATACATTTTTGTGCCTGTGTGTGTGTCCCAGTCCTGGGTGCTGGTGGTTTCTACCTGCAATCCTAGCTACTTACGAGGCTGAGATCTGAGGACTGTGGATCAAAGCCAGCCTGAGCAAGAAAGTTCATGAGACTCTTAAAAAAAAAAGTTGGAGGGGCAGGGGATATGGCCTAGTGGTGAGAGAGCTTGCCTCGTATACAAGAGGCCCTGGGTTTGATTCCCCAGCACCACATATACAGAAAATGGCCAGAAGTGGCGCTGTGGCTCAAGGGGCAGAGTGCTAGCCTTGAGCAGGAAGAAGCCAGGGACAGTGCTCAGGCCCTGAGTCCAAGGCCCAGGACTGGCCAAAAAACAAAAACAAAACAAAAAGAAACGTATCCAATGCCTAACGTATGAAACTGTGACCTCTCTGTACATCAGTTAGAAAAAAAAAAAAGAGAAAGAAATGAGTCCTCTGAAGAAGTGACCCAAAGTGGCCATTGCCTGTAGACAGTGTGACCTGGTTACGCCGGAGCCAAACCTCCACAAGGAAAACAGCCCACTGTTTGGGTGGGAGAGAAGAAACTGCTAGAACTTTCTCATTTATACAACTTTCTTCCTTTATAACAGCCTTTGTTTTTGTGGGTTGTAAATGCCTGCCGTGGCAGGAGCAGTCGCGTCGGGCTGGCGAAGGCTCTCCCAGCCAAAGCAGAAGCGGAGGATGTTTCTGGAAAGCAGTGGCGTTCCAAGCCCTTGTCCCCAGTGCACTGTCTTAGGAACATTACCGAGTGTAAGTTGGAAGGTAAATTACCGATAAATAAACACAAAACTAAGTAAACAACATGTAGGAACAAAGCAATTGAAATCAATTACAAGAGCAGAAGAGGAGGCGCCGTGTCCTTCAGTGCGGCCTCGAGCGCCTGTAAACGTGGCCCTGGACACCGAATCGAGCGCCTGTGAACGTGGCCCTGGACACCGAATCGCCATGGCCTCGAGCGCCTGTAAACGTGGCCCCGGACACCGAATCGCCATGGCCTCGAGCGCCTGTGAACATGGCCCCGGACACCGAATCGCCATGGCCTCGAGCGCCTGTAAACGTGGCCCCGGACACCGAATCGCCATGGCCTCGAGCGCCTGTAAACGTGGCCCTGGACACCGAATCGCCGCGGCCTCGAGCGCCTGTGAACGTGGCCCTGGACACTGAATCGCCGCGGCCTCGAGCGGGGCCGAGGGGCTAACGGACAGCACACCAAGGCTCACCGCGCCCGCAAGACTGGGGTACGAACAAGGACGGCTCCAAGGGAACGTCAGCCGGAGGGGCTAAGCGAGTCCTGGACGGCTCCGGCCGGCTGCGCGGAGGGACGGACCCAGCACGACCGCTCTCCAGCAGCTGGTGCCTGCCCTCGGCCACCCCTCCTGGGTGACAGGGCTCGGCTGAGCTTTCCCTTCCACAGGCCTCTGACGTGGCGCTTCCCCCTCTGTGTCCGGGGACTCGTTCTCGGAAACCACAGGGACAAAGGACTTGGTTCTGGTGTTGAAGAATTTCTGTATCATTAATATCTCGAAAGGGAAAATACTACAAGAAAAAATATACTTGCAATGCATGCAATGACTGTGAAGAAGGGTTGAGGCATGGTTCAAGCGGTAGAGCAGCTGCCTAGCAGATGTGGGTCTCTGAGTTCAAACATCTGTACCACCAAGAAGAAGAAGAGAGGAGGAGGAGGAGAGAGGAGGAGGGAGGAGAAGGAACAGGAAGAAAGAAAGAAGAAGAGGAGGAGGAGGAGGGGGAGAAGAAGAAGAGGGAGAAGGGGAGGAAGGAAGAGGAGGAGAAGGAGGAGGGGCAGAGGAGGAGGAGGAGGAGGAAGAAGTAGAAACAGCAGCAGAAGTAGTAGTAATGGTAGTGAAGGATGAGGAAACACAGTCATAAAATAGAAACATATTAATTGAAGCAACAGTCTGCTGGAAATGTTAGGAGAGTGCTGGGGAGTGTGGGGTGTGTGGAGCAGAAAAATAACCGCTCTCTGTCTACTTGTAGCCTATGTGCTGGGTGCGTTAGCATAGAGGAACTTTTTAATACTATTATATTTTAGTAAAATCACTGTCTTTATTTCAAACATGTTCTCTTTGAACTTTTCGCCTTACTCAAAGAGACAATGTTACACATATCTCCATAGTCTCTTCTGGTAATACCTGAAATGGATCTTTTTTCGGTATACAATGTGTAATTTTAGCCAGGTTACCGGGATGCACTCCTGTAATTCTAGCTGTTCAGGAGGCTAAGATCTGAGGATAACAATGTGAAAACAGCCAGGCAGACAAATCTGAGAGACTCTTACCTCCAATTAAACATCAGAAAAACAAGAGTGGAGGTATGGCTCAAGTGGTAGAGCACCAGCCTTGAGTGAAAAAGCTAAAGACCACAAGGCCGAGGCTGGGAATGTGGCTCAGTGATAGAGTGCTTGCCTGGCGTGCATGAAGCCCTGGGTTCAATTCCTCAGTCCGACATAAACAGAAAAAATGGAAGTGGCGCTGTGGCTCAAGTTGTAGAGTGCTGGCCTTGAGCAAAAAAGAGGCTCAGGGGGCTGGGAATATGGCCTAGTGGTAGAGTGCTTGCCTCTTATACATGAAGCCCTGGGTTTGATTCCCCAGCACCACATATATACAAAACGGCTAGAAGTGGCGCTATGGCTCAAGTGGCAGAGTGCTAGCCTTGAGCAAAAAGAAGCCAGGGACAGTGCTCAGGCCCTGAGTTCAAGGCCCAGGACTGGCCAAAAAAAAAAGGAAGAAGCTCGGGGATTGCGCCAGGCCCTGAGTACAAGCCCCGGGACTGGCACAAATTTTTTTTTTAAAAGATTCAATGTGGGTCGTGGGAATGTGGCTTAGTGGTAGAGTGCTTGCCTAGCATGCATGAAGCCCTGGGTTCGATTCCTCCACACCACATAAACAGAAAAAGCCAGAAGTGGCGCTGTGGCTCCAGAGGTAGAGTGCTAGCCTTGAGCAAAAAGAAGCCAGGGACAGTGCTCAGGCCTTGAGTCCAAGCCCCAGGCCTGGCAACAAAAGCAAAAAACAAACAAACAAACAAACAAAAAGATTCAATGTGTAGTAGTGCATACTTTGAATCCCAGCACTACGGAGGGGAAGCTGCAGGATCATGAGTTAGAAGCCAGCCTGGGCAGGTCGCAAACCAACCTGGCTATAAGATCTTGTCTCTAATACACACACACACACACACACACACACACACTTCCAAAATGAGCAATGCAAAAAAAAAAAAAAACCTTAAAATTTTAAAGCGAAACCTTGTCAGTAATTTAAAAGACCTGGCAAGGGCTGGGAATATAGCCTAGTGGCAAGAGTGCTTGCCTCGTATACATGAGGCCCTGGGTTCGATTCCCCAGCACCACATATATAGAAAACGGCCAGAAGTGGCGCTGTGGCTCAAGTGGCAGAGTGCTAGCCTTGAGCGGGAAGAAGCCAGGGACGGTGCTCCGGCCCTGAGTCCAAGGCCCAGGACTGGAAAAAAATGAATAAAAGACCTGGCAATTGTTATTAAATGGTCCAAAATTTGTATACTAAATATCAGAAGGAAGAGGATAGATAGAAAAGGAACATCAAATAATTAAAGATAATTTCTTTAAAATTTGATTAAACACAGAACTCTGCAGATCTGAGATAATAAGCAAATACTTACACAAAGATGCCCATGAGGTATGTCTAATTCAAAATGTTTATAATTAATAGTGTGGAAGGGGCCTGGTGGTTCATGCCTAGCTATTCAGGAGGCTGAGATCTGAAGGTTGCGGTTTGAAGCCAGCTTGTGGAGGAGAAAGTCTGTGAAACTATCTCCAACAAATCACCAAAAACCTGGATGTGGAGCCAGCTAAAGTGATAGAACACCAGCCCTTGAGCAAAAAAGTTTAAGAACACTGTCCAGGCCCTGAGGACAAGCCCCAATACCAGCACACACAAACAAGGAGAAAAAGAAAGAAGAAAGAAAGAAAGAAAGAAAGAAAGAAAGAAAGAAAGAAAGAAAAGAAAGAAAGAAAGAAAGAAAGAAAGAAAGAAAAGAAGAAGAAAGAGAGAGAGAGAGAAAGAGAGAAAGGAAGGAAGAAGAGAGAGAAAGGGAGGGAGGAAGGGAGGGAGGAGGGAAGGAAGAGACAAAGAAGGAAAGGAAGGAAGGGAGGAAAGAGAAAAAGAAAGGAGAGAAAGAGAGGGAGGGAGGGAAAGGAATAGAGAGAGAGAGGAAGGAAGAAGGGGAGAGAGGAAGGAAAAAGGAAAGAAAAGGAAAGGGAACTAAGAGCTGGAGCGAACTTTAGTGTTCGAGCATATGTTTAGCATGAACACAGCTCTACTTCCAAACTTCGGCACCAAAAAGAAAAATTCCGGGCTGGGGATATGGCCTAGTGGCAAGAGTGCCTGCCTCATATACATGAGGCCCTGGGTTCGATTCCCCAGCACCACATATACAGAAAATGGCCAGAAGTGGCGCTGTGGCTCAAGTGGCAGAGTGCTAGCCTTGAGCAAAAAGAAGCCAGGGACAGTGCTCAGGCCCTGAGTCCAAGCCCCAGGACTGGCACAAAAAAAAAAAAAAAAAAAAAGAAAAATTCCAAAAATAAATGATTAGCATGAAGCCATAAAGCACATCATAGTTATATAGACAATACAAATAGGATTAGCTCCCCAGTAAAGAGAAAAATATTTTATACTAAAATATAAAGCAAAACCTAATTATGCATAGGATGCAACTAACACAAGTCAGAATATTGAGAATAAAAGAAGGAATCCAGACACATTAGAAGAACACCATAGGAAGGCAACCTCTGTTTTCCTTGTGGCTCTAGTTTTAGGTAAGTTGGCATCTGGACCTAAAAAATGGTTAAGCAAGACCAATTAAAACACATAATGCTAAAGGACATGATTCACAGTGAATAAATAATACTTATAAATACTAAGTACCAAATAGGAAAGAAACAGTGCTCATAAACCTAAAATTACAGGACATAAAAGACACACCAGTTTCATTCCTGTTTCTATGTTCTATGACAAATCAAGTGGATAAAAATAAAAATAATACAGAACTCAATAGTCTATATTAAACATGGCCTTGTACATACTATATTATGTATGTAAACTACTATATGTATATGAATGGAATACATACATACACATTCTCTGCACATAGAATATGTTCTTATTTTTTAGAATGTAAAAGAATTGTGGGGCAGTGATGTCTCATGCCTGTAAACCAAGCTACTCAAGAGGCTGCCAATATGGGCGGGAAAATCCATGAAACTCTTAACTCCAGTTAGCCAGTACCAAGTTGGAAATGGAGGTGTAGCTCAGGTGGTAAAGCCCAAGCCTGGAGCAAAAAAAAAAAAAACTAAACAAGAACACAAGGCCCTGAGTTCAAGCCTCAGTACCAACACAAAAATAAATATAAAAGAATAGAAAAGTTAACCATACATTTAGGCACAAAGGGAAACCTCAATAAGCTCCAAAAATTAAACATGCATGGGTGATAGTTTCTGGTAACTATGAGATAAATGATAAGTTATAAAATCAGATAAAACTACCCTTCTACCTGAAAATTTTAACCATTTATGTTAATGGACTTGTTAAAAAATCCCTTTAAAGGGTGAACAAAGGCAGTAGTGTACTCATTCAGCACTGCTGAGGGAAGGGGTGATGGTGTACAAAAAGAAATGTACTCTTCATCTGACTTATGTAACTATAACCCCTAAAAATATTTCCCCAAATCACTTAATTCTTAGATAAAAGGACAATATAAACTTAAATCATAGCAGTTCTTAAAAATTAAAATAATAAAATAAATTATATGTTAGAATCCAAGACATGATACTAAAGTACTACTCTGGAAAATTCATAGGTTTGAATATTAAAATAAGAAAAAGTGAATCCAGCCTGTAGTTTAGAAAAAGAACAATAAAATAAACTGAAGGAAAGTAGGAAGAATGAATATATAAAACAAATCAGAGCCATCGAACTTATTGATTAGAAAACAGAAAAAAAAAGTAAACTGGATCACAGGAAAAATCAAAGAAATAGAAAGTACTAATGCTAAACTAACAATAAAGGGGAAAAATAGAAACTGTAAGTAAGAAAAAAAACAGTAAGAGGAAAATCACCACAAAACTAAATTGAATTTGAAAGTAAACATGGAAACTTGCATGAAACATGTAATTTTCTTGAAAAATACAACTTAGCACAACTGCACTCAAGAACAGAAAGAAAAGACAAAATAGACTTGATTTTTCCTTCAGAAAAAAAGCCAGAGTCCCCCCTAGATATGCTATCTGGTTTCTCAGAGACATTCTAAGAGACCTTAAAAGAGCAAGCAGTATTCAGTTGTGCTTAAACCGTTCCAAACATTACAAAGAGGAAAACGCTGGGATTGTTTGCTTAGGCAACTGATTGCAAAACCTGAGGTAGCACATTTTAATAAAGAAAAAATACAAGTCTATCTTATTTATTAGTGCAAAAATCCTAGGAAATAACTCTTACCCCCCCCCCCAAAAAAAAACGTGTAAATTATTTAGAGTGATTTTGTAGTCACGGATCGGGAGATGTCTGCAGATACAGACTTCCAGCTAATTAACTGGTTCAGAATTGAACCCTGGGCATGATGGTGAGCACAGCCAAAGGGCAGGTCTGGCTGACACAGCCCACAATCAAGCCGCTCAGAAAGCAGATCCCCCCCATCCTCCCCACCACACCCCCAGGCCCGAGGCCCCTGGCTGCTGCACTGCCTCCTCTGACGTCTTCCCACCCAACCCTCCTTCGCCAGCCCCCTGATCCGATAGGCTACCTATTGGGACAAACTACATTTCCAGTTCCCTCTGGAGTGTGGCTGGGGTGGTATGCTAGTCACCTGTCCCCATGAGATGATCCACTCACCAAGAGGAAAAGTCGATTTGGGCTCACAGTTGGGGAGGTTTCAGGACCCGTGGACTGGAGCAAGGGATGGAGCAAACCCACTCAACGCATCAGGAGCCAAGGAGCAAAGACGGAAACAGGAGGAGGCTGCGGTCCCTAACCTCCTACAAGGACATCCATCCCTCCAAGGACCTAACTTCCTCCCACTAGGCCCCACCTTTTAAAGGGCCCAACGACTCCCAGTAACATCAGATGTTGACGGTCGAGCCTTTAATGCATGGGCTTTGGGGGACATTAAGATTGAAATGGTGGTAGGAGTCCTGTGATAGATATCCTCTGGGGTCACGATGTGTGTCTTCTGGGCTCTTAGCTCTGCTCAGTGGTTCCGGCCCCGCAGCGGGCTGGCTGTCCTCCTTCCCGGCTAGTTGCAGTATTTGTAATATCACGTAGCTTAGAAGCACCTCCTCGAAATCAGGTTTTCCATGCATATGCATCCAGAATTTCTCCCCGTTTCGGCTGTCCCTGGCCTAGCAAGTGTAGTGGCCCTGGATCTCGGGTCCAGAGGCTGCTGGGGGACCCACGTGCCACGCGGAGGACCCTGTAGTCCCTAAAGGGAAGCAGAAATTAGAACTTTCCAGCTACGACTTTTGCGAGAAGCTTCCTTAAGCAATGTTTCTGCTTCCGCCTGGAATTACTTTTGGGTTGGGTTGCAACCAGCTTCAAGTAAGTGTGTCAGCCCTAACCGCCGAGTGCCCAGTGCTTGGTCCGTTCCTCCAGGCACTGAGACTTCGGTGTGCCAGGCTTTGTGTGGACAGCTGTGACTGGTCAGATGCTTTGATTCCTCCTCTAGTTGGCGTTCAAGTTATTCTTCCCCCGTCTCCTACCAAGTCTGTGGGCGCTGTCAGGTAGCATGTAGGCAAAGGATTAGTGGTGGTAAAGGCGGAAGGGGAGAGGAAGAAGAAGGTGGTTTCATGGGGATAATTTTCAGATGAAAACAAAAAACAACAACAACTGGGTTTATAGATAGAAATAAGGTAGCAGGATTTTCACCTGGTGATATAACGTGCTGACTAACCTCTTCCTAGATGCCAGCCGTACAGGATTAGGGGAGGGAAGGCATGTTGTCGGGCCTGCCAAGGGCAAGCTGGGGCCTGGACAGCCCGCCCTCCTCTATCGGGCCTGCCAGCTTTCAGCCAGCACTGAGCTTTGGGTAAGAGAGAGAGGCATGTAACTTAAAACAAACAGGACTTGATCCTCGAAGGCCACGCTTCAAAGTCTAAGCTAGGAAAACAACAACTGGGGTTATAATCTGATCCGAAGAGTTAGGGCTGTACAGACTTCATTTTTAAAACAACAGGAGCGTTTGCTCTGTCTCTGAGTATGCTATCTCCCTGGCTCATGCCGCTGTCAACAAGATCTCCAGGACCGTCAGGGCTGCTGGGTACGGCGTAGGCCCCGGCTGCTTCCATTCCATCGACGTATGAGACTCCAAGAATGTTTAGGCTAGGTGTGCAGCTGGCGGCCCGCGAGCCAGCGCTGGGCAGTGTGAGGCTCACGGGAGGGGAGGAGCCCTGTCTAGTCTGTGATCGGAGGAGGTAGACCTCGTGTCTCCAGGAATAAGCCAGAAGCCTCAAGGAAATCCAGTGAGATTTGTGAGATAGCAGGACCGGAGAAGAATAAAAGCACTGGTGGCTCACACCTGTGATCCTAGCTACTCAGGAGGTTGAGATCTGGGGACTGATGTTCGAAGCCAGCAAGGGCAGAAAAGTCCGTGAAACTCTATCGCCAATTAACCATCAAAATGCTAGAAGTGGAGGTGTGTGTCAAGTGGCAGACGGCCAGCGAATGCAAAGCCCTGAGTTCACACCCCAGTACTTGCACACTCACACACACACACGAAAGAAAGAAGGAAGCGAGCAAGCAAGCAAGGAAGGTAGGAAGAAAGGAAGCAAGGGAAGGAAGGAAGGGAGGGAAGGGAAGGAACTAAGGGGCTTCACCCGGATGTGGAGTAGCCAAAGTCCACTGATATAGTGAGGAAGAGAGAAAGGTCTCTAAGACAACGGGCATGTGTCCCACGCACCGCACCCTGCCCAGCGCGTAGCACCGCCTCTCCCCATGTCTTCTTTGCCAGGGACGCTGGCTTGTGGTGCCCACATACCTTCTCGAAAACCTCACCGTGGAAGCCATTCCAAAGGGTTCCATTCCTCTTGACTTATCTAGGAACGCACCTCTGCCCACTTCTGTAAGGAAAGGCTTCTAGGGGTGGGAAGGCAACTCTAAGACAGATTTTTCTGTGGATAAAAAGAATCATGAGTGAGGGCTGGGGATATAGCTTAGTGGCAAGAGTGCCTGCCTCGGATACACGAGGCCCTAGGTTCGATTCCCCAGCACCACATATACAGAAAACGGCCAGAAGCGGCGCTGTGGCTCAAGTGGCAGAGTGCTAGCCTTGAGCGGGAAGAAGCCAGGGACAGTGCTCAGGCCCTGAGTCCAAGGCCCAGGACTGGCCAAAAAACAAAACAAAAAACAAAAAAAGAATCATGAGTGAAAGCACAACCGTCTCTTTTTCCGCAGTTGTCACATCTGGATGGACAAGGTTTGGCCCTATCACCATGATCTTGTGAACACACATCGGAGCTGAGGCCTGAAGAATGGAAAGATGAGAAGCATAGGGACCTTGAGCCACAGATTAGACCAACCCAAAGCCATTCTCTTCTGGACTTCTTGGCACGCAGGTAGTAGATACCTTAACTCTTTTAGACTGTTAAGTTGGCACCATCTGTTGCATTCAAAAACACTTTGAGGGCTGGGAATATGGCCTAGTGTCAAAGAGAGCTCGCCTCGTATGCACGAAACCCCGGGTTCGATTCCTCAGCACCACATATATAGAAAACAGCCAGAAGTGGCACAGAACTTTGGAGGAGTGAAGCCACATTCAGTATGAATGAACCCATAGGACATATAAGACATTCCCTATGCATGAATAAATGAAGACCAAGTAAGTTTCCTATGTGAGTTTTCAAGGATTCAGTTTTTTTTTTCCTATATCAATTTTCTCAAAAATAAGGATCTTGCCAGGTTGTTGGTGGCTCACACCTATAATCCTAGCTACACAGTAGGCTGAGATCTGAGGATTGAGATTCAACTCAGCCCAGGCAGACAAATCCAGAAGACTCTTACCTCTAATTAGCAAGCCAAGACGCTAGAAGTGGAGGTGTGGCTGAAACAGTAGACTGCCAGTCTAGGAAGCGCTTGGGACCCTGAGTTCAATCCCCAGTACTGGCACAAAAAAGGGGGTGTCGCTCCTCTAAATGAAATGAATACATCAAAAAGAAAAAGAAGATGCAACTCAGGAAATGAAATCCAACATAAGAGGTCAATAAGTAATAAAGTTAATTTCTACAACGGCTTCTTTATCCAGGCCAGAACAATTTGGAATAGGATATTAAGGTTCTGACAGGAACATTTCCTATTGGGTTGGGGTAAAAAGAGGAAACCGAATAAAATAATTTATCTGACCATTTGAAAAACAATACTGACATATTTGTAGCATCTTAGACAACATTTATTGGAGGGTGTTTGTGTCATTATAATGAAGTATCAGAGGCTGAAAATTGTTGTAGTAAAGAGGTTTATTTAGCTTATATGTTCAAAGACAAAGTCTCTAAAGATCAAAAAGCATTATCTGTTTAACATTTGGTGAGGGTTACATCATGTGTGTGTGTGAGGGGGAAGTTCTGGGGCTTGAACTCAGGGCCTTTGCACTGTCCTTAAGCTTTTTTTTTGCCCAAGGCTAGTGCTCTACCACTTGAGCCATGGCTCTACTTCTAGCTTTTCTGGCAGTTAATTGAAGATGAGTCACAGCCTTTTCTGCCTGGGCATGGTTTGGAACCACAGTCTTCACATTTCAGCTTCCTGCGAAGCTAGGATTACAGGTGTGACCTAGCACCTGACCCAGGGTTACAGCTGAACATAAAGGAGAAGCAGAGAGGGAACTGGCTAGGTGTTGAAGGGGCACCTATGTGAGCAAGGAAGCGAAATCTGGGGAGCGGTCGTGTGGACTCCAGCCCGTCCCCTCCAGACCGAAGCCACTCCAGCCAGACGGCAGGAATCCATCAGCGGAAGTAGAACTCTTGTGACTTCATGTTTTCCCATGAGGCTCCAACTCTTACAAGTTCCCCCTAAACACCACTACTGGCAACCAGGCTTACAGCACCGAACCTTTAAGGGGAAAATCATAGCAAAACTCATGGATCAAATTAAGGTGAATTTCATTAAGGAAAATGATCAGGAAAAGTAGAAATGTTGTGTAAGAAAAGAAGCATGGTTACAGCATATTGTAGATCTTAGTAGTGACATGTATTGAAAAAGTCCTACCCATTCTAGCGCTTTTTGAAGATACATTAAGTAGAGCTTGGATGCTGCATGTCCCCCGAAAGGCCTGTGTGTTAAGATCTTACCCCTCGAATGGCACTATTGGGAGGCTGTGGAACCTTTGAGCGGCGGAGCCTAATCGGAGGTCTTTAAGTCATGGAGGTCATGACCTAGAAGGGAAGAGTAGGACCACAGCCCCTTCCTCTTCAATTCTTTGGCTTCCTGGCCCTGACCTCAGCAAGTTTTCTCCTTTATAATTTCCCCCAACTTGGGGCTGGGGATATAGCCTAGTGGCAAGAGTGCCTGCCTCGGATACACGAGGCCCTAGGTTCGATTCCCCAGCACCACATATACAGAAAACGGCCAGAAGCGGCGCTGTGGCTCAAGTGGCAGAGTGCTAGCCTTGAGCGGGAAGAAGCCAGGGACAGTGCTCAGGCCCTGAGTCCAAGGCCCAGGACTGGCCAAAAAAAAAAAAAAAAAAAAAAAAAAGAAGTATAATTTCCCCCAACTTTTTGTGCTGCCTTGACACAGGCCTAAAATGAGTAGAACCAATGGGTCATGGGCTGAAACTCTGAAACTGTGAGCCAAAATAAACGGAGGTGATTGGCTCAGGCATTTGCCGTTGTGACAGAAAGCTGCCTCCACAATGTTTCCACAGTTAGTTATTATCATCTTATGTCAACAGAAAATGTCTCGATCGAATTAATTTTAAAATAGCAAAATAAGGCAAGCCAGCCCTGGTTGCTCACGCCTGTAATCTTAGCTACTCAGGAGGCTGAGCTCTGAGGATTGTGGTTCTAAGCCAGCCTGGGCAGGAAAGTCCATGAGAGACTTTTATCTCCAACAAAATACTCAGAAAAAGGTGGAAGTGGCGCTGTGGCTCAAGTGGTAGAGTGCTAGCCTTGAGCAAAAGAAGCTCAGGAACAGTGCTCAGGCCCAGAGTTCAAGTCCCAGGACAGGCAGGTACATGCATGTACACACACATACACACACACACACACACACACACATACACAGCAGAAGAGGTAGATTTTAGTCTCTGGTTTATATGTGAATAAAACTCAAGTTCGAAGTCATCTATCAGCTCCCTCAAGTCCTCACTGCGAGCCTGTGCAGATACTTCAGTGGAGAGGAAATTACACAAGTAATAAAAATTAAAACAGGCTATTCTTTGTTGCTTTTTTTCCTTTCCTGGCAGCAGGGGAAAAGAGCAGTAAATAAGACTCCGGCCTGATTTCCAAATCTGTCCTCTAAATGGGTTTGTGCAAACACCAGGGCCTTACGTCGATCTTGTGGTAAAGAGCGCAGTGGGGGGGGGGGGGGGCACCACTGGCCTGAAGAATAAGATCATCTCTGGTTCACAAGCACTGAGCGAATTGGAGAGTATCAGCTCATTTCCACGGAGGCAGCCATCACTGTACTCGCTGGCGAGCTATGAGATGTGGGATCTAAATTACAGGCCACGTGTGTGTGGACCTGAGGCTGTGGTTTTCCCATTCAATTCGTGTGTGTGTGTGTGTGTGTGTGTGTGTGTGTGGTGTGCATGTAACGCTGTGTATACATGTGCATGTGTACACTTGGGTACTCATATATGTATTATCCCATTTTATGGTCTTGAAACATCTTTCTATCAATCTAGAATACAGAACTCCATGGAAGTAAGAAGGTCATTGTTTTGTAAGTGGAACTGACCATGGTGGCATAGGCCTGCAATCCCAGAACCCCTCAGGTAGAAGCAGGAAGATTTTTGTGTGAGGCTGCCTAGGCGAATATATGAAATCCTGTCCAAAAAGCAAAGGTGGTGGCTGTGACTCACACCTGTAATAACAGCTACATGGGTGGTAGACTTTCTTAGAGCCAGGGTTCAAGGTTAACCAAGACAAAAATCAGTGAGGCTGCATCTCAACACGCTGCCTGGGGCTCACATCCATAATCCGAGTCCCACGGAAAACCTAGGCAGACGGATCGAGACGGAAGCCCATCCTGACAAAACAATTTAAAAAGAGAAACAGGGAGGGAAAGGAAGCAAGGGAGGGAGGGAGGGAGGAAAGGAAGGGAGGAAAGAAGGAAGGAAGGGAGGAAGGGAGGGAGGGAAGGAGGGAGGAAGGGAGGAAAGGATGGAGGGCTGGAGGAAGGAAGGAAGAGAGGAAGGAAGGAAGGGAAGAAGGGAGGAAGGGAGGGAGGGAGGGAGGGAGGGAGGGAGGGAGGGAGGGAGGGAGGGAGGGAGGGAGGGAAGGAGAGAGGGAGGGAGGGATAACCCCTGAGCCTCCTCTTAAAAAAGAAAAAGAGAAAGAAAAGAGCAAGGAAAAAAGGAAAGAAGGGGGGGAGGTTTGGGAAAGAAAGAGCTGAGCGCCCGTGGCTCAAGCCTGTAATCCTAGCCACTGAGGAGGCTGAGATCTGAAGACAGACTATCTGAAGATAGTTTGAAGACAGCCCAGGCTGGAAAATGCGTGAGATATTTATCTCCAGTAAACTACTAAAAAAATGTTGGAAATGGAACTCCGGCTCAAGGGATAGCGTACTATCTTTGGACAAAAGAGGCTCCCTGACTTCAACCCCAGGGCTGGCAGAAAAACAAAACAAAACAACAACAACAACCCAGAAACACCCAGGCTTGATTTAGGACACGTTTATTTTAACGATTAGTCTGACCAGATCACTTTTGTTACACATAGGAGGTTTATGATAAAGGTAAATCCACCGTATAACAAAAATCAAAACCAGACGTTTACTTACTGTTCAGCTCAAATATATGGGTGCAAGCCAACAATGTTTCTGACTTGTCACACAATTCAACACCTCAGTGTTCTCCATTAAACCCGGACAGACATGGTAATTTCTTTAATTGTTATTAGAAGGTAGTGTGCAGAGCAGTTACCATGTCATCAACCAGGCAATGTGTGCATCTCTCCCAGTTTTTCTCCTACCATCCCAACCCGCCCATTGTAGAGTTCATTTTCAGCAGTGTCAGCTACTGAGTAGCATTGCTGCCTTTGTTTACCCTGTGTTCCTCCATTTTCCTGCCCTCCCCTTGCCTCCCCCATGATGGACAAGCAAACAAACAAGACAGAAAAGAAAAGAGAAAGGAAAAAACCCTCTCATTTCCATTTCCTGGAGTTTTTTTTTTTGCCAGTCCTGGGGCTTGAACTCAGGGCCTGAGCACTGTCCCTGGCTTCCTTTTGCTCAAGGCTAGCACTCTGCCACTTGAGCCACAGCGCCACTTCTGGCCGTTTTCTGTATATGTGGTGCTGGGGAATCGAACCCAGGGTTTCATGTATAGGAGGCTTCATGTATAGGAGGCCATACTCCCAGCCCCCTGGAGTTCATTTTGATAAACACAGGGCTGGGGGGTTGTGTTGGGGACTAGCTAATTCAGCCAGGAACCAGCAGGCCTAAAACACTTGTGTTTGTTTGGTTGTACATGGCCTCAAGCCATGGAAAATTGCGGGGTGCAGAGCAGCTGGGAGCTGCTGTGAACGCACTTTCCTGGCCCTCAAAACCTGTGTGTGTGTGTGTGTGTTGTGTGTGTGTGTGTGTGTGTGTGAGTACTGGGGCTTGAACGCAGGGTCTGGGTGCCGTCCTTCAGCGGGTCTTTTGCTCAAGGCTGGCGTTCTGCCGCTTGAGCTGCAGTTGCACTTCCAGCTTCGTGCTGGTCAGTTGGAGATGGGAGTCCCGGGGGCTGTCCTGCCGGGGCTGGCTCTGCACTACAATCCTCACATCTCAGCCTCTTGAGCAGCGAGGACTGCGGGGTGAGCCACTGGGGCCTGGCACACGCCCTGCCCCCCTCCAACTCTGGAATCCTGGAGCTTTGAGCGGTTTGACGTCCCTCAATGCAGCAAGGCAGCCATCAGTCTCTGGGAGCTACAACTCTTGGATAAAGTATCTTCCAGACCTTGAAGTCATTTAGAACACAGTTCATTCCTCAAGTTCATTTTACACGCAGCCCCCTCCTTAGATCCTTTCTCCTCAGCTCCAGGACAGTGACCTCAGCAAACAGCAAGGAGCCTCCAATTAGCAAAGCGATCCGCCAATCCCCAAGCCGCTTCTCCTGAGCCACGTGCCAAGTGCCCTGCACTTACTCTATGAATCCGCTGAACCAGCAGAAAGGAGAGCCTCCAATACCACCGTGAGCTGCACTGTGTTTACTAACCTCGGACCAAGAGTCTTACTCCAGCCCAGGAGACGGATACGAGGAGCCTGGAGACTGCATCTCTGTGGCAGAGCTCAGGCCTGGTTTCCACAATCTCCTGGGCATCAAGCACGCCGCCTCTGGGAAGAGCGAAGGCTGAGAAGACAACCCTGGGGCCTGATTCCAAGCCTTTCCGTCTCGCGACCTGCTGAAGCGGCCTGGTGGCAGTTAATTGGCACCTCGGGGGACCTCAGAGGCCGAGGTGAGGTGCGCTTGAGGCTCGAACCTGAGCTTCTGGTTCGTCAGCCTTCCTCCTGACGGCCGGCCACCTGCCTGGGTGAGGACCGGCCGGACGATTTCATTAACAAGGATTGCCTCATGCTTTCATCTGAATGTGTTTGCAAATCAGCCTCAGTGTGTTCACATGACTCTAGCATCATCATCATCATCATCATCATCATCATCATCATCATCATCATCATCATCAAAAGCGACATGGAAAAAATTCCCTGACCTCTCAAAAAAAATGAGTACTGGAGCTGGGCACTAATGGCTCAGTCTCCTAATCCTAGCGACTCAGGCAGCTAAGATCTGAGGACTGAGGTTCAAAGCCAGCCCAGGCAAAAAGGCCCATGAGATACATCTGGAATCAACCACCAGGAAGCTAAAAGCAGAGCTGTGGCTCAAGAGTCAGAACACCAGCCTTGAGTGACAAAGATAAGTGACAGCACCCAGGCCTTGAGTTCAAGCCCCAGAACACAGAGAAAACACACTTCGTTTATCATTTTGAGTAGGCGGTCAAGTGGGTCACGTGGAAACAACACCTCTTGAGCCATGGCTATTAATTCATTAAAAGTCTACTGCAGAAATAGAATCAACATTTTCAAGGAAGTCGCCTACTAATAACGTCTACCTGTCTGTTTTGTACATTTTTTACTGTTACTGTGAGGATGATGTTGGCGGGGCTATCGTTACATGAGTCAGATAAGGAGTGCGCTGCCTTGTGGACCGCGCCCCCCCTCCCCGCCCTCTCTCCCAGGCTCTCCCTCCCGTGCCCACCCACAGGACGTGGAGTTCATTTCCAACCCCGTGTCTCGCGAGCTCCACGGCTGCATCTGTTCACCTTCCGTCCCCCCATGTCGGTGCCCCCCGGCCCCGGCCCTCCCAAAGACAGATAAATGCACAGACAAGACAACTAGAAAACAAAAAGAACAACAAAAACAAAGTCTTGTTTCCATTTCCGGGGGTTCGTTTCAATGACTATTCCTCTCTATGGTCACAGGCACACAGACATGTTCCTTTGTGCTCCTCCCCTAAGAATCTCCTCCTTGGGTCCCGCCCTTCACACCAGGATGAAAGCTCCTATCACTTTCCTGATGAAGAACATGCCGATATTCACTTCCTTAGACGCTCCGAACCCTGCTTCCTCCTCCCAACCCCTGCTTCCTCCTCCCAATCCCTGCTCCCAACCCTGCTTCCCCCTCCCAATCCCTGCTTCCTCCTCCCAATCCCTGCTCCCAACCCTGCTTCCCCCTCCCAATCCCTGCTTCCCCCTCCCAATCCCTGCTTCCTCCACCCAATCCCTGCTTCCCCCTCCCAACCCCTGCTTCCTCCTCCCAATCCCTGCTTCCTCCTCCCAATCCCTGCTTCCAATCCCTGCTTCCCCCTCCCAATCCCTGCTTCCTCCTCCCAATCCCTGCTTCCTCCTCCCAACCCCTGCTTCCTCCTCCCAATCCCTCCTCCCAATCCCTGTTTCCCCCTCCCAATCCCTGCTTCCCCCTCCCAATCCCTGCTTCCCCCTCCCAATCCCTGCTCCCAATCCCTGCTTCCTCCTCCCAATCCCTGCTTCCCCCTCCCAATCCCTGCTTCCCCCTCCCAATCCCTGCTTCCTCCTCCCAATCCCTGCTTCCCTCTCCCAATCCCTGCTCCCAATCCCTGCTTCCTCCTCCCAATCCCTGCTTCCTCCCCCCAACCCCTGCATCCACCTCCCAATCCCTGCTTCCTCCTCCCAACCCCTGCTTCCTCCTCCAAATCCCTGCTTCCTCCTCCAAATCCCTGCTCCCAATCCCTGCTTCCTCCTCCCAATCCCTGCTTCCCCCTCCAAATCCCTGCTCCCAATCCCTGCTTCCTCCTCCCAATCCCTGCTTCCCTCTCCCAATCCCTGCTTCCTCCTCTCAATCCCTGCTTCCTCCTCTCAATCCCTGCTTCCTCCTCCCAACCCCTGCTTCCTAGTGTCAATCCCTGCTCCCAATCCCTGCTTCCTCCTCCCAACCCCTGCTTCCTCCTGTCAATCCCTGCTCCCAATCCCTGCTTCCTCCTCCCAACCCCTGCTTCCTCCTCCCAATCCCTGCTTCCTCCTCCCAACCCCTGCTTCCCCCTCCCAATCCCTGCTTCCTCCTCCCAACCCTGCTTCCTCCTCCCAACCCATGCTTCCTCCTCCCAATCCCTGCTCCCAACCCTGCTTCCCCCTCCCAATTCCTGCTTCCTCCTCCCAATCCCTGCTCCCAACCCTGCTTCCCCCTCCCAATCCCTGCTTCCCCCTCCCAATCCCTGCTTCCCCCTCCCAATCCCTGCTTCCTCCTCCCAATCCCTGCTTCCCCCTCCCAACCCCTGCTTCCTCCTCCCAATCCCTGCTTCCTCCTCCCAACCCCTGCTTCCTCCTCCCAATCCCTGCTTCCTCCTCCCAATCCCTGCTTCCAATCCCTGCTTCCCCCTCCCAATCCCTGCTTCCTCCTCCCAATCGCTGCTTCCAATCCCTGCTTCCCCCTCCCAATCCCTGCTTCCTCCTCCCAATCCCTGCTTCCAATCCCTGCTTGCCCCTCCCAATCCCTGCTTCCTCCTCCCAATCCCTGCTTCCTCCTCCCAACCCCTGCTTCCTCCTCCCAATCCCTCCTCCCAATCCCTGTTTCCCCCTCCCAATCCCTGCTTCCCCCTCCCAATCCCTGCTTCCCCCTCCCAATCCCTGCTCCCAATCCCTGCTTCCTCCTCCCAATCCCTGCTTCCCCCTCCCAATCCCTGCTTCCCCCTCCCAATCCCTGCTTCCTCCTCCCAATCCCTGCTTCCCCCGCCCAATCCCTGCTCCCAATCCCTGCTTCCTCCTCCCAATCCCTGCTTCCTCCTCCCAACCCCTGCATCCACCTCCCAATCCCTGCTTCCTCCTCCCAACCCCTGCTTCCTCCTCCAAATCCCTGCTTCCTCCTCCAAATCCCTGCTCCCAATCCCTGCTTCCTCCTCCCAATCCCTGCTTCCCCCTCCAAATCCCTGCTCCCAATCCCTGCTTCCTCCTCCCAATCCCTGCTTCCCCCTCCCAATCCCTGCTTCCTCCTCTCAATCCCTGCTTCCTCCTCTCAATCCCTGCTTCCTCCTCCCAACCCCTGCTTCCTCCTGTCAATCCCTGCTCCCAATCCCTGCTTCCTCCTCCCAACCCCTGCTTCCTCCTGTCAATCCCTGCTCCCAATCCCTGCTTCCTCCTCCCAACCCCTGCTTCCTCCTCCCAATCCCTGCTTCCTCCTCCCAACCAATGCTTCCTCCTCCCAATCCCTGCTCCCAATCCCTGCTTCCTCCTCCCAACCCCTGCTTCCTCCTCCCAACCCCTGCTTCCTCCTCCCAATCCCTGCTTCCTCCTCCCAATCCCTGCTTCCTCCTCCCAACCCCTGCTTCCTCCTCCCAACCCCTGCTTCCTCCTCTCAATCCCTGCTCCCAATCCCTGCTTCCCCCTCCCAATCCCTGCTTCCTCCTCACAACCCCTGCTTCCTCCTCCCAATCCCTGCTCCCAATCCCTGCTTCCTCCT
The DNA here is from genome assembly GCF_023159225.1 of Perognathus longimembris pacificus. Classification (NCBI taxonomy): domain Eukaryota; kingdom Metazoa; phylum Chordata; class Mammalia; order Rodentia; family Heteromyidae; genus Perognathus; species Perognathus longimembris. The sequence goes on from NC_063178.1 coordinate 16,884,443, forward strand.
CCCAACCCCTGCTTCCTCCTCCCAATCCCTGCTTCCTCCTCCCAATCCCTGCTCCCAATCCCTGCTTCCTCCTCCCAATCCCTGCTTCCCCCTCCCAATCCCTGCTTCCTCCTCCCAATCCCTGCTTCCCCCTCCCAATCCCTGCTCCCAATCCCTGCTTCCCCCTCCCAATCCCTGCTTCCTCCTCCCAATCCCTGCTTCCCCCTCCCAATCCCTGCTTCCCCCTCCCAATCCCTGCTCCCAATCCCTGCTTCCTCCTCCCAATCCCTGCTTCCCCCTCCCAATCCCTGCTTCCCCCTCCCAATCCCTGCTTCCCCCTCCCAATCCCTGCTCCCAATCCCTGCTTCCTCCTCCCAATCCCTGCTTCCTCCTCTCAATCCCTGCTTCCTCCTCTCAATCCCTGCTTCCTCCTGTCATCCCTGCTCCCAATCCCTGCTTCCTCCTCCCAACCCCTGCTTCCTCCTCCCAACCCCAGCTTCCCCCTCCCAATCCCTGCTTCCTCCTCCCAACCCCTGCTACCTCCTCCCAATCCCTGCTCCCAATCCCTGCTTCCTCCTCCCAATCCCTGCTTCCTCCTCCCAACCCCTGCTTCCTCCTCCCAATCCCTGCTTCCTCCTCCCAACCCCTGCTTCCTCCTCCCAACCCCTGCTTCCTCCTCTCAATCCCTGCTCCCAACCCTGCTTCCCCCTCCCAATCCCTGCTTCCTCCTCCCAATCCCTGCTTCCTCCTCCCAATCCCTGCTTCCCCCTCCCAATCCCTGCTTCCTCCTCCCAATCCCTGCTTCCCCCTCCCAATCCCTGCTCCCAATCCCTGCTTCCTCCTCCCAATCCCTGTTTCCCTCTCCCAATCCCTGCTTCCTCCTCTCAATCCCTGCTTCCTCCTCTCAATCCCTGCTTCCTCCTCCCAACCCCTGCTTCCTCCTGTCAATCCCTGCTCCCAATCCCTGCTTCCTCCTCCCAACCCCTGCTTCCTCCTCCCAACCCCTGTTTCCCCCTCCCAATCCCTGCTTCCTCCTCCCAACCCCTGCTTCCTCCTCCCAATCCCTGCTCCCAATCCCTGCTTCCTCCTCCCAATCCCTGCTTCCTCCTCCCAACCCCTGCTTCCTCCTCCCAACCCCTGCTTCCTCCTCCCAATCCCTGCTTCCTCCTCCCAACCCCTGCTCCCAATCCCTGCTTCCTCCTCCCAATCCCTGCTTCCTCCTCCCAATCCCTGCTTCCTCCTCCCAACTGCATTCTCATTTTGAAAGTGACAGAAATACTGTATATACTGAGCGGATATCACATGGTGTTTGGATTGATAAATTGTAGAATGATATCAAGATAATTAAAATAACCATTGCCCTACATACTTTTCATGTATTCATAATGGTACATTTTTTTTACTCTCTGTAATTTTCAAGTATATGTTACATTTTTGTTAGCAATAATAACCCATAGTTTCTGAAGAAGACAAGAGATTATAAGGTGTTTCAACACAATATTTTTTCCATCGTCCCAAGCTGGTTATTCATGGAAACAGGATATAACTTGTTTTAAGGGAATATTATTAAACACACCAGCATAGAAAACCATCTAGTAAAAGGTAGATCATAATGGGCACCAGCCGGGCCTCGTGGTATACTCCTAGAATCCTAGCATTCGGGGGATCGGAAGTCCAAGCTTAGACGGGCCTCTTACTTATCTGCTCCAGAGGGGTCTTAGTGGCAAGTTTATTTCTACATTAATGTCTCATCCCCTCAGGTTGAACAAAGACTTGAGAAGTATCCTGTAAGGAACATAGACATTCAGGTGATATAAAATGAGTAATCCCCCGTTTCAACTGAATACCAGGATCCTTCACAGAAAATGAAAGGCCTTTTATTTACTCAGCAGACGTGTAATAGGCTCTCCGATGATTAAAAACCACCTCAGCTTCTGCTGCTATCCAACTCTCCCCTATGGAGTTCAGGCAGAGTAAAAGTAGCATTTGATGGTAGAAAGAGTACTACATGGAAATGATTGTGTCCTCAAAACAAGTGTGGCTTTTGATTTTCATTTAACGCTGAATTTTTGAAGCTTAGCTCTGGTTTTGGAATGGCTTTGCCACGGTGAGTCAAAATCAAATGCTTGGACAGACAGACTGCTGTGCCCTGAGCAGTGGTGGGCACTGTAATGGGAGAGAGACAGGGTGTGTTGGGGGCTGTCCTTCCCCCCAGCCCTGGGACAATGGGAAGGAGCCCCTCCCACCTTCAGGCCTCAACAGGAAGGGAAGGCCTCCCTCCGCCCCTTGGGAGGGTAACAGGTGCGTGCCACCATGATGGGGTTGTCCCGCCCACAAAGGAAGTTTCGTGATGTCACTTGATGGACATGGTCCTTAGCCTATGACTGGCCCTTTGGCCAGCCCCCTTTCTTTCCCGCCATTACTTCTATATAAGTGCCCTTCCATATTAAAGTCTTTGAGACGCTTCCCACCACCGCAGCGTGTCCCTGATGCCTTCCTTTTCACCTCCGCCCTTGGTAACATGTGGGGGGACTGGGGGGAGGGGAGGCTTCAGCAACCCTTCCTCAACTTAGCGTTTGCCCATGTGAGCACGCCTTTGGCCTTCCGCCAGCGGAAGGCCAGGCTGAGTGCTCTTTCATAGAGTTTGTGGTTACCATTCTCCCCGTGGGGGGAGAAAGGGGGTGTCCAGACCCCAACAGGGTGGGCAGAATGGGGTTTCGGCACGCAGCATCTGAGTTCGTGAGCTCCACGTCAGATAGGTCTCAGCTACGCCTCCGGTTGCCTGAGTGGCCGAGTGTTGACGGTTCTGCGTGTGTTGAATTTCTTCATTTCACTAGCCGCTTGGGTTATCTCAAAGTACTTGGACTCGCTCCCATGTGCTCGAGCCACACCCCACTTCCGGCTTTTTCTGCGATTAATTGGAGATAAGAGTTTCCTCCCCCAGAGTGGCTTCGAACCATGATCCTTGGGTCACAGCCTCCTGAGTGGCTAAGATTACAGACAAAAACCCACCGGCTCCCAGTGGTCTACAAGGCTTTAATGCAACCCAGAACCGCCGTAAGCAGAGCCTGGGTGTCCTACATGCCTGCCAGAATCGGACCAAAGGCGTCTAAAGAGTCTGAAGGCGTAAGGCACCCTCCCCCCTGGGGAAGAAAGGATTGTCCAGAAGCCAGGGCTAAGGGGGTACTGTGAGCCTAGCAGGTCACTACCCCAGGCAAGCAAGACACGAGCGTGGCCACACATGTCTCGGCCAAAGGCAATCCCTCCGGGGTCGCTGCTACGCGTGGGATTCAGCCTGGCAGAATTGAGGAAAACAAATTTCTTTATTATCTGGAAAAACTATGATTGCTGTACTTTTAAACCTGACCGGAGAACAAAGACCATCTTCTTGGTTAGCCTCTAAATAGTATTTGGCCGGGTGGTGAAAGCTTCATAGATATTTTAGAATTCAAAGAAAAGTCATAATAAGTCCCTTGTTTCTGGGAAACAAAAGAGCGCATTGGCTTTCCTGTGCTCAGGGCAGCCGCCTCCTCCGCCCCTGGACCAGGCTTCGTCAGTTCCCAGATCGGAACAGCGCAGGGTGGGGCCCGAACCACCCCCCACCGAGTTCCACTCCCACCCCACCGACACCCCACCGGCCGAGCCTCTTCCCCACGCCTCTCCAGACAGTACTGGGGGTAAGAATAGCAGAAAGCACTGTACGGCGGTTACATAATTCCAGCATTACATAACTTCTGCCCTGTGATCAGAAAAATGGATGCTCAGGGATTTGTTGAGCCTGCAGAATGGATGCGAGGGCAAGAAGAATGCGTCAGGCAGGGTTGCTGTCCTTGGGGTGGGGGGAGCTCGGAATCTACTCAGGGAGACTTCCCCTGTACAGAACGGCAGGGAGAGAAGGGTGCACGGTCGCCCTGGAGGGGGCACGATCGCCCTGGAGGGTGGATGATCGCCCTGGAGGGGGCACGATCGCCCGGGAGGGGGCACGATCGCCCTGGAGGGTGGACGGTCGCCCTGGAGGGGGTACGATGGCCCTGGAGGGTGCACAATCACCCTGGAGGGTGCACGGTCCCCTGGAGGGGGCACGATGGCCCTGGAGGGTGCACAATTGCCCTGGAGGGTGGACGGTCACCCTGGAGGGTGCACGGTCCCCTGGAGGGGGCATAGTTGCCCTGGAGGGTGCACCATGGCCCTGGAGGGGGCACGATGGCCCTGGAGGGTGCACAATCGCCCTGGAGGGGGCACAATGGCCCTGGAGGGTGCACAATCGCCCTGGAGGGGGCATGATCACCCTGGAGGGGGCACGGTTGCCCTGGAGGGGGCACGATGGCCCTAGAGGGGGCACGGTCGCCCTGGAGGGTGCACGATGGCTCTGGAGGGGGCACGATGGCCCTGGAGGGGGCACGATGGCTCTGGAGGGGGCACGGTCGCCCTGGAGGGTGCACAATGGCTCTGGAGGGTGCATGATCGCCCTGGAGGGTGGACAATCGTCCTGGAGGGTGCATGGTCGCCCTGGAGGGGGCACGATTGTCTCTATCTCCCGTGTAACCCCGTTCGTCCTCAAGCACCAGCTGCCCGACCAGCAGGTAGCAAAGCGGAACGAGGGTCACGTGAAAGCCTCAAATCCGTGTGTGAACGCGAAGACGCCCTTCCTCCCCCTTGACTCACTAAGAACAAAGGCGCGAGACACGTGGGCTGCTTGGGGAAAGCTCCTTGGATTTCCGTTTAATAAGGAGAAGGGCAAATACACTTATACCAGCAGTGACGGTGGGAAGGGGAGGGACTTGGAGCGCCTAGCTAGGCACTAGCGATTGGCTAATGAACTGTCCATCATGGTGATGTCTCGGAACTTCCCGCAGAGGCGGAGACCTCTTGGCTCCGCCTCTTGGGTCAGCCAGCGCCATCCTGACACACGTGCTCGCCGCTGAGAGGCGGGGGCTGGCCTGGCTTCTCTTCCGGTTGAAGCCGGAAGGAGGGGGGGACGGGCTAACTGGGCCATCCCCTCTTAAAGGCACAGCCGTCCCCCACATCTCCCACTCTTTTGTTTTTTAAATAAGCAGGAGATGCCGTAAACATATGGCCTATGTAGGCATAAGGCAAATGTTGACATAAGATATATATGGGGCCTCTTCCACAAAAGGAAGGGGTAGATGAAGGTGCCATCCATTTGGCTCAGTCCAGAGAAGTTGGAGCCTTAGCCCATTTCCGTGTGACTCAGGATAATTGCAGACATCATTCCTCTTCTGGCGGTGAGGAAGAAGCGGGTTTAAGTTCTGGCGACTCTGGTAGTCCTCAGCAGCTGGTAACTTAACACATGTAGTTAGTAAAACATTTTTTTCATAAACATTGAGGTGAAGTACTATCCTAACGCCTATTTTTGAACATTTTTCTCATAAGCATTGAAGGCAAGGTGCTAAACCCTTGTGCTTACTTTTTAAAACATTTTTATCATGAAACATTGAGGTAAGTTGTTAAAACCCTCAGCTCCTATTTCCCTCCAACGGGACCCCCTAAGATAAGCAGCAGGGGGAGAGGAAGAGGAGAAATAACGGTGCAAAATTTCTTTAGTTTTCATGCAAAGCTGCAGGCGACGCTGCCACAGCAAAACATTGCACCATGGGAGACGCTCAAGGAAGAGTCTAGAAAGCATGCAAGGAAGGGAAGCTGGCTGCCTCCTACCGCCATCGCTGTTGTATGCAGGCAGGCTTTCCATAATTCCATGGAAGAGCAGAAGAAATCTAGCATGGTCCTTGTTTTCCTAGAGAAAGAAAGAAGAAGACATTTCTCCAGAGCGAGTGCTCTGGGCTTTATTTTCCAATCTGGAAAGGTATATACAAGGCTCCTTCCCACACTGATTGGAGATTTAAAATTTCTTAAGATATTTCTTAAGGGCTGGGAATATGGCCTAGTGGCAAGAGTGCTTGCCTTCTACACATGAAGCTCTCGGTTCGATTCCCCAGCACCACATATATGGAAAACGGCCAGAAGGGGCACTGTGGCTCAGGTGGCAGAGTGCTAGCCTTGAGCGGGAAGAAGCCAGGGGCGGTGCTTAGGCCCTGAGTCCAAGCCCCAGGACTGGCCAAAAAAAAAAAAAAAGATATTTCTTAAGATATTTAATGTAAGCATGACTGTCCTTAACTAGTCATGGGGGCTGCCCCCCCCTTTTGTTTTTTTAAAAATAATGACACAGGAGGGCACCAGGCTGGGAGTATGGGCGAAGGTCATTTCTTCTAGAACTACTTCCTGCTGAAAGGGGGCGAAGTAGTCAAGGGCCTCTGATTTGCCATATGGCCTGGTACCGTCCAGTGTGGCTGGCAAAAGTCCTCATCATTACCACGAGAATGGTCATCAGGGCCAGAGGGTGCTATGGTCTCCTCTGGCCAGCCTCTGTAGCTTGGCATAGTAGGGTAGAGAGATGATGGCCTTGAACCGCAAGTTCCTCAGCAAGAGATGTTATTCTGTTAAAAGAGACTTTTGAAAAGATCAAGCAAAATACCAACTAGTTCTCAGAGCTAGTTTACATGAATGACATTAAACATACCCTGGGCATAAGCCAGAAATGTTCCATTTGGAGCATAAACCCAATTGTGGTCAATTACAAAGAAGGAGGAATAACTGAAGGAAGTGTCAAGAGCTAGTGGTGCGGCTTGGAGTGGCCAGTCAGAGGCTGATATAAATATGTATGCATATATACAGCTGGCAGAAAAAAGGAAAATGAACAGGTACTATTTCTCTTGATTTCCCGGCTCTGATTAGTTTCGAAAGGGCAAGACAAGGGAACTCTGTTTAGGATGTAACACCATTCTCCTCTCACTCCTCTCCATATCCCTGTTTTCCTGGACTGGCTGAGTCCCAGGAGTTCCGGAGCTTGTTGCTGGGATGACATGCTCCCATCCGCATTCACGGGGTTTGAACTCAGGGCCTGAGCACTGTCCCTGAGTACTTCTGCTCGAGGCTAGTGCTCTACTACTTGAGCCACGGTGCTGCTTTCAGCATTTGCTGGTTCTCTTGAGCCAAGCTTTCAGTCTGGCTCTTTGCTGGTTAATTGGGAGATGGAGTTTTAGAGAGATTTTCTTTTGCCTGGGCTGGCTTTGAACTGTATTCCGAGGAGTTTTAGTCAAAAGCCCTTTTTATATTCAATTAGCAACGAGGAAAGCAACAGAAATAGCCCATCTGTAATTGGTTGAGAACTGACCAAAGACCATTTGTCAAGGTTTTTGTTATAACACTTAGAGAACATGAGATCTATGTGCCATCAATCTGAATCATACCATTTGATCTTACCGGCAGGTGGAAAAGAACACGGCTAAATGACAATTGAGGACAAAGGTTAAAACAGTGTGAAAGTCTCAGCTTTAGCAGTGGCTGCGTCTTCCATCCCAAATTAGCAGCCTTCATGTCATGTGTGATGGAGTCAGGCAGGAGAGATCTGGGCAAGGCTGTAGTAAGATCTCAGAGACATCTCCTGCAAGATTGCTGCAAAATTCTGCACAGACTGGTTAAAGACATGAAAATCCCCCAGCATTTCCTGGCTGGTTGTTCTGAGTAGTCTCTGGCTTTTGTAGGCTGATGCCCTTTTGGTTCCAGCAGGGTGACAACTTTAAGAGATTTTCCTAGTCACAAAATCCCAAGGTAACTCTGTGGCTTCCAACAGCTATGGTACCTTTGATCTGGCAAAATGTTGGCACTCTGGTTGTTTAAATTTCCATCTAGGAATGTAATTTAAGCTTTTGTCCCAGCCTTATTTGTATCCGAAAGACTCTGAACTAAAGTGACAATTTTTTCTTAATGTAGGAATCATAATTACAAATTTAGAAACATTTATCCATTTAGCTTTCCAATAAATTAGTGAGAACCATTAGCTTGCTTTGCCATATTTTTTCTACATACAGGGTTAACAAGAATTTACTTTTATCCCCACAGCTAATTATACATACTTCAAACACTTGCCTGATTATATGTAACTTAAGATAGTTAGGAGTCTCAAATAGAATTTAGTATCCAAATCATTAGACTGATATCCGACAATTGTGACAAAAGTGCCTTTAACCGTGTTTACCAGAATTTATAAGCCCAAGAGATTTGGCCTCAGCACCTCGCCTTTTCAATATCTCCAAATTGTAAGAGTAGCACAGGAATCAAATCACATCAGACAAGCAAACTTTTCAACCATCGAGAAAAACTCCAATTTCTGGTATCTTTGAACTGGTAATTTTAGGAAACCCAACTAAATTACTTATTGCTGCATCAGAACCATCTGTTTGTCGCCCAAATACTCGTCTGGGGGGGAGACCTGGGGCTTTTCCCTGCTGTGACTCCGCTTCCTGCCGCGGCTCCTCCAGCTCCGGGGCCCCGGCGGAGCAGCCCTTAGGGAAAGTCTCTGAACCGGCCGTGTAAGTTTTCTGGAATTCCAGTGGCCAAATGCTATCATTTTGCTCGCCTATCAGAACCACGTGATCCGTCAAGAGCACAAACCTTCTCGAGGAGGCAACACTTGCACAGATCCTGCCTCGCGGACCATGCGCAGGGCTGCAGACAGGCTGCCCGCCCCGGAGAGCTGAACACAGAGCTCACAGGACAGACGGCAGCCTCGGGTCTGCCAGCCCCCGAGTCCCCGCCAGCCTCGAGGGGTGCAGCCCGCCGCCAGCACGGGTGGGGGGAGGCCATCCCGACAGCACGCATCGATAACAGAAGCCTAAGACCCGGTCTCTTTCTCCAACAGGTGTGTAGTCCAATCCAGTAGATTTGGGGCCCGCAGCGCGGGGGGGGGGGGGGGGGGAGGGGCCTTTCCCGGGCGGCCTGGGTGGGGACAGTGACCCCCAGTGGCCCCGCGCCAGCCGCGGGCCCCATCTCCCCCGTGGCTCCGCAGGCTCGCGGCCTCCAGGGAGGCCTTCGCACAGGCCCGTGTCCCGAGCGGACGGATCCACGCACCCGTCACGGCCGCATCCATCTCCGGGAGGCACTAAGGGAGTCACGGGGCCCCTCTGTCCCCTTAGACGTGGCGGCACGGCCACTACTCCAGCGCTCAGCTGGGCCACCGGCCCTGCCCGACCCGCGACAGAGCCGGGCTCGGTGTCTGTCCACACAGCGGCCTGTCGTGACGCGTGGAAGGAGGTGTGCTCCCCCCCGCCCCCCCGCTCCGTGTCTGTCCACACAGCTGCCTGTCGTGACGGGTGGAAGGAGGTGTGCCCCCCCTGCGCCCCCAGATGCACAGGAAGTGGCATGTGTGTGTGTGGGGGGGGGGGGGGTTGATGGCGGCCTCCCAGTGAGCACTTGCAGTTGATGAGGTTCTGTCTTCGTTTGTTCCACTCACAGGCAAGATGGTTCCGCGTTTAATAGAATTACAATGCCACGACACTCCATTGTAATTACGGCAGTGGCAGCTGCCACCCCCATTCACAGCCCCAACTTCCCGTTAATGATATGCAGTTTGCATATGTTTAATTCCTATTGGAAGACAGGAGTGCAGCCGTCCAAGTGGCTGGTGCCTGTGTGACTTCAATGTTAGGGGGGCAAGGTAGCAAGGGGCGGGGTCGCCCATCCTCCTCTATCTCTCAGACCTAAGAACTCCAAGAGTCAAAGAACAAAAAACAAAACAGAAAAACTCATAGAACCTGAGCTTCTGGGAAGCATCCAGAACTTTGTTCCTAATACTTCACACAAACAGAATCCTTTCACTTGCATCAGACATCCTTTGATTTCGAACTAGGCCATGACAACAAATGTACAAGTAAGAAGAACATGAAGAGATTTTATTTGTCCATTTAGTCATTCACTCAAAGCAAATTTAGGTAATAAAAATACCCAAATATGCAGAAGGTCAGAGGCAGTAAGAATAAGAAAGAGCAAAAAACAAACAAACACCTCATTTGGGGTTTAAATAACATTGGGCATTGCATATGCCACCAAATAAAGAAAAGCAGGGAAGGGGTGGGTGGAAGGGAGCTGGAGGAAGCCACCCTGATCAATGCACTGCATTCATAAACCACTTTGTTACATAGCAACTACCTAAAGATAATACAATTTAAAAAAAAGAATATTAAGGCCGGGGATGTAGAAAAGCGGTAGAGCACATAATTACCAGGCACAAGGACTGGTGTTCAAACCCCAGCACCAAAAAATTCAACGCAGGAAAGCTGTCACCTCGGACTCACACCTGTAATCCTGGTTACTCCAGGAGGTAAAGATCTGAGGGTCATGGTTTGAAGCCAGCCTAGGCAGGAAACTGGAGGATTCTTACCTCTAAATAACCACCCAAAAGCTGGAAGTAGCGCTGTGGCTCAAGTGGTAGAATGCCAGCCTTGAGCCAAAAAAGCTCAGGGATGAGTTCAAGTTCCAATACCAGCATACGTGCGTGCGCGCACACACACACACACTCACACACACACCCCAAATGAACAAACAAATATAAAAATAAATAATTAAAAAGGAAATAGAAAGGGGTTGGAGGCCTGGCTCAGGTGGTAGAGTACTAGCCGATGAGAGGAAGAGTCAGATATCAAGCTCAAGTCCCAGTTTCTGCATTAAAAAAGAAAAAGGAAAAGGAGAAGGAAGCAGAGCAGGGAGGGAAGCACGGAGTAGAACCTGGCACTCCACATTGCTTAGGCAGAAATTAACCGACAGCTGCTGAGGGGGCCATGTGGATCTCTGGAGGACAAAGCCTTCGGGCAAACAGACAATCCTAAGGGTCCTAAAATAGCCCCATGCTTGGACTATCCGAGAGAAAGAGCAGAAGGGCCCCGGGGGTGGAATCACTTGCAGAAATGGAGAGCGCAAGACATGAGCTCAGCCAGTGAGCAGGGGCCCCACGGCAGAGCCCTTGCACTCAGCATGAACGAGAGACCAGCTGAACGTGCATTGATCACAGGGGAACAGACTCGCTCCGCTCCTGCGTTATTGGTAGATTATTTGGGGCTATGGCAGAAATGGGGAACACATGTATATCTCCACTGGGGCGACCATGACAGGACAGCACAGAGTGGCTTAAACAAAACGAATTCCCTTGTAGTGCGGAAGACTAGCAGTCCAAGGTCAAAGCATGGGAGGCCCGTGCTATCCTCTCCTTGGGTGTGGATAGACGGCCTCCTTCTCAGGAGTCTTCACATGCTTTTTCTCTAAACATGCGCACTTCCCCCCACCCCCTTCTTACAAAGAAACCATTTCCGCTGGATTAGGGTCCCACTCAGAACATGTAAGATCTCCTTAAAGGCTCTTTTAAAGGCTGAAAAATGGGTCTGGGAATGTGGCTTAGGGGTAGAGTGCTTGCCTAGCATGCATGAAGACCGGGGTTCGATTCCTCAGCACCGCATACACAGAAAAGGCCGGATGTTGCGCTGTGGCTCAAGTGGCAGCGTGCTAGCCTTGAAAAAAGAAGCCAGGGGCAGTGCTCAGGCCCTGAGTTCAAACCCCAGGACTGGTTTTAAAAAAAAAGGCTCAAAAAAGTGCTATGGCAAGTTAGGGCGTTCACAGGTGCATTTGGGAGGATGCAGTTCATTCCACCCAGGGGGACTCTATCGTTCGTTCTCCGGGTGCGGGAATGGAGCCCAGCCCCCCCCCCCCACTGGGCGGGCTCTGCACTGCGGGCGTGCACTCCAGTCCACGCTCTGCTCCTGATGCAGACCCACGCCTGAATTGCCCGTGCGTGTGTGAGGACGGGAGGGAGCCACGGCTTGAAGGTGGGGACCGGGCCACGTTTGTGATCTGGGAAGCACTGGAAAAGGATTCACGCTTGTGCTGCCTCCGGTGTTCAGGACTCTAGAAACGCACTCGGAATCCTCCCAGGAGCAGAAAAGGCGACTCCGGCTGCGCGCGAGGCACACTGGCTCTTCCTCCGATGCTGGGGGCTGGGCAGGGACAGGGCGGCTAGCACAACTTCCTCCGTCCTCACTCACATCCTGTCGCCCTTTCGAGATCTAATTCTAGAGATGGGATTTCATCTAACTTAAATCATTTAAAATGTGTAAGTAGTCAACCGGTAATAAAGCAGGTAAGTAATAATACTGTCATTAAGAAACACGACGAGGGCTCCTCTGACACGCGTGTTCTTAGGGACCCGAGGGATGAAGGATTGCATGAATAATAATGCTGTTATTTAACAATCTGCCCTCCTTTCATAAAAAGGTTTACATGAAATAATGTAGGGGTTGATTTACGCCCATCTATGGATGTAAACACACAGAAATAGATTAAAGCTAACTTAACTGTTCCTTACGTATTTGGTTCATATAACAAACAAGCTGAGGGTTTTTTTCTTTGATGAAAAATGTAAATTCTACAGGCCCTTACGAAGGGACGTGGAGCTTTACTCGTTCTAGGCAGGATTTCTTTTTTTAAAAAGACATAATTCTTCCCAATGTCGGTTGCTGAGACACGTAACCCTAGGGACTCAGGAGGTTGAGATCTGGGGACAGCAGTTCGAAGCCAGCCCGGGCAGGAAAGTCCACGAGACTCTTATCTTCCGTTAACTTACAGAAAAGCCAGAAGTGGATGTGTGACTCAAATGGTGAAGTGCGAGCCTTCAGCAGAAGTAAGCCCTGGAGGCCCTGGAGCCAGGACTCACACAGGTGACCCCCGCCCGTGACACCATGGCGGCCCCAGGCTTCTGGCCCAGTGTGACCACCGGAAGGTGCTAGACTGGCAGGTCCTGGGACACCTGGCGCTCCGGCCGGGCGCCGCCCTATGAGGCCGAGCAGAAGCTGCGACCCCAAGCAGGTGCAGCAGATCCTGGCACTGAAGGGCAGGGGCCTCACGGTGCACACCTGCTTCCAGCTGTGACCCTCTGGTGTGAGAGCCCCAGGTCCCTCGGGGCTTCTGGAGCTCCCTTAGCCACACTGCTGAAATTCCCGAGGTCCGTGTGGATTTGCCAAACCAGGAGGTCAGTGGTGGCACCCCAACCCTGGGGCTGCTGCCAAGGGCAGCAGGACAGAGCGAGAGAGGGGGGCTGGCTGGAAGGAATGAGGGTCCCGAATGAACCCCCGGTGTGTGGAATCTCATGTCCCTCCTGGGTTATCATGAGGCACTCAAGAAGTGAGCCCTCTGTGTCTCCTAACCCGAGGGGCGGTGCCGTGCCCCCCTCAGGGGCAGGCTGCACGCAGGCTGCGGCTGGCACTGGGGGTGACTCACGGGGACTGTGGAACCATGTGGCAGCCCCTCACCGCCAGAGCTCTGGGGTCTGGCCCCCTCCCCGTCCTGAGAGCCCCCGGCAGCCGATGCTCTAGGGACGTGGCCTGAGGTCAGCCTCGCAGAATCACTACCCCTGAGCGTGATGAAGGCCCAGCTCATGGTCTCGAGCCGTCTCCAGGACGGAGGTACCCAGCTAGAGCGGCTCCTTTTCTCCCCCCAAAGAAGGCAGGGCGGGTGGGGGAAGGGCCACGAGCGCAGCTCTCGCTGGGACGCGGTGTACCGTGCTTCTTCCCGGGTCAGAAGAGGCTGCCCTGCCCGCTTTTCTTTGCTGTTTCTCTCGGACCGACAGGATGTCAGAACTGAGCCCCCACGGCCTTTCAGCCTGGGACGCCGGTGTCCCCTCCATTGCCGCCCCCCCAGCAGCGGAGGAGGGAGGAGAGGCGCTGCATGGTGAGCGACAGGATCGAGGTGATCTTGGAGCCAGGGGAGGAAGCAGATCTCGTGGCCGGTGGTTGTGAGACTAGAGATGATTTCAGGGGGCCTGGGATGGGGGCCTGGGATGGGGGCCTGGGATGGGGGCCTGGGATGGGGGCCTGGGATGGGGGCCTGGGATGGGGGCCTGGGATGGGGGCCTGGGATGGGGGCCGGCCCCTTCCCCGCCCCGGGCCGGACGTCTGAGCCAACAAGACGAGGCAAAGGGGTTGGAGGAAAGAAACTCCTGCGCGATCCTGCAGGGGCGTGGGGTCCTGGAGGGGCGTGGGGTCCTGGAGGGGCGTGGCGTCCTGGAGGGGCGTGGGAGTCCTGCAGGGGCGTGGCGCCCTGCAGGGGCGTGGCATCCTGGAGGGGCGTGGGGTCCTGGAGGGGCGTGGGAGTCCTGCAGGGGCGTGGCGCCCTGCAGGGGCGTGGCATCCTGGAGGGGCGTGGCATCCTGGAGGGGCGTGGGAGTCCTGGAGGGGCGTGGGGTCCTGGAGGGGCGTGGGGTCCTGGAGGGGCGTGGCGTCCTGGAGGGGCGTGGGGTCCTGGAGGGGCGTGGGGTCCTGCAGGGGCGTGGGGTCCTGGAGGGGCGTGGCGTCCTGCAGGGGCGTGGGGTCCTGGAGGGGCGTGGGAGTCCTGGAGGGGCGTGGGGTCCTGGAGGGGCGTGGGGTCCTGGAGGGGCGTGGGGTCCTGGAGGGGCGTGACGTCCTGCAGGGGCGTGGGGTCCTGGAGGGGCGTGGGAGTCCTGGAGGGGCGTGTGGTCCTGGAGGGGCGTGGGAGTCCTGGAGGGGCGTGGGGTCCTGGAGGGGCGTGGGGTCCTGGAGGGGCGTGGGAGTCCTGGAGGGGCGTGGGGTCCTGGAGGGGCGTGGCGTCCTGCAGGGGCGTCGAGGCGTCGAGTCCCGGGGAGGGGTCGCGCTGATGATCGGATCCGCCCAGGCCACAGAAAGAAGCGCACTGAACAGGAGATTCGTGGACCCCGAGACAAACCTCCCGGCGGACGGAGATCAGCTGCGGCGTCCAGCCAGCGTCGCCCCATCCGGGCCTTCGCGGTCCGTCCACGCCGGCGTCCTTTCCACGGACTCCACGGCGTGTCTGTCGGAGGTCGTCCTTCGGCTCTCTAGCGACTCTCGGCCCGCGACAGTCACCAGCAGGTGTGAAATGAGCGGGGGGGGGGGGGGGTTAGGGGGTGGGGGGGGCGCGGGCCCGGCCGGGGAGCGCGGGGGGAGGGGGGTGGGCCCGGCCGGGGAGCGCGGGCGGGGCGTGCGCGGCAGGGTGGAGGCGGGAGAGACCACACCGGGTGGAGCTGCGGGCGGAAAGCCACGCGCGGAGAGGCGGGGCCGGGCAGCCGCGGAGCAGAGGAGCCGACGAGAGCGGAGCGGGGAGCAGGCCGGATTCGGGGACCCGGACAGCCATGGGTGCAGCCGCTGCCTCTGGGGCGCGCGGGACGCGGGGACCCAGAGCCTCGGCCCCGGGACCGGAGCCCGCCCGCCGCCCGCAGCCGCGGGACGCCGGAGGCGGTGGACAGAGCGGCGAGCCGTGAGCCGCACACCCAAGGCGGGAGGAGCAGCGGCCCGGCCGGGCGGGGAGGACTCGCCGGCCACCGGCCCCGCGCGCAGGGGACAGCACGGGCCCCCGAGAGCGGCCGCCCCGGGAGGAGGAGGCCTGGGCCGCCGAGACACACCCGACACACCCGAGACACACCGAGACACATCCGAGACACACCCGACACACCCGAGACACACCCGATACAACCGACACACCCGAGACACACACCCGAGACACACCCGAGACACCCGAGACACACCCGACACAACCGACACAACCGACACACCCGAGACACACACCCGAGACACACCCGAGACACCCGAGACACCCGAGACACACCCGAGACACCCGAGACACACCCGAGACACCCGAGACACACCCGAGACACCCGACACACCCGAGACACACCCGAGACACCCGACACACCCGAGACACACCCGAGACACACCCGACACACCCGACACAACCGACACACCCGAGACACACCCGAGACACACCCGAGATACCCGAGACACAACCGAGACACACCCGAGACACCCGAGACACACCCGAGACACCCGACACACCCGAGACACACCCGAGACACCCGACACACCCGAGACACACCCGAGACACACCCGAGACACCCGACACACACCCGAGACACACCCGACACACCCGAGACACACCCGAGACACCCGACACACACCCGACACCAGAGACACCCAACACACACCTGAGACACACCCGACACACCCGAGACACACCCGAGACACCCGAGACACCCGACACACCCGACACACACCCGACACACACCCGAGACACGAGACACACCCGAGACACACCCGAGACACCCGACACACACCCGACACCAGAGACACCCAACACACACCTGAGACACACCCGACACACCCGAGACACACCCAAGACACCCGAGACACCCGACACACCCGACACACACCCGACACACACCCGAGACACGAGACACACCCGAGACACACCCGAGGCACACCCATCTGGCACACCCGAGGCACACCGGTGACACACCCGACACACACCCGAGACACACCCAGCTGACACACCCGAGGCACACCCAGCTGGCACACCCAGGCACACCCGGCCGCCGGGGCTGAGCGAGCAGGACCCGAGGGCGCGTCCGCAGTCAGTGGCCCCCGAAATGACAGCAGCCTGAGCCGCCGCAGCCCCGCCCGCCCCGTGGACGCCCGAGGGAGGGGGGGGAGGGGGGGAGGGCGAGCGGCCGTGCCCGCCCCCGCGCGTGACGGACCTGGAAGCCGCCCGCTGTCCACGCACGCAGCGCTCGGGCCCCCGCCCGCCCCGGGAGCCGCAGCCACCGGTGCCGGGCCAAGGAGGGAGCTGGACACGCGGCGCCCACCGCCGGCCCGGAGGACGGGGAGGAAGCGGCCGCGGTGCAGACGGGGCGCGGGGCGCCGCATGGGGTGCGGGGCCGCCCCCGGGCCCCCCTGCCCGGCCTCAGCCCTGCCGCCGACGGAGAGCCTGCCCAGGGGAGGACGGGGCCTGGGGCCGCGGAGCACCCCCCACCCAGCACACGGAGCACCCCTCCACCCAGCACACGGAGCACCCCCCCACCCAGCACACGGAGCACCCCCCACCCAGCACACGGAGCACCCCCCACCCGGCACACGGAGCACCCCCCACCCAGCACACGGAGCACCCCCCTACCCGGCACACGGAGCACCCCCCACCCAGCACACGGAGCACCCCCCACCCAGCACACGGAGCACCCCCCACCCAGCACACGGCTCGGGAGCACCCCTCCACCCAGCACACGGAGCACCCCCCACCCAGCGAGCACCCCCCACCCAGCACACGGCTCGGGCCACGGAGCACCCCCCCCCCAGCACACGGCACCACAGCCCCACAGCAGCACCGCCAGAGCTGCGGGCCGGGCCGGGACCCTGCGCCCCACTGCCCCGCAGAGCGCAGGCCAGGGCCGAGCTGGCCACCGCCATCGCCCCGGAGGACCGGGAGGACCGGGCTCCCAGCAGGGCCGAGCTGGCCACCGCCATCACCAAAGACCCCGCAGCTCGCCCCGGAGGGTCGGCTCCCAGCTCCCGCAGGGAGAGGTGGCCCCCGTCTTCTTCCAAGGTGTCCTTCGGGGCATGATGTCTGGGTGGCACGCCCTCACACTAATCACAATGGGGTTGGGGGTGAGAAGGAGCCGGGCAGAGCCGAGGTGACCCAAACCCTCGGGTTTCCTGGCGACTCAACTCATGGCTCGTCAGGAAAGCAGCCAGGCAAGCGACAGGACAAAGAAAAAGTCCCTGACAAAGGACGGTGAGGTGTGGCAGAGCTTTATCATGGAACCGAACCCAGGGCTTCATGTGTACAAGGCGAGCACTCTACCACTAGGCCACATTCCCAGCCCCTATATTATACTTTTATATTATTGTGCTGTCTTCTAAGTTACATTATGCATTTCATGTTATATGTCGGTACAGTCATAGTACAGACACTTGCATGCTTGAAAAGCGTATTGAATTCTGTACCAGCCATAATAAACTTTCTTGTGTGTGTGTTAAAAATGCCACAATGGGCACATTGAGATGAGAAAACAAAATCTGTGGAAAACAACAAAACATTATTTATGAATGCTGGAAGTTTTAATAAAAAATGTGAATAAAACAACTGGAGATGGGTTCCCATTGAAAAATATGCACTAAATGGAGTACAGACATGTAACCCAAAGGGCGGGGAATGTGGCCGAGTGGTAGAGTACTCGCCTTGCATGCATGAAGCCCTGGGTTCGATTCCTCAGCACCACATACACAGAAAAAGCCAGAAGGGGTGCTGTGGCTCAAGTGGTAGAGTGCTAGCCTTGAGCAAAAGAAGCCAGGGACACTGCCTAGGTCCTGAGTTCAAGCCCCAAGACTGGGAAAAAGAAAAAAAGAAAAATATGGAATTGTCAAATACCTATAGAATGTCACATGTCAATAATTGTTCATTGACACATACTGCAATGGTGTATGTTGAAAATTATTTGTTAAATAAAATATTTGAAAAAAATTTAAAGCTCAGGGACAATGCCCCAGCAACAGCACACACACACATGCACACACGTATGCACACGCACGCACACACACACATGTGCACCAGTACTGATGCTGGAACTCAGGGCCTGTGCCTTGGGTGCACTACCACTTGATCCACAGCTCCGTTTCTGACTTTTTGGTGTTGAGTTGAAGTAAGAGTATCACCGACTTTCCTGCCCAGGCTGGCTTTGAACCCCAATTCTCACATCTTAACCTCCTCAGTAGCTAGGATTATAAGTTTGACCCACCGGCTTCCAGCTCTTTCGTTCCATCCTTTTTTGCATCTATAGTTTTAATTCTTTAAAAAAAATTTTCACCCAAGCGTGCATTTGAAAGTGGCGTTGTATATCTTAAAAGAAACTAGTATTTTGGGGCTGGGGATATAGCCTAGTGGCAAGAGTGCCTGCCTCGGATACACGAGGCCCTAGGTTCGATTCCCCAGCACCACATATACAGAAAACGGCCAGAAGTGGCGCTGTGGCTCAAGTGGCAGAGTGCTAGCCTTGAGCAAAAAGAAGCCAGGGACAGTGCTCAGGCCCTGAGTCCAAGGCCCAGGACTGGCCAAAAAAAAAAAAAAAAAAAAAAAGAAACTAGTATTTTGAAGGTGGAACTCTATACTACTCCTTTGCGTGTGTATGTACCAGTACTGGGGCTTGAACTCAGGGCCTCATGCTATGGTTTGGCTTTTGCACCCAAGGCTGATGCTCTACCCTTCAAGCCATATCTCCACTTCTGGCTTTTTTTCTGGTTGACTAGAGATCAAAATCTCTTTGATTTGTCTGCTTGAGCTGGCTTCGAACCACGATCTTCAGAGTTTAGCCTCTTGAATTACAGGCTCTAGTATTACAGGCACAAGTCACCAGTGCCTGGTTTATATAGTATTATTCTTATGAATTGCATTCACATGATAAGTGAGTGGAAGACAGAGGAAATGAAGAGAACGGAAGAAAAAGAGAACATCAAGTAAACAATAAGCCTGTTCACAGAACCAAATCTGCAGCATTTGGAAACTAGGTACAACATGTGGTTAACAATTTGAAACCAATTTTTACAGAAGCACCTCTGGGCTGCTTGCCTTTCCGTCATTTCATGCAGATATGAAAAGGGATTTGCCATTTGCATTGTTCGGCCTAGTTGAACCTATAGGTAAGGCTGCCGTGTGCCAATCCCCCTCGCGGCTGGTACGGCCCGCGGTTCCCGGGGCCCGGCCTCCAGCTCCGCTGGCTGAAGGTGACCATGGAGCCAACAGGCTTCATCGTTTCCCAAGTCACTTGAGACTGCGAATCAAGTCTGACTGGAAACAACTCCATTATTTAAGTCGATTACCACCTCTCCCTTGCTGCGTGTGTATGTGTGCTGAAATAGCCCAGTTGTCTCATTGCCAAATAGAAATGCCTTGACTTGCTGGCTCTAAGATGAGGAGTCGCGTGTTATTTTGTTTTACGTGGATGGTGTTGCTTGTCAAGGTGAAGCTCACAGGCGGCCTCCCCTCAGGGTGACCTTGACTTGCCCTCTAGGCTCTCAATCCTGTGACCACATAAGCTCAAGCTGACGTCCTAGGGCTATCAGGAAAAAGACCGTAAATACTTCACATGCCGGTCACCCTGCCGTACCTCTGGTGGACGTTACTAATGTGACTTCCTCCTCCATTGCACCTAGAAAGTTCTTCGATTTGCTTAGCTGATTGGCTCCAGGGTGCAAGGCCCACCCCCGGGAGGGCTCCTTGCAGATGCCCCCCATCTGTTGAAGTCTGCCCCCAGTACCTGAGTTACCCAGGTAACTGGCACACCTGGAGGCGGGTACCTCCCCCTTCTCCAACCCACCTGGCCTCAGCTCCCATCTTTTCCTATATAATCCGGCTCGACACGGTCCCCTTCTTTTCCTTTTTCCTCTTACTCTTTTCTCTCTTTTCCCCTTCTTCCTTCCCTCTCTCTCCCCACGCCTCCATCTTGTGTGGGCTGGCAGTTTGCTCTCCCCCCAATAAACTCCTTTCTCCTGAACCATTGTGGTGGGTTTCTTTTCTGGCGAACCTTATACAGGGAGCCATTACTAATTAATCATGGAGGACGTGAAAAAGAAAACTTCCTGTCCCTGCACTTGACTTAGATTAGCTGCACACTGCATGGCGTGTTTCTGACCTGCCCAGTCCTCATGTAGTGCCGGGACCTAAGTTGGAGAGTGGGTGACTCACCCAGTCGGGGCTGCTGTCCGGGCTCAGCATCCTCAGCCCGGCTCGGTGGGCTTAGAAAGTGATCTTCTGGGGCCTACCCCTCAGAGGAACGAAGCCGAGAAGGTCGTTCCTCGCTGTCGGTCCTGTGCTCCGGCTTTGCTCGGCTGGGCCCCCCTTACTGAAGGCAAAATGTGGAAAGCCAGCGCCTAGGTTCCCCTGCAGTTGGGGTTCTGCGTAAGCCTTCCTTTCGACTCGCGGTTTAGCAGCAGGTGGGTGGCTACACTGAGGTTCTTCATTTTGGACAGGAAGGCATACGATCATGTTGACTCTATGGTATCTATTAACTTAGCTTTGCTGGTGGGGACTTTCCACTCTGGCTTGGGATGCTTGACTGGGATTGTCGCGGTGTAGCCACTTGAGCCCCTCCCTTTTCACCCAGTGATTTATGTATTTACTTAGGGATAGGCTCTCTCTCTCTCTCTCTCTCTCTCTCTCTCTCTCTCTCTCTCCCTCTCTCCTCTCTCTCTCTCTCCCCCACCCCCCTGGCTGGCCTCGAATTCACAATCCTCCTACATCAGCCTTCCAAGTGCTGGGTTACAGGCATGAACCGCTAGGCCTGGTTATGTAGGCATGTGTGTATTTGTGGCACTGTAGTTTGAACTCAGGGCTTTGTGCTTACTAGACAAACACTTTATCACCGAGCCATACTGGTTTTATTCTTAATTCTTCTGGCTACACGCATGGACAGTATTGCCTTCTACTTGTAAACATTTAGTATGTTGACCCGGCCTTCTGGATGTCAGCACACGAGTTCTGAAAACGCCAAAGATGGGACATTTAAGTCCTGTCTGTAGCATACGAACTGGCATCTTCTGTGCAAGCTTTGCTGGGGGCTGGTATATGGTTTTTTGGTAGGAACACAATGGGAAAAAGTTCACAACATATTCAACAGGAATGGAAGGTATTCCTGGGCTTCTTTATGGCTAGAATCATCATTAATTTCCTTCCTATGCTTCAAACAGGCTCTTCCAGATCTTCTCTTTTTGTGCAAGTACCGGGACTTGAACTCAGGGCCACGCCCCGTCTCTCGGGAAGGCAGGCCCTCTCCCAGTTCCATGCTTCACCCGTGTCTGCTGTCTTTTCCTCCCACGGTGCTGGAAACGCACTCAGGCCTCTTTAGCACGTGAGCCCCACCGGCAGTTTCTCTCCACCTCCCCCGTTCTGGTGTTCGCCGGTCCTGGGGCATGGAAGATGCTCTTCCTCAGCTTTGTGGCTTCAGGTTTGTGCTCTACCCCTTGCCACGGCCCCACTTCTGGCTTTTTGCGACTTCATTAGAGATCAGCTTTCCTGCCCAGGACGGCTTCACCCTTCGATGCTCAGATCGGAGCTTCCCACGGCGCTGGGGTCGCAGGCGGGAGCCTCGGGCGCCTGGACGCCTCTCCCACTCCCAAGAGGAAAACATGGACTGGCAGCAGTCGGCGGTCATTTAGAGAAATGGCGTCTGTCCTCTCCACCGTCAAGTCTGCGTCTGGCGGGTGTGCTCCCGTCTGTCTGTCTCCCCGGTGTGCTCCCGTCCGTCTCCCCTCTGCAGGCAGGTTCTTGGCAGCAGAGCCACACAGCGGGACAGCACGATGGACGCGGGGTCGGGATGGCCCTGGCTCTGCGGCGGGTACTCAACTCCATTGGGCACGGTGTGAGTAGCAAGGGGGTGACTTCAGGGCACGGGGTGGCAGAAAGGGGCCCTGAGGGTGAAAGGAAGCAGACAGGACGCCGGCTCCCCGCTCTGCAGGCCCCGGTGCCGCGAGCCACAGCAGGCCACCTGCAGACTTGGAGTCTCCTGGGCTGGGCTGGGCCTCGCTGGGCCCCGCCACGGGGCTCCTCTGGCTCTTGGGCCCTCTGCCCTTGATTTACACACACAAATCAAGACACTGGGTGAAAAGGGAGGGGCTCAAGTGGCTACACCGCGACAATCCCAGTCAAGCATCCCAAGCCAGAGTGGAAAGTCCCCACCAGCAAAGCTAAGTTAATAGATACCGTAGAATCAACCCGATCTTATGCCTTCCTGTCCAAAATGAAGAACCTCAGTGTAGCCATGAGAAAAACACATATCTCAACAGACCCTACAAACCACCTGACCAATACGCAAAATGATCAAGGTCAGCTCACACCTGTAATCCTAGCTGTTTAGGAGACTGAAGCCAGCCCAGGCAGGAACGTCTGTGAGGCTCTTTATCTCCAATTAAATACCCCCAAAACTGGAAGCAGAGCTGTGGCTCAAGTGGTAGAGCACAAGGCTTGAGCAAAAAGCTCACGGACAGTACAGGATTTAAATGGAAACATGTATACACACATACCCCTGCATACAAAAGCTTTTTTGTGCTGGTTGTGGGGCTTGAACTCAGGGCCTAGATGCTATCCCTTAGCTTTTTCAAACTCAAGGCTAGCACGTTATCACTTGGCCCACAGCTCCACTTCTGACTTTCTGGTAGTTAAATGGAGCTAAGAGTCTCACGGACTTCCCTGCCTGTGTTGGCTTTGAAATACAGTTCTTAGATCTCAGTTTCCTGAGTAGCTAGGATTACAGGTGTGAGCCACAGGGGCCCCACTCACAATAAAAAAAATAATAATAATGGATAAAACAATCCTATTGCTGTCCTGTCATTTCACTGCAATTGGAAGGATCCTTGAAAGATTTTCTTACTGTGATACTTCATAAAAACTTGGCCAAGAAATTTAATCCTAGCAGTAAAATGAAGTATGTACAAGGTGTTATGCTTTATCATGAGGACCCAAGACTCAGGAACCGACATCCTGGTTTTTCTATCTAATTAGATAGTCAGGAAAAACTAGAATTCTTATCATCCCAATTTCCCTCCGACTGACTGTGCTTACATAGATGAGCTTGAGGCATAACTTTAAAGGCTGGTGGCACTGCAGATCAATAAATAAAAAAGATCATTTTTTAGCCCACCTTGGAAAGGTGAAATATCTTGAAACTCAAAAATTCCAGTCAGCAAAAGCAGGATGGAAAAGACAGCTGGAATTCTTTTCAGAAAGGGTAACTGAAAAAAAGAACCCAATGCATTTGAAAGCAAGGTCAGACTGCAGCTGTTGGCCCGGACCTGCTGGAAATCGGATCCAGAACATGAAATCCAGCAGGAAGAGCAGGAGTGGGGAAGGAGAGGGGAGGGGAAGCCACATCCTGAATCCCTGCTGCCTGATGGTGAGGGCGGGGTCCAGGCCTCCTACCCCACAAGCTCTATAAAGTGGGTGCTGTTCCACCTTGGGAAGCAGCGTAGCAGGGGTTCGGTTGACAAGAGCCAGCAGCTCACAAGGGACAAAGCCAAGAATGTCACTTCCGCCAGCTTGGAAACAGAAAGCCAGACGGCCCCTGCTGGACGGTGGCCACTGTGTCGTCAGTCTTGGTCTTCAGTGGCCGTTATTTGCTGTAAAGCTCTTTCTTCTCCCTTCCTTCATTTCTTTCTCCTCTTTCTTTGTTTCCTTTCTTTCAAGGGTGCTGGGGGGTGAACTGAAGGTCTCCCTCTTTCTAGGCTCTCACGTGAATGGTGCCCACTACGTTCTTTTCAGCTTCTCCGTTTCCTGTCTAGATAGGGTCTCTCGCTTTCACTCAGGCTGCCCTCGGACCGAGATGCACCTGTCTCTACCCCTCGAGTCCCGAGGCACCATAATCGATCCTCTGCATCTTTTTATGGTTTTTGTTGTTGTTGTTGTTTTGTTTTGTTTTTTCCAGTCCTGGGGCTTGGACTCAGGGCCTGAGCACTGTCCCTGGCTTCTTTTTGCTCAAGGCTAGCACTCTGCCACTTGAGCCACAGCGCCGCTTCTGGCCGTTTTCTATATATGTGGTGCTGGGGAATCGAACCCAGGGCTTCATGTATACCAGGCGAGCACTCTTGCCACTAGGCCATATTCCTTCTGCATCTTTTTAAAAACTTTTTTTTGCAGTTATTATTTGATACGTTTTTCTGTGTACGAGTGATGATGAGCACAGGCACTAACAACTCAGCCCAGGCTGGCTCTTCATCTATGCCAGCCCACCTATCCTAAACCCGGGGTCCCCAGTAAGCCTTCCGGCTGCCTGAGCCCAGGCGAGCTTCTGGGGCCTTCTGCTGCTCCGTACGGAGAGCGAGGCCGCGGGCAAGACGCAGATGGTGATGGCCTTCCTCGGAACTGCTCGGCCACTGTGTAGCACCTTCCACGCTGCCATCCACGTAGACGGTGCACAAGGAGGGGCGTTGACATGACAGGACCTGCCGCCGCCCGCCAGGATTCCGGCCACCCCCACGAGGATGAGAGCAAGATAACCGGCGGAGCCCGGCCATCATCCTGCTTTGTTATCGCTCAGCCCTGGAGGGTTACAACCAAAAGGCCTTACGAGACCTTGACATGCACGTAACAAACAGTGTATTTATTTTAAGACTGGGACAAATCTATAGCTAAGGCACAGAGAAATGACGAATATGGCTGTAAAGTTGAAAGCGCCTCGTCTCTGTGTCCGCGCCGACGGTGCTGTCCGCGCCACGTCTCGGTGTCCGCCTCGTCTCTGTGTCCGCCTCGTCTCTGTGTCCGCGTCATCTCTGTGTCCGCGTGGACGGTGCTGTCCGCGCCTCGTGTGCGGCGTTTCAGGAGGTGGGATTGTGGGCAGGAGATGTGGGAACGGGAAGTTCTAGTCCCCGGTCCCGTTGTTGCCGCGGCTGCCAGGCTTCCCCCTGGGGGTCAGGAGAGACTTGGCAGGCAGCGGAAGGGGCCCTGAGCCGGACTGCCAGAACACCACGGGCGCCCCGGTCCCGCCCAGCGGGGGCCAGAACACCACGGGCGCCCCGGTCCCGCCCAGCGGGGGCCAGAACACCCAGGCGCCCCGGTCCCGCCCAGCGGGGGCCAGCCTCGGGGGCCTGCGGGCACCAGGCGGAAGGGTAGAGGCTGAGCTCTTCCCCAGGAACTCGTGCGCGCGCGAGTGTGTGTGCGTGTGCGTGTGTGCGCGCGTGCGTGTGTGTGCATGCGCGTGTGTGTGCGTGTGTGTGCATGCGCGTGTGTGTGTGTGAGTCAGGGAAGGCTTCCTTGACAGTGTGGCATTTGAGGCGAGACGCGGAAGTGGGAAGGACACGGGAAGCAGCCAATGCGCAGGCTTCACCGCTGGAAGCCCAGTGTGGCACGAGTGGAAAGGGAGAAGATGCCAGAGAGGTGACAGAGCGCGGAACACGCGGTGCGTGTGTACACACATGACGGAGCGCGGAACACGCGGTGCGGGTGTACACACATGACGGAGCACACGGAACACGCGGTGCGGGTGTACACACATGATGGAGTGCAGAACACGCGGTGCGGGTGTACACACATGACGGAGCGCGGGTGTAGACACACTGCCCCGGCCCTGGGGCCACTTGATGAAGGCAAGGGCTTCTCTGCGCGCAGCACGGGAGGCGGCGTGGAGCCCCTGCGTGGAGCCCCCTGCGCGGAGCCCCTGCGTGGAGCCCCCTGCGCGGAGCCCCCTGCGCGGAGCCCCCTGCGTGGAGCCCCGGCGCTGGCTCGGGAGAGGCTCTGCGGGGCCTCGGGGCGCGGCTCCGCCGGTCGTCGAGGGCGGCTGGGTGTTGGGAACGGCACAGCGCAGAGCCGGCAGGTCAGATGGGCGGGTACTGCGATAATCTAAGCAAGCGCACAGCCGCTGAACCAAGCGGGCCAGCAGCCGGGCAGCCCCGGGTGTATTCCTAACAGAGCCAGCGGGATCTGCCGAGACTGGAGCGGAATGCGCAAGGAACAGGACAGTGAACAACCAGGCCAAAGGGTGGGCCTGGCTGTACTCGTTAGCTCGGCTTCTACAACGCAACGCCGCAGAGCGTGGCTCTGGAGGTTGGGAACTCTAGCACCGAAAGTTCGGCCGGAGTCTATGTCTGGGGTCCCTTTCTTCGGGGCTCCCCCTCCGGTCTGCAGAGTCTGGTCTCTTCCGCTGTGCTGTGTGGAGGAGAGCCGGGCCTCGCGCTGTGGCCTCACTTTAGTCGCGTCTTTCGAGGTCCTCTCTCCTGGGCGACTGCGTGGGGTGGGGAAGGGGGGACCGCGGCGTGAGAACCCGGGTGTGCTGGAGGAGCAGCAGCTGGAGAGGAGGAGCTGTTTTGTGTTCAGAAATAGGGAGCCGTCTGAGAATGGAGTTGCGGGGCGGGGAGTTGAGGACCGAGGATGCCCAGATTCTATCAGCCGGCTTTCCACCACTGTGACAAATTTACCTGCGGTGATCAGCTCACAGGGAGAAGAGTGGGGCGCAGCTCGCGGTGTGGAGGTTTCAGCCCACGGTCGTTTGGCTTCGTTGCCTTCCGGCCTGTGAGGAGGCAGCAAGTCGGGGTGAAGCTGCTTGCCCCGTGGGGGCCAGGAAGCAAAGAGAGACGGGAACAGGCTCATTCCCTTCAGGAGCACCCCGCCCCCCAAGGCCTAACTTCCCACCAGACCCGCCCCTCAAAGTCCCCGCCTCCTCCCGGTGGTGTGGCAGCTGGGACCACGCGTCAGCAGAGGACTCTCGGGAGGATAGTTAAGGAGTGGGGTTTGCATTTCTCCGCAGATGCTTTATCATCTGAGCCCCTCTCTCTTCAGCCCCTCGGGGATATTTTAGATCCATACTCTAGCCCAGACATAGCCCCCTAAAGCTCACTGGGGATCTTTCTTTGGGACAAACCTCACTGAGAAGGGTCTAGAAAGAATGGTAGGAAGTACGTAGGAAATGGAATATACAGAACCCCTTCCTAGAAATATGCTGCAAATGGAGGGAAATACTGCAACCATTGAATAGGCTGGTGCACCAAGGAGGGCCTCTTTCATAGGAAAAATTATTACATGAGGTCTGTTGTTTCAGGGAGTAAACTAAACAGAAAAATGATGATGAGAACTCACACATGGAATTCCTTCCTTCCTCCCTCCCTCCCTCCCTCCCTCCCTTCCTTCCTTCCTTCCTTCCTTCCTTCCTTCCTTCCTTCCTCCCTCCCTTTCTTCTTTCCTTCCTTCCTTCCCTTCTTCCTTCCTTCCTTTCTTTCTTCTTTCTTTGGTTTTTCCCCTGCTAGCTCTGGGGCTTGAACTCAGGGCCTGGGTGCTATCCATGAGCTTTATTTTTGCCCCAGGATAGTGCTCTACCACTTGAGCCACAGCTCCACTTCTGGCTTTTTGGTAAGTTTATTGGAGAGAATTGTCTCACAGACTTTCCTGCCCGGCTGGCTTCAAACCATGATCATCTAATCTCAGCTTCCTGATAGATTACAGGCATGAGCTTCAGCACCCTCCTAAAATGCTTACATTCAATCTCTCTCTTCATCTCTCTTTGCCTCCCCCTCTCTCACAAGCATTGAGCCCCAGATCTTAGGCATGAGAGGCAAGTGCTCTACCATTGAGCTGCACTCCCAGCCGAGACCTTTCCTCCTTGATCCCAACCCAGAAGTTCTTAAAAAAGCTGGGTTTGTAGAAAATGGAGTTTGCAATTCAGGTCTCCCTCTCGGTTGTGGCTGATCTCTCTTATCTGACATTTGCTCCAAAGTAAGGAGGACCGGCCTTGGTGGAGGTGACCTGCCAAGCTCTACTCTGAAGACTCTGTATCTGCATCTGTATTTGTTTTTGTTTTGTGCTGGGCCTGGGGCTTGAACTCAGGGCCTGGACATCATCTCTGAGCATTTTTTGCTCAAGGCTAGCGCTCTACCACTTTGAGCCACAGCCCCACTTCCAGTTTTCTGGTGGATAATTGGACATAAGAGTTTCATGGATTTTCCTGCCTGGGCTGGCTTCAAACTGTGGGCCTCAGATCTCAGCCTCCTGGGTAGCTAGGACTACGGGCTTCCATAGGAGAGAGCTGAAGCTCGGAGGTTGAATGACAGGGTCAGGATCACACTAGGGGAGCTAAGGCTAGAGCACAAGTTCTGTTCAGCTTTTGCTTGTATTAATTTTGCAGAGAACATAGGCTCCAAAACCCACAATCCCTCAAGACTGATTAGGGAGTGGAGTGCTTGGGCCTGTAATCCTAGCTACTAAGGAGACAGATCTGAGGATGGTGCTTAGAAGTCAGGCACAAAAGAGTCCTGGAGGCTCTAGGGTCATTAATTGGCAAAAAGCAGGAAGTGAAGGTGTTGTTCAAGTGGTAGAAACCCAAGCCTTAAGCAAAAAAAAAAAAAAAAAAAAAAAAAGCTAAGGGAAAGTGCAAAGCCTTGAGTGCAAGACCCAGTACTAGCACGCACACACACACACACACACACACACACACACACACTGCTGATGGTGCTGCCAACGGTTAAAGTATTCCTCCCCATAGAAGACTTCGCCCTAGGACAGACAATACTTGTTTCAACTAGTAGTCACAGTCTCTGCAGTGGGAAAACGCACTGGGACATGCTAATGAAGCTGAGAAAGTTCCCTACTGCATCCAAAGACAAAACAAAGGAATCTGATCTCCTTGGAGGCCAGGCTGATCAAGCAGATAGGCTGCTGGCGCCCGGGCCCGCAGAGCCGGCTGGAGGACTTGTGTCAGCCTGTCCAGCTGCGCGGCTCACACAACCCGCTGTCATTGGGCAAACTCTGGCAAGGAACTCTAAGTGGCTCTCTTTCTTTCTATCTTTTTTTGTGCCAGTCCTAGGGCTTGAACTCAGAGCCTGGGTGCTCTCCCTGAGGTTTTTTGGCCCAGCCTAGTACTCTACCACTTGCGCCACAGTCCCACTTCCGGCTCTTTGGGTGATTAATTAGAGATCACAGTCTCACGGACTTTCCTAGCTGGCCTGCCTTCCAACCAAAAGCCTCAGAACTCAGCCTCCCAAGTACTGAGGATTACAAGCGTGACACCGCTACTGGTACCAGACCTCTATGGGGCTTTCTTTCTTTGTGATCACAACAGTAACTCAAGCTTTCTTCAACAGTTACATTTCAAATGCATCATAACTCAAGTTTACTTTGCATTAGGTACACTTTTTTTTGCGAGTCCTGAGGCTTGAACTCAGGGCCTGAGCACTGTCCCTGGCTTCCTTTTGCTCAAGGCTAGCACTCTGCCACTTGAGCCACAGCGCCACTTCTGGCTTTTTCTGTGTATGTGGTGCTGAGGAATTGAACCCAGGGCTTCATGTATACGGGGCGAGCCCTCGACCACTAAGCCCCATTCCCAGCCCTTAGGTACACTTTTAATGGAACCTAGACATCCTGTGTATCTCCAGTTAGCAGGTAGAAGGCACTGTGGCTCGGGAAAGGATAGTGTTTGATTTATTTATTATTTAACTTATTTATCGTAGTGTATGCTGGTCCTAGGGCTTGAATTCGGGGTCTAGGCCCTCTCCCTTGGCTTTTACACTCATGGCTGGCACGCTACCACGTGAGCCAAGTCTTCACTTTTGGCTTTTTTGGTGGTTCTTTTCTGCCCTTGCTGGCTCAGAAAGAGGATCCTCAGAGCTCGGCCTCCTAGCTGGGCTTACAGGTGCAAGCCACTAGCACTTATCTAGGATTACATCTCATTTACAGTGAATGTATTCAAGGACAGTACATGTATTAAAGACAGGAGTCTGGCTCAGCTGGCTCGCTAGTTACCTTGGGTTCCTAGTAGCCACCGTTTACCTTTGACATCCAGTGCTTGCTTTTTTTCCTTCTTATTTTCTTTGGTGATTGATAGTGTTTGCTTATACTAAACAGAATTAAAGGGGTTAGCATGAAACACCGCTCTCCCCTGACCTTGACAGCTGACCTTCCATTGTCCCTTCCCAGCGTTATTTTCCCCCATTGTTGTATGTTTACATTTAGTTGTTTGATTTAGAGGGATTATGTGTGTTTCAAAGATTGATTAGAAGCTGGGGCCGGCAGCTCGTGCCTGTAATCCTAGCTACCCCACCAGAGAGGCTAAGCTCTGAGAATTGCAGTGCAAAGCAAAGGAGAGTCTTGATTTTCAAAGGCAAGTCTGTGAGACTCTTATCTCCAATTAACCACCCAAAGGCCAGAAGCGGATCTGTGGCTCAAGTGGTAAAGCACCAGCCTTAAGCAAAAAAGCTAGTGGAGAGTGCTCTAACTCAGAGTTCAATATCCAATATCTATAGGGGACGGGGTGAGGGGCAGGATCAGAATCCACAGGTATTCTGTGCCTTAGGTTTGCCGCGGACATTTTAATATGTTAACATCATTTTAGTCTAAGCTCTCATCCCGCCCCTTCGGCCAGGTGTGACTCCCTACCACCCTGTTGACCTGGAGCGGAGGCAAAGCTCGGATCCACTCGGCTTCCTGACGGAGATGCGGCAAAGGAGATGGGAGCCGATGAAAACGAAGGAATGACTCGCAGGACAATGGGTGGAACTGGAGGACATCCAACCGAGAGACACAAGCCAAGCTCAGCAGGCCATAGAGTGTGTGGTTTTGCACATACGTGGAAGCTAAACTTAAAAGATAGATAGATACATATGCCTGGAGATGTACACATATGTAGGCATGTCATATCCATGGATGTATATTGACGTACATTTACCATGATTTTAGACATGGGATAATGTAAGCGTTTGAAGAGAAGGGAGAAGGCAAAAAGAAAGATGGAGAGTGAATAATTTTTCAGTACAGTGCAGCTACGTCTGCGGCCCTCAATGCAAGCTGCTGAACAGTAGAGGACGGCACAAGGAGGTGGGGCGAGAAAGCAATGGAAAGGGTTATCTTGAGCAAAATACGACAGGGAACCTCTTGGTACAATGAATACACACTATGAAAATGAACGAATGACAAGATAAGCAAGTCCAACGGGCTCTGATGGCGCGTGGGCCGCGCAACCAAAGCGGTGAGTGAGGATGAACATGGGCCACGTGGGTTCTCGGAGTTGGTGAAGATCTCACAGCGAAGCCGTTGAAATCGTCTTAGGAGGGGAGGGGACCCGGGAGCGTTCTCGGGGGGCTGGCCGGGCGGGACACCTTGCAGAAGTGAGCAGACGAGCCGGGCCCCGATGGGTCTCACCTGTAATCCTAGCTACTCGGGAGGCTGACACATCAGAATCACAATGCTAAGCCAGCCCAAGTAGACAAAGCCTCAAGACTCTGATTTCCAGTGAACCAGCAGAAAATCTTCACAAGAGGAGGCGTGGCAATAGAGTACCATCCTTGAGCAAAAAAAGGCCAGGTCAGAGCACAGGGCCCCGAGGTCAAGCCCAGCACTGGCACCCAAGCATAAAAATTAAAGGACAAAATTGTAATTTAGGAGCAAAGGAAGGAACAAATAAAGGAAGAAAGAAAAATATGACTTGGGACTACGTTAGGAAAATAGGATCTAGAACTCTATTGGCGAATACGGTCACCACTAACACATGTGACTGTGTAGATCAGGATTCATAAAAATTCAACAAATGATTCTGGGTGTGTTGGCTCATGCCTATAATCCCACCTCCCACCAAAAATTGGGATGATCACTAGTACCAAACTGGCCCAGGCGAAAAAGAAAAACAGAGAGAGGGGGGGGGGAGGTGGGGAGAAAGAGAGAGAGAGAGACAGACAGACAGACAGACAGAGACAGAGAGACAGAGACAGAGACAGAGAGAGACAGAGACAGAGAGACAGAGAGAGAGAGGATCTCTTTCTGCCTATTATCCTAGCTACTGAAGAGGCTCAGATCCAAAGGATCATGGTTTGAAACTGATCTCAGGAAGAAAAATCCGAGAGACTTTATCCCCAAAGTAGCTGGAGGCAGAGTGCCCAGCACGCAAGCCCTGTCTGCACAAGGCCCTGAGTTCAAAGCCCGGTATGGGCAAGAAAAACAGACGAAATGGAGGTCGAGGAGAAATGGGAGATGAGACAGGGGAATCATTGTGATATGTGTACTATGTAACGAAGTCTATTACTTTGCACAGTAAATTTATGCTGATAAGAGAAGAGGAAACGGAACAGAAAGGACAGAGGAGAGAGGGAAGAGAAGAGGAGAGGAGAGGAGAAGAGAGGAGAGAAGAGGGGAGGGGAAGGGAGGGGAGGGGAGGGCAGGAGAGGAGAGGAGAGGAGAGGAGAGGAGAGGAGAGGAGAGGAGAGGAGAGGAGAGGAGAGGAGAGGAGAGGAGAGGAGAGGAGAGCAGGCCAGAGGAGAGGGGAGAGCAGGCCAGCGTGTCCCCCGCCGTGGAAGGCCGCGCCTCTGTCCCTGCGGCCGGTGGCCTGGCTGGCCTGGCTCCTGAGGCTCTTGCGGCTCACCAGCGTTGTCCCACTCACCCAGTTCAAGTCTCACCCAGGGCGTCCTGGGAGACGCAGGCCCGAGTGTGTGTGCGTGTGTGTGTGTGCGTGTATGCGTGTGTGCATGCGTGTGTGTGCGTGCGTGTGTGTGCGTGCATGTGTGCGTGCGTGTGTGCGCGTGTGCGTGTGTGCATGCATGTGCATGCGTGTGTGTGCATGCGTGTGTGCGTGCGCGCGTGCGTGTGTGCTGGTCCCAGGGCTGGCACACCTGGGCTCTGTCCCCGAGGTGTCTTGCTCCAGGCTGGCACGCTACCCCGTGAGCCACAGCTCCACTTGCAGCCTTGGTTCCTCCTTGGAGCCGAACGTCGCAGGGCTGCTGGCTTCGAACCACCGTCCTCAGCCCGCAGCCTGTGCCCGCCTGTCCCATGTCTGCTGCCACGCAACGGCCGGATTCCTCCTCCTCTGACCCTTCAGCTGTCCGCTCCCGCCAGCCAGGGGGGCTCGTCCCCTCCCTCCCCTCCCTCCCCCCCTCCCCTCCAGCTCCAGCTCCAGCGGCTCTCTTCAGCCCCCTCCCCCATCATCCACTCCCGCACTCCCCAAAGCCAGGGCCCTCCTCCGTGGCTCCCCTTGCTCCCCTTCAGGCCAGGGATGCGCTTGACCCCCCTCTCGGCGGCGCCCGCAGGCACAGGGGCTTTGGCACGGCCCTTGCCCTGGCCCAGGCTCGGAGCCCCCTCCTTTCCTTGCACCAGGGGCCATCACCCCCGCCCACCCCGTCAGGCCTGTGACCCGCCCTGACCAGGAGCCTCTGGTCCCCAGGATGGTCGTAACCACTAGCCCCAGACCCACAGACACACAGACACACAGGCGCACAGACACACAGACACACAGACACACAGACACACAGACACACAGGCACACAGACACACAGACACACAGACACACAGACACACAGACACACAGGCACACAGACACACAGACACACAGACACACAGGCGCACAGACACACAGACAGACACACAGACACACAGGCACACAGACACACAGACACACAGACACACAGATGACACACAGACACACAGATGACACACAGACACACAGACACAGACACACAGACACACAGGCACATAGACGCACAGACACACAGACACACAGATACAGACACAGAAACACAGACACACAGACACAGACACACAGACACACAGATCCACAGACACAGACACACAGACGACACACACAGACACACAGATGACACACAGACACACAGACGCACAGACACACAGACACACAGACACACAGACCCACAGACACACAGACCCACATAAACACAGACCCACAGACCCACAGACACACAGACACAGACACACAGACCCACAGACACACAGACACACAGACAACACACAGACCCACAGACCCACAGGCACACAGACACAGAGATGTACAGACGCACAGACACACAGACACACAGACACACAGATGACACACAGACACACAGATGACACACAGACAGACACAGACACACAGACACACAGACGACACACAGGCGCATAGACGCACAGACGCACAGACACACAGACACACAGATACAGACACACAGACACACAGACACAGAAACACAGACACACAGACACACAGATCCACAGACACAGACACACAGACGACACACAGATGCACAGACGCACAGACACACAGACACACAGACCCACAAACACACAGACACACAGACCCACAGACCCACAGACACACAGACCCACAGATGACACACAGACACACAGACACACAGACAACACACAGACCCACAGACCCACAGACCCACAGGCCCACAGACCCAGAGATGTACAGACGCACAGACACACAGACACACAGATCCACAGACACACAGACACACAGACCCACAGACAACACACAGACCCACAGACCCACAGACCCACAGGCACACAGACACAGAGATGCACAGACACACAGATCACAGACACACAGACACACAGACAACACACAGACCCACAGACCCACAGACCCACAGGCACACAGACACAGAGATGCACAGACGCACAGACACACAGACACACAGACAACACAGACAACACACAGACCCACAGACACACAGACACACAGACGCACAGACCCACAGACCCACAGACCCACAGGCACACAGACACAGAGATGCACAGACGCACAGACACACAGACACACAGACACACAGACAACACACAGACCCACAGACACACAGACAACACACAGACACACAGACACACAGACACACAGACACACAGGCACACAGACACACAGACACACAGACACACAGACACACAGGCACACAGACCCACAGACACACAGACCCACAGACCCACAGACCCACAGACACACAGACCCACAGACACACAGACTCACAGGCACACAGACACAGAGACGTACAGACACACAGACACACAGACACACAGACACACAGACGCAGGGCAGGACCGTGGTCTGGATGAAGCCCTCGGCAGTTTCTCCAGAGCTATTATAAGACCCGGTCATGGAATGAAACGAATCTGCTATGGTTGAAAACCGGCGCTGACCCCGAAATCTGTGGAATGCGTGGCGCTGGCTGCAGGCCGCGAGTCAGAGCAAACAAGGAGAGCCGCACGCTGCCTTGCAGTGCCCAGGCCGCCCAAGTGTGGCCTTCCCCCCGCTTTCCACTGCGCGCCCCGGCACAGGGCCAGGCTAGGCGAGCCCGGAGGGAGACGCGGGCAGACGCCCCGTTTGGCCTTGGTAGCTTCATCTGGAGGAGAAGGGGGGAGGGTGCAAGAGAAGGGGTGGCGGGAAGATGTCTCCACCTCCGTGGGGTGCTTTTGAGTGTCACCGATAGCATTCCCATCCTTTGCCCCTGGCAATAGCCCTGGAGAGCAACTTGTGATTCCTCTAATTACAGAAGGGCAAAGTCAGGCCGCGTGGAAGGTATCTAGTGTGTCGGAAC
Organism: Perognathus longimembris pacificus; assembly: GCF_023159225.1. Lineage (NCBI taxonomy): Eukaryota > Metazoa > Chordata > Mammalia > Rodentia > Heteromyidae > Perognathus > Perognathus longimembris. Next base: position 16,919,872 of record NC_063178.1, read on the forward strand.
CCACAGTCAGGTGCCAGCAGCTGATGCCTACAATTCGTAGGGAATGCAGGCAGATAAATCCAGGCAGACAAATCCACGCCACGATTCGCTCCAGTTAACCAGCAAAGCGCCAGAAGTGGAAGTGTGGCCCCAGCGGCGGAGGGGCTGACTGTGAGCGGAAGAAGCCGAGCTCTCGTAGCAACGAGGGCCACAAGAAAAACAAACTCCACTCAGTTCCCTCCTTTATTTGCATTTAATTTTCTGTGTAGGAAATACAGTAAATCTGTCTTGCTCATGGATTTATTACATGGTTCTGACCAAGCATAGTAAAAGAAAGGGAAAGGAAGAGAGGAGGGAGGACGGAGAGAATAGAAAGAAAGGTAGAAAGAGACAGAGAGAGAAGGCAGGAGCAAAGCCTTTGTCCTGAAGATGTGGCCCAGGAGCAGCTAGCTAAACGATAGAGAAAGGGCTGCTTATTCAGACTCTTGAGGAGTTTTGTGTTGTTGTTTTTCCGTTCCAAGTACCTGCTGGTCTGTAGGAACACAGATGCTAAAGCAAAGCCAGGTAGAAAGAGAGGCCTTTGAAAGGGGAGTCTGGGGGAGTCGTTAGGTTATTGGGGCCGTACCCTGCATAAGGATTGGAGTGTCCTGGTGGGAAAAGCTCCAGTGGGCACCAGTAGCTCACACCTATCATCTTAAGAGTATAACCTATCACCTCAGGAGACAGATCTGAGGATCACGGTCCGAAGCCTGCCCTAGCAAGAAAGTCCATGAGACTCTTAGATTCAGTTAACTACTAAAAAAGCCAGAAGCGGAGCTGTGGCTCAAGGGGTAGAGCACCAGCCTCGAGCAAAAAGCTCAGGGACAAAGTAGGCTGCAATCACAGTGCTTCCTTTTGTGGAAGTACTTCCATTATCCTGCTGTAAGAAAAACCATGTTGATTGTTTGTTTTTGCCATATTCCCAGGCCATGGCCTTTTCTTTTATCCTAACTGGATTTTTTTTTTTTTTTTTGTCTTCTGAAAATATACTCGATACCTCTTACTTGTTTTGGAAATTGTTCATCCCAAACCTCCTCAGATATTGTTTCTGCTCCATTTTCTCCTTTATTTATGGGATGCCAATTAAACAAATATTTAGACTGGCTCTGCCACAGATGAGCACAATGAGAGGAATGTTCTGTAGCCCAGAACACACGGGTCTACTGAACATTTGAGAGTCGCTAGTATGACCCATGACCTCAACTTTACATTTTCATTTAATTGTAATTAATTTAAATTTAAATAGCCACACTGGGCTAGTGGTTACCTGATAGGACATTACATATCTAGAACCTTCCAATCTGGTCATAAATGTTTTATGCCTTCTATATTCAGTTATCTTTCTGATCTGTCTTCCAGTACCCTAAGTCTCTCTTCAGTGTGTGTAGCCCAGCTATTAAGTTCTTAATCTTATATTTTTAATTTTTAATTAATTTATTTTTTGCCAGTCCCGGGGCTTGGACTCAGGGCCTGAGCACTGCCCCTGGCTTCTTTTTGCTCAAGGCTGGCACTCTGCCACTTGACCCACAGCACCACATCTGGCTTTTTCTATACATGTGGTGCTGGGGAATCGAACCCAGGGCTTCATGTATACGAGGCAAGCACTCTACCACTAGGCCATATCCCCAGCCCTTTATTTTTAAATCCTACCATTTCTTCTTGTTGTTTCTTGTGCTAGGTATCAGTTTGTTCCTTCTAAACTCCAGATTCACCCTTACTGTGCTGTAAAAATATTTCTTTTCCCTTCCAGAAGATTTTCCCCCGTGCCAGCTGGCACCAGCACTTCTCAGTAGAGCGGTGGAGACAGCACGGAAGCATTTCGTTCCCCAGTTCCAGAAGACTCTGCTAGACAGGCTCTTGCAAGGCACATGGCTTGTGTGGCACCAAACCCTACAGCACCCACGGGGCCCCTCACCCCCTGCCTGGCGCATCGGTAGCAGGTGCAGCGACCTGGTGCCCTGTGAACTGCTGGCCACCGCGCCCCAAGGGGCAGTGTCCCAACAATTCCCCAGTACAGCACCGCAGCAACTTAGTTCCTGTCCAGGGGTCACAGCTGACCCCTCTCAGTAAGAGCAGAATCTGCCCCTCGCGGTGGACAAGGTTCTTCCTTGTGCTCTGTCTCAGCCATGGAGTGAATCGCCGCTCCTCACACCTGCTGGTTCCACAGCTCTTAGAATTCTCTCGACTTCTTTGTAGCCAGTCCCTGGCACTCGAAGCTCTTGTTGTAGTAAGGAGTGCTTGGTATTCATTTGTTCTCTGCTTAACATATTTTAGGGTTTCTTTCCTCCTATTTAAACAAAACACAAACTTTTCAAAGATTCACCAGGCCCCGTCCATTTCCTGTACCAGCTTCCAGCATCCGAGTAGAGTGTTTATTCCCTCGCGACTCAGGAGGCTGAGATCTAAGGGTTTCAGTTCAAAGCCAGGCTAGGCAGGAAAGCTGTGAGACTTTTTTTTTTTTTTTTGGCCAGTCCTGAGGCTTGGACTCAGGGCCTGAGCACCATCCCTGGCTTCTTTTTGCTCAAGGCTAGCAATCTGCCACTTGAGCCACAGCGCCACTTCTGGCCGTTTTCTGTATATGTGGTACTGGGGAATTGAACCCAGGGCCTCATGTATATGAGGCAAGCACTCGTGCCACTAGGCCATATTCCCAGCCCAAAGCTGTGAGACTCTTAACTCCGATTGCTTACCAAAAACTCTGAAGTGGAGCTGTGGGCAGACAGCAGAGCATTAAACTTGAACAAAAAAATCAAGGATAGAAGGAAAAGATGGCACCGACACAGTAGGGAGGCACCCCGAAACGCTCCAACTGAATAGCGAGCTGGGAACTCCAACACCCAACACCCCATCAAGAACCCAGCAAACCCAGCAGCCAGAAGCAGTGGAGAAACGCAGGAAAACAAAAAGGAGCAAAAAAGAAGAACCGAAAACCTACACAGAGCCGGAGAATCTCCGGGGCACCCTCCCCCCACCAGCCGACCCTGGCCCAAACAGGGGCCAGGCTGGGAAAGGGGAACCCGGCGATGGGCAGACAGGCTGCCAGGAGCGCAGAATTCATATAGCGGGAGACCCCACGGACACAAGGCAGGGTGTGGACCAAGACACACAACAGCAGTGACGAGAAGTTCGGGTCCACACCGGGTTCAGACAGATGGCGGCTGGGTACCCAGCGCGGCAGAAGGAGGGAACCTGGGAAGCCTCCACAACACTTCGCCACCCCCTGAAGGACCAACGGCTGTGCGGGACACACACACAATCCAGGATCAGGGCCAGGGGGTGGCCAGCAGTGCAAGCCCCACCCGAGGCGCCTGGACCTCACGGACTCTTACAACTAAAATCACAGGCGCTGGTGGGCAATACCAGCACAGCAGGGACACCTGGGCCTGATCACGTCCCCCCCTCGCAGCGGAGGCGAGGTCTGAGGGTGCTAACCCACGCCTGGACAGTCGATCCCACTGGGCCCCACACATACTGACCCCCCCCCAACAGACTCGTGGGAGGGCGCAAGCACAACCCAACAACCCGGGGCTCGCTCTGGGAGGCGTACCCCGCTAAAGTGGATGGGGCCACAGCACCAGCGCCTGTTGTAGCAGGCGCACAGCACACAGGTGGGCAGGGCCCCCGGCGACAGCGCCCGCTCTGGTAGGCGTACCCTGCACTGGTGGGCGGGGCCACAGCAGCAGCACCTGCTGCTGTAGACGCGCCTACACAGGAGGGAGGGCAGAGCTACAGACCAAACCTGAGAAGCCATCCACACATCTCCAGATGCGCAAATCACAAAGAAACATAACACAGTTCATCAAAGAGCAAGACAACTCGCCAGCTCCAAAAAAGCAGCACCACTGAAGAGGAGATGGAGACTAAAAAAGCAAATGAGGCCATGTTAACAGGAATGATCGAAAGCGTCAGAAATGAAATCAGAAAACAATTCCAGGAGTTTAGAGCGGAAATCTGGAAGGACACCCAGGAAGCCAAGAAAGAAATGGAGGCAAAAATGGATACAATGCAAGCCTCCATTAAAGAAATGGAAGCAAAAATGGATACAATGCAAGCCTCCTTTAAAGAAGACCTTAACATCCTGAGAATTGAAATGGATGAAAAAATAGATTTAAAATACAACTCTTTAAATGAAGAAATTTCCATGATCAGAGCTGATCTGACAACCATAAATAGCTCTCTGACATCCATAAACTCCGCAATTGAAACCACAACACAAAGAGTTGACCATATTGAATCCAGAATCTCTCACCTGGATGATGAAGCAGCCGACAACAACCAGAAAATGACCACACTCCAAGAAACGGTGAAGCTCCAGGTCAGACTAATCCAGGAACTAATGGACAAAGACAAGAGATATAATCTGTGCATAATTGGAATAGAAGAAAGAGCCGAATACCAGAGCAGAGGGCTTAAACATGTTCTCAATAAAGTTATTGCAGAAAACTTCCCCAATCTCACAAGGGACCCAATCCAGGTAACCGAAGCCTATAGGACACCTGGCAGGCCAGACCCCAGAAAAGCCACCCCAAGGCACATAATATTCAAGACTTCAGACCTCAAGATTAAAGAGCAAATTCTGAATTCAGCCAAAGCGAAGAAAGAAATTTTCTACAATGGGAAGAGGATTCGAATAACAGCTGACCTATCCACACAAACTTACCAAGCACGAAGTGAGTGGAAGAACACCATCCAAGTACTTCAGGCCAATAATATGCAACCTCGGATCAAATATCCAGCGAAATTGGAGTTCACATTCAAAGGGAAAACCAGATCTTTCCACACCAAAGAGGAGCTAAAGGAGTATGTGAATAAAAAACCAGCCCTACAGCGAATTCTAAGAGGGGAGCTCCACCCAACTGAGATCGTACAGGACACACAGACAGAAACAGAAAGAAACTACAATAGCCAAAGTCCAACAGAAAGAACAGCTCACTAAAGACAAGAAAAAAAAAAAAGAGGAAAAAACAGCCCAACAAGAAAATGGAAGGAGAAAAAACACCCTTTCCTTGATCTCGTTAAATATAAATGGTTTAAACTCTCCGATAAAGAGAAGCAGACTGGCAGGATGGATCTGCAAACAAAAAGTTGACATCTGCTGCCTACAAGAGACCCACCTTACAGCAAGAGACAAAAACAGGCTCTGAATGAAAGGATGGAGCAAGATCTACCAAGCAAACGCACCTACAAAAACGGCAGGTGTAGCCATCCTGATCTCAGACAAGCTGGACTTTTCATTAAAATCAACTCAAAAAGACAAAGAAGGACACTACATATTAATACAAGGAAAAATCCAGAATCAAGACATCACGGTGATAAATTTATACTCACCAAACAAAAGAGGCCCTACGTATGTCAAGCAAATTCTCACAGAATTACAGAACAAGATAGACGCAAACACAAATCATAGTGGGTGACCTTAATACCCCACTCTCTCCAAGAGACAGATCCAACACCCAGAGGATCAGCAAGGGAGCTGAGGACCTAAGTAACACCATATCCCAAATGGATCTGACAGACCTATACAGAATCTTCCACCCTACAGAGACCCAATACCCCTTCTTTTCAGCAGCCCATGGATCATATTCCAAAATAGACCACGTCATAGCCCACACAAAGAACCTCAGCAAATACAAAAGTATTGACATCATCCCATGTATTATATCTGATCACAGTGGATTAAAGGTAACCCTCAACAACAAAGGATACCACAGAGGCTATACACACTCTTGGAGGCTAAACCCCACACTGCTATCCAACACTTGGGCCACAGACCAAATTAAAGATGAAATCAACGAATTCATAAGCCACAATGACATGAAAACACATCACAAAGAAACCTATGGGACACAGCTAAGGCAGTACTGAAGGGCAAGATCATTGCCCTCAGCACTCACATTAAAAGAATGGAAGCAGAACACATGAATAACCTCACGATGAAACTAAAACAACTGGAGAAACAAGAAATGACAAAATCTAAAACGACTAGGAGGGGAGAGATCACAAAGATTAAAGAAGAGATAAATCTGATTGAAAATAGAAAGGACCATTCAACAAATAAATAAGACTAAAAGCTGGTTCTTTGAGAAAATAAACAAAATTGACAGACCCCACGCAAGACTACAAAAAAAAGAAGAGACTCATATACATAAAATCAAGGACTCCACCAGAAAAATTACAAGTACACACGATATTCAAACAATCATAAGGAGCTATTTCCAAAACATCTACTCAGCAAAAAACAATAATTTTACAGAAATGGATCAATTCTTAGAGAAGTACAAACTGCCCAAACTGAACCAGGAAGAAATAAATCAACTAAATAAACCAATAACTTACAGCGAGATACAGGAGGTAATCAAGAACCTCCCAACAAGGAAAAGCCCAGGCCCAGATGGATTCACCAACAAATCCTACAAAACCTTTAGTGAGGAGCTAATACCATTACTCCTCAAACTCTTCCGCAAATACAGAGGGAGAAATCCCAAATTCATTCTACGAAGCTAATATCATACTCATTCCCAAACCAGGCAAAGACCCAACAAAAAAAAAGAGAACTACAGACCAATATCACTAATGAACACAGACGCAAAGCTCCTCAATAAAATATTAGCTAACAGGAATCCAGAAACTGATCAAGAAAATCATACATCATGACCAAGTAGGCTTCATCCCACAGTCACAAGGATGGTTCAACATCCATAAATCAATCAACGTAATTCACCACATAAACAGATCTAAAATTAAAGAATACATTGTTATCTCAGTCGATGCCCAAAAAGCCTTTGACAAAATACAACATCCATACCTATTAAAAGCTTTGGAGAGAACAGGAATAGATGGAACATTCCTCAAAACAATAAAAGCCATATACAACAGACCAACTGCTAATATCATATTAAATGGAGAGAAACTTAAATCATTCCCCCTAAACTCAGGAACAAGACAAGGATGCCCACTCTCCCCACTTCTTTTCAACATAGTGCTGGAATCCCTAGCCATAGCAATAAGGCAAGAGGAGGACATCAAAGGGATCCACATTGGCAAGGAAGAAATCAAGTTATCCCTATTCACAGACGACATGATCTTATATCTGAAGGACCCAAAAAACTCAGTAGCCAAACTCCTACACCTAATAAACCAATTTGGCAAAGTAGCAGGATACAAAATCAATCCACAAAAAGTCAGCAGCTTTTCTGTACACCAGCAATATACAAACAGAAAAGGAAATTATGGAAACAATTCCATTTACAGTAGCCAAAAAAAGAATAAAGTACCTAGGAATCAACTTAACCAAGGAAATGACGGACCTATTTAATGAAAACTATAAAAATCTAATAAGGGAAATCAAAGAAGACACAAGGAGATGGAAAGACCTCCCATGCTCATGGGTAGGCAGAATCAATATAGTGAAAATGGCCATATTGCCCAAATTGTTATACAAATTCAATGCAATCCCTATCAAAATCCCAGCCACATTCTTCACTGAAATAGAGAAACCAATCCATAAATTCATGATGGAACAGCAAAAAACCTAGAATAGCCAAAGCAATTCTAGGCAAAAAAAAAACAGTGCAGGAGGTATCACAATACCAGACTTCAAGCTCTACTACAAGGCCATCATAACAAAAACAGCCTAGTATTGGTATAAAAACAGACCTGAAGACCAATGGATTAGAATTGAAGATCCAGAAATAAAACCGCACTCTTACAGCCAGCTGATATTCGACAAAGGAGCTAAAGACATACAATGGAATAAACATAGCCTCTTCAACTACTGGTGCTGGGAGAACTGGGCAGCCATATGCAGAAAACTCAAAGTAGACCCAAGCCTATCACCATGCACCAAGATCAACTCAAATGGATCAAGGACCTCAATATCAGACCTGAATCCTTGAAACTACTGAAGGACAGAGTAGGAAAGACGCTAGAACTTATAGGCACAGGAAGGAACTTCCTGAATAGAGTCGCAGGGGCACAACAAATAGGGGAGAGACTCGACCAAATGGGACTACTACAAATTAACAAGTTTCTGCACAGCTAAGGACATAGCCACCAAAATAGAAAGACAGCCAACGATATGGGAAAAGATATTTACCAGCACAGCAACAGACAAAGGCCCTGATATCTGTCATCTACAGAGAACTCAAAAAACTAAGCCCCTCCAAGCCCAATAAACCCATTAGGAAATGGGCAAAGGAGCTAAAGAGAGACTTCACAAGAGAAGAGATAAAAATGGCAAAGAAACACATGAGGAAATGCTCAACATCCCTGCTAGTAAAGGAAATGCAAATAAAAACAACCCTGAGATACCACCTCACCCCAGTTAGAATGGCCTATACTCTGAACTCAGGCAACAACAAATGCTGGAGAGGGTGCGGGAAAGAGGAACCCTTCTCCATTGTTGGTGGGAGTGCAAATTAGCACAACCACTTTGGAGAACAGTATGGAGGTTTCTCAAAAAGCTCAATATAGACCTACCCTATGACCCAGCCATACCACTCCTAGGCATCTATCCTAAACAGCAAAAACCCAAGATATCAAAAAGGCATTTGTACTTCCATGTTTATCGCGGCACAATTCACAATAGCCAAAAATATGGAAACAACCCAGATGCCCCTCCACAGATGAATGGATCCAAAAAATATGGTACTTATACACAATGGAATACTACATAGCGATTAGGAATGGTGAAATATTGTTATTCGCAGGGAAATGGTCAGAACTCGAACAAATAATGTTGAGTGAGACAAGCCTAGAACACAGAAAACAAAGGGGCATGATCTCCCTGATATATGACTGTTAACAAAGGGAGACGAGAGACAGTAGAAACCAAGTCTGTGAAACCAAAAACTGCTTGTCAAATAGTATTCCCCACAGGATTGGGGCAGCGATCCAACAGTATGTAACTAAAACCAAACAATTACTCAACATATAAAGGTCAAAATTTGACCTCTCAGGGGAATACAATAGCTCAAAAGCTATGTAAGTACGTTCATATAAGGACTACTGTCGACATATGGTCTAATATTGACATTACATTTAAAGCCCAGGCGAACTTTCTTGGGCGTGGCCACGTGGCTACTGTATATGTTCTTGATACATTGTATATTGTATATATGTCTACCTGACCTAGAGAAGAGATAGAAAAACAGGGCGCAAGATATCACAAGAAATGTACACACTGCCCTACTATGTAACTGTACCCTTTTTGCACAACACCTTGTCAAAAAAAATTGTGTTCAATTAATAAATAAATTAAATAAAAAATAAAATAAATAAAAAAATCAAGGATAGAGCCCAGGCTCCAAGTTCAAGTCCGACACACACACACACACACACACACACACACACACACACACACACACACACCTCTCAGATATTCATGTCATTCCTGAGATGTTAAGTTTGTCCTTTATCTCCATGTACATAAAAACATTTCTTTTCTCGTTTGCATTTAGTGATTGCACTCTCCGCGAGCACTGAGGCTAGGTCCTTGCTCTTAGCCTGCGTGAGTCCACCACGCCGTGTGGCACCCAGGAAGCCAGTGCGTCTACTGCATGAGGAGTGGAGAATGAAGGCTGTATTTTGAGTTCTTTATTTGTGACATTTCCTCCTAAGTGCTGATCGTATCTTTGGGAGCAAGAGTTCACTGTGTTCTTCAAGGGCCGGGGATAAGAGCGGAGCCGGGGCTGCCTGCCCGGGCTTGCTCGAAGCCGAGCTCAGCCTCCCTTGAGCTTTGCTTTCCAGGTAACGTGTTCCAGCACATCTGGGGCAGACGACCGGATGTTCATCAGTGCCGAAAAAGGAGGAAAGCCCAAGAAGTCAGCCTGGGATCACAGCTCTGATTCTCATTTTGATTTTTATGGTCGCCAGTGCTGAGGCCACGGCGTCGTGCCCAAGCTCCCTTTGCACACGGCTAGCGCTCCGCCCCTTGAGCACCGCGCCCCTTCTGGGATGAGAGTCTCAGGGACTTTCCCGCCCGGGCTGGAAAGCGATCCTCAGATCTCAGCTCCCGGCCCTCAGATCTCAGTTCCTGATCCTCAGATCTCAGTTCCTGATCCTCAGATCTCAGTTCCTGATCCTCAGATCTCAGCCCGCTGATCCTCAGATCTCAGCCCCCGATCCTCAGATCTCAGCTCCTGATCCTCAGATCTCAGCTCCTGATCCTCAGATCTCAGCTCCCATCCTCAGATCTCAGCTCCCGACCCTCAGATCTCAGCTCCCGACCCTCAGATCTCAGCTCCCGACCCTCAGATCTCAGCTCCTGATCCTCAGATCTCAGCTCCCGACCCTCAGATCTCAGCTCCTGATCCTCAGAAATCAGCCCCCGATCCTCAGATCTCAGCCTCCTGATCCTCAGATCTCAGCTCCCGACCCTCAGATCTCAGCTCCCGGCCCTCAGATCTCAGATCTCAGCTCCCGATCCTCAGATCTCAGCCTCCTGAAAAGCTGGGATCAGAAGTGGAGTCACTGGTGATGGCTACAAAGTCTATTTCTAAAAGCCACACATGAAAATTGACTTGCCTTAAAGAAACACTGTTATTTTCTGTCAAGTGTGTCAGTAAGGCCAATAGGGTACGTGGTGTGATGTTGCTATGTATTTACAGGGAAAGAAACCAGTGTCATCTCCTTCCTTCTCCTCCTCCTCCTTTTTCTCCTCCTCCTCCTCCTCCTCCTCCTTTTCCTCCTCCTCCTCCTCCTCCTCCTCCTCCTTCTCTCTTCCTGCTCCTCCTCCCCCTCTTCCTTTCTCTCCTCCTCCTTTTCCTCCTCCTCTTCTTCCTCCTCCTCCTCCTCTTCCTGTTCCTCCTTCTCTTCCTCCTCTTCTTGTTCCTCCTCCTCCTCCTCCTCTTCCTCCTCCTCCTTTTCCTCCCTCCTCCTCCTCTTCCTTCTCTTCCTCTCCTCCTCCTCTTCCTCCTCCTCCTCTTCTTTTTCCTCCTCCTCCTCCTTCTTCTCTTCTTGTTGTTTCCTCCTCCTCCTCCTCCTCTTCTTCCTCTTCTTCCTCCTCCTCCTTCTTCTTCCTCTTCCTCCTCTTCTTGTTCCTGCTCCTTCTTTCTGAGACAGGATTTTCCTCTGTGATTCTCTCCTCGCTCTGGGCTCAGGCCATGGTCGTCATGAGTGTCCCTGAAGGGGGACCATGTCCGGGCATAATAACAGGTCCAAGTTCCAAGTCTGGTTGAGCCGGGGGCGTGGCAGGGGCTCCGGGTCCTGGAAGGCTGGGGGCCCTGGTTTGTGGGGCCGCTGTGCTCCTGCAGCCCCGAGCCCCGGCGGGCGGCCCCTCTGGGGGCGCGGGCTGTGGAAAAGCCACTTTTTTTTTTCTGTTGCTTAATGTCAGTTTATTTTGTATAAAGTAATGGATGAAAGAATCTTCATTATGGAAATAATTCATTTTTCAAATGTTTCTAAGTTGTTATAAGTTTGGGGGCCCTGCACAGTTGTCTCTGAGTCACTGCAGATCTGCCGCCCGGAGCTCTGGTCCACACCTCGGTCTCCTCCTCTGCCGCCCGGAGCTCTGGTCCACACCTCGGTCTCCTCCTCTGCAGCCCGGAGCTCTGGTCCACACCTCGGTCTCCTCGTCGGCCTCTGCTCTGCCTGGGCTGCTCTCCCCTCCTCCTGAACTCTCACTGGAATCCCGCAAGCCAAAGAACCCGAGTTGAGGGTGAGTCAGGGGCCTCTGGCTCACGCCGGTGATTCCAGTTCCTCAGTCATATGAGAGCGGAGGGCTGTGCTTCCGAGTCAGCCCGTGAGACGCTCATCTACAATGAATCACCCAGGAAGTCAGAAGCGAAGCTGTAGTAGCGTGCCAGCCTGGAGGAAGAGAAACCTAAGGAACAACCCCCAAGCCCTCAGTTCAGGCCCCCATACTGGCACGCGTGCACACCACACACAACACACACACACACAATCAAGTCCAAGTGCAAGAAACTGAGGGAGCTCAAACCTTCTCCTTTACATCAGAAGCTGGCTCCAAGACCCACGTTTACAAAGCACAAATAAGCCAGAAACTCTGTCTGCCCCGAGAAAAGTGCCCAAGAAAGAAAGAGGAATTGACCCAAGGGAACACAGAGATGAATGAACGAATGAATGAATGAATCCATCTAGTCCAAGATCAGATCATGTGAGCATCAGAATAAACGACAGTGGTAGATTACAATCCTCTGGATAGATGAGAAACCATGACTCCATGAGCTATAAGGGAATAAAAAGTTTGATGGTTTAGAGAACATTGATATAGCTTTAAAATACTTGGGCCCACAATGCTGTGTAATTCCAGAGAGGAAGAGGGGCAGACCAGAGCCTGGAAGATACCCACAACCAGGCAATTGATAAAAAATGAAATCACCTGCCAGGTGCTAAGGCCTGTAATCCTAACTATTCAAGAGGCTGAGACCTAACAACAACCACAGGACACTGAGACCTAACGATCGTGGTTTGAAGCCAGCCATGGCAGGAAAAACTCATGAGACTCTTATCTCCAGTTACCAAGCAAAAAGCCACAAGTGGAGCTGTGGTTCAAGTGGTAGAGCGCCAGCTTTGAGTGAAGAAGAGACGTGTGAGAATGCTTCATCCAGAGCTTAAGCGTCAGTGCCAATATCAAATAAAGAACTAGGTCAATACTTTCCATAAAACTTAAGATCTTGGGCTGGGGATATAGCCTAGTGGCAAGAGTGCCTGCCTCGGATACACGAGGCCCTAGGTTTGATTCCCCAGCACCACATATACAGAAAACGGCCAGAAGCGGCGCTGTGGCTCAAGTGGCAGAGTGCTAGCCTTGAGCGGGAAGAAGCCAGGGACAGTGCTCAGGCCCTGAGTCCAAGCCCCAGGACTGGCCAAAAAAAAAAAAAAAAAAACTTAAGATCTTAAGTATTCTGTGTTGCAAAAGACATCAATTTGGGGAGGGGGCATTAACTGCGAAGTTAAGAAGACGTCACTCTGAGTCCTGGTTCTGCCTATGTGACAAGCAAGTAGCATTTCCACGACCTCTTTACTCCTCCATGAACCCAGTGGGTTTGGGACTATCCCGGCCTCTGTTTCAAAGTGATGGTTAAGAGTAAGCTGTCAACAATTCACAAGAGCCAAAGTACGAAACAAACCCAGATGCCCCTCTACAGATGAATGGATCCAAAAAATGGGGTACCTGTACACAACGGAATTCTACACAGCGACTAGAAATGATAAAATAATGGCATTCGCAGGGAAAGGGTCAGATCTTGAACAAATAATGTTGAGTAAGACAAGCCTAGAACACAGAACAAAGGTTGCATGGTCACCCCGGCATGTGGTTGCGGGGGAGGGGGGGGGAGGACAGTAGAGATCGAGTCTGTAAAACAAGAAACTTCCTTTCAAATGGTATTTCCACATGTTTGGGTCAGCGACTTTACATTATGTCTCTAAAACCAAACAATTACTGAATAAGCATACAAAGGTCTAGGACAGACCTATCAGAAGATCACAATAGCTCAGCAGCTACGTGCATGTGATTATCTAAGAGGAGGCGAAGCAAAAGGAACTCCAAGAGACGGACACAGGAGGGTTTTATGGTTGTCGTTGGTTTGCCACATGCTCCCCCATGATACGCTGCCTTGTCCCAGGCCCCACGCGAAGGGGCCATGGACCACGGAAAGGAACCATCAAAACGCTGAGCCACCGGCTCGGAATGTGGCTTCATGGTAGACTGCTTGCCTAGCATGCATGAAGCCCTGGGTTCAATTCCCCAGCACCACATACACAGAAAACGGCAGAAGTGGCGCTGTGGCTCAAGTGGCAGAGTGCTAGCCTTGAGCAAAAAGAAGCCAGGGACAGTGCTCAGGCCCTGAGTTCAAGGCCCAGGACTGGCAAAACAACAACAACAACAACAACAAAAACAACAAAACAAAAACAAAAAACCCTCTGGACCAAATAATCTTTTGCTCTTTATAAGTTGATTGTCTCTGGTATTGCATTATAGTGAAAGAAAGCTGATTAGTGTACGTACTAACTAAAATGTAGAAGGATGACAGGTCAGAAAAGCACAATGTTGTGATCGCTGTAGTAATAGCTAATTTGGATAAGAATCAGCACTGGGTGTTTGCAGTTATCCATGCATGTTGTATGGTTTCCCATTGCTGGTGCCACAAATTGTCATGGCGAGTGGCTCAAAAGAGTGTGAAACTGGGACGTGAAGCTGCGACTCAGTGGTAGAGCGCCAAGCTTGAGCACAAAGCTAGGGGGGACAAGGCTTAGGCCCTGGCTTCGAGCGCCAGGAGTGGCACACGCACACTAAAGGAACGCACTCTGTGGGGCGCCGGCGGCTCACACCTGTGATCCCAGCTGCGGAGGTCTGACAGGCACGGTTCAAAGCCAGCCTGGGCGGGGAGAATCTGTGCGACTCTCACCTCCAAGGAACCGCCGGGAAAGTCAGAAATGGAGCCTGTGGCTCAGTCATAGGCCTTGAGCGAAAGCGCTGAGGGGACAGCACCAGGCTCTGAGCCCAAGCCCGAGGGCCGGAAGAAGAAGGAGAAGAAAGAATGGGGCCCTTACACCTGTCGGGAGCAGGGCGGGACTGCAGCCCCTGGTGTGGAGGACAGGGAGGGGGGAGGGGCGGGCTTGGCTCTGGGCTGAGTCCCCTCGGGAGCGGGGGGTGGGCCTGCGACGGCCATCTGACTGGACATTGTCCCTAAGAAGGGCAAACAGCAAGAACAGGGGGAGAGCGGTCGCCGTCGCGGGGGGCCGTCGTGTGAGTGGTGTCTGCCGTCGTGTCCCGTGGGCCGTCGTGTCGTGTCGCGTGGGCCGTCCCGTCGCGTGGGGCCGTCGTGTCCCGTGGGCCGTCCCGTCGCGTGGGCCGTCGTGTCCCGTGGGCCGTCCCGTCGCGTGGGCCGTCGTGTCCCGTGGGCCGTCCCGTCGCGGGGGGCCGTCGTGTCGCGTGGGCCGGTTGTTTTGTTTGTGGTGGTCGTGGGCTTGAACGCTAACGCTGGGGCCTGGGCGCCGTCCCTGAGCTCAAGGCTCAGGGCCACTCGAGCCCCGGGCAGCGATGTTGGTGGGTGACGCCCGGGGGTGGGGTGTCCACAGGGAGGAGGCCCCCCCAGCAGCCCTGAGTTCTAACTGGGGACGCTGGGCGCCTGTGACCCCAGCCACTCGAGAGGCGGAGAGCGGAGGGCTGGGTTCAAGACCAGCGCAGGCAGGAGAGGCGGCGGGGACCCGCGTCCAATCAGCCGCCGGAAGCTGTGGTTTAGGGGGTTAGAGCACTAGGCCTTGGGGGGGGGAGCTCAAGGACAGCGCCCAGGCCCTGAGTTCTAGCCCCAGAACGGACACAAAGAAAACAGAAGAGAGAGGGAGAAAGGAAGGAAGAAGGAAGGAAGAGGAGGGAGGGAAGGAAGGGAAGAAGGGAGGGAGGGAGGGGCAGGGGGGCGGGAGGGAGGGAGGGAAGAAGGAAGGGAGGGGAGGGAGGGCGGGGAGGGAGGGAGGGCAGGGGGCGGGAGGGAGGGAGGGAGGGAGGGAGGGGAAGAAGGAAGGGAGGGGAGGGAGGCAGGGCAGGGAGGGAGGCAGGGCAGGGAGGGAGGGAGGGCAGGGGGGTGGGAGGGAGGGAGGGTTGCGAGGGAGGGAGGGCGGGAGGGAGGCAGGCAGGGCGGGAGGGAGGGAGGGAGGGGCGGGAGGGGCAGGGGGGAGGCAGGCAGGGAGGGCGGGCGGGAGGGAGGGAAGGAGGGAGGGAGGGGCGGGGAGGCAGGCAGGGCGGGAGGATGGGCGGGAGGATGGGCGGGAGGATTGGGCGGGGAGGGCGGGCGGGGAGGGCGGGCGGGCGGGCGTGTCAGGCGCACAGTGACGGTAGCCCGCGTAGTCTCGGCCGCGCTCTGGCT
Organism: Perognathus longimembris pacificus; assembly: GCF_023159225.1. Lineage (NCBI taxonomy): Eukaryota > Metazoa > Chordata > Mammalia > Rodentia > Heteromyidae > Perognathus > Perognathus longimembris. The sequence goes on from NC_063178.1 coordinate 16,935,720, forward strand.
TTCGTTCGCGGGCCGGTGCGGAGCGGTCGGCGGGAGGACCCCGCCCGCTGCATCCGCCTCCTCGACGTGTCCGCGTTGCCCGTGGGCTGAGCGCGGACGCCCGGGCCTGCCGCGCAGTGTGGAGCCGGCTCCGCCGTCGCCATGGCAGCCGGGCACCTGGGGTGGAGTCGGGGGAGCAAACGGCCAAGTCCCCTGAGAGGGAGCACGGAAGGCTGTGTGTGGGTGCGGGGTACCCTGCGTGCGGCGCCCGAGGGACACGGAGACCCGCAGCGGGGGGGGCGGGGGGGGGGGCTCCCGCCTGGGCTCCGCCTGGGCCCCGCACGCTCCCCGGGGCTGCTTGGCGGGGGGCCGTGCGGACCCCAGTCCTGCTCGGAGCGCGGGGTGCGGGGCCTGCGGGAGACACCGCGGTGACGCGGGGACCCCAGGAGCCCCCCTGAAGGGCAGCGTGCTCAAGACGTCGGGGCCTTGAACCCGGGACTCCCCGACCCTGAGCGCCGGCCTGGATCCGCCTCCGCGGTCCTCCCGGAGGCTCCCGGAGGCCGGGCTCGCTCTGCCCGGAGTCGGTGCTCCCGCAGTCAGTGCTCCCCGCAGTCAGTGCTCCCAGAGGCTCCCGGAGGCCGGGCTCGCTCTGCCCGGAGTCAGTGCTCCCGGAGTCGGTGCTCCCGGAGTCAGTGCTCCCGGAGTCAGTGTTCCCGCAGTCAGTGCTCCCGGAGTCGGTGCTCCCGCAGTCAGTGCTCCCGCAGTCGGTGCTCCCGCAGTCGGTGCTCCCGGAGTCAGTGCTCCCGCAGTCGGTGCTCCCGGAGTGAGTGCTCCCGCAGTCGGTGCTCCCGGAGTCAGTGCTCCCGCAGTCGGCGCTCCCGCAGTCGACGCTCCCGGAGTGAGTGCTCCCGCAGTCAGTGCTCCCGCAGTCGGCGCTCCCGGAGTCGGCGCTCCCGCAGTCGGCGCTCCCGGAGTCGGCGCTCCCGGAGTCGGCGCTCCCGCAGTCGGTGCTCCCGGAGTGAGTGCTCCCGCAGTCGGCGCTCCCGCAGTCGGTGCTCCCGCAGTCGGTGCTCCCGGAGTCAGTGCTCCCGCAGTCGGCGCTCCCGCAGTCGGCGATCCCGGAGTGAGTGCTCCCGCAGTCGGTGCTCCCGCAGGCGGTGCTCCCGCAGTCGGCGCTCCCGGAGTCGGCGCTCCCGCAGTCGGCGCTCCCGCAGTCGGCGCTCCCACAGTCGGCGCTCCCGGAGTGAGTGCTCCCGCAGTCGGCGCTCCCGGAGTGAGTGCTCCCGCAGTCGGTGCTCCCGGAGTCGGTGCTCCCGCAGTCGGTGCTCCCGGAGTCGGTGCTCCCGCAGTCGGTGCTCCGGAGGACTGAGTCGCGCCTCTGCTCGCGGCCTCCGGGCTCGGCCTCGCCTGCGTGGCTGCTGTCCCGTCCTTCTTCCGACGTCCGCGCCGGGCCTGAGCCTGCAGCACCAGGCCAAGCAGAGACGGTGTGGGCGGCGTTCGAGGGGGGGGGGTTCCAGACGCTTCCGAGGCCCACAGCACGGAGGCCTGCGCGGCTCGCGGGCCGGGGTGCCCCGCTGGGGGGCGCGGGGCGCTGTCGCTGGCTCGGGGGCCGGGCGGGGCCCCGCTTTCCCCCGCTGGGGGGCGCGGGCGCGGGGCGCTGTCGCTGCCGTGCGCCTGGCGTGTTCTTGGGGCGCCACGCGGAAGAATGAAGCGGGGGAGCGGAGACCAGGACCGAGACGCAAGCACCGCGTTCACAATCGCAGGAGCGCCACGGCCCCGCCCCCGCCCGACCGCGCCGTCGGAAGCCCAGCGGGAGCGGCTCCCCCCGCCCGACCGCGCCGTCGGAAGCCGAGTGGGAGCGACTCCCCCCGCCCGACCGCGCCGTCGGAAGCCGAGTGGGAGCGGCTCCCCCCCCCCTCCCCCCCCCCCCGCACCACGGGCTCCTGGCGAGGCCGACGTCCGTCCCCACGTCCACGCGGCACAATGAAGCCTTTCTTCCGAGGGTGGCCCACACCCAGCTGTTGGGGTGCAGCCTTGGCCTCGAGGGGGGAGGGCATTGGGGCACCCCAGACGCCGCCCTCCCCCAGCCCTGGGGAACGCGGAGCAGGCCACGAGTCTCTGGGTCCGGAACCAGAAGAGCCGGCTTTGCGACCAGCCCCCCAACGTCCTCGCCGGCCCGTGCGCCCCCCATGCTCGGGGCTTCGGGTGGCGCTGTGCAGGTGACGCCGGCTCAGGAGGGGGTCCTGTGACGAGCTCTGGTCGATCGCCCCGTCTCTCGTCGCCCCTGCTGTGTCAGCCGCCAGCCCCTCCCTTGTGAAGTCAGATTCGCCCTCGAAGCGTCTCCACCCGCGCACGCCCGGCTTCCTTCGAGGGTGAGGAGGGAGGACACGCGATCCCGCACGGCCGCGCGCACCTGAGGGCTCTCCTGAGCCCCCGCTCCACCCTGGCCTTCCCCGCGGGCCGGGGTGACCGGGGAGAGGGTGGGCGAGGGAGCGACCGGAGCAGACCTGACCCCCCCCCCCCCCCGCGCCAGGGGAGGCGACCGAGCCCGGCGCCTAGCGACCGAAGGCCCGCGACAAGGCCGGCCCTCGACGTGACGGAAGAGCGACACCAGGAGCGTGCCGGTGTGCCAGGTGTGACTAACTCGAAGTCACGTCCCGCCTGGGTGGCACAGAGCCCCGCCGGCAGAGGCCTCCCCGGGTCTCCTCTCGGCACCGCACCCTTCCCCGCGCCGCCTCTGCCCCGCACAGCTCCGCCACGCACAGCCCCGCCCCGCACAGCTCCGCCCCGCACAGCTCCGCCCCGCACAGCCCCGCCACGCTTCCTCACCGCTGCCTCCCGCCCGCCAACCCGGACCCTGCCATCCGAGTCGAGGACCCGGCACTGAAGGCTGTAGACGTGCGGGGCTCCTACCTCCAGAGAGACCTCACGAGCCCCTGCCCACAACCCGTGACAGCTCTGGGGGGCCCCGCAGGGATCCCCTCTCCCCCCAAAATAAAACCTGCCGCTTGGGACGTGCTCTAAAGCCGCTGGGAAAACATTAAAGGAGGGAGATTAGAAAGGGGGGAGTTGGCCTCTCTGTGCCACACGACCATGGGGCCTCGCTGCGCCAGCGTGGGAATCTCTGTGCCACACGACCATGGGGCCTCACTGCGCCCGCGTGGGAATCTCTGTGCCACACTACAGGGGCCTCACTGCGCCGGCGTGGGAATCTCTGTGCCACACGACAGTGGGGCCTCACTGCGCCGGCGTGGGAATCTCTGTGCCACAATGGGGCCTCACTGCGCCGGCGTGGGAATCTCTGTGCCACACTACAGGGGCCTCACTGCGCCGGCGTGGGAATCTCTGTGCCACAATGGGGCCTCACTGCGCCGGCGTGGGAATCTCTGTGCCACACTACAGGGGCCTCACTGCGCCGGCGTGGGAAGCACGCAGGGCGAACGTGGAACTTTTCCTTCTCATACTGTTTTGCAACTAGACGCAGTGTAAAAAAAAAAACAACCTGGGGAAACGGTGAGGTTCTTACGTCTCGCTTTTCTTGGCTTTACGTCGAGATCATAGATTTAGGGGGCGATGTAAAATTAATTACACACAGGTCAATTATCGAAGACTCTGAAAGAAAGTGCAGCCGTGGACGCCGAGTTCGCGGAAGGACACAGCGCCTTCGCCGGGCGGGCGCCGCGGCGTCTCCCGGGAAGCTCAAAGAGCCGAGGAACGATCCCCGGGCCCCACTAGACAGTCACAGAATCTGGCTTTGGGGGTTCCAGGAATGACCCCCGGGCCCCGTCAGACAGTCACAGAATCTGGCTTTGGGGCTCCACCACCTGGGATGATGCAGAAGAAGCAAGGGTTAGGGGGGCCGTTACAGAGGAGCAAGCCTGGATACTGGCGTTAGCCAAGGGGAGGAAACTTTGCCCCCCACAAACGATCTCCTCTTGGGGGGCGGGGGGGGGTGCTCTGCGGACCGGGGAGGAGCTGCCAGGCGTGGACGGGGGGAGCTGCGCCCCCTGGTGGAAGGAGGGGGTGTAGCAGCTGATCTGGGGCGGGGGGGGGGGGAGGGTGGGAGGAGAAGGGGGGCAGCACACACCGCCCCTGACCTGACCACCGACGGGCGGGCGGGCGGGCGGGGAGCTGGGGCCTGGGCGCAGGGCCCGCGCTCCGCCCCTGGAGCCGCAGCGCCGCCCCCGGCCTCGTCCGTGTTCGCGGCGCCACAGGATCGAACCCAGGGCTCCGTGCGCGCCGGGCGAGCCCTCTGCCGCCAAGCCGCACCCCGGCGCCGGAACCGGGTTTCAAGCCGCCCGCCTCTGTCGCGTGCGTGTGTTGCTGTGGCTTTGTTTTGTCTTGTTAGGGTTGGTTCCGGGGTTTGAACTCGGGGCCTCGACGCGGTTCCTGAGCCTCTGTGCTCAGAACCCCGTGAGCCACAGCTCCCCGCCGGCTTTCGGGTGTTTGGTGGGTGAGGAAAGCCCCCCAGAGCCGGCGCCCGTGGCTCACGCCTGTCACCCCGGCTGCTCAGGGGGCGGCGATCCGAGGGTCCCGGTTCAAAGCCAGCCCGGGCAGGGAAGTGGGGCCGGCCGGGGGGAAGGCGGCCCGGGGGAAGGCGGCCCGGGGGAAGGCGGCCCGGGGGAGGGCGGGCCGGGGGAAGGCGGCCGGGGGAAGGCGGGCGGTGAGGCCGGGGGAAGGCGGCCGGTGAGGCCGGGGGAAGGCGGGCCGGTGAGGCGCCCGGCCGCTCTCCAGCGCCGTCCTCCAGGAGCCGCCGCGCCGGGCCTGCCGGGCGCCCCGAGCGGGGGCCTGGCTTCTTCAGGACGACTCGAAAGCCCTGCCTGTCCGACGGGCAGCTTCCCTCCCACCCCGACCGCGCTTTCCTGAAGCCTCGCGCGACTGCGCAGAGACCGCAGCAACACAGATCAGCTCCAAGGGCGCACACACAAGGTTCCAGCACTGACTGTTTCTTACTTTTGTCCAGTCCCGGGCCTTGAACTCGGGGCCTGAGCACTGTCCCTGGCTTCTTTTTTTGGTCAAGGCTAGCACTCTGCCACTTGAGCCACAGCACCACTTCTGGCCGTTTTCTGTATATGTGGTGCTGGGGAATTGAACCCAGGGCTTCACGTGTGCTAGGTGAGCGCTCTACCATTAGGCCACATTCCCAGCCCCTGGGGGACTTTTAATTAAGTCACAGGGCCCAGAAACATTCTTACATGTTGCTTCCTACACCATCTGCAAAGCCAGAAGATGTGTTCTTCTCTTCCTCTTTGTATCCCTTTTCTTTCTTTCTCTTGCCTCATTGCTGTACAGGCTAAGAATTGAACCACATTATTAAGTCACAGTGGGAAGAGTGGACAATTTCTTCTTACTCCTTCCTTGACAATTGTGTCTTATTCCTGGTTTGAGAGGAAACGGTTTCAGGTTTTCCCCATTTGGAACAGTGTTGGTGATAGGTTTCATATGTATAGACCTTACAGGTTTTATTAGATGATTGTGTAATTGTTTCCTTTATGGGCTGCTGATGGATTCATAGATTTGTGTATTTGCGATTCAACAATTATCCTTGAATCCTGCAATGAAAACAATTTGATGGTGGTATATTACCTCTTTCATGTGTTGTTTGACTCAGTCTGCAAGTGTGTGTGTGGTGTGTGCGTGTGCACAGTCCATACTGAGGCTTGAACTCAGGGACTCGGCCCTGTCTCTGGCTGACACTCTACACTTGAGCCACTGCTCTCTGTTTGGCTTTCTTTTTGGGTAGTTAACTGGAGTGAAGACTTTCTTGCCTGGGCTAGCTATAAACAGTGGATCCTCAGAGCACAGCCTCCTGTGTAGCGAAGGTTTACAGGTGTCAGCCACTGGTACTCAGCTCATTTTAAAAGTTGGTTTTTGGTGTGTTTTTTTGGGTCAGTCCTGGGGCTTGAACTCTGGGCCTGGACACTGTCCCTGAGCTCTTCAGCTCAAGGCTAGCCCTCTGCCACTAGAGCCACAGCGCCACTTGCAGTTTTCTGGTGGCTCATTGGAGAGAAGATTCTCACAGACTTTCCTGCCTAGGCTGGCTTTGAACCGTGATCCTCGGATCTCAGCCTCCGGAATAGCAAGGCACAAGCAACTGGCAGCTGGCCCACCGTCTCTTTCCGCTCGCGTGTTCAAGGCCGCACGTCATCCTGCCACGGCAACGAGAACCGGGCGACGTTAGGAGGCACACACCCAGACCGCGGCCCAACTCGACAGCTCCATTCCTGGGGTCTCCGCTGGAGAGGTGCAGTAGCCACGAGGCGGGAGGGGGGCTCGGCGATGAGACCCGGCCTCTGGGGCCGAGACACCGCCGGGGGGTTGTCCTGGATGTCGGCACATGTTGAGAATATTGCCCTGGTAAGGACAGGACACAAAGGACTGACCTAGATGGAAGACAAGAAATACGAGGGGGGAACTGAGCGGCATCCTTGTAGAAGAGGCTGAGCATGGCGACACCCATCCATCGTCACGGCTTCCGGGCAGGTAGAGACATAGGTCAGAGGATCGCAGTCCGAGACCAGCCCGGGGTAAGGTGTGGGTGACCCTCACGGAAACCCAACTGGAGCAGGTAGGTCCGGGGCGCGCTTCAAGTCACAGAATGCCTGCCCCGTCACCGGAGCCCTCCGCTGAAGTCCTCCCAAAACAAATCATCAAATTTACCACACAAAGATCCACCAAAGACGTAAGGACACGCAGATGAAATCTCGCGAAGGAGCTGGGCGCGGTGCTGAGCACGTGTGACTCACAACCCAACAGGCAGTGCAAGCTGGTGCATCCGTGTCCCACCCGCCTGGGCGGTGGGGGGGGGGCACAAAATTATGTGAAGAAGAAGAAACAGTACCAGGACCGTGGACTTGACTGGAGTGGGGAAGCATGTGCCCCGGAACTGCGGCCACAAAGCCCGGCTTTCAAACTGCAAAAACAAAGAAAGGAATCTCTCGTGAATCTCTCGTGAGTGGGGCGCTGGGGCGGAAGGAAGCGCGGGCCCGGGGGCTGCCCTTGAGCTTCCCACTCAAGGCTGCTGCTGTGCCACACGGATCTGCTCTTCGTGGCCCGAGGAGGTGAATCAAGAAATAAGTAAGGCTGGGAGTGTGGCTTAGCGGTAGAGTGCTCGCCTAGCGTGCACGAAGCCCTGGGTTTGAGTCCTCGGTACTGCATAAACAGAAAAAGCTGGAAATGGCACTGTGGCTCAAGTGGTACAGTGTTAGCCTTGAGCAAAAAGAAGCCAGGGACAGTGCTCAGGCCCTGAGTCCAAGGCCCAGGACTGGCAAACAAAAAGAAGAGAGAGAGAGGAGAGAAGAGAGAGAGAGTGCGAGAGAGAGAGAGAGAGAGAGAGCACAAGCAGGCCATGCTGGCTTTTGGGGGCTGCAGAGGAAGTCCCAGTATTACCTCTTGCTAGCCTCTTGGACTTACTGGAACATCCTAGTTACTTGCTTGTGGCCACATCACTTCTCTGCAGACGATCTTCTCAGCATGTTTGTGCCCCACCTTCCCTTTCCTCGTGAGTCCACACCAGTCCCTGTAGGAAGTGACCCTTAATTCAGCCTGATTTCATCCTATCTACAAAGACTCTATTTGCTAAAATGTCATATTTACAGACTGATTGCATACTTCGAACCCACAGAAACCAAGAGCGAAATGGAAGCCAGTGGCTCAAGAGCCTAAGATCTGAGGACCATGGTTCAAAGCCAGCCCAGGCAGGAAAGTCCATGAGACTCTCACCTCCAGTTAATCATCAAAAAAAGCTAGAAGTGGAGATCTGGCACAACCTTGAGGACAACAGTTCAAGGACAGTGCCAAGCCCTAAGTTTAAGTACTGGCATACACAAAAGAAAAGGAAGAAAGAGATGAGGAGGGAGGGAGGGAGGGAGGAAGGGAGGGAGGGAGGGAGGGAGGGAGGGAGGGAAGGAACCAAGAGTGAACTGCAGTGAGTAGGTAATACAGATGGTTGGTTTTATATGTAAAAATGACTGGACTAGTGAGTTCCCAGATAACTACCTAAACATTATTTCTCAGTGTGTCTGTGAGAATGTTCTGGAGGAGACTGATACTTCAGTTAATTGGCTGAATAAATTGTTCTCCATCAGAAAATGAAACGGTGGCTCAAGTGGTAGAGTGCTAGCCTTGAGCAAGAGAGCTCAGGACCGAGGCCCTGATTTAAGCCCCAGGACTGGCACACACCAGGAATTAGCAATCTAGCCTTTTCCTTCCTTTCTCTCTGCTTTCCAAAGAACTTCAGAGTGCTTCTTGAGGAACCCCAGGTTGTACTGGAATTGGAGACATCCAATCCAACTGCAGCTGAAATAGCAGGTCAGCAGGGCGCCTGGTCTGACTCTTCCACAGTGAAGGTGGGCGGCCTCCTCATGGTGTAGCTCTCAAGCGATGTCCCTGGCTCTCTTCCCTTGGGGGTCAGATGCAGGGCAGGTGCCTAAGCGTAGAGAGGATCATTTTAAAATGTGCCATGTTGCCAGGCACCAGTGCCTCTCACCTCGAATCCCAGCTCCCCAGATGGCTGAGATCTGAGGATGGCAGTTCAAGGCCAGCCAAGGCAAGAAAGCCCGTGAGACTCTCATCTCCAATACACTACTAAAAAAATACAAAGCTGGGAGTGGAGGTGTGGCTCAAGTTGTGGAACACTGGCTTTGAGCAAAAGGAAGCTCAAGGGTGGTGCTCAGACACTAAGTTCAAGCCCCATAAATGGCATCAAAAAAGACCCTGAGAGACTTTAGGGCAATGCATTGGCAGCAGCTGCTGAGACCTGTGAACACCGTAACTAGTCTTGCACCTGCAAGAGCAAGTTTCTCACAGCACCACTCAACTAGCCACCTCGCAGATATGTGAACAGAAAAAAGTATATGTGTGTAAAAATGAATAGTCACACCTCCAAACTAAGAAAACTTACCTTATGTGTCACTTCCAGGGTTTGAACTCAGCAGCTGGTGCCTTCGACTGCTTCCTCTTCTTTTTCTTTTGTGCGGGTCCTGAGCTTTTTTGCTCTAAGCTAGCTCTCTACCATTTGAGCCACAGTTCCTCTGCCAGCTCTTCTGGTGCTTAACTGGAGAGGAGGCTTATGAACTTCCCTGCCCTGGCTGGCTTTGAACCTCGATCCTAAGATCCCAGCCTGAGGAGTTAGGATCGCAGGCGTGAACCACCAGCACCTCGCTGGCTTTCCCAGTCACAGCTGGCTCTCTAGCACTTGTATCACACCCCTGGCCCATCTTCAAGTGCAGATGGGACCTAATGATTCCACAGACGAAAGTCCATTCCAATCCCCGAGTTCCCATCCCACGGGATTTGCTGTTGGTTCTCCGTTGTCCCCGCGTTGCGCCTATCGCCCTCCCGAGGTTTATCACCCAGAGACGGGGCCGCAGCAGCGGGCATCTGGAGCGATCAGCCGCACGACAGCTGCGCGACAGCAAGCCCCACCTGGACACGGATCACACCTGTGCTGTGCACTGCAATTCTCGCGGCTAGCATTCAAATGCAGGCACCCGTGAAGGTCCCCGGGTGAAGAGGGCAAGGGTGACATTACCTGACTCGTGCGTGGGGTGGAGGAACTTTCTAGGAGGTGCAGCACCGCGAGAAGCATCGCCGTTCCTCCCGGCGGGGTCCCGCGCCCGTGGGTCCTAGGCAACGTCAGCGTGCATCGCAGACACGAACGGCGTCACAGAACGGCTTGGCACCCACGCGCCGCACACGCAGCTGTCTCGAATCCGTGAGCCTCTCCTAGCTTAGCCGCAGCCCTGACCGTTAGGAAGCAAGTTCACATCTTCACTTTGGCCTTAGTCATCCAAGGATTATTGTTGAAACAAAAAAATTAAGCACGGAGACATGTTTCTGCCAAGCCAAGAGGATGGTTCTAATAAATCAACAATCTGAAGTCCACAAAAAATAAAATAAGAGCCAAGGTTGGGCAAAGAAACCAAAAAAGAACAACAGGCCCTGAGTTCAAAGCCTAAACCAAAAAAAGCCAAAACGTACTTATGGCTACTGATTAGATCAAAAGTGCCATTTTAAGTACAGGTACGCTGCAAAATAAGTGTTTTATACTTGTACATTCAAAGGCAAAATCTGAAATTCAAACGCTGCCACAAATCAGGTGTGAGCCACGAAAAGCAATTTAATCAGTTATTTACATTATTGTTAACTATTTTAAGAAACTAAAGTGCTAACAATTTTTTTTCTTCCAGTCCTGGGGCTTGGACTCGGGGCCTGAGCACTGTCCCTGGCTTCTTTTTGCTCAAGGCTAGCACTCTACCACTTGAGCCACAGCGCCACTTCTGGCCGTTTTCTGTATATGTGGTGCTGGGGAATCGAACCCAGGGCTTCATGTATAGGAGGCAAGCACTCTTGCCACCAGGCCATATCCCCAGCCCCTAAAAACAAATTTTTATTCTTAGAGGTCAAGAAAAACGTAGAGTTACTTCCATTTGCCTTACAGGACCTTATACATAGATTTGTGAGGTTCACAGCTTGGAATGGTATTTAAATTCAGGTTCTGCATTTTATGGTTGAGTCTTCTTGGTTTTCTATTCTACAAAAAAATTAAGAACTGCTTATGTAGAAAGACTAGCTAGCCAGGCGGAGGTGGCTCCCACCTGTAATTCTAGCTACCCAAGAGGCTGAGATGGGACTGGGTTCTAAGCCAGCTAGGCAGCAAAGTGCAGGAGAGTAATCTCCAACTAATCACCAAAAAGCCACAAGCAGAGCTGTGGCTCAAGCGGTAGAACACTAGCCGTGAGCACAAAAGCTCAGGGGCAGCAGCGCCCCGGCTCTGAGTTCAAGCCCCAGGACTAGGATCCCCCAAAATAGTGTCACTTTGTACTCAATAAAGGTTTAAAACAATGAACAGAAACGTTACACCACTGTAGTAGTTTGCAAAATAAGACAATCCGCACGGAGGGTATCTTTTAAAAAAGCAAATTTTCAGAGCATATTGGACTAACCAATGGGCGAAATCCACAGCCCTAGTACAATCAAAACACGGAATCTCAAAAGAGCCTGGCACCGGCTGGGGGCGCAGGCCTGTCATCTTAGCTGCTCGGGAGGCGAGATCTGACAATCACGGTTCCAAGCCAGGCTGAGCAAGAAAGACGGAGACTCTTACCTCCGATGAACCCCTAAAACGCAGGAAGCAGAGGAGCAGCTCCAGGGGTAGAGTGCCAGCTTTGAGCACAAAAGCTGAGCGTGCTCAGGCACTGAGTTCAAGCCCCATTACTAGCACACGCACGCACACGTGCCCGCACACACACACACACACAATTTCAAAAGGAAAAGGATGAGGGGATGGCGCCTGGCAGGGGTCAGGTCGTAGCGGGTCAGGCAAGGAGCAAAAGCGCCAGCTCAGGAGTCCGAACCCCAGTCTCGGACAAAAACAAACCAAACAGGATGAGGTGTCGACAACGGCTAGCTGCGACTGGCTGTACAATGTATTCGTATCAATAACTCAGGCGGGAGGGTTTTGCTCATTGTCCCGGGTGGGTGGGACAAGCCCTCCTGTCACCGGCTGCTTCCTTCCCAAGCACTCGGCAAAGCGCACGTCCATCACCCCGGCCCCGGCCCCGGCTCGGGAGGGAAGGTGCGCGCGCAGCTCTGCCTCTTCTCGTGGAGAAGCATGTCTTCAACGGGGTAGCACTGTGGACAAAACTCGTCTCTGCAGACCTCAGCACAAGGGTTGTGTCCATTTTCAATATATTTTCTTGACAACTAGATACCAGGATAAGACTCAAATTTAATATAAAGACTTTTGAAAAGGAACCAATTTGGAAAACTTAGCAAGTCATCAAGACAAAGGTTTTGCTTGTTTTTCTCACAGTGGATGTACAATATCATATGGTTGGCCATTGTTTCTTCTACAGGCGGAAATACAGCAAGTAGGTCATTATAAATTTGGTAATTTTTAAAACACTTAAAAGAGACAAAGTTAGAAAAAGCACAGTTGAATAAACCAATTATAAAACCCATTTTTCAACAGTGAGAGAAATTTAAATATGAACCACAAGATGATGTCAAGTAATTATTCTTTATTTGCTGGGAATAATAGTTCTAGTTTGTTTTTTAATAAGGCCTTATCTGTTAAAGACACAAACTGAAAGTATTTTAAGTGAAATGATTGTGAGACCCTTTATTCTAGGGTAGAAAAACAACAACTCTGTAAAGCTATGAGGACTGTGGGCAGACAGGTAGAAACATGATCAACCCAAGAGTTTACCATGTCTGCTGATCTGGACCCAGTGGAATGATGGAGTCTCTCGTCCTCCCTCAGGAGAGCCGCTGAGGTGCGTGCCGTGCAGAGCAGACCTGCTTGTCAGCAGTGGCAAGGAAGCCACAGACGGCACCGAGAAGGCGAGCTGGAAAGAACTGTGAAACCAGAAGCTTCTACCACCCAGGGAAGGCAGAATGAGCATCACCGCTCTAGGTCAGAGCTGACGTTTCATGAGCACAGAGGGAAACGCGAATGGACAGCTCCTTCTCGGCCAGGTCTGAGCTCACCACCTATTTCCCTCCCACTTCCTTCCTGTGACAGAGCACAGCACCAGAAACTCCATGCTTTCCATAGGCAATACCCTCACACTCGGGGGTACCCTTGTTCTACTCTCTAAAAGCAAAGCTTTCTTGTGCACCGTGCGTCTTCATGCAGCCAGGACATTTTCGTGGCATTAGCAGAGGCCTAATTGAATTAAGACACTCCGATGGGCTCACTTTCGTAATCCTACAAACTTGGGAGGCTGAGCTCAGAAGGATCACAGTGGAAGGCTAGCCTGGGCAAAAATTTGGTGAGACCCCATCTGAACCAATACAAACGGGACGCAGTGGCCCACGCTTCATCCCAGCCAAGTGGCAAGCATAAATAAATAAGAGGACGCCAGGCTAGGCCAGACCAAAAATAGAATAAAAAGGCCTCGGGGTGTAGCTCAAGTTGCAGAGCAACTGCCCAGCGAAACAGAAGGCCTTGAGTTCAAACCACAGTACCAAGAAAACAACAACCAACACTGCATCCCCTGCTTGGATGACTCATGTGTTATTTTGTGGCCAACTTGATATTCCAACCACATAAAAAAGGCATTCTACTTCTTTATTTTTTTATTTGACAAGCAGCAATATCATGTTTGTCATTTTAATGTAGATACAATTATTAGGTTATCTGTCATATTACAATATTTAAGTTCTTTTATGTCCTTTAAGATACATTAAAAAAAAAAAACCACATCAACTGCAAACGTGAAGGGGAGAAAAAGCATGGTACCCAACCAAATTTCCACATGTCAGCAACACTTCACTCATTCTTTAATAAAGTTTGAAGAAATGTCGTAATGCCATGAGCTGCAAGTATCTCTAGGCCTTTTCCTCAACGCTCATGACGTGGCACTGGTGATGTTGTAAACAGCAGAAAAACAGGGGCTGCCAAAGGACCGAATGATGTAGGCACAGGCCTTCCCTTCCCGCAGGAACACACCCAGTGGCGACGGCAGGATCTCCTCACAGCCGCGGGGGCGGCGGCTCACGCGACGTAGCTGTATTCATCCGCAGACGCTTGGCTGCGCTCGATGTACTGCTTGTCTATCAGAACTTCAATACATTTCTTAATCATGCTGATACTGGGATTAAACCTAGCTCTTGATTGGCTAATCACCTGTAAAGCAAGAGACGTAGGAGGAGGTCAAATACCATGTAAAGTATTAAGTACAACCAATCAGCTGTGAGGCAGCTCAAAGAGCTTGAGGGTTTCAACAAACAGGCCTAATCCAACAGGATTATTAGTGTGTGTGTGTGTGTGTGTGCACATGCACGTGTGTACATGTGTATGTGTGCACATATACACACACACCAGTCCTGGGGGCTTGGACTCAGGGCCTGGGTGCTGTCATGAGACTCTATGTTCAAGGCCAGTGCTCTACCACTTCCAGCTTTTTGTTTGTTTGTTTGGTTTTTTTTGCCAGTCCTGGGGCTTGGACTCAGGGCCTGAGCACTGTCCCTGGATCTTTTTGCTCAAGGCTAGCACTCTGCCACTTGAGCCACAGCGCCACTTCTGGCCTTTTCTGTGTATGTGGTGCTGAGGAATCAAACCCAGGGCTTCATGCATGCTAGGTGAGCACTCTACCATTGAGCCACATTCCCAGCCCCACTTCCAGCTTTGAGTATTTAAGTGGAAATAAGAATCTCTCACAGACTTTCCTGCCCAAGCTGGCTTTGAACTGTGATCCTCTGATCTCAGCCTCCTAAAAGTCGCTAGGATTACAAGTATGAGCCACTGGTGTCCAGCTCTCAATAGGATTATTAAATATGAAATTATATTAATTAAACTATTGAAAAGATCAAATGAGTAACACTATACTTTGGACACAAAATTGTTTCAACAAAGCAAGGCAGGGTACAGGGTGAAAGAGAATCAGATCTACTCAGCTTGCTATGAAGGTCCAAAACATTTTTTGTTAAAGAGAAAAATCCTGTTGCTTATATTGTGAAGGAATTTAAGTGCAGAACATAGATGTGGCAAGACCAAATAACGTCTGTAGATAATTTGTGAAATGATAAACTACGCAATCTACCAAAATGAACGTTCTGTGAGCTTAAACTCCCTTCCAGCCCCGGCTCCCAGTATCTGCACACGGAGAGCTCTGCCGTATCTGCATGGAGAGCTCTGCCGTATCTGCACTCTGCCGTATCTGTGCACGGAGAGCTCTGCCGTATCTGCATGGAGAGCTCTGCCGTATCTGCATGGAGAGCTCTGCCGTATCTGCACGGAGAGCTCTGCCGTATCTGCATGGAGAGCTTGCCGTATCTGCACTGAGAGCTCTGCCGTATCTGCGTGGAGAGCTCTGCCGTATCTGCGTGGAGAGCTCTGCCGTATCTGCGTGGAGAGCTCTGCCGTATCTGCGTGGAGAGCTCTGCCGTATCTGTGCATGGAGAGCTCTGCTGTATCTGCATGGAGAGCTCTGCCGTATCTGCGTGGAGAGCTCTGCCGTATCTACACGTGGAGAGCTCTGCCGTATCTGCACGGAGAGCTCTGCTGTATCTGCACTGAGAGCTCTGCCGTATCTGCGTGGAGAGCTCTGCCGTATCTGCGTGGAGAGCTCTGCCGTATCTGCGTGGAGAGCTCTGCCGTATCTGCATGGAGAGCTCTGCCGTATCTGTGCATGGAGAGCTCTGCCGTATCTGCATGGAGAGCTCTGCCGTATCTGCGTGGAGAGCTCTGCCGTATCTGTGCATGGAGAGCTCTGCCGTATCTGCATGGAGAGCTCTGCCGTATCTGCGTGGAGAGCTCTGCCGTATCTACACATGGAGAGCTCTGCCATATCTGCATGGAGAGCTCTGCCGTATCTGCATGGAGAGCTCTGCCGTATCTGCGCTCTGCCGTATCTGCATGGAGAGCTCTGCCGTATCTGCATGGAGAGCTCTGCCGTATCTGCGCTCTGCCGTATCTGCATGGAGAGCTCTGCCGTATCTGCACGGAGAGCTCTGCCGTATCTGCATGGAGAGCTCTGCCGTATCTGCGCACGGAGAGCTCTGCGCACACCCACGGGGCTGTGTGCGGGTGTGCGGTGAAGGTGCACTTGCACAGTCCTTCAACGGTATGTGCACTCATTCCCTCCATGGCACTGCCACACGAGCCGCTGCGTCTTGAGTCCTCTACTGCGCAGGGTTGTGCCCATGAAACACACTGACAACCTCCTTCAACAGCTGGCCAAGAGGGTTTGAATTCACATTTCCTGAGAGTATGGAATGTTTCTCTTTTTGTCCTATTTTTCCCTACTTTATCCTCTTATTCTAAAATAGAACCGTACTAAAACTTAGACTGAAAATAAACAGCAACCAAGTCCGGCCCTGGTGGCTCACGCCTGTAATTCCTGCGACGTAGGGGGCTGAGGTCTGAGGAATGCACAAAGCCAGCCTGGGCAGGAGAGCCACACTTGAGACTCTTAGGTCCAATGAACCACCAGAAAACTGGAAGTGCTGTTGTGGCTGAAAGTGGTAGAGCACTAGCCCTGAGCAGAAGAGCTCGGGGACAGCACCCAGGCCCTGAGTTAAAGCCTCATGACCAACAAAAACAAACAAGAGACTCACTAAATTGGCTAGCTGATGATCGCTCAATGAAACACTGAAATCGCATGTGAGCACTGTTCTCCTACCACCCACGGCGCCGTCTGCGGCGCTGAGGAATTCCCCTTCTTACCTCTTGAATGAGGGCATTGTGCCGAAGCACTTTCCGTGCTTTCATTATACGCACTATAGCAGCCTGGAGATACATTTTCCGGTCCTCATCTACAGCACTTCTAGTCTGCTCCATTTCCTGTTTTATAGACAAAAATAGCAAATAAGACACTCGTTGAATTTTTTAATTTCTTATTTTATCAGTGAGTTACAAAAATTTCTAACCCAGGGGCTGGGGATATGGCCTAGTGGCAAGAGTGCTTGCCTCATATACATGAGGCCCTGGGTTCAATTCCCCAGCACCACATATACAGAAAATGGCCAGAAGTGGCGCTGTGGCTCAAGTGGCAGAGTGCTAGCCTTGAGCAAAAAAAAGAAGCCAGGGACAGTGCTCAGGCCCTGAGTCCAAGCCCCAGGACTGGCAATAAATAAATAAATAAATAAATAAATAAAAATAAAAAAATAAATAAATTTCTAACCCACACTGAGGATCTTATTTATATACTAAGCTGTGTCTAATATCACATAATCAATGCTTCATTGGGCTGAATTTAGTTTGTATTGGAAGGTTATTTTTAAATGTACATTACTATAAACTAAACCATATGGGTAATATACATAGCAATAAGCAGGATGTAAGCAATAAAGAACCACGGATTTCAAGGTTGTAATCAGTGATTCCAAACTGTCACAAGGCTGGTGGATGGAATTATACTGCGTGCAGTGACTGGCTCAGGCTGAGCAGGGCAGAGCTCTAGGTGGCTCACAGCGGCTACCAGGAAGGATGCAGGGAATTGGGCTCTCTCCACAAAACTCAGACAAACACACAAGAGCCAGGCGGGGCGGGCCAGGCCACAGGAACAGGGATGCCACGGCAGCTTTGGGGTCCAACCCAAGTCATGTATACTAATTATTAGTCGTTAGCTTACAGAACCACTTTAGAGTGGGGCAGTGAGCGCCTGGCGAGAAACTGGTATCTAACCCGCCTTCCTAGCCTGAGACTCAGTGAACACAGGAGGCCGTGGCACAGTCTACCCCACACCGAGTAATCAGAGCTGCTCACACTGGCTCGGCCACGCCTTGTTCGTCTTCCCCAGTCCTGGGAACTCAGGGCCTGGGCACTGCGCCTGAGGTGTTTTTGCTCAAGGCTAGCACTCTACCTCTTGAGCCACAGCACCACTCCTGGCTTTTTCTGTGTATGTGGTGCTGAGGAATGGAACCCAGGGCTTCATGCATGCTAGGCAAGCACTCTACCACTAGGCCACATTCCCAGCTTCCACTTGTCCTCGGCTTTCACTGAAATCCTCGTGCTTTCTCTTTTTCCTTCCTTCTTTCCTTCCTTTCTCCCCTCTCCCTCTCCTCCTCCCACCCCTGCCCCCCAATCCGCCTAGTACTTTGCCACTTGAGCTACACCTTTACTTGCAGGTTTGTTTTTTTTTTTTTTAATGGTAAATTGGAACTAAAAGTCTCACAGACTTTCCTGCCCAAGATATCTTCAAACAGCAGTCCTAAAATCTCCCCCTCCAGAGTAGCTAGGATTACAGGTGTGAGCCACAGGGGCCTAGTCCAAATCATTCTTTTTTTTAAAAAAACTAAGTATCACAAGCAGAGATTTCTACTTACACCAGGGTTGCCAAATACAAAGAATAAACCAGCAAAGGTATACCATATTATTAATCTGAGTGCAATGTTGTATAATCTCAGCATATACAGGGCTTAGAGAGTTATTTCAATGCTTAAATATTTTCAAAACAAAAAGCATTCAAAAGCACTTGCCTGTGGTGTATCTTTCTGCATTGATGTAGTAATTTTGAATTTTGTTCTCTTACTGCTGAAGCTCATATTTAATGAGAATGAAGACTCTGCGTCGATGTCTTCCTACATTTAAAAGTACATTTACAAAAGTAATTACTGCATGATATGAAATTAATGACCAAGCATAAAACTAAAATAATCTCTAACATTCTAAACATTATTCAGTTTCAGAGAAGTAATTGTCTCCTGCTTAATATACATGCAAAAAGCAATTCCAGCTGGGAGGGATAGGAGTATGAAAGGGTTAACATTGATCAAGCTGTATTATACTCAAAAACTGATTTGTTCAATTTGTTTGTAATTCCTTTATACAACTACTCCAGTACAAGTATATATACATATATTTTAAAGCATTTTAAGTTTCATAAGATACCAAGGCTCCTAACTTTTCTTTTGTTTGTTTTGTGGCTTGAACTCAGGACCTGAGCACTGTCTCTGGCTTCTTTTTGCTCAAGGCTAGCACTCTACCACTCATAACTTTTCTATTGCCCTGTTTTGAAAAACTAACCTCCAATCTTGTTTCCATTCTTTGAAATGGAATAAGGAAACCTTCTGAGGCTGCTACTTTTTAGGGGGAGAGAAACACTGAGTGTGCGGTTGACTGGAATGCAGTCTAAACGCGGACAGCTGTAACGACGGGCCCTCCTCAGAACCGACTTACACCAGTTTAAATAACTGTCAAGAAGACACACAGTCACTGAAGATTAGAAATGCTGCACTAGAAGAAAGCTCTACTTCTAATGGCACAAAGCACTAATTCGCCATGACCCAGGGGGGATGATGGGGCAGGCTGACCCTTCAACCATGTTTTATTTGTTCTGTAGAACAATCATTGCCACCGGGTTAAGAAAGCCTCTCTCTCAGCGTCGGTGGAAAGCGGGTGGCAAGGCACAGCAGAGGGGCGCAGCAGCTGCACTGGACACTGCTCAAAATGAACCAAGCGACTCATGGGCAGAGATGGGAGGGAGGGAATGAGAGACGACGAGGGAGCAGATGACACTAAGCAAAGGAAATAAATGTACTTATCACCTCGTGTATGTAAAGGCAACCTCGCTGTACAACACCTCCACAACAACAACACAACTCTTTATGGAAAAAAAAGATAAAAAAGAAAGCCTCATAGCTGGGTACCAGTGGCTAATCATAGCTACTCAGGTGGCTGAGGATCCGGGTTCGAAGCCAACCCAGGCAGGAAAGTCTGTGAAAACTCCAATAAACTACTCAGAAAATGCAGAAGGCAGCGCTGTGGCACAAGTGGTAGAGCACTGGCCTTGAGCACAGAGAAGCTCAGGGACAGGGCCCAGGCCCTGAGTTCAAGCCCCAGGACTGGGAAAAAAGAAAAAGAAAGCCTCTTTGCTGACCCTTGGTTTGTACCGGTGTATGTTCCAATGGAAAGCGAGGCGGGGGAAAACCCTACAAAACGTGGGATGCGCAGACCATCATTCTGCACAACGCCACCACCCGGTTTCTCCTGAAGACACCGCTGCCGTGGAGCACTGTAGGAACGCACGCAGCCTCGCTCTCCCTAGCTCTCTGGGACCGGAACGCGGGACCGTGACCGACAGAGCTTCCCTCTCGGCTTCCAGAGCCACGTGACACGCGAGGCAGAGGCCTGAGGGTCTGCTTCTTGGAATCGTTACCATCTTCTTAAGTTTCTCATTATTTTCAATGGTGCTAGTTCAAAACCCGTGCAATAAATCTACAAATAAGGCAGCAGAACTTCTCTAACAGCAGGAATAGGAAGCACTTGGCGGATGGATCAATTCTCAGAGATAACCTAAGAAATTCTAGTAAGGAACACTCAGATTCATAATTAAAATGTAAAGCACAAAAACAGTACTCTTTTGTCCTTTGTAAATACATTTTAAGATAAAGCACTTAGTTATTAAACAATAAAACAAACTAATTTTTAATAATTAAAACATCAACATTAAGAACTTGGTATTTTGCTAAGATTCTGAAGACAGAAAAATCATTTCTCAAAATTAAGAAAAGACTGTTTTAGTCATTCCATTATGGTAAAAAAAAAATCTTAGAGGTGCTAAGAACCATGAGAAAATTCATCATCTCAATAAAAATGAAACAAGTCAGGTGCTGATGGTTCATGCCTATGATCCTAACAACGCAGGGGGCCGAGGTCTGAAGGTCTGAGGACTGCAGTGAGAATGCCAATTAAACACCAAAGAAGCCCCAAGCGGAGTTGGGGCTCAAGGGGTAGAGCACTACTTGGGCAAAAGAAACTCAGGGACAACGCCCAGGCCCCTGAGCTCAAGCCCCAACATGGGCACCCCGCTCGACCCCCCCACCCCCAAAAAAAGGGAAAGTCATTCTCTCCCTAAGAGATGACCCGCTTTCAGTCTATTCAAAGCATATTCCTTTCCAAATAAACTTCCATATTACTTTCACTACAAAAAGACATTAAAATGAAAAACGTCACTTATAAGAACCTTTTCTTGGGGGCTGGGAACATGGCCTAGTGGTAAAGTGCTCACCTCGCGTACATGAAGCCCTGGGTTCGATTCCCCAGCACCACATACATAGAAAAGGCCAGAAGTGGCGCTGTGGCTCAAGTGGTAGAGTGCTAGCCTTGAGCAAAAAGAAGCCAGGGACAGTGCTCAGGCCCTGAGTTCAAGCCCCAGGACTAGCAAAAAACAAACAAATCAAAAAAAGAACCTTTTCTTATAAGCACAATAATTTGAAATTTGTTTTTTAAACATTTGTTTTTTAAACCATTTAAGCAAGTGGGACACATAACAACTTATTACCAAAAAAAAAAAAAACAAAGGAAAAAAGAAACACAAAATTGGCTTATTATACTTGCAAGGGCTATTGAAAATATGTGGTGATCAACTAAGACCAAACATTGAAAGTATCTGGCATGGGCCCCACGTGAAAAATCTATGCACATGTGGACCTTAGTAGGCTGTCATTAACAACTTAGAATCATAAAATTAAAAGAACTAAATATACGGAGGACAAAGCAGTGGGGGGAAGAGGCTCGTTTAAAATCCCCAGAATCTTCCATGGCCATCCTTTTAAAAGGTTTCAGCCAGCTGTCCCCAGATAGAAGCAGGAAGTGAGTGGAGGGAAGGCACCCAGTATCCAGTGAGGCAGTGCTCTCTTGGGCTCCAGGAGCTCCAGCCGGCAGAACTAGAGCTGATTCACACCCTTTCCAAAGCACAAAGGACAATCTTGCACACTTTTTTTGTTTGCTTTCTGGTGTGTTGTGGGGCTCGAACTCTGGGCCTGGGTGCTGTCCCTGAGCTCTTCGCCTCAAGGCTAGCATTCTATTACTTGAGCCACAGCACCACTTCCAGCTTTCTGGTGGTTCATTGGAGTCTCTCGGACTTTTCTGCCAGGCTGGCTTTGAGCTGTGATCCTCTGAACTCAGCCTCCTGAGCAGCTAGGATGACAGGTGTGAGCCACCAGCACCGGGCTGCCCTCTTTTTTTAGCTGCATAGATTCCACGAAAATAATTTTCTATTGATGATGCTTAAATTCCTTGGGAAAACTGGCACATACCTTTTCTGAGTCATGGTTAATCATTTTCACGTCTAGTAATGATTTGATTGTTTTGGTCAGCTCCTTTTCATTCATCTGCGTGCTGTCTTGAAGCTCTTTATAGCTGACAGTTTCACTGTTGTTAAAGGCAAGAAGAACTGCCATTTGGTACGTTGTAACCATGGCAACATATGGTTTGCCCAAATAGTTCATTTTAACTTCACCTACAATTTAAATAAAAATTGAAACAGTAAGCCATCCATTCAAAGAAATATTCCAAAATTACATAATAGTTATTTCAGCCTGTTTTCCCTGAGACCAATGAGGTTGTTTGTTGGCGCTTTGGGTTGTAGGATGTAGGAATGTAACTAGTTTTGAGTATACAGTAAAAGTTATTCTAACCTATCTTTGCCAGTGGGCTGAAACAATGTTTAAACACTAGTACGAAAGTTAAGGCTTAGTTAGGCAGGAACAGTGCTAAATAAGGTAGAAGACAGACAAGAGAGATGATGGTTTGCCACTAGCCTTGTAGCCCTTTTTCTACCTGGTCTGCTCCAAGTAGAGCTCAGTCATATGGGAAGTATACAATGGAAAAATGCTCCTGGGGCTCTGTCTAAACTATAATGCTGCCAAAATTTAACAGTGGTATATGACCATATGTAATTTTCTCCTCTTCAAATTTCTAGAGGTTAACAGGAATGGGCGGAGAGACAATGGGTGGACCCATTCCTTTGTCCAATAGTATGAAAAAGTTCTAGACTTTAAACTACCTACCCTGGGCGAAGGAAAATCAGCAGATTTTAGGTATTCTACTGATGTACAAATTTCCATGGAGGCAGCTGCATGATATTACCACATGGAAAACTTGTGGCAAACAAGATGACAAATATGTACACACTCTAAGACATGTCAAAACATCAAAGAGCTGGGTGCCAATGGCTCATGCTTACAATACTAGCTACTCGGGAGGCTGGGATCTGAGGACCGAGGTTGAAAGCCAGCCCAGGCAGGAAAGCTAGTAGGTCTCTTATTGCCAATTAACCACCAAAACTCCAAAGCGGAGCGCTGTGGCTCAAGTGGCAGAGTGCTAGCCTTGAGCAAAAGCATCTCAGCAATAGTGCCCAGGCCATGAGTTCAAGTCCCAGGAGTGGCATAAAAAAATAATCGAAGATTGAATCAAAGAATTTCTTAAAGGATAAAGTTGTGGTTTATTAACTACAAAATACACATGCATGAGCCTGCACGCATGCACACACACACACACACATACACAGAAACATACACAGCCAGTGTCACTGGATTATTTAATGGAATATAAATTAAACCAGCAAGAGATTTGATTTTTAAGCTCTTCATTTCAACTCAAAGAAGCTGTATTTTATATGAAACGATTTCCAGAGTCTTCATACAGCTCTGGAAAATTAGTAATGCTGATCAATACTTGCACATTTATTTATCACATAATTAAAGGTCTTAAAGAATGTAAGTCAATTTATCAACAATATTGCCATACAGAGGTCTACATTCACTTTCTCTATTATTGTTATCATTTGTATCTAAGCTTTCATGAAAGTGATGCTTAGAAACATTTTTCAGAGTGATCTGGATTCACATAGTAAGAGAGGTCGCCAATCTCTCAATTCACATAAGAGGGTTTAACATACATTAACTAGAATACTCAACTGCAACAGGTGTGTACATAAAAAACATTACAAGTTTGGAAAATGCAGTAAGAAGCAATACACACAGAGTCCATCTCAACATTCTGTAATGCCTACTCGATCACGCGTGGGAAGGAAGTCTACCTAAGCATCAAGTGCCAGCTGCCCCCCACCCCCCGCCCCGCCAGGGTGTGCCTGAGAAATACACTGCATGTGTCAGGCACCGAATGAGTTTTCTTCCCCACACAACCTGGTGTGAGGGCACAACGCAGGTAACAGACCAAAGTGGCATTTTGTCTACCATCAAGTTCATTTCATAGTCCGTAAGAAGGAAGAGAAATAGTTCATTTTCTATTCTGTCTTTTCATACTTTCAATAAATTATCATGGATCAGAAATGGGAGGTCCTCCCATTCTCATCAGCACACAGCTAGGAAACCCTAAACTTGAATGAGTCACTTAATTACTGCCAGGGCAACAGAAAATGGAAATGACAAGGGTGCTAGCTTAGCCTGCTATGGAAAGTTACAAAGGATAAAAAACATGAAAAGAAAAATAGGTGGAGGAGAACAAAGGAAGAGGTGACAATGAGCAAGATGTATTATACTCAATCTCATGTGGTGAACCAAAACCTCTGTGTGGCTCACACCTATAATCCTCAGAAGGCTGAGACCTGAGGACCACAGTGCAAAGTCAGCCCAGGCAGGAAAGTCCATGAGACTCCCACCTCCAATAAACTATCCAGAAAAGGCCAGACGTGGCGCTGTGGCTCAAGTGGTAGAGCACTAGCCTTGAGCACAAAGAGGCTCAGGGACAGCACCTAGGCCCTGAGTTCAAGTCCCAAGACTGGAAAAAAAAAATAGGGGAGAGCAGACAAATCCGTGAGTCTTATCTCCAATTACCTAGCAAGGAGCTGGAAGTGGAAGTGTGGCTCAGCTGTGAGCATTATGTCCACAAATGAGACAAGTCCCAGTACAAGTGCACATACGTGCCCAGGTCCTTGCACCCCCTTAAATGAAAAGCCAACCACAGTTCAAGGTGCAAATAACCAGTCCAATTTTTGCCAAGTTTCAGTGCATTCCCTGGCTCTTTCAGGGCTTCCTTACAGATTATTATTGCCATCTGCAACCAGCAGCAGAATATCTGTGCCCGGCAAGGACCTATTAGGTAACCCTATTTCCGGAACAGGGTATCTAATGTAAGGTCGGACTCAGATTCCCTAACTGAAACAAGGAGAGAGGACGTCTTAAAAGGCAGCTTCCTGATGGTAAGCACGTTAGGTGTATGGTCGTAGCTAGACGATCTGAGTTTGCATGCCAATATGGGGGAGGGGGCTGGATAAAGGGTTTGAACGTAGGGCCTCATACTTACTAGGCCGGTGCTCTACCACTCCATTTAGGCCTCCATCCCTGCTTTTCTGCTCCTTATTTTGGAGATGGAGTCTAGCAGACTTTTCTGCCCAGAGATCCTGTGGATCTCTGCCTCCCGAGTAACCAGGGTTACAGGCGTGATCCACTACTCCCGAGCAAGCACCGGGAAGTATGACTGCCAGTAACATTAAGTCTGAATTGATCATCAAGTCCTGGGGGCTACTACTATCTGCTTCACAGAAGGTACAGGAAACAGAGAGCAAAGGCATCACAAGCAAAGAGCAACAGACCCGGGCAATGGGTACTCTACAAGACAACCTGACCCGGGGCTTTTCGAAGCACCGAGTGCTGGGTAGTGGGGGTGGAGGGCTAGGCGTGTTTCTGCTGTTCTGTCTGGAGACATCTCTTCCGTGGGAATTCGTATCTGTTCACCAAGTTGTTCTCTAAGAGTAATGCTGACCACAGTGCCTAGTCATAACCCAGCGGAATGCCCAGGTCTTTTCTCCCTATCTGCACCTCTGATACTGTGGACTGCTCACTTCTGAAAAGCCTTCCACTCGGAGTTAATACATACTCCACATTCTCCTTCCCTGCCGTAAATCCTGTTGGTTCTGGCAAATGATTTAGAAGTTATCTACCCAGAAGCCTTTCCTTCTTGGTACTGTTTCTTTTGGGGTATTTTTTGTTATGTTGTTCTTGTGCTGGTTATGGGGCTTGAACTCACGACCTGGGCACTGTCTCTGAGCTTTTGTGCTCAAGGTGGATGCTCTATCACTTGATGCTCTACCAAATCTCCATTTCCAGCCTTTTCAGCGGATAATTGGAGATAAAAGTCACCTGGACTTTCTTGCCCAGGATGCTTTGAATATCCATCGTCAGATCTCAGCCTCCTGAGTAGCTCCGATGACAGGTGTGAGCCACCAGTATGTGTGCCACCACCATCCTCTGTGACCCCAGAGCAAGCTAGGCCTGCCTCTTTCCATGCACAACAATAGAACATTGTGCTGATACTACTTCCTTGTCTGTCTTCCTCAGAGACAAGAGTTTAGTGAGACACAGAAAATGTTCTGTTGGTAAATGATTATTACAAAGACAGTATGAGGAACCAGACTGGGACGTAACTTGCTCAAGTAACTTACAGACCTGGTAAGCAATGAGCTAAAACTACACACATAAATTCCTTCTTGCTACATACAACTACTTAAACATCAAAAGTTGAACCTCTCATTATAATTATTTTAGGAGACACAGTAATTATTGTTCAAATAATGAGAATAATCAGAGTTTAAACTCTACAAGACAGACTCTGGAAGCATACAAGCAAGTTAAACTCTACAGAACATCAAATTCTCACTAAGCAACTCCAGCTCGCCCTCTCTCCTCCCCACACTTGTACTCCCAATACTTGGGAGGCTAAGGCAAGAAGACTACAAGGAATTTTTTTTTTAATAAGTACTTATTTATTGTCAAAGGGATTACAGTTTCATACGGAAGGCAGTGTGTACATTTCTTATGCAATTTGTTACCTCCTCCCTCATTTCCCCCCACTAGCTTTGTTCTTTGAGTATATGCCACTTCTTGTCTGTCTCTTCCTTTCTCTTACCTTCTTCTCTTAGTAGTTCTTTCCCTTGTACATTTGGTCTGCAGTTGATATTTATTTGCTCTCTAATCCTCTTTCCATCTTTTCCCCAATTTCAGCAAATTTAAGCGCTAATGCTAACAATAACCACAACCAACACCACCACCAACAACAAAAAAAGGAGCACTGTTATAGAATATATGCAAGAAAAATGCTGTATCTGAATGCCATTTATTGCTTCTATGGCAATCAAAGGCCGATGGAAAAGAAAACACTCTAACTATAGTTAGGTTATAGGAAACACCTTTCTAAATAAACACAAGTATAAATTTCATCAAAGCAGCTATAATTATATGCATTTTACCTGTACAGAGATAATGTAACCATGTAAGTTTCCTTCCACTGAAATGCTGGCTATAAAATAATTCAAACTGCAAAACAAAGAAAAGAAAATCGTGTTCAGCTTGTGTAACTTTACCTAGTTATCAACATACTAGAAATGCAAAGGTAAGTTCATGTTAAAAAAAGACAAGATACTCCCCACTGTACCTTATCAACTTACAGGTAAGAAAGTAAGTTTGTAGTCCCTCACCAAGATCATAAGGAGTATTATCCCAATTTTTCTTGAAGTGTACTAGCACAACAGTTTAAAAACAATAAGCAATTTTCACAAAATAACATTAATACTCGGTGCCTGGGATGGAAGCCCCTTGGTTATAGAGGTCCTATTTGTACATGCAATTACAAACATTATAAGAAGAGCAGCCAGATGTGCTGGTATGCACTCTTAGTCCCCAATAATGCTAAATGCTTAGACTGAAGGTTCCTGTGAGCCCAGGAAGCTACAGGCCACTCTTAAAAAAGAAAAAAGAAAAGAAAAAAAGGCAGAGTGACTGCCACCCAAAGGTAAACACTGTAGGGAACATTTCTTGGACTATTTCTGTTGTGTAGAAAACTGCAACTACATGTCAGC
Organism: Perognathus longimembris pacificus; assembly: GCF_023159225.1. Classification (NCBI taxonomy): domain Eukaryota; kingdom Metazoa; phylum Chordata; class Mammalia; order Rodentia; family Heteromyidae; genus Perognathus; species Perognathus longimembris. Next base: position 16,962,749 of record NC_063178.1, read on the forward strand.
ATGTTAGTGGCCTATCCTAGGTTTTTCCTTGATACCATACCACTTACAAATCTGACTTTTTTTGTATAAAATTTGGAAATGGCATCATTTGATGTTAATTCGGCTTTATAAATCCTACTTTCAGACTAAAAACAAACCCATACATTCAGCATGAAAATATAAACCAGACCTTCACTGCTCATCCCTGCCTGCCTATATAACCCTTTGCCAAGGTGACGAGTTGATTACCGTAGGTGGCTGCCTACACAGTGCGGCCTACGATTAAATACAAATTTAAAAAAAGCTCTAGAGTTCAGGGTACTTTTCTTTGGACAATCTCCTGTTGTTGTTATCGTGAACAATTAAATTTAACATTCCTTTAAGTAGCTGTAACTTTTAAAAAACTTCTCTGGCTTGAATGTGTGGGTATGCAACCTAAGTTTCGTTTGGAGGAAATCAGAAAATGAACTTTCTAGCAAGTATTCTACCACTACAGCCATACCTCCAGTCAGGCAGGACAAAAGTACACAGTTCACATTCTTAAGGAGCTAGTACAGGGAGGGCCCCATTACCACTATTCTCCTTCACCCTAAAAAAAAAAAAGGAGCCAGTATATAGTATATGTGGGAAAATAAAAAGTGAAGAGACTTTTTATAAAAACTAGATTGCTGGACTGGGAATGTGGCTTAGTGACAGAGTGCTTGCTTAGTATGCACGAAGCCTGGGGTTTGATTTCTCAGTACCATATAAACAGAAAAGGCCAGAAATGGCACTGTGGCTCAAGTGGTAGAGTGCTAGCCTTTAGCAAAAGAAGCTCAGGAACAGTACCATGGCCCTCAGTTCAAGCCCCAGAACTGGCAAAAAAAAAAAAAAACACCACACACACACAAAAAAACTAGACTGCTGCAGGAACAGTGCCAAGGCACTGACAGTGTTCAAGGTTCAGGACCAACAGTAACAACTTTTAAAAAAAGAAACACGTGATTTCTTTATTAAAAACAAAACACGCCCAACTGTATCATATCATAGTTCAGAGACATGATAAAGTTTTAGCATGGTGTTCAATGTGAAATATGCCTAAATTTTTCTCTTAAATTCTACCTTTTGAATTTTTAAGAAGTTTAAATAAAACTATGCTTGACCTAGCAGCTATAACTCTGTACCCTCCTCAGCCCAAGTTTATGGCTACTATCATCAGGAGACTCCATCTCCCTCAACAGGTTAGTCCAAGCTTGGCTAGTCCTGGGAAGACAAATCGTTGAGCATCTCCATCCTCCACCAGCACAATCACCAAAACTTCTGCAAGACTAATAGGAGAGAGCTGGCACCTGAGATGGTTAAGAAGCTTTGCATGGTTCTTAAGCACACAGGTCAACCAAGACATGTCATAACGGTCCTAATTGACAATGCCAGAGTGGCAATAAGATCCAATTATAATTCACAATTCAGAATCTTACAATTAAAATTTTATCAGTAACCCCTGAAAATTAATTGGTGGGTAAAAGCAAAGTAAAACATTTTAAAAATGAGTAACTGTGGCTTTAAAAATGTTCATTATAGGGCTGGGGATATAGCCTAGTGGCAAGAGTGCCTGCCTCGGATACACGAGGCCCTAGGTTCGATTCCCCAGCACCACATATACAGAAAAAACGGCCAGAAGTGGTGCTGTGGCTCAGGTGGCAGAGTGCTAGCCTTGAGCGGGAAGAAGCCAGGGACAGTGCTCAGGCCCTGAGTCCAAGGCCCAGAACTGGCCAAAAAAAAGAAAAAAATATGTTCATTATAAATAACTTTCAGTGCCATGGTGAGGTGTCTTTTTTGAGACTGTCAGAAGTATTAGCCAAAGGACTCAGCTCTGTGAACACCTGAAAAGCCAAGCTGTGAGAAGCCTCGGAAAGGACTGGGAGTTGGGAAGACCTACTCCTGACACTCTCAGAATGCTGACTTTCCTGGAAAGAGTAATGGATCCAGGCCCAACAGAAATTCAGATTTCTATCCTGTGGTTGGGCTAATTCAACCCTAAACTGCCAGAGAGCCTGGGGGTAGGATAAGGTTTATGTAAATTGTAAGTTGTGTACTGTTTAGCTTTGGTATCCAGATGAGGAAATCATCTACTTGTACACAAAATATTGTCACTTGTGGATGCTTACGTCTTACTTTGTTCTACCATTCAATTATCTTGTTATCAACATTAGAAAGAAATGTAAGTTGGCTAAATTTCTCACTTTAAAATAAATAGGCTAAACTGGGAGTTGGTTGCTAATGCCTGTAATCCTAGCAGGAGGCTGACATCTGAGGATCCTGGTTCAAAGCCAGTCCAGGCAGGAGAGTTGGGAGACTCTTATCTCCAATTAACCACCAGAAAAGCAGAACTGGAGAGCTGTGGCTCAAAGTGGTAGCTCACTAGCCTTGGTAAAAGAGCTCAGGGACAGCACCAGGCCCTGAGTTTGGAGTTCAAGCCCCATGACTGGCTCCTGCCCATTCTGCCCTCCCTCCCCCAAAGAAAGCCAAGACCAAGAGGCCCTGAGTTTAGGCCTCAGTACTGGCATAAAAATAAAGTTAACAGAACTGTATACTATCATCCTGGCTATTCAGGAGGAAACACAAAAAGGCCAGTCCAAACAGGAAAGTACATGTGACTCTGACCTCCAATAAATTACCAAAAAGTCCATTGAGTCCATAGCTATATAGAATAGAACAATCATTTTCATCATTGTGAGTTAAATGTGTACTGTGAAATATATGTAGTAACTTAAACTCAATTAAAAAAAAGAATAAGTAATAAGAAAAGGAAAGAAATGGAGTGGTGGTTCCAGTGGCAGAGTGCTCATCTTGAGTAAAAGAAGCTTGGGGAGAGGGTACAGGCCCTGAGTTCAAGTCCCAGGATAGGCAAAACAAAAAAGGGTTGTGAGGGTGAGATGGGAGTAACAAACTGGGTACTGGTGAGATTTTAGGATTGAGGTTGGAAGCCAGCAGAAACAGTTATTAAGTCCATGAGACTTTTATCCACCAAAAATCTACAAGTGGAGCTATGGCTCAAGTGGAAGGGTTGCCAATCTCAAGCAGAGAAGCCGGTGCCTAGTGCCCATGCCCTTGAGTGCAAGCCCAGCATCGCACAGGGAAAAAAACAAACAACCAACAACAAAAGAATGACCACACCAAAGGGCAGGGGTGTGGCTCAAATCATAGAGCACCTGTCTATTAAGCCTGAAACCCTGAGTTCAAAGCTTAAAAACGTAAACAACAAAAACCCAAACTGCTTAGAAACAGATTTACTAAGAATAACAGGTACCCTTTGACAAAGAACTCTATCACATCCTGAGCGTTCTCTAGTTTTATTATTAGTCACTATACTACTGTATCTTCTCCCTGCTCAGGAAGAGGCCTGGAGATGTAGCTTAGCACTGGAGCATTGACAGTGTGTGCAAAGAACTCAAGAACAGAGATTTGTAATACACTTTTTTTAAATCATAGGGGCCCTTGGGGAAAATACTGAAAATAACAGAATATGCAGTTACTTGGGATGTAGCATAGCATAGCATAGCGAATGAGCTCTGCACCAAAAAACACAGCCAAACCAAAAGAGCACCCCCCAAAACCACACATACACCGACATAGATATAAAAACCAATTAATGACACTTCCATGGTTTCTGAGTTTTTTCCCTACAAACCTTACCATCTGTACACTTTTTTCTAATTCCTGGGGAATTGCAAATGTAGATGAAGGAGCCTGAGTAAGAGGCCAAGCGCCAGCCTAAAAGAAAAAATGAAGTTAAAGTTGAAATAAATTTAAATCTAGCTTGAAAGCAAGTACTTGTAGCACGCTGATGAAAACTCAACAGCAGGACCACCTTGGCGGGCTTCGCTTCCCACGATGAGCACAGGGAACCGTGGCGCCCCATCCCACCCCCCGAAGCCAATGCGAAAAGGTGTCCCTCGCCCATGCTTCCTCTGCCTCGCTACTCAGGGATGGTAAATGTCCATAAGGAAACACGTCATACCTGTAGAACATATATTTGAAAACTAATGCCCAAATCTACTACTGTGTCTTGGTTTTTGATAAAATTGTTGAACTTATTGTTGAGATCAGCACTGACACTCATATCTGTGTACATCCGATGTAGCTTGCTGGTAAACTCATAACCACAGGCTTGCTGCAAAAAGAGGAAGTTTTAGAGAGAATGATGAGAGATGACACTGAGCAAGATGCACTGTGCTTATAAACCAGTTTGTTGAATGATAACTCTTTTGTACAATTACTTAAATAAAAACACAATTTTTTCAAGTTTTGGAAATATATACGTAAACGAAAAATAACCACCTATGTTGATCAGTCAGGATGTGTTGCTGTAACTAGAACTTTAGGAAAATGATTTCCCTCTAAACCTAAAATAGATTTTAAAAATCTATGCATCATATTCAAATACTACAAAAATGTTCCTTACTATCTATAACATATTTTTCTCAGTTTTACAGACTATCAACTACACATGAAAGATTACTGGAAATTCTCTAGCTTTGGTCAATTTATAAAATGGAACTTACTTATTAGACACTTGCATGTCTCCTTTTGAGAAATATCTTTTCACATCTATTGCCCAAATTTAAAATTGATTACTTTTCTTCTTATTCACTATGTGTAAGAGTTCTTACACATGAATATTATGGGTGCAAGTCACTTCTATGACATGTGACTGGCAAATATTTTCTGTGACGTTCTTTCAACCCAACCAAAAGCTCATACTTTGGTCAAGTTGGAAATATCTACTTTGGTCACTTAGGCTTTTGGTGTCTTAATCAAAGGTTATGAAAATTACTTCCACACTTTCTACTAAGAATTTATTGTTTTGCCTCTTTCATTTATATCTACAACTCAAAGTGAATTTTTGTAGATGGTATGGGGAACAGACCCAACTTCAACCTTTTTCGTATAGATGTCCAGTTTTCCAAAACAAATTTTTAAAAAATGAAATCATAAATGTGTTGGGGGAAAAACAAAGGAAGAGGTGACATTGTCAAAAAAAAAAAAAGAAATATACTCATTAGCTGAAATGAGTACAACTCCATACAACTCTGTACAACTCCATAATAAAAGCATATTAAAAAACAAACAGCACTTACACATAAATTTCCTAACAGCCAGTAAGTAATAAACTTACTTCTTTTGGTGTATAAGATTAAATGAACTCAAATTCACCTATACAACAAATTCATAAGTAATATTAGTTATTTTCAAGTTAATGCTACTTGTCTTGGAGATCTTCCTATATCAGTATATATGGAGACACATGGCACTTGTTTTTTCTTTCCTTCCTTCTCAGTACCTGGGTTTGAACTCAGGGCCCTGCATTTGCTAGGCAGTGCTCTACCACTTGAACCATACCTCCCAAGAACAATCTCGTATAGTATTTACATAATTCCCTACACAGACCACTACACATTTAACCTGTCCCTGTTAATGAATTCCATGCCATACAGCAGTGAAGACATTTATGTGATGGTGGGATAATTTCAAGACAAAGGTTTATAGTTACCTTTAATTTATTGATCATGGCTTCTTCAGAATCCATAGACATTGATAACCCATGAATTAAACGTTTTGCCAACATTCTTGCATAGAACTGTATGAAAATGTATTTTTAAAACATTATTTCTTTTATAATTTCAAAAATAAAGTAAAACAAACAATTTAAAACTTTTCACAGCTTACCTTTTGGAAAACATCTTTATCATCAATATATTTGAAAACAGTAATGAAGCTTGTGAGTTTGTCTTCTACTTCATTTTCAGTCATCCCTTTTGCTGACTTCTTTAGCAAATTGTCACAGTACTTAGCAAGCTGAAATAGAAATCAATAATAAATCTTACAAACAACCTATTTAAAGGATACATCAGGGTTTGGGAATATGGCCTAGTGGTAGAATGCTCGCCTTGTATACATGAAGCCCTGGGTTCGATTCCTTGGCACCACATTTATAGAAAAAAGCCGGAAGTGGCACTGTGGCTCAAGTGGTAGAGTGCTAGCCTTGAGCAAAAAGAAGCCAGGACTGGCCAAAAAAAAAAAAAAAAAGGTACATCATAACATCATAATTCCAAGGCAAAAGTGGCAACAATACAAAGTTACGATCAGAAAGGTGAGGTTTGATATCCTAGTCTGTTTCAAAAATTGTAACATCAAGTATACATAACAAAGTAAATATTTAAAAAGCAGAAAACACTAGAAACAGCTCAAAAACTTGGTGACCAATAAAATGTTGTTGTAAGCAATAGAATTATTTTAAGGCAGAATCTCACTATGTAGACGAGGCTGATCAGCCTGGCTCAGCCTCCCAAGTGCTGAAATCACAGTTCTGTGCTACCATCGACAGACCGAAATGGTTCTGTAATTTTGATGGTGATGATACACTTGAAAATATGGCATCAATTTTATAAACAAGTTTCCTTCAACGGTTACCAAATTTGAAGTTTTCCTTCAGATTTCAAATGCAATAAAATTACTATGAAAGGAAACGTAAAGGACTTCAAAGACGACAATACTTTGATCCTAGCTCCTCAGGAGGCTGAGATCTGAGGATCACGGTTCAAAGCCAGCCTGGTCAGGAGTTACCTCCAATGAGCCACCAGAAAACCAGAAGTGGTGCTGTGGCTCAAGTGGTAGAGTGTTAGCCTTGAGCCTAAGAGCTCAGGAACAGCGCCCGGGGCCCAGAGTTCAAGCCCCACAACCGACAACAAAAAAGAAAAAGGAAAAAGACATACTTTAAATCCAACCTTTATACAATAAAGTATGTTCTCCTTTAATTATTTCTTAAGAAAGGTACATGGTCTATTGCATTCCTTACATAAATACCAACTTATATAAGATGTCGGGGGCTGGGAATATGGCCTGTGGTAGAGCGCTTGCTTCGTATACCCGAAGCCCTGGGTTCGATTCCTCAGCACCACAGATACAGAAAAAAGCCAGAAGTGGCGCTGTGGCTCAAGTGGTAGAGCAAAAAAGCAGTCAGGAAGGGCCTAGATGCTGTCCCTGAGCTTTTCTGCACAAGGCTGGTGTTCTGCCGCTTGAACCACAGCTTCCCTTCTAGCTTTTTTTGGTAGCTAGTTAGGGACAAGACCTTCCAGTCTGGATTTGTGATCCTCAGATCTCAGTGTCCCGGGTAGCAAGGACCACAGGCTTCAGCCACCAATGTCCAGCTCCAGAGATTGTTTTCAAGCAACCGTCACTTACCAGTTCTGGTGCTTTGCAAACTGACTTAGGCTCTCTGTAATTTACAACTGATGTAAGGGCCTAAAAAGAAAACAAGTCAGTAATTAGCCATGAGGAAAGCAGAGGTGTCATAACCTGTGTGTCCCAAATCACCACCTGATACGGTTTGGATCTTAAGTGCCCCTCCAAAGGCCATGGACTGCAGGTTCGGTCTAGCAACCTGTGACACTGTTGGGGGAAGTCATGGCACTGGAGCTGTGGCCGTTGTTACCCTGACTCTTCTCTCTTCCCACCCTTCCGTTTCCCCCGACACCAGGAAAGGAACAGCTCATTCCCTAGCTACAGACCAAAAGACCAGACGGAAACCTGATACCAAAGCTGTGTTATGCAGATGGAAATCTAACACCCCACCCCATGTAATACATTTTACTGGTAGTAGACTCGTCTAACTATAGTCCTAGTTATAATTATATATCATATTCCTATACATATAACTCAGTGCTGCAATTTGAACCTTGCAAGTACATGTTCTATGTAGAACAGGAAGATTCTTCAAGTTTGTCAAACATTTATCTTTCAAGTACAACTGAATAGTCTAAATGTAATTTTTCAAAAAAGATATACTAAAGGATATTAAAATCATGCATGTATTTTAGAAGATACTAGTTTACTATAATTCACTTTATTAATAATTTCATAGTCTAAGTGTAAAATAAATGAAACTTTTACATACAGATGCAGTACTTATGTATTAAAAAGTTACCTTAAGTTTGACAATACCTTACCTATGAAACTGTAACTGACCTGTACATTACCTAGACTTTAAAATTAAATTTAAAAAAATAAAAATAAAAGTTACCTTATCCAATGCACTCATAAAATGCTGGTCACTATTCAAAACAGTGTTGATTAACTGAACAAATTTACCATGTACTTCCAAAACTGACTCCACAAATAGTGTTGGCATCTAAAAATAACAAATACAAGGTAAAAAATTTTTTTTTAAGAAATCCAAAAATAAAATCAGATTTGTGCAAAGAGTTAATTTTACCTCCAAATCACATATTATATTCACTGTCTTTCTCTTAGAAATGCCTTTACCTAGGATGGTTTCAAAAAAGTTTGATGTTGACATTATTTTGTCGTTCAACAACACCAGAACCATCTAAAACCTTTGCCAGATGAATATATAAACATCTGGAAATCTCAATCATAAAGGTGATAAGCCAAAGCTTGTCAGCAAAGTCACTAGCTGCGGGAAGAGTGGGGGGGTTGTAAACCTGTTTCTGTGAGAAGACCCCTCCCTGGAGCTAGGGAGCTAATCCATCCCCACCTCAGCCATCAATGCCTCCAGCAAATGCATGAGTCGTTCCTCTGAATGGACACAACTGCACAAGTTCAGCCTTAGGGTGGAACCAAATCAGCTAAACCTCTACTGCCAATGTAGGTCTACATCCCAGCCTTGACACCAAACACTATGCTTCTATGCCCAATGTCATTCATCATTCTGACCCAATACACAAACTAAAACTCAGATTCGCAAATAACAGAGTAAACCTAAACAATACAAAAAACCTAACAGGTCTCTAAAAATGGAAACATAATTCACTGCAGCAGTGAATAATGCTAAAGAGAAACCTACTACCAAGTTGACCTCTACCTAATCAGCACCCCTGAGCAATATGACATCCATATTAAGATTACTGCATTATGCAAGGCATTGGTGGCTCGTGCCTCTAATCCTAGCTACTCAGGGTTCTGAGATTTGAGAACCAGGGTTCAAAGCCTGCTCAGGCAGAAAACTCTATGCCTCTAATCTCCACTTCAGCAACAGAAAGCCAGAAGTGGAGGCATGAATCAAGTGCGAGAGCACCAACCTTGAGCTTCTGCTTTTTATAAAGCCAAGTGAGTACAGGGCCCTGAGTTCAAGCCCCAGGACTAGCACAAAAAAAGGTCACTGCGTCATAGAGGCAGAAATATCTCATGTTGTGTCCAACTTAATAGCAACCACCCCCAAGTAATAAGGCAGAAAGGCCACTTGTTAGAAGATTGGGATGTGGTTGACAAAGGGCATTAGTGAGGGTCAGTGTTTGGGGCATTGTGAAGCGTTCTTTGTTTTCACCTTCCACTTACAAGAAAAACAATTACAAAGAAACTGCAAGCATGCTTTTCTGTGAAGTTATATGCCAAGCGAACAAACACATCAATATGGCTAGAAGCAGCCAATGTCATTCAATAGTGAGATATCTGTTGATACGAAGAGACATATTCTTTCATCTTATAAAATAGTAAAGCCGAAAGGAACTCTATGATAAATCTCCTTCCTTACATACAACTCACATTTTCCTGAGTAAGGGTACTGGTTGCTCTGAGACCCTCATCGTGGATGTGATTCTGTAGCTCCTGAATCATGTGAGGTAAGCCAGAGGACACAGCACGGAGTAAGACATACATATTTGCCATGTCTAAGGGAAAAGGAAATTCCATTATTAAACACCCAGGATGTCTTTAAAAAATTATCATCACGAACACAAGGCATCCATGTAATCACAGCAGAGCCGCACCCAGAAGTTCCCTCCACGTACCTCCCACGCACTGCCCCTGCTCCTGGCCGAAGGTGACCCATTGTGGATACGAAATCACACGCTGATTTTGCCCCTGATTTTGCCCCTCTCTAACTACAAATGATGACGGCTGGTTTCTTTTGCTCAACATTTTTACAAAGATTAGGTAGTCTGCTTGATGCCACTCCTCTGTAATATTCACCTGTATGCTGCATTTCATCTATTCCACTGTTATGAGACATTTGGGTTGCTTCAAGTTTGGGACTATTACAAATAACGCTGCTTCCAACAGCCATACATGTCTTCTTTATACTCAAGCAGGCACACGTGGAGCAGGGATAAGGCCTTTGTGAATAGTAGTTATTTTCTGGGTCATAAAATACCCAGCTATCTGCTCTGGTGGTGCCAGTTTTCAAGGCAGTCGTATCAAACGATGCTTGCTGCTCTTGTTCTCAGCCTCCTGAGTAGCTAGGATGATAGGCATAAGCCACAGGCATCCAGCTTTATAGCCCTATTCTAATGAGATGTTTTGTGTGTTTTATTATTTATATAAGTATGCATATTTTGTGTATCTTATGTATATTTGGCATTTAGTTATTCTCTATTCTATAATGTTCTGCAGTATCTATTCAAACTTTGACAAGTTTACATTCTGGATATAAGTTCTCAGTCATATATACAAATATACACATATTATACATATATATATGTATAAACAAATCTATTCTTTCTGTTGGTACTTGGGGTCAAAACCAAGGCCTCATACATGCTAGGCAAGGCAAGTACATCTTTGGCTTCTCCCTCCCAACACCTCCTACCATAACGTTTAATGCTCCAGTGATCCTAGTGGCCTTTAAAGACCCACAGGTTTGCTCTTTTCATTTTAACATACAACACTGGGCCAATCTTTCCTTTGTGGTATTTTCTGTGCTCTATGTAAAGTATCTTTCCCTACTTTAAGGTTAGGAAGATACTTTCTCCCATATTCGTATTTTACCTTTACATTTAGATCACAAGACCCAAACTACTGTTGGTGGAGCACCTGCCTCCAGGTCATGAGTTCAGGTCTCAGTATCATAGAGACAGACAGACAGTCAGACATGGTATCTAAGATAAAGACTGAATGTTTTCATTTTCTCCAAATGGACTCAGCACTGTGTTCAAAGACTTACATGCACGGCTCCATGCGGCCACTCTGGTCTTTAACAAGTGTTACACGTGCACTGGCTGCTTCTAGACTATTTTATTTCACTGGCCTATCTTCCTGTCTTTGTACCAACAACTCTTCATCTTCACTGAACTTGGTCTCAAAAGACCAAGATAAAAGCTGTGTGGGGCAGGGCAAATTAAAACTGCCCTGGGTTGCCTTCAAGAATCTTTTTTGTTTATATTGATTAGCTGTTATTTGATAATTGTTAATACTAGTTTGTATGTTTATGCCCAGGATGACTTCAAACTGCTACGCTCCTGAGTAGCTAGGGCTGCGGGTATGCGCCACCACACAAGACTCCATCTTCTCTCTGTTATCGGTATCTTAACATAAAATACATCGCTGTGTTTTGCATTTTCCTTATTTCGAAGTAGACTGAACATCTCTTCACTTTTATTTTCTTTTCATAGTCATTGCCTTCTTCCTATTGTTTCCTGGGAATTTTTAAGACATTAGAAGCCCCTGACGTGTTTTTCTTTTGACTTTAGAACACAATTTTGAAATGTTTATCCAGAATAATCTCTTTACACATACGAGTAACATGTAAGGGGGCATATACACTAAAAATATTATAAAAGCTGGGTGCCAGTGGCTCACACCTGTAATTCAAGTTACTCACGGGGCTGAGATTTGAGGACTGCAGTTCAAAGAAAACCCAGGCAAAGCCCATGAGACTTTAATCTCCAATTAACCACCAAAAGGCTGGAAGAAAGCTGTGGTTCACGCGTCAGAGCACTAGCCTTAAGTGAAGAAAAGGACTCAGGGAGAGCACCCCAGCCCTGAGTTCAATCAAGGCCCAGGACTGGCATTATAGACAGGCTTTAAGTGTGCTGATCATTGAATTTTTAATGACACTTATGCTGGTGTCACTCACCATTTTTTTTCTCCTGCCGAATGATATTATGACACTCTGCATGTAAGAACTGCAAGTGGTCGGCTACCATTCGTTGTTGACATTCGTGGATCACTTTAGTATATGAACTTGGATTTAAGTATTTTCGACATCGAATTTCTTCATCTTTTAATCTACCTAGAACCTAAAGAAATACATTCTTACATTCATGCACTACTAAGTTTTTCTGTGAGGAAAAGTCTGTAAAATCAGTGAGTATATCAAGTAGCCAAATTTTAATGCCTCCTAAATAAAATTCAGCAAAGGTAACAAATTACAGAACCTTGTTAAACTGACAATCTATAAATTATTCACCTTTTTTTAACTTAAGCTACTAGCTACCAATTACAGTCTTATGAACAAAAACTGCCTCAGGGCTAACCACCTATGATAGCATACAACCTACCATGCAGTTTATTAAAAACTAGAAAAATTGGGGCTGGGAATATGGCCTAGTGGCAAGAGAGCTTGCCTCGTATACATGAAGCCCTGGGTTCAATTCCTCAGCACCACATATATAGAGAATGGCCAGAAGTGGCACTGTGGCTCAAGTGGTAGAGTGGTAGCCTTGAGCAAAAAGAAGCCAGGGACAGTGCTCAGGCCCTGAGTCCAAGGCCCAGGACTGGCCAAAAAAAAAACACCCCAAAACTAGGAAAATTATATCAAGGAGATTGCACTAATGAAGATAATGTATCTACTTTACCTTGATTTCTCTTCTTATAAAATGTGAACAAAAACAGTAAATGCACTCTACTTAACAATCTTATTTAGCTTAAAAGTTTTTTAAAGGGGCTGGGGATATAGCCTAGTGGCAAGAGTGCCTGCCTCGGATACACGAGGCCCTAGGTTCGATTCCCCAGCACCACATGTATAGAAAACGGCCAGAAGCGGCGCTGTGGCTCAAGTGGCAGAGTGCTAGCCTTGAGCGGGAAGAAGCCAGGGACAGTGCTCAGGCCCTGAGTCCAAGGCCCAGGACTGGCCAAAAAAAAAAAAAAAAAGTTTTTTAAAGCCCAAGTATACTCAGTCATACATATCAATCAAGACCTCTTTACTGGTCCCAGGAAATGATGTACATGTGACCCTTTGGACACTACTGCTTGCTGGGCCAGGAAATAAGGTGATGTTCTAAAGAGCACATCGTTTTTGGAAATGTACTAAGAAAAAGGAGACTGAGGAGGAGACCACACTCCTGTGCTCTCTGTGCTACCTTGTTACCCTACAAGTAATGCCATGGTTGGAAGGAAGTCACAGAAAGAAGTCCAGATATTCATCACAAGTGTCATCTGAAAAATTAAAATGGTCCTTAACACAAGTTTAACTGTCATACAGAGCATACATACTGTAAGTAACTAACTAATTTGACTAAATGCAGTAGTCTAATGCCCATATGCTACAGTCGGTAAAGGAAAAGCACAGTATCATTTAGGTGAGGGAAGTACATATCCATGAAAATGGCAGGCAAGGCTGGACTGCCTTAATGCCAACCCTGAAATATCTATAAAACTATTGGTAGGGGCTGGGGATGTGGCCTAGTGGTAGAGTGCTTGCCTCCCATACATGAAGCCCTGGGTTTGATTCCCCAGCACCACATATATAGAAAACGACCAGAAGTGGCGCTGTGGCTCAAGTGGCAGAGTGCTAGCCTTGAGCAAAAAGAAGCCAGGGACAGTGCTCAGGCCCTGAGTCCAAGCCCCAGGACTGGCCAAAAAAAAAAAAAAAAACCCAAAACAAACAAACAAAACTATTGGTAGGTGGCAGGGAAGACCAAAACCAGAGAAGAAACGAGCACTGGTGGCTCATGCCTATAATCCTAGCTACTCAGGAGGGTGAGATCTGAGCCCAGGCAGGAAAGTCCATGGGGCTCTTCTCTCTAATTAACCACCAGAAAACCCTAAGTGGCGCTGTACCTCAAGTGGTAGAGCACTAGCCTTGAGCTGAGAAGCTCAGGGCCGGAGCCCAGGCTCAGAGTTCAAGCCCCACACCAACCAAAAGAAAAAAAAAATCTAGAGAAGAGAAACAGAAAGCAAAGTAGAAAGGCTATATTAATACTAAATGCACAAAGATGGAATTGTACGCTCCTAACACTTAAAGTTCACTACTGTGTTCTGTAAAAACTTCCTGAATATAGGTCATTCCCTTTGTTAGCAGTTTAACACAGCTTATATAATTTACCCATTTAAAGTATATAATTCAGAGCTTCTGATGTTACATTATTAATAATGTAAAAATGCACTATTAAAATATATATTGCATCAGGTATAGATCTATAATTTCAGCTCTCAGGTTACTGAGTTCAAGGTCAGCCTGGGCTACTTAGCTTGTCAGGACAAGGTCAGCCTGAGCTACAAAACAAATTAAGGAACCCTAGAAGTTTTAAATTTATCACTCTAAGTGTATGCCTTTTGGTGTGAGTGCATTAGCTGTCTTCAGTGTTCATCTCCATCCCTTGTATTTTAAAAACTTTTTCCTCGTGTCAAAAACTCTAACCACACCCCCTTTCCCTTGAAAACCTCTAACACATCTCTGCGTCTATGAATTCGCCTAATAGCTCATGTGAGTGGAATCATGGAATGTTTGTCTTCTTGGGCATGGCTACTTTCACTGAACATTTTTAAGGTTCGTCCATGGTGTGTCACACACCTGCACTTGGTCCATTGCATAAGGAGAGAGTAGGCCTTTGTTATCAGTGGGGATATAGTCCCAAGATGAGAAAAGGCCCACAAATGCTCAGGACAGAATCCAGGACTTTAGGTTTCCCAAACTTACTGTACGTACAGAGATCTCTGTATCCCTAACTTGAACTACCATGGAGTAGGCTACATTGCTGTTAAAAAAAAAAATTGCAGCTGTCCCAATGAATATTGTGTATCAAAAAAAAGAGTAGGCCTTATTTCATGTTCTTTATCACCAGTAGGATGGATGCTTGACTCATTCCCTTAATACTACCCAACTTCAACAAAAGACATACTTCCTTTCAACAGGTCTTCAATTTTCACTTTACTTTTTTCAATTAAGCACGTTATGTTCCCTTTTGGCTTGAGAGGACTGTGGTAAGTTTTATGTGCTTTTTGGGCACCAATGGCTTCCTAGGAGGCAGATTTCCACAAAATGAAGGGCAGGGTAACACTGAACAAATCATACAATGATTCAAACACAACTGACAATCACTCAGGATGGGAGTTTCTCTGCGTCCACTGAGCCATGGAGGCATGGGAATTTTTTGTTTTCAAATTTTATTAATTACTCATATATATATATATATATTTTACCATACTTGAAGGTATAAAAAAGTCTCATTGTTCCACATTGAGCTAAAACATCTAGACTGCTTCCACCATTTTGCCAATGATCTTTTCAGTCATTGATATACATACAAGCTCTGTATGTATCATGGACAAGCTGTATGTAAACTTTAAGATTGGATCGAGAAACTTAATAAGGTAGGAAAATTAAATGAAATCTCAGAGCTAAGAATCACTGACTTGGTGTCGCCTGTACTTAATGGATAGATGAAAGGTTCCAAGTGATTTGCGCACTATCCAGAGCGACTTAGTGACAAGGCAGGAAATGAATTTCCGCAAATGGGCTTTAAGTAGTAAGCACCAATGAACTGAGAAGCACTGAGGATTCTTGCCCTATGTTCTATGGAAACTACAGGACGGCTAGCCCATTTACAATATATCATATCTTCTTGGAAAAATTAACAAAGCTTCTAACAATAAAATGCTTGAATTCTCAACACTGTGGATGAAAAGCCTATTTAAACGTTCTGACGTGCAGGTGCCAGGGGCTCACCCCGTAATCCTGGCCTGGCTGAGATCTGAGGATCACAGTCTGAGGCCAGCTCTAACAGCAAGTCCAAGACACTCCAATTAACCACCCAAAAGCTAGAAGTGGAGGTGTGGCTCAAGAGGTAGAACGCTAGCCTTGAGCAAAAAATCCCAGGGGCCGTGCCCATACCCTGAACTTTAAGCCCTAAGACCAGCACAAGGGAGGAGGAGAGAAAAGTACTAATGTAAATGTATGACATAATTTTTAGTACGAAGAACAACCAATGCAAGCTTTACAGTAATCAAAATATGTTGTTGTAGTAATTAAAATTTCGGTGTATTACTCAGCCTTCCAAGAACCTAGAAGATCCAACTTATCTGAGTATCTAGAATTATTTACCCTCTCTTTTTTTCTTCTATTCTTTTTTTTTGGAAGTAGTGGGGCTTGAACTCAGGGCCTGGGCGCTGTCCCAGAGCTCTTTGGATCAAGGCCAGCCCTCTGCCACCTTGAGCCACAGCTCTAGTTCAGTTTCTGAGTGGTTAATTGGAAATGAGTCTCATGAGGATTTTTCTGCCCTGTCTGGCTTCAAATTACCATCCTCAGCTCTCGGCCTCCATCCAGAGTACAGTGCCAGGCTTCTTCTACTTTTAAACCTAAGAATTCAAATCCATAGCTTCTGTACTTACCCGATTTCCTAAACAAATTACTAAATACAAAATCCACTTATTATTTTGCCAAGAATATACACACATGTTAATTAATTTTAGAGATGAATAAACCATATTCTGTGTGTTCTCAAAAAGTAGATGTAAACCTTGCAGAAAACAAAGGTTGAACTCTTCTCAGGAAAATCCTGTACGAGCAATGATGTATCAATAGATTTATCAATAGATACACATTAACTATCTCAGAGCTAAAGAGCAAAAAAATAGGATGCTTTCTACAAAAAAATATTCCCCAAAATTAATGAAGACATGCTAGACATAATAAATAAATATATGACAATGTTTGATTTCTTACCTTTTCCATATACTGTGAGCAATTTGATTCTTGTAACAAATTTGAAGCTTCTTGTTTGTAATACTCTCCTGTTTCAATCAGAAAGGGAGACTCAAAGATTTCCTGATAAAACTGAATAAATTAATCAAAATTATTAGGACAAAAAGGGAACAAACAGTTTTAAAAAATTAAAGTCTGTTTTTCTGTTGTTTTTAAAGGAAGAAGGCTTTTTACCTTTAAGGGAAATTTTTTCTTATACTGTTCAACATGAACAAAGGAGTTAATAACCCCATGGATTACTTTCTGGTTTGGGTCTTCTCCTCCACGGTCACTAAAACAAAGTATAACACAAAATATTCTTTAGAACACAAATATCTACAGAAAATACCAAAAAATGCCACTTTATGGCTGTTTAATAATAGCATTGATTTAATCCTGCAGGGAAGAAGTGTCAGAACAGTATGTTCCAGTTAACTTATCAGAAACAATTTCAAGTGTTTGCAAAAGTATACTATTAAGAAGGTAATATTTCTTAAGTTTAATAACTATATGTGCCAGGTGCTGGTGGCTCAAACCTGTAATCCTACTCAGGAGGCTAAGATCTGAGGATCTTGGTTGGTTCAAAGCCAGCCTGAGCAGGAAAATCCATGAGACTCTTACTTCCAATTAACCACCAGAAGACTGGAAGTGGAGCTGTGGTTCACAGTGGCAGAGCACTAGCTTTGAGCAAAAGAGCTCAGGGAGAGAGACAAGGTCCCTGATTCGAGTTCTCAAGACAGACAAAAAGAAAAGTGGAAGTGAGATCTTCAAAGGATATTAGAATCTCACCACCTCCATATAAGGAAGGGGACGAGGAGGGAGAGGGTGTGGCTGGAGTGATGGAGCCACAATAGGAGGCTATGAATTCAAGCACCAGTACTGGCACAAAAACAGTCATAGTGAAGGTCCCTTACAATAAGCCAACAAGTATGGTTACACTGAATGAGGCAAAGCCGAATGCTTCCACTCTTAAGATGCAGAAAGAAATAAAAATGCTTACTATAACCCCTTTTAATAAAACAGAGTTCTACAAGTGCCAACCAGGGAATGAAATAAAGGGCAACCAAATTCCCAAAAAGAAACCATGGGCAGGCATATGGCAAGTAGTACAATGCTTTCCCAGCAGGGGTGCAGGCCTTGGACTCCACCACTGAGGGGAGAAAGGGGAAAGAGAGCGCCAGCAATTCAGCTGGAATTCAGCAAAATTATAGGATACAACATTAACATGTAACGGCAATATTGTTGTATGACAATAATTAATTACCTGAAAGAGAAATCAAAAAAGCAATCCCATTTTGCAATAGTTTTAATAAAAAAAAAACCTGGGAATAACTTTAAAGAGGTAATGAAAATGACAGAACACAAAAACTGAAAAGACACCCTGTATTTACGGACTGAGAGAACCGACTTTGAAATGTTTATACAATTCAAGGTGATGAACTAATTCACCAAAATAACAATGATACTAACCCTCTATTGTTACCATTAGCCCTTAGACTTGCTGAAAATGGGGAAAAGATGGAAAGAGGATTAGAGAGCAAATAAATATCAACTGAAGACCAAATGTACAAGGGAAAGAACTACTAAGAGAAGAAGGTAAGAGGAAGGAGGAGACAGACAAGAAGTGGCATATACCCAAAGAACAAAGCTAGTGCTCAGAAGGACTGGCAGGTCTCTGGAGCTCGGCACGGAGCTAGAGTGCTATCTCCTCACACTGAGCCAGATGAAGTGTTGCTCCAGGAGGAATGGGAAGCCCTTAGGCCGAGACTGGACTGTTGTGGGGGTAGCTGTCTGAGCTAGCTGCTGGGTTCCTCACTTCTGCATCAGCACAGCACTGAGAAATCAAGGAACATTTTTCTTCTTAAATTAGTGAAATCTGTAGTATCAAGTATGGGTGAATAAACAGGTTTTACACCTTACTTGAAGACTAGGGCAAGCTGACAATATTCTACATAGACAAACTCTGACTTTAAATTCCTGAGCGATGCCCAACAGAAGCAAGAGCTGTAGTAGGGGAGAAACTGGAAGCAACCTAACTCCCATCACTAAGAGAAAAACGAATACATAAGATGCAACCAGCTGGGCACTGATGGCTCATGCCTGTAATTCCAGCTACTACTCAGAGCAGGCCTCAGCAGAAAAGTCCATGAGACTATAATTTCCAAATGACAATCCAAAAATTGCCACAAGTGAAGCTATGGTTTAAGTGGTAGAGCAGAGTCCAGATCCTGAGTTCAAATACACACACATACACACATACACACACACACACACACACACACACACACACACACAGAGATGAAACCATATCAAATATTAGAAATACTAGGCAGTACTTTTTAAAAGAAATGAAGCAGACTGACACATACTAACAGAAAAATTATCTAGCTATGTCACTGAATAATTTTGTAATATAGTACTACTATATGAAGACTGAAAAAAGAATACTTAAAAAAGTGGGGCTGGGGATATAGCCTAGTGGCAAGAGTGCTTGCCTCGTATACACGAAGCCCTGGGTTCGATTCCCCAGCACCACATATACAGAAAACGGCCAGAAGTGGCGCTGTGGCTCAAGTGGCAGAGTGCTAGCCTTGAGCAAAAAGAAGCCAGGGACAGTGCTCAGGCCCTGAGTCCAAGCCCAGGACTGGCAAAAAAATTTTTTTTTTTTTCTACACAGAGATATAAAAATTCGCAAGGAAAAGTGTGGAATGCCAACAGGTTACCTTGCAGAAAGGGAAAATTCTGTGAAAAGAGAAAAGATCCTGGAATACTCGGTTCTTTATTAATGCATTTGTCTATCACTTAGACTGATTTTTTAATTTTTTTTTTTACTGAGAAGATGATATCAAGTCTGTGGAAGAAAATGTCCAAGATAATGTGTGGAACACCCTGACCAGTTACCAGATAGCAAGACCACTATCAGAGATGAGTATGGTCAGATCAGAAACAATCTGGCCCCAATGGGCCAGAGGGAAACAATGTAAGCCATAATAAAATATGACTTACAATCAAAAGAAGCTTAACAAATATGTGTAAATCTAAGAACAGAAATGCAGCTAGGGGAGGGGGAGGGGGAGAGGGGAATGAGGGAGGAGGTAACAAACAGTACAAGAAATGTACCCAAGGCCTAACGTATCAAACTGTAACCTCTCTGTACATCACTTTGACAATAAATATGGGGGGGTGGAAAAAGAGTGCAATGATGGCCGCTACATTGCACTGCATATGGCAACTGTCACTAACAAAAAAAAAAAAGAATTTATACAATACAGATATGTATAAAAAAAAATGCACAAGCAGGTGCTTTTCCTTTCCTAGATGGACTTTACCACTGGGTAGGCAATGGTAACAGTAGAAGAGGGTATTTGTATCTGGAATGAAACGACAGGATTACTAACCCCTCTAAGCCAATTTTTCTACCCTCCTACTTTACTATTGCCTCTTTCTACTTTTGGAAACAATGGTATCATTAAAATCATTGGTGATGGGCACCAGTGGCTCACACCTTTAATCCTAGCTACTCAGGAGGCTGAGATCTGAGAGGATGACCATCAAAGCCAGTGGGGCAGGAAAGTCCAAGAGACTCATCTCTAATTAACCACAGAAAACTAGAAGTGGTGCTGTGGCTCAAGTGGAAGAGCACTAGCCTTGAGCTGAAGAACTCCAGAACAGGGCGCAGGCCCAGAGTTCAAGCCCCACAACTTCGGGGGGGGGGGAGGCAGCAGCAAAAGGAGAGGGTGATTTTTTTTTTAAGCAATTGTTACCATTTACGTTCTATAAAAGACAGACAGACAAGGGCTGGGAATGTGGCTTCGTGGTAGAGGGCTTGCCTAGCATGCATGAAGCCCTGGGTTGGATTCCTCAGCACCACATATACAGAAAAGGCCAGAAGTGGTGCTGTGGCTCAAGTGGTAAAGTGCTAGCCTTGAGCAAAAAGAAGCTCAGGGACAGTGCCCAGGCCCTAACAGACAAGGTTGCTGGTTAAGTATATAGCTCAAGCTGGCCTGGAACTCATGGTCCTCTTTCCTTAGCTTCCAGAGTGCTCAGATTACATGACAGTACCACATGTCCAGCTCTACTTTGTAATAATGTTAAACCTAAAAGTTTCTTATCGGTTCTATTTGCAGTGTGTGTATGCTTAATCCCTTGCTTCCAACATGGAGTCCTGTAGGAAGAACGGACTAATTACCTCTTGTATTAAAAGGTCTCCACATATGGCCTCCTGGAGGAAGCACACCCCAGGGGGTGGCGTCTGGCACACTGGAATAACTTTCTGGATAACACCTCTAAGACTGGAGATTTGGCTCAGGTGGTACAGTATCAATTCCTAGTACAAAGATGGGTTTGGCGGAAGGATGGGGTTTTACCAGACTTTCTAAAAACTGATCCAAGCATGTTCTGTTCTGGACTCTACAGGAAAGCTCTCTTATGCCCAAGCGTAGTCACACAGCAATTAGATGAAGAGTCAGCCTTTCTGAGCTATGACTTTCCAATGATAACCTCCCCCATCAGAGACAAGACATTGAGTTTAAAGTTGAGACTAAGAAACATCAAGTAAGGGGGCTGGGGATATGGCCTAGTGGCAAGAGAGCTTGCCTCGTATACATGAAGCCCTGGGTTCGATTCCCCAGCACCACATATACAGAAAACGGCCAGAAGTGGCGCTGTGGCTCAAATGGCAGAGTGCTAGCCTTGAGCAGAAAGAAGCCAGGGACAGTGCTCAGGCCCTGAGTTCAAGGCCCAGGACTGGCAAAAAAAAAAAAAATCAAGTAATTAGAAGGATGTGTTTCCTAACTAGTTAATCCTCATTGAGCCTTACAAACATAGCAATCTCACTGCTTGAAGACCTTAGTGCTGTTAGGACTGAATTTGTTCCCTTCAGATACTCATTTATTTACTAAGAATATTAAACTATGGGTGATGACCGATAGACATGCCAAAATTAAGAAAAAGATTAAGATAACTTGAAAAGATTGGCATCAAGTTGTTTTAGTCATTATAATTTACTCATTACATTAAACATGGCCTAATTAAGTCCATTCTATAAGCCATGCTATGTATTATTATTTTTATTCTTTTTTTGGGGGGGGGGGCAGTCCTGGGGCTTGAACTCAGGGCCTGAGCACTGTCCCTGGCTTCTTCTTCCTCAAGGCTAGCACTATGCCACTTGAGCCACAGCGCCACTTCTGGCCGTTTTCTATATATGTGGTGCTGAGGAATCGAACCCAGGGCTTCATGTATGCAAGGCGAGCACTTTACCACTAGGCCATATTCTCAGCCCCTGTGTATTATTTTTAAACCTTATCAAGCAGCAAAGTAGAACAAACTTAGAGAAGATAAATATCAAGACTTACTTTTTAATTTCTCGGAGCAGCATTCGGATAAGGATGGTCTGAAGAGGTTCAACCATCAATTTCTTCCACATATCCAATGCTAGCTGCCAGGAAAAATGAAAATCATTAAGACTGAATTAAATAGTTTAACATTTGCTCAAATTTTTTATAAAAGTAAAAATATTCATCAAGAGAAATGTTAGTAACTAATATCTCAAAATATAAAAAGAGGGGCTGGGGATATGGCCTAGTGGCAAGAGTGCTTGCCTCATATACATGAGGCCCTGGGTTCGATTCCCCAGCACCACATATACAGAAAATGGCCAGAAGTGGCGCTGTGGCTCAAGTGGCAGAGGGCTAGCCTTGAGCAAAAGGAGGCCAGGGCAGTGCTCAGGCCCTGAGTCCAAGCCCCAGGACTGGCCAAAAAAAAAAAAAAAAGCATCAAAATATAAAAAGAAACTGAAGAAAAACAAAAAGATTTGAAGGAAAAGAGATTGGTAACTTTAAATAGAAATGATTAGGGGCTGGGGATATAGCCTTGGATACACGAGGCCCTGGGTTCGATTCCCCAGCACCCCATATACAGAAAACGGCCAGAAGCGGCGCTGTGGCTCAAGTGGCAGAGTGCTAGCTTTGAGCGGGAAGAAGCCAGGGACAGTGCTCAGGCCCCAAGGCCCAGGACTGGCCAAAAAAAAAAAAAAAAAAAAAAAAAGAAATGATTAGCATATCAGACTTATAGACAGTATGGAACTGAGGATTTTTAGTGTTAACTCAAAGCCTTAGTTGAAGAGTGGATCTTTACAAAATAGTTATTGTGGGGCTGGGGATATGGCCTAGTGGCAAGAGAGCTTGCCTCGTATACATGAAGCCCTGGGTTCAATTCCTCAGCACCACATATATAGAAAAACCGGAAGTGGCGCTGTGGCTCAAATGGTAGAGGCTAGCCTTGAGCAAAAAGAAGCCAGGGACAGTGCTCAGGCCCTGAGTTCAAGCCCTAGGACTGGCAAAAAATAAGAAACAAAAAACAACAAAAAAAAACCAAACTAGTTATTGTTAAATGGTCAGCACCATGGATTCCCTGCAGAAGCCAAAGCCGTTACAGAGATAATTTAAGTTAAAGAAAATTTTATCTGCCATTGGACAATTTTTAAAATTAAGAAATATGCTACACAAAAAATCACCAAGTTGCTTTGAAGAGGCAAGACACTCCTGAATCCATTACCCAACAATATATATAGAACCTCACCACTGCCTGAGAGGTTAACTATCCTTAGTTTTGTATAAAATCACTCCCCTGGGGGGGAGGGGGCAATGAGGGACAAGGTAACAAACAGTGCAAGAAATGTATCCAATGCCTAACGTATGAAACTGTAACCTCTCTGTACATCAGTTTGATAATGAAAATTTAAAAAAAATCACTCCCCTGGCTACAGTTCTAACATACATACATGCAAGTCTACCAAACAAGTTTAAATTTTGTTATTAAAACCCATGAGAATAGAAACATCTGGCTATAGCAATCACTGGCACTGCTACACAGCATTCTATGATTTGAATGTATCGTGACTTAGTTTTCCGTTCCATTGCTAACATGCACTTGTGATTTCAGTTTTCATCTGAGAAAAACACTATAATGTAGAACTCCTGTTGTATAGACTTTCCTGACTCACATAAGCTAGGTTCCCTGGCATATACGTAAACGGTGAGGTGCTGTGTGGTAGGCAAAGCTGCATATGGTCTTCTACTCCCATAGCATCCATGACAATGGGATTCCACTCGCAGTCTACATCCTTGACAACTGGTACTGCCGCCAGGCTTTAGGCAAATGCCACTACACTAATCTGCTTGGGTGTTTTTTGTTTTTTTTTTTAATGTTTATTCACTGTTTGTTGTTGCTGAGATTTCTTTGATTTTGGTGTTTTCAAATGGACTTACTATATCGCCCAGGCTGGCCTCAAATTCTCCTCCCATCAGCCTCTGCCTGCCAGATGCAGAGATTATAGATGTGTCACTATCCCCCTACTGGCATGTTCTTGAATGAAGGTGATTTTTTTTTTAATCTTTCTTGTCTTAGGGTTTTTTCCCCGTGATATACTCATTCATCATTAAATGGATCCATTAAGTTTGCCTTAATCTTAATGAAATATAGTTCTTTTAAAGACTGAAAGTATATCCTTTACACAATGCAATCAGTCCTAGTAACCCACCCTTTCAGACTTATGTTTTTCTCAAAAAAATATTTGAATGTACGTAATAAATTTATCAATCCTTTACTTTCTTATTTGTATTTTAAGAAATGATTCTCTTCTTAAGCTCCTAAGGATATGTGTCCCTATTGTTTCCCAAAGTTTTCAAGTTTTGCTGTTTACATTTAGACATTTAAGCTTTAATACATTTTTCCCATATGGGCCAAAAGTATTTTAAGGTTACTTAACAAAACTTAACAATACCCATAAAGGCCGTTTTTATCCCATCAATATCCTCTCAGTTTTGTTTCCTTAGAGTAATTATTCTGACCCACTGGTAATTACATTTATCTACGCAAAAGTATCAGTTAAATTTTGTCTTTCGGGACCGGGAATGTGGCTTAGTGGTAGAGTGCTTGCCTAGCATGCATGAAGCCCTGGGTTCAAGTCTTCAGTATCACATAAACAGAAGAAGCTGGAAGTAGCGCTGTGGCTCAAGTGGTAGAGTGCTAGCTGCAGGGCTGGCAAAAAAAAGAAAAAGAAAAATTTTGTTTTCTTTTTCAAATAGGTGAACTCGGGCCTAAGCAACTGTCCCTGGCTTCTTTTTGCTCAAGGCTAGCACTCTACCACTTGAGCCACAGAGTCACTTCGGCTTTTTCTGTTTATGTGGTGCTGGGGAATCGAACCCAGGGCTTCACGTGTGATAGGTAAGCATTTCTATATCACTAAGCCACACATTCCCAGCCCTGGTATCCTTTAAAAAAATAAAAAGGCATTGATTGAATCAAACTATTCAACATATTAAAACACTTATGCTTGCAGTCATTTCAAAAATGTATTACCTCTCCTATTTCCATAAGTGGTTCATTCATATCAACTCCACCATAGCCATACTGAAGATCAGCTTCAGTCAACTTATTCTTTTTAATAAACTGAGTGTTGAGGTACCTGAAAAACAAATGTAGTATCACTGGATGCTAAGTCAATGTCAGTGAGAAAACAGCTCAGCCTTGAGAGCATAATATCAAGCTAATAAATTAACTATAAACAAATGCAGCACTGATATTTATTAAATGCTATGTTGAAAGTTAACAATACAACTTATGGGTGGGGATGGGAGGGAAAAAGTAGGAGAGAGCGAGGGAAGGGTGACATTGTCCAAGGAGAAATGTACTCCTTATTTGACTTATTGTAACTATAACACCTCTGTACATAACCTTTATAATGACCATTAGAAATTAGAAAAAATAAAAAATTAATGAAAAATATATCAAAATATTAAAAATAAACTACAGAATAGTTCAGTGGTAAGTCCAAAAGTAACTATGTAAAGCTTAGAAACATAATGAAAAAGATTTAAGTTCCCTCTACACTTTCTACAAAGCCCTGAGAGACAATAAATACCTTTAGAGTAGAACACTATTATCCAGTCACATTTTAAAATTTCAAGGGTTCTGGTGTAAAAATTCCCAGTATACACACACTTGAACAATGAAAGGTCAGACTCTCTACACTTGCTAATTCCCAACTCTTAGATAAAAACTTAGCAGAATAAAAGGGTAAAAAGTCACAGTTAAAGTCAATTCAGTCCAAGAAATATTAATTCCTTACTTTTATTTTTTTAAATAAAGACCTAGAACTACTCAGGAGGCTGAGATATGAGGATTGAAGTTCAAAGCCAGCCTGGGTTGAAAAATCTGTGAGACTCTTTTTTTTTTTTTGGCTAGTCCTGGGCCTTGGACTCAGGGACTGAGCACTGTCCCTGGCTTCTTCCCGCTCAAGGCTAGCACTCTGCCACTTGAGCCACAGCGCCACTTCTGGCCATTTTCTGTATATGTGGTGCTGGGGAATTGAACCCAGGGCCTCATGTATACGAGGCAAGCACTCTTGCCACTAGGCCATATCCCCAGCCCCTCTGTGAGACCCTTATCTCCAATTAACCACTAAAAAGCCAGAGGCAACAAAGCTGACGGAGAGTACCCACACCCTGAGTTCAAGCCCCAGTACCAGCAAACATGAAAACACACATATAGAACACACACACATACACACACACACGAGACCATGAATGATCAGATAACAAGCAGTAGGTAAGACAACAGGGAAAATAGATTGTTTCCAAGGGCAAGATTATTGGTAAAACTGAACAGATTGAGTTCTACCAGAGGAATATAGATTATGAAAATCAGCCAACATTTTCTAAGACTAATAACCTTGATGAACTTGGAAGATGAATAGCCAGTTCTGCAATAAAAAGTTCCACGGGGCTTTTAATGTTCAGGTACACACTTTCATCACCTAGATTTCACTTTAATTCCTTTAATGTTTTACAAGGTTCTGTCAATGTATAAAAGACTATTAACAAGAGTACTTAGGCAACAAAAGAAATTCTGTACGTTAAAACACATGTTTCTTGGGGCTGGGAATGTGGCTTAGTGGTAGAGAGCTTGCCTAGCTAGCATGCATGAAACCCTGAGTTTGATTCCTCAGTACCACATAAACAGAAAAAGCCAGAAGTGGTGCTGTAGCTCAAGAGGTAGAGTGCTAGCCTTGAGCAAAAGGAAGCCGGACAGTGCTCAGGCCCTGAGCCCCAAACCCAAGGACTGGCAAAAAAAAAACAAAAAACAAATAAAACATATATATATATATATACATATACATATACACACATACACATTTCTGAGGATTATACCAAAAGGTTAGTCTACTTAGCATTTACAAACAGCTAAGGTCATGAAAGCCATGTACATCATTAAATAAGATTGCTAATATTTCCTTGGATCATATTATGTGTTAGATGCAATCCAAAGCACTTTACTTTGCTGAAAACTACATAGGAAATAAGTCAGACCTCTACTTGACAGTTAGAAAGCTCAAGTAGAAGCTAAAGTGTTGATGCCTGTAATCCTAGCCACTCAGGAGGCTGAGATCTGAGGATCACAGTTCAAAGCCAGCCTGGGCAGTAAAGTCTATGAGACTTACCTCCAATAAACTTCCAAAAAGTCAGAAATGGCTCAATTGGTAGAACACTAGCCTTGAGAATGAAAGCTCAGGGACAGTGCCCAGACCTTGATTTCAAGCCCCAGGACCAACACCAACACCAACACACACACAAATACACACACATACATGCACACACAGCTCAAGACATGCTTTTGAAATATTCATAATAGTTGGGTGCTGGTGCCACCAGCTACTAACTACAAAAGAAGCTGAGTCGGAATACGGCCTAGTGGTAGAGTGCTTGCCTCCTATACATGAAGCCCTGGGTTCGATTCCCTAGCACTACATACATAGAAAACGGCCAGAAATGGCGCTGTGGCTCAAGTGGTAGAGTGCTAGCCTTGAGCAAGAAGCAGCCAGGGACAGTGCTCAGGCCCTGAGTTCAAGGCCCAGGACTGGCAAAAAAAAAAAAAAAAAAAAACAAGAAGAAGCTGAGTCTGAAGAACATGGTTTGAAGCCAACCTGGGCAGTAAAGTCTGAGACTCTTGGGGCCATGGTTCTAAGTGGCAGAGTGGTAGCCTTGAGCAAAAGAGCTCAAGGACAGTGTCTAGGCCCTGAGTTTAAGCCCCACAACCAAAAAAAACAAAAGAAAACAACAACAAAAAAAAAACAGTTAAAATAGTCATAATATAGAAATTAAATGTATGTCTGTTTATGTGCAGTGTATTTTATAGGCTTATTGGGTTTGTGAATATCATTGAGACAGTCAACCCTTAGATCCTCTTGTGGATCTGAAACGTGTCTACAAAATGCATTCTTTTTTATTATAAAACAATGATTAAATATAACTGCAGTAATTGAATATCAATCTATTAAATAGCAATCTATTAAATAATCCGTATTGATATGGATATCTGTAAAGATACATGTAAAGACACAGTATCTGCAAAGAAATCTTAGCACAACGCCTATATAGATATGTTTTCCTGGCAATTGAGTAGTTAATAAACATGCTTTGATTTTCTACAGTATTAATAATAGAATTTATAACTAATATCCTAAGGTAACTTTTTTCCTTTAAGAAAACAAGTGAGATTATAATCTATAAGTGAATAAAAGTAGGGTTGGAACAAGATTAAAGTAGAATGCTTTGAAAATCCTTACCTGGGTTCTAATTCTGTTACTCATGAGCTAACTTGCTAACCTTTCCAAGCCTTCATTTCCTCTACTGTAAAAATGGACACCCAGCACCAGTGGCTCTTGCCCATAAATCCAACTATTTAGAAATCTGAGACCTGATGTTCAAAGGCAGCCTAGGCAGAAAAGTCCATGAAACCTTTATTCCAAGAAAAGGCCAACACTGGAGACATGGCTAGTGGTAACAAGCACTTGCCGTGAGTGAAAGAATCAAGGGGTGCCAGGTGACTGTGGCTCATTCCTGTAATCCTAGTTACTCCAGTTCAAAGCTAGCCAGCTCAGGAAAAGTCTCATTAACCACTAAAACACTGAAAGTGCCGCTGTGGCTCTCAAGGACAGTGCCCAGGTGGAGTTCAAGCCCCAGGACTGACACCAAAAAGAAGAAAAAAGGCAAGGGAGAACACAAAGAGTTTAAAATCCAGTAAGGGAGGGAGGGAGGAAGGGAGAGAGGGAGAGAGGGAGAGGGGAGGAGGGAGGGAGAGATGGAGGGAGGGAAGTAAGGAGATACCAACCCACCACAGCTTTACAAATACATACCCATACACACATGCACACACGTACGCTTACACATGTATATAAATAGTATATTAATTGATTTTAGTAAATGAAAAGAGCCAAGAAAATTCTCAGAAAATTAACAGGAGCAGAAAACAAGTATTTATAGAGAAATCCCATGGTACAGCGCACTCTGGAGTCCTCACTACACCACAGATCCACTTGACTCCACGATGTCAGAAGCATGCGCGAGTGAGCATGCATGAACTCTTACCCTTCCAACTCCTCTACAACCCCCCCACAGCCAGGGGGGTGCGTGCGTGCGTGTGTGCGTGCATGCGTATACACACGTTTTGCTGGAGATCAAATCCAGGCCACACTCATGCCAATCTACACCCCCAGGTCTTAACCAGAGAATTCTTTCCCGATTTATCTCATGTCAGTGGATAAGGAAGAAAAACAAATATTTAATGTCCGACAAACACTGCTTTCTAGAAAGCCACAGAAATCCTCTGCTTGGCTGCAATAGTACCTAGTTTCATTATTGCATTTCGTTCTTCAGAAGGCCTTGGGCCATTAAGAAATAAGCCCGGTGTCTAATGCAGACAACTTGAGTAAAATGCAGTTTTGTTATAAAAATAAGAGATCAGCAACAGCAACACTCACAGGACACTATGTTGGAAATGAACTTTACAACTTGGGGAGAGGAGCCAGGAGGGAAAGTGGGAGAAAACAAGGGAGGGGTAACAATGTTTGACAGGAAATGTACTTGTTACCTTACTTCCGTAACTGTAACTCTCTGACATCACCCTTACAATAAAGTAAAACAAAATTTAAGAGAGAGAGAGAGAGAGAGAGAGAGAGAGAGAGAGAGAGAGAGAGAGAAATCAATCCGTGAAACAAAGGAGGACAAACATTAAAGACTGAATACTGGCCAGGCACCAGTGGCTCACACTTGTAATCCTAGCTACTCAGGAGGCTGAGAGCGGAGGAATACAGTTCAAAGCCAGCCCAGGCAGGAAAAGTCCATGAAACTCTTATCTCCAACTACCACCTCAAAGCCAGAAGTGGAGCACTGTGGCTCAAGTGGCGGGGCAGTACCCTTGAACAAAAAAAGCTCAGAGACAGGGGCTGGGGATATAGCCTAGCGGCAAGAGTGCCTGCCTCGGATATACGAGGCCCTAGGTTCGATTCCTCAGCACCACATATACAGAAAACGGCCAGAAGCGGCGCTGTGGCTCAAGTGGCAGAGTGCTAGCCTTGAGCGGGAAGAAGCCAGGGACGGTGCTCAGGCCCTGAGTCCAAGGCCCAGGACTGGCAAAAAAAAAAAAAAAAAAAAAAAAAAGCTCAGAGACAGAGACCAGACCTCAAGTTCAAGACCTGGGAATAGCAATAAAAAAGACTGAGCACACATCTGGCGACAAGACAGAGCTACGGTGCACAGGGGGACTGCAGAGCAAATGCCTACAGTCAACAATTCCTCCATCTCGATCCCCAGGACAAAATTATCACAGCGCCCACGCCAGGCTACAATCCGTTCAGAGAGAGCACCCTGCCAAGGTCCAAGACTGGAAGCAAAAAACAAAAACAGAAACCCGTACTGACTGCCACTATTTCCTATTTATTCACCGTGTGTCAGTAAGCAGGCCTTACATGCATAAGGATTTGGGTGAACAATGGATCACATGACAACGGTTCCTTAGATTGCATTGCCTCATGATGTCACCGTCGTCTTCGTTTACACATGTACATGCTCTGGTGACTGAATAAGGAATCACCCAGCACTCTTGCTTGAACAGGTGACTGTCCTCATTTCTACCGCCTACCGGATTGGGTTAGGGGAACAGCACAGAATGCCATGGCAACACACAGCAGTCAGAGTGACACCATA
Source organism: Perognathus longimembris pacificus (assembly GCF_023159225.1). NCBI lineage: Eukaryota > Metazoa > Chordata > Mammalia > Rodentia > Heteromyidae > Perognathus > Perognathus longimembris. The sequence goes on from NC_063178.1 coordinate 16,993,451, forward strand.
GACCTGAGCAGGAAGGCAGGCTGGATTTAGAAAGGGGAGTAGAAGGAGAATGTGCCAGAATTAGTCATCTAGAAAAAGGAAGAAAAAAGCCATCCAGGCAGATGCAGGAAGCAGCATGGGGAAAGGCAACGTGCCTGGAGAACAGGGTGGGAGAAAGGAAAGGAAAACTCCCAAGCCTTCGTCTCCCATGAAATGCGAAACACTGACTACGAGGGTCAAATAAGAACTTACAGAGCAGCAGCACAAGTTTACATTTACACCACCAAGCTTCATCCAAACGGAATTTTCACATCCACCTCTGTTGAGACTGGACGTGTACTGTAGGTTCCACACAGAACAAACAGAGCCATGCCATGCCGTTTTCATTTTTTTTTTCAGAAAAACTTTTTCTACATACTGCCTGGCCACCAAATATACACTTGACTGAAACTATCACTTGTCACCAATGAGAATCTAAGTTAAGAGAAACGATCTCATTCTTTGAATTGCAGTGAAAAATACCAAATGAAAATTACTCCTCCACGGTCAAAGCCATTGCTGTGTACAATTAATAACATAGTAGTAAAAGGCAGGGCACGTGTGACCCACATCTGTAATCCTAGCTCATCAAATAAGCTACCAAAAGCCAGAGTAGTGGAACTGGGGCTCAAGCGGCACAGTGCCAGCCTTGAGTAAAAAAGCTAAGTTCAAGCCCCAATACTGGCACCGAAATAATGATGATAATAATAACAACAATATGGCAAGAAAATAATAACATGCTAATAAAAAGTGAAGAAAATCGCATTCCCTCAGTTACTAAATGTAGGCAATAATGTTTAGATTATTAAGGTTTTCTGAATTAGTACACATTAATAAACCAGAGGGGTTATTATGTTCCACACAAATTCATATAGTGAATTCTAAACAATTTCACCCCTCCATCCGCCTCCTGTCTCTAACCACATTTGGTGGGTGTTGTTATATATAAATATGTCTATATGCATATTACATAAATTTATACATATATTTTACTCCTCTCCACCCTTCATATCCTTTCATTTCCCTCTCCCCACACCTGCCAATCCTCCCGCACAACCCTCTTCATATTCACATCCCCTTATAATGACCAACAGTAATACGATGATCATTTTAGGTCTAGATTTCCTAAACCAACAACCAAGAATATGTACTATTTGGATTTTTTAGTTTAGCTTATCTTGCTCAACATGATGCTCTCCAATTCCATCCATTTTCCTGCAAATAACATAATTTTATTTTCTCACAGCTAATATTCTATACTGTGTTTGTACCATATTTCTTTACTCATCGATCAGTTTTCCAGCTGACAGCACAACGTGGCTATGATGAACATAGATGGTTAAGATTTTTCAAACATACTTACTGCCGTTGGCTTGAGGCATGGCTCAATGGGCACAGCACTGGCCTAGCAAACAAGAACCTGAATTCTAAACACCGGTATCACCCAGAAGTGTACTTACCTATATAAGCAGTCCATATAGTCTGCACCCTTGCTATATTCTTCCCAATACCTATGATACATAACAAGTACTTGTTCTTCAGATTCCAAAACTCTCTATAAAGGGGGAAAAAGAAGTTCACTTATGAAACACTAATCATTTTCATTGTAATCTACAAAATAACAAAATTTTCTGTATTATAAACTACATTTACAAATTATATTCTACCCTTAGTGCAAATGAAACAACTGGGGAAAAGACAAGCCTTAGATGCGACAAATTAGATGCAACAGGCAAAAGGTAGTGTTTTTTTGTTGTTATTGTTAGTTTTGGGTGTTTCTGGTTTTGTTTTTTTTTTGTGGTTGTTTTTTTTTGCCAGTCCAGGAGCTTCTACTCAGGGCCTGAGCACTGTCTCTGAGCCTCTCATGCTCAAGGCTAGCACTCTGCCACTTGAGCCACAGCGCCACTTCTGGCTTTTTCTGTGTATGTGGTGCTGAGGAATCAAACCCAGGGCTTCATACATGTTAGGCAAGCACTCTACCACTAGGCCATATTCCTGGGCCGCGTGTCTACTTTCAAAGAATTTATTTGTAAAGGGTATCTAACAATAAAAGTACATGTTACTAAATAAAATACAATGGACTGATAGCCACATGACATTCATTCATTCATTCATTCATTCATTCATTCATTTACTGTCCCAACCCTGGGGCTTAAACTCTGGGCCTCAGTATTGCTATCCCTGTTGTTGCTGTTATGTTATTTTTTTTTCTTATCTTTTCTTAAGGCCAGCCCTCTGCTACTTGTGCCACAGCTCCACTTTTAGCTTTTGGTGGTTAACTGGAGATAAAGAGTTTCATGGACTTTGCTGCCCGGAGCTGACTTCAAACCATAATCCTCAGATCTCAGCCTCCTGAGCAATTAGGATTACAGGCTTATATAAGCCACCAGTACCTGGTTATGAACTCAAGTTTATCTAATTATCTGAGAAAATGTCATGCTTTCAATTTGGAAATTTAATAATTAAGGCTTAGGAAGATAAAAATAGCCTATAATTATAACTGTCTATCAAATTGGTAAATTAAAAAGTAGCACCTACTTCTAATAGCTCATGTGAACTGCTGCTTTCAGTAGGATATAACATGTCTACATTTCAAGAGCTAATATGTCAAAACCCAACAGTTCCAGGTACAAGAATTTATCCTGTAAAAAATTCACAAGGAAGCCAGGAGTTGGTGGCTCGCGCCTGTAATCGTACCTACTCAGGAAGCTGAAATCTGAGGATCATGGTTAGAAACCAGCCTGGGCGGAATAATTCCCAAGACTATCATCTCCAAGAAACCATCCAACAAGCCAGAAGTAGGGGGCATGACTCAGGTGGTACAGGACTGGCCTTCACTGAAAAAGCTAAAGAGCCCTGAGTTCAAGCCCCTGTACCAGTAGTAGCAAATACACACACACACACACACACACACACACACACGCACGCACGCACGCACGCATATAACCAGACATGGTAGGACTCACCTGTAATCCCAAAACCTAAACTAAGGCAAGAGGATCATGAATTCTAGGCCAGCCTGGAATACAAGTCTGAGAGACATTGTCTCTTGTGAAAGAAAAAAAAGCAAAAGCAAACAATAGGCTGAGAACGTGGCCCAGTGGTAGAGTGCTTGCCTAGCATGCATGAAGCCCTAGGTTCAATTCCTCGGTACCAGAAGGATCCACAAGCGGCACTGTGGCTCAAGTGGTAGAGCGCTGGCCTTGAAGCTCAGGGACGGAGCCCAGGCCCTGAGTTCAAGCCCTATGGCTGGCCAAAAAAAAAAAAAGTTTGAAAAACACCCGAAACCACTAGGCATGGTGTTGCACAAGTATTATCTCAACAAAAGGGAGAAGGATACAGGGCCTGTTTGAGGCCACATAGCTGCACAACTGAACTAAATAAAGAGTAATACTTGATACCCTCCCCCTAGGAAAAAATACATAAAACAAAGAAAAACCACAGAGGCTGGAGTACAGCTTAGTGGTAGAAGGGTATGGTTAGCATGCACAAAGCCTTGGGTTCGATTCCTGGCACCAAAGTACTAATTAATAGTTATACAGGAATAATTTGGCCACAAGGATGTTCACATAGTATTACCTATAGTAAAATTTATATAAATTGGAAACAACTCATTCAAGAAATATACGGTAATGCTTAACAAATCATACCATCTCCACACAATGAAAAATTTTTACAAAAGTAGCCAGGTCAGGCAGAAAAGTCTATGAGACTCTTATCTCCAATTAACCAGCAATATGCCAGAATTGAAGGTATGGCTCAAATAGTAGAGTGCCAGCCTTTTAGTGAAAAAGCTAAGAGAGCGCGTAAGGCCCTGCCTGTAAGCCCCAGTGCTGGTACACACACACACACACAATCAAATTAAGCGTACATCGTCATATACCAGAAAACACACGCTAGGATAGCTGTTATCAAAAGTATTCATGATCGTTAACTCTGGATATAGGGTATAGGTGATGGTAAGATTTTGTTTTCTTCTTTTTGCTAATCTCTGTAACCTAAATTATCTAAAATATTTTGATAATTTTAAAAGTTCCTTCTCCCAAGCAAATTAAAAGATTCTTCTCGCAGGTGAAATTGCTTCAATTCTGTTGGCTATGTAACAATTTGCTTTTGTCACATACATATCAACTTTTTGTCCTAAATCTCAGGGAATATACGGTATATATGACTTCCATCAATCTGTTCTACATACCATTTTAAAACTCACACAGGAGCTGGAAATGTGGCTTAGTGGTAGAGTGGTTGCCTAGCACGCATGAAGCCTTGGGTTCGATTCCTCAGCACCACATGATAAACAGAAAAGGTTGGAAGTGGTGCTGTGGCTCAAATGGTAGAGTGCTAGCCTTGAGCAAAACGAAGCCAGGAAAAGTGCTCAGGCCCTTAGTTCAAGCCCCAGGACTGGCAAAATAACCAACCAACCAAACAAAAACCCTCACGTAGTAACGGCTAGAGAATGGTTTAAATGGTAGAGCACTTGCCTAGCAAACCCAGAGTTACATTTCTAGTATCATGCAAAAGAGGAGAAGAGGGGAGAGAAGGTGGGAAGACAAGGGAATAGAGAAGAGGGGAGAGAAGGAGAAAGGGAGGGAAGGTGGAATAAAGGAAGAAAAACAATCATTTATTAACTTCTCAGATTAGTAACTACTGTTCTTATGGAAGATGTTAGTACTAAGAAGCTGGATGACACGTATGTAAGAAAGCTGAGTGAGGTCATACAGGCCTGTAATCCCAGCTCCTGGTCATCTGGCACAGGAGGGTTACAAATAGGAGCCAGTGGAAGCTACATAGCAATAGCAAGACCCTATCCCAAAAAAGAATGAAAAGGGAAAACAAGGAGAACAGGACAAGGGAGGGGAGAAGAGGGAAAAGTACAATACACTGCATTTGCATCTTTTCTGTAAATCTACATTTTTAATAACCACATAATCTGAAAATAAGTAAATGTCCTGCAGAGTTAGTCATCAATAATCGTTTGACCAAAAGTCACTAGCTTACAATAGCAAAACTTGGAAACAAGTTAACATATTAAACACTAAGCTCGGTGCCAGTGGGTCATAACTGTGATCCTAGCTACTCAGGGAAGTCTCTTAGCTCCACAATTAATCACAGAAAAAGCCAGAAGTGGAGCTGCGACTCAAGTGCTAGAGCACTGACCTTGAGCAAAAGGAGCTCAGGGGCAGCTTGCGCCCAGGCTGAGTTTAAGTCCCAGGACTGGCAAAAATAAAAAATAAAAACCGCATTAAACATTGAGACTGCTCTAGTGTAGTTGTTATCAAAACCATTTCCATTAACTGAAAAATGCACCCGCTAGAACACTAAGATGTACACGCCGCATACAGTAAATAGAAATTTCACTGCAGAGCATTTCTGTCGGGTGGCTCACGCCTGGAATCCTAGCTACCTGAGAGACTGAGATCATGGCGTTGGGACTCAAAGCCAATCCGGGCAAAAAGATCACCCAATCCAACCTCAATCCAGGCACGGCAGCACCGCCTGCCGTCCCAGCAATACGGAAAGCATACACAGGAGGACTGGAGTCCAGGCTGGCGAGGGCAAAAGTTAGACCCTAATTTAAAAAACGAAAGCAAAAACAGACTGGGTTCATGAAATGGGAACAAAACAGACTGGGGAGTATCTCAAGCGGCACGGCATCTAACTAGCAAGCATGAGGCCCTAAGTTCAGACCCCAGAACAAGTCAGACCAACAGAAAGGAAAGGGAAGGGAAGGAGTAAAGAGAAGAAGGAAGGAAGAAGTTAGTGAGCTCCTTCAAATGTCATAATTGAAAAATCACATGGCAATCACTTCAGTTGTTACAAATCATAGTAGTAAGGAGTAATTCATAAGGCTCATCCAATTAAAACAAAAGCCTATGTCCTCTACATGGTGTTTATACAATCCCATTTCCCTTTACCTTTCCTTTTACTTTTCATTTTTAAAGGAATTTTATTAAACTATGTCTGTCTGTGGGTTGCTACCATGTTTTAAAAGTACCTACGACTAATCACATAAAGGGTTAGACAGTCTTTGGCCCCTATTTTATGGATAACTTGAGTTCGGTTCATTAGGAAACTACTGAGCTGGCATGGTCATCAAACGTGCCTGAAAAAAGGTAAGAGTCAAGATTCCAGACCAGGCAATAAATTAGCTTCTCCAGTTCCTGGTAAGATCACAACTCACGACCAGCTTGAAATGCAGAGAGACAGTGATACTGAAATGGCAGCCAACAGATTGAAAACAAAATAAAGAGACTTGGCAGGATATGAAAATTAATTGTAGACAACATCCAATGAGCTGAACACTCCTTCACTTACTACTACTTCCATGGTCTTGAGCAACTATACAGATTTCCCTTGAAGGAAGATAGTGTTTAATCCACAGACATTTAACTTAACAAAATGCAAACATACTTTATAACTAGAAAAATAGTTTAAGAAACAAAATGAAAAACTTGAATTTGATGTGAGTTCTACACTGGGAAAATGACCCAGTCAATTATGTAGCTATAAACACATTTATATCACGTACATGCCAGTCCTTACCTTGTGCAAATGCCGAACGTGAGTTTCCAAAAAAATCTTTGTTTCTGTATAAAGTCTTTCTCCAAGCGGTTCAGGATAGGCCACACATAAAGCATAGATATCTCTAGTTAAATTATTAAGGTTTTCATATTCGTTGACGTTATTTTAAGCCAGATACAGTAGCTCATACTCTGTGATCCCAGTTACTCAGGTGAAATTAGGCAGATCACAGTTCAAGGCTAGCCACGTCTACCAACAAGCCAGGCAGAGAGGCCTGGGCCTACATCATTCTAGCTACATCCAAGGTGTAGGGAAGGTCAGGGTCCAGGCCCAATCCAGCAAAAATGGGAGGTCCTATGCCAAGATAACCAAAAGAACTGGTAGTGTAGCTTCAGTGAGTAAAATGCCTGCCTAGCACACTTAAGACCCTGTGTTTAACTAAATAAATAACACAATGACAAAAAAGGACATTGCAATAAGACGACAGATTCCTAATATCTACTTCCGGAAGTTACATGAAGGAATACATAGAATAAAAATAAGATGGGCTGGGAATGTGGCTTAGTGGTTGCCTAGCATGCATGAAGCCCTAGGTTCAATTCCTCAGTGCCACAAGCAGAAAAGGCCAAAAGTGGGGCGCTAGCCTTGAACAAAAGAAGCTCAGGGGCAGTGCCCAGACCAGCCCCAGAACTGGCAATAAGTAAATAAATAAGCAAGCAAGCAAGCAAGCAAGGATTTGCCAACATTTCTAAAGTGACTATCATACAGTGGGTAAAAAGTATGGTATCTAGGAAATCATCAATTAGATAACAAGGATTAAAAAGTGGCAAAAGTATAGAACTACGTCTCAAGTATTCATTAGCCTCATATACACACTATAGAGTACTACTTGTAGATGCCCTGGTTTTGTTTTTGTGCTTGTATGCTGGTCCTAGGGCTTGAACTCAGGGTCTAGGTGCTGTCTCTGAGCTTTTCTGCTCAAAGACAGTACTCTACCACTTAGGCCACAACTCTACTTTTGGCTTCTGAGGTAGTTAAAAGAGTCTCACAGACTTTCCTGCCAGGCTAGCTTCAAACCTCAGATCTCAAATCTCAGCCACTGACAGGGATTACATGTATGAAGATCAGATACCACCTGACCAGACTGCCCATGCCAGCTAAAATTAAAAATAAAGACAGCCGCATAGCTGTTTTTTTAAATCATAGAAGAATGATCTCGCTTTCCTATGTGGGAGAAATACACTGAAGGAAAACAATCTTCCATAGTACTATCACTTTGGATTTATATACTACAAAGTAAAATCCAACCTGTCTTTGTAGGGAAGATGTATCTTATACTGACAGGACTTGAGGATTAGTCCAAATAGCTACTATGGCAGAAAAGCATCAATAAAGGGAAACTGAAAGTCAATTCCAACCAGCTCACACAAACAGATCTCCTGCAGATCTCTAGCTAGCTTCTCAACTTAGAAAGGCAACACACTACCAGCACCAGTGACTCACACCTGTAATCCTAGCTCCTTAGGAGGCTGAGATCTGAGGACCACAGTGCAAAGGCAGCCTGGGCAAGAAAGTTAAAAAAAATGCTAATTAACCACCAAAAGCTAGAAGTAAGTAGAGCAGTGGCTCGAGTGGCAGAGCAGCAGCCTTGAGTAAAAAAAGCTCAGGGACAGTGTCTAGGCCCTGAGTTTAAGCTGGAGAACAGGTAATCAATCAACCAACCAACAAGCACATTTTTTCATCTCAGGAACCCAACCTGACAACCACTCTCTGCTAGTACACCTCTCGGCTTAGCCAAGTGTCCCTCAGGTCTACGCAGTCTCCCTCCCACGGCACTTTAGGAGGTGGGACCTATGGGAGGAATGTTCTCCACTGAGTGTACACCCCAAAGAGATGCTGGGGCTCCTGTTCCTTCTTCCCCCTTTGCTTCCTGGCTGTCACAGACGAACGGCCTCCTCTCACAACCCTCCCAACTGTGTATGGTAGTGTGTCTAAACTAAATAGGTCCAAGAGGCCATGGTCTGAACACGTCAGTCAAAATGGATCTTTTCCCTTCCTAACAGCTTGGTGTTTTCTTACAGAGGTGGAAAGCGGACTGCCAGACGCTGCCTCCCTCACGCGTGTATACCGTGCGTGCCCACTCACTTTTGCCATCCTCAGGGAGACTCCATGGGGTCACCCTCCCTACAAGGAGCCACCTGCACACGCTAAGCCTTCTCCGCCATCTGCATTTTCTTCCACAAAACTTATCACTGCCTGCTATCAGAAGCATCACCATCCTTTTCCCTTCTATAATGTAAAGGAATGTGATTTTTCACAATTACATTCCCCAAAACCTGAAAGAGTGTTTGACAGATCTTCCAAGTGCTGAATAAGCTGAGTAAAATACAAAGTACCACAAAAAGTGGTTACGCTGGAAATGCAAACTATAATATATGGAAATAGTTTCGCTGGAAGTTCTCCAGTTTGAATAAGCTGACAGTTGTTTTCACGTCTCTCAATGTCTCAATCTCAGAATGCTTGTCAAGCTGACATTCGCCACCGAAAGGATACGAGAAGCGGTCATTCCATGTTGCTCTTTCGACGTACTCCAACATGACAACGGCTTTGATTGTAGTTAGGAGCTTGTTCCATGTTTCATCAAAATCTACCACTCTTGGTTTCAAAGACATTGTGCAAGTTTTGTGTTGAAACCTGTTCATTAAAAACAACATTAGTGTAAATTCCAAAAGCTCAGTTATCTGTTCTGAAAACGCCATGTACAGCAGCTCATGCTATAATGCTAGTTACTTGGACTAAGGATTGAAGTTCACACCAGCCCAGGTAAAGACTTCCTTAAAGTCTCCAGGAAAAAAGCTAGGTTTGGTATTCATCCTAGCAACAAAGGTAAGTCTAAAATAGGCAGATCATGGACCATGGTGCGGCCTGGCAAAACTAAGACCTGATTTCAAAAACACCCTGTGCAAAGTGGGCACTGGTGGCTCACACCTGTAGTCTACCCAGGAGCTACATCTGTAGCTACCCAGAAGGCTAATCAGCCCCGCAGAAAAATACTCGACTCTTCAATTAGTGAGTAAAAAGGTGTGGCTCAAGTGATAAGAGTGCTAGCCTTTAACAAAATAATAATAATAATAATGATAATGATAATAATGATGGGGCTGGGAATGTGGCTCAGTGGTAGAGTGCTTGCCTAGCATGCATGAAGCCCTGGGGTTCAATTCCTCAGCCCCACATACACAGAAAAGGCCAGAAGGGGCGCTGTGCCTCAAATGGTAGAGTGCTAGTCTTGAGGAAAAGAAAGCTCAGGGACAGTGCCCAGGCCCTAAGTTCAACCCCAGGACTGGCCAAAAACAACAACAACAACTAAGGGGCAGTGCCCAGCCCTGACTTCAAGCTCCAGTACAGGTACCAAGAAATACATAAATAAACAGTGCAAAACAGGCTCAGTGGTAGAGTGCCTGCCTTAAACCCCAGTACTGCCTAAATAATTAAATGTTGAATGCACTTTTTTTTTTTTGCCAGTCCTGGGGCTTAGGATTCCGCCTGAGCACTGTCCCTGGCTTCCTTTTGCTCAAGGCTAGCACTCTACCACTTGAGCCACAGCGCCCCTTCTGCCTTTTTCTGTTTATGTGGTGCTGAGGAATGGAATCCAGGGCTTCCTGCATGGGAGGCAAGCACTCTACCACTAAGCCACCTTCCCAGCCAGGATACACTCTTTTATGATAAGCTAAGCAAATACTTCAGGAAAAAGCATAACCTAATTAACATAATTAACAAGCCTCATTTAGTATGTGGAGGAAATGTGAGTAAATTGTCTTTTCTAGCCAAAGTAGTTTTCTTCCTTTCTGTTTGTTAATCTTTGGAGAATTGTTTTCCTGAAAAATTCCTGCTTTGGTCAGGTGGCTTGGACCTTGTTTGATTACATTTTCGTTACATCCTTTTCCTGAGCACTTGAAGACATCCTGTTCATTAAGCCACATCCTTTGGCAGACTGGGAACCTGAGCTCAGCCAATGCGAGCAGAGGGGCGGGCCAGCTGCGTTAGGGATAAAAAGGAAGCAGCTGGCCGGGCTGCTCTGCCTGCCTGCCTGCCTGCCTGCAGGCTGGTGGCCTGCCCTTCTGCAAAAGTCAGCTGCCTTGCGGAGTTCCTCTCCAGTTGGTTTCCTTACTCCTATGTGACACGCCCAACACCCTGGGCTGTTTCTAACAGAAAACGAGTTGGGGTGTAGCTAAGCAAAAGGCACACTCCGTCTGGTCATGGGGAATACGCGGTAGACAGACCTGAAAAGGTCTGGACCACCAGTGCCGTGGTTTGCACGGGGAGATCTGTATGCTGCGCAAAGGAATATGAGAAAGGCATGACCGTGTGTCTGCCTGGCACAAGAGTGTTAGTCAAAGATTAGGGAGGAAATTTACATTTATATTAAAACATGCAGGGATTTTTCTATGGAATAGAATACAAAATTCACACTAACTTTCTAGATTTAAAAATGAAGAGTTCCTAAGATTCATGGACAGTCATGTACCCCATTTTACGTCTCATTAAATAAGTCTGCAGTCAACATCTACTAAGATTAACTTTCCAGTGACTTTTTGGTTTCTAAAGTAGGAAAACAAAGCACAATATTGTCTCAAAAATATGTGTTAACATACTACTGAAAGTCCCACCTCAAGGATACAACCTTGTAAGATAAATTATAAGTAACACTGCTCTTCTCTTCCATAGAAAGTGATTCGGCTGGGGCTGGGGATATGGCCTAGTGGCAGGAGTGCTTGCCTTGTATACATGAGGCCCTGGGTTCAATTCCCCAGCACCACATACAGAAAATGGCCAGAAGTGGCGCTGTGGCTCAAGTGGCAGAGTGCTAGCCTTGAGCAGAAAGAAGCCAGGGACAGCGCTCAGGCCCTGAGTTCAAGCCCCAGGACTGGCAAAAAACAAAACCTAATCAAAGCCAGCCCCGGCAGGGCAGGAAAGTCTATGAGACTCTTATCTCCAATTAACCACCAAAAAAATGGAAGTGGCATTGTGACTCAAGTGGTAACACGCTAGCCTTGAGCTGAAGAGCTCAGGGACAGCACCAGAGTTCAAGCCCTATAACTGACAAAAAAAAAAGGGGGGGGTTAAATGCCATTCAGTGGGCTTAGAGTAGGTTGTGTTCTAAATATAAAAAACCAAAAATACTCAACAGCTTTAACTTTGTTGTGTATTTTCCAGTTCCATAGGTTAGAACCAATGTTGCCTGAGACATACTAACCCAAAGTGTTATCATTTCATTAGAATAAGGTCCAAGAATACACCTAAAAACTCACTTTTGCTTTATCAAGTGAATGAACTATGAGATGTAGATAAGAAATCTTCATTATTTTGAAAATTGAGAAACAATATTTTCCAATAAAATTTTACACACAGAACTCTAAGAATCAACCATTATTTCTACCATGTGACTTCCTTTAAAATTTCTACAAATTATCCAGCCATGGTAGTACACCCCTGTAATTCCCGCACTGGGTAGCTGAGGCGGGAGGAAGGCAAATTCAAAGCCAACCTAAGATGCCCGGCAATACACTGCCACCTCCCTCTTTCCCCCGACCCAGAAAATCTAATGGTATGATTTTAGAAGGAAAAAATAGTGAGAAGCTGGGAGTGTAGGTTAAATGGTAGGGTACTTGCCTATCATGCATGGTGCATAAAGACCCTGGCTCTTGGGGAAGGGATGACTGAAAACAGGATGCGAAAGTAGTCTATGGTTAACCTGTTGTCAAGTAAACAATGCAGAAGGAAAACTTGAAAGTCTTTCTTGTGACACTAGGGATGGGATCCAGGGCCTCGGGTATGCTAAGCAAGCACGCTACCGTTAAGCTGCATCTTGGTCTCAAAAGGGGAAAGGCAAGTATGGACCTTATGCGCATAGTAAGTTATAAAATAAACTCACTTCATCAAAATGAATTTCATATCGAAGTCTGTTCAGATTGTACTTTCTTCAGGTTTTCAGATCTTACCAGCTTGAAGTTAAATGCCTGCCTGTTTCACTTGCTTTCTCAGTTTTTATTTAATGAAGCTGGGCACTGCTGGTTCATGCATATAATCCCAGAATGAGAACCGCAGGCTCATGCTTCAAGTCAACCTTCGGCAGGGAAGGGTAATAGACTCCGTTCTCACCCATATAAAACAAGGTGGCAGGCGCTAGGCTGTGTGGGAGGCTGAAATCAGGAGGATCACGACTCCAGGACAGCCTGAATTTAAAAAAAGGGGGTGGGGGCTGGGAACAGGGCCTAGAGGCAAGATTGCTTGCCTCGTATACATGAAGCCCTGGGTTCAATTCCCCAGCACCACATACATAGAAGTGGCACTGTAGCTCAAGTGGTAGAGTGCTAGCCTTGAGCAAAAGGAAGCCAGGGACAGTGCTCAGGCCCTGAGTTCAAGCCCCAGGACTGGGGGGAAAAAAAGTCCACTAGACTCCATCTCAACAGAGGAGAGATGGATTCAGTGGCCCATACTTGCCATCCCAGCAATAAAGCCTTAATAGGCAACCACAGCCCAGACACACACCAACGCAGGGAACAAACCCTATCCCAAAATCACCACTGAAAAGTAAGGAAGGAGGCTGGGAACGTGGCTGAGTGGTAGAGTGCTTGCATGAAGCCTTGGCTTCAATTCCTCTGTACCACATAAACAGCACTGGAAGTGGCACTGTGGCTCAAGTGGTAGAGTGCTAGCCTTGAGCAAAAAGAAGCTCAGGGACAGTGCCCAGGCCCTGAGTTCAAGCCCCAGGACTGGGGGGAAAAAAAATCCCCACTTCCTATTAAAGCCAGGCATGATGGTACATGCCAGCACTAAGGGCCTGAGGCAGGAAGATGGCACATTTCAAGGCCAGCCTGGACTACAAAGTGAAACCCTGTCTCAAACGAATGAATGAATTAAGCAACCAAACATTTAATGGGCTGAGAAGATGGTTCCATGGTAAGACAGTTGCCAAGCATACTTAAGAACTTTGGTTTTATCCTCAGTACCATGAAAGAAGTGGGGGGCGGGGGGGAGATGTGTAATGATCCTCATTTTCCTCAGGAGGCATACAAGTATCAAATGAGAGAGAGAGAGAGAGAAAGGAAGAAAGAGGAAAAAGATGTATAATGACACTCATTTTCCCTCAGGAGGCATATAAGTATCAAATTACAGATCAGTTCTGTTATCAGTACTAATAGCAACATTAACTCCATCCTTTTCAGAAACTGATAAATTATAGACATTATCTCATCCACGCTACTGTTCTTCTTTTAAAAGACTAGCCAGGCACCATGGATCATGCCTGTAATCCTAAACCCTCGGGGCACTAAGATCTGAAGACAGGACAGCAAGCGTCCAGACTGAGTTCAAGTCCCAGTATTAGCAGAAAAAAAAAATAAATACAACAGAAATAAGGACGGATTGAGCTGTAAAGGCAGCTCCCAGGGATAACATACTTGTCTGATATAAGCAATCTCTAGCACCATAAAATATAGATAAATATAGACTAGCACTGACACTTAGTCTGCACAGTAGAATCTGAACCCAGGCCTGACTTCACTATCTTCGCTTGTATTATCACTTGCCACTTAGAAACTAGAATCGACTCCAAAGAAATAAATGATATTGCAGCCATTCAGAACAGTGCAAATGGCACCCAACAGCTGAATGTTTTAGGGCAGCCAGGAATGGTTCTGGGAGATGTTAAAATGTAAGGAAAAAAATACCAATTCTCAAAAACTGAAAGGTTGGAAATATAGAAACGAATCTTTTCAGTAAGCTGTTGGTTACCCTGTAATCCTAGCAGAATGCTGCTGCTGCATTTTCCCCATAGAAGAGGAGAGAATAAAAACAGCATAAAAGGCAATATTTGCAAATGAATTTTAAATTTGTTAGGCAATGGTAATTTGAGAGAGTATTGTTTTCAACTCTTCTCTGTCATCTATGCTCTCGAATCTAATGAAGTCCAAAACTACTGCTACTAAAATCTTTGTTTCTTCATTATTTCTCTTGCTTTATTTATGCCCCTATTTCCTAATGAAAGAGTTCCTTCATTCCATTTATATCACAAGCAGTTCGTTTTACTTATCTGTGGAGGTAAGAAGAAATGTAAACCCTCTGATCAGGATGCTACACCATTTCCTTTTGATTTCACTTACTCGACCTCTCTAAATAGTAAGGGCCTAAAAAAGTCAAAATGCGGAGTAGCAAAATGTACATATAAAAATAAAATTTAAGGGGCGATGGATGTGGCTTAGTGTAGCGTGCTTGCCCAGCATGCCTGAAGCCTTGGGCTCCATTCCTCAGTATCAGATAAACAGAAAAGGCTGGAAGTGGAGCTTTGACTCAAGTGGTAGAGTGCTAGACTTGAGCAAAAGAGGCTCAGAGACGGTGCTAAGGCCTTGAGTTCAAGCCCCAGTTCTGATCCAAAGTCATTTTTTATGAAAAATTCATAACTTCTATCTAAAGGGAAAAGTATCAAACTCAGGTTGAAACATTCCATAAAATAACTGACCACATATAGCACAGTGTAAGAGGTCAAGAAACATTTTGGTGAAAAAAATCACAGATCAGAAATGACAAAAGAAACACAAATGAATGTCAAGTTGGATTCTGCGTTCAATCTTAAATCAGAACATTAATAGACAAACTAGTGAAATCCAGACAAGGTATGAAGTTTAATCACCAGGGTGAACCAACATATATTCCTGGTTTTGATCATTCTGCTCTGGTGATATAAATCACTGACAGTATGAAATGTTAGGTAAACGGTATACCCAAGCTTTCCACTTTTTTGTTTGTTGTTTTGTTTTGTCAGTTGTGGGGCTTGAACACAGGGCCTGAGCATAGTCCCTGAGCTCTTACTTTGCTCAAGGCTACTTCTACCACTTTCAGACACAGGGCCACTTCTGGGTTTTGAGTGGTTAATTGAGGCTGACTTGGAATGCAATGCTAAGATCTCAGCCTCTGGAGTAGCTAGGATTATAGGCATGAGCCACAGGCCTATAGCTTTGTTTTTCACAGTTTTTCTGTAGTCTAAAAGTATTTCAAATTTTTCAAAAAATTATTTTGACTCAGGCACCAGTGCTTTATTTACTAAGGAGGCTAAGATCTGAGGATCACAGTTCAAAGCCAGCCCAGGCAAGAGTCTGACTCTTACCTCCAACCAACCAGCAAAAAGGCAGAAGTAGAGCTGTGGCTCAAGTGGTAAAAAAGTGCCAGCCTAGGGAGAACACAAGGCTGGGCTCAAGGAGTTCAAGTCCCAGTGCTGCTACACATGTGCTCACGCACGCACAATTAAGTATCTTGAACACCCTCTCTTCTGCACCTAAATTAAAAGAAACGTACGGGGCTGGGAACGTGGCTTAGCAGTGCAGTGCTTTCCTAGCATGCATGAAGCCCTGGGTTCAATTCCTCAGCACCACATAAACAAAAAAAGCCAAAATGCCAGAAGTGGCGCTGTGGCTCAATTGGCAGAGTGCTAGCCTTAAGCAAAAAGAAGCCAGGGACAGTGCTCAGGCCCTGAGGTTCAAGCCCTACAACTGACCACTCCTCCACCCCCCAAAATAAAAAAGACAAGTAACTACCTACATTAACTAGGACAAAGACTTAACAGGGGCGATATTTGATCAAAGTACATGTATATCATAATAGAACACCTTTGTACAATGTGCTATTTTTAAAAAACTAAAAAAAAAAACCTTACTGAATTAATACTTATTAAATATTTTAGCATATTCTAGTGTCTTCTAGCAGGTGCTGGAGATGTTGCCTTCAAGAAGCTTAGAAAACAAACGCTGAGAACAAAAACGATAAACTGCCAACCTGTTTAATGAAACATCCTGACACATATTTAATTCAATGACTAACAGCAACATCATGTATATCAAAATATGAAAAATCTTTTGATTAAACTATTTCACATGCAGTCACAGGCATCTACTATGCTTCCAAAAATACTATTAAACGTGTGTGTGTGTGTGTTTGTGTGTGATGGTACTGGAGCTTGAACCCTGGGCTCCCCTCCCCTCTCCTGCTCCACTTTTTGTTCAGGACCAGCACTCCACCACTTGAGCCATGCCTCCAGTTCAACTTTTTGCTGGTTAATAATCTCCGGGACTTTTCTGTCTAGGATGGCTAAGAACCTCACTCGATCCTCAGATCTCAGGATTACAGGCCTGAGCTACTGGGGTCCAGCTTCTTACTACCAGGCACATCCAACATATTTCTCCAATCTAGAAGACGTCTGCTTACTTAAACCACCCCCATAACACACTAAAGGAGAGAAAGCAATACAAAAAGTAACAACAAAGAAATCAAATTGGGGGCTGGGAGTGTGGCTTAGTGGTAGAGTGCTTACCTAGCATGCATGAAGCCCTGGGTTTGACTCAGCACTGTGGCTCAAGTGGTAGAGTGCTGGCCTTGAGCAAAAGAAGCTCAGGGACAGTGCCCAGGCCGAGGTCAAGCTCCAGGACTGGCAAAAGAAAAAAAAAAAAGTTATCAAATCAACAACAATCCAAGTAACAGGTAACAATTGATGTAAACAATTCAATGAAAGTATCTGGCTAAAATAGCTGACTGAAAGTCCAAATGCCAACCAATATTATAAAATTATTAGGAGGCGCAATGAGTCTTGGTTTAAGAGTTGGAAATAATAAAACTTAAAGCAACTCAGAAAATTCCTCACCTGCCTTTCTCCAAATGATTCAGATAACTTGTGGTAAAGATGTTAGAAAGCTAATAATATAATCTCAGCCCTACTCATTGTGTTAAATCTTCGAAGAATCAAAAGAACTACAAGTGTTCTAACAGCACCAGTTAACCTTTTCCAATTACAAGACAAATACGAAACAGTGTAATCAGATGAGTCTACATATTCTTTTAAAAAAAATGATACCACTGCAATGTAACAAACACTTTACTGTTAAGATCTAAAACCAGGAGGATCACTATGAATCCCTTGTTTGCTTGCTGTTGTTTGTGGTATTTGGCTGATTACTAAAGGGGGATTCAGTCCTAGATCCCAAAACATCAACAACTTATTAGAAATCTCCCAACATTCCAAATCCCAGCTGACTTTTCCAAGGTTTTCATTCACCAGTCCTATGAGATGGGAGTATGGCTGGAGAGACAGAGTGCTTGCCTAGCTCAAGGCCCTCACTTCAGTCACCAGTACCACAGAAACACAAAGAGAGTTGGAAAGTTAGCCAGTTCTAACTATTCATAATATTAAAATCCATCATATTAACGGCTGGTCCCATCACAAATTTAAACTTAACTCGCATACTTAACTGAAAAAAAGTGGGAGCTGAAGAGGAGGCTTGCTCTACTGCTTGAGGCATAGCTCCACTTCCAGCTTTTGGACAGATAAGAATCTAACGGATTTTCCTCAAATCTCAGCCTCTGGAGTAACTAGGATTACAGGTGTGAGTCACAGGTACCCAGCTTGATAAGAATGCTTTTATTAAAACAAACAAACAAACAAACAAACAAACATATATATAGCGCGCACATTGGGGCCAGGAGTTGGCTTAGTGGAAGTGCTTGCCTAGCATGCATGAAGCCCTGGGTTCGATCCCCGGGTAACACATATACAGGAAAAGCCGGAGGTAGCACTGTGGCTCAAGTAGTAGGGTGCTAGCCTTGAGCAAGAAGAGCTCAAGGGCAGTGCCTAGGCC
Organism: Perognathus longimembris pacificus; assembly: GCF_023159225.1. Lineage (NCBI taxonomy): Eukaryota > Metazoa > Chordata > Mammalia > Rodentia > Heteromyidae > Perognathus > Perognathus longimembris. The sequence continues at coordinate 17,011,672 of NC_063178.1, forward strand.
CTGAGTTCAAGCCCCAGGACTGGCCAAAAAAAAATACTACTACTAATAATAAATACAGCACATTGTACCAACAGATAAATGCTGATGATTCCATATCTCCACTTTTCTCTCCCCACTAGACTATAAGCAGAGCTTTCTATTTATCACTATCCCCACATTTGCCTGTGCAAGTGAGCAAGCAAGCAAGCAAATTTCTTAACCACTCCACAAAATTCAACCTGTACATCCAGTTGTCTACTTCTTACCTGCCCTTGAAGGACTAAGATTCAACTTAACAGGCCCAATCCAAGTCCAGCACCATGTAACCTGCAACTCCCCATCCCTGCACACCGGGTCTTCAGCCCATGCCAAGGCGGTCCATCCCAACCAAATGCACTTTTTGGTACATGGTGGGGCTTGAACTCAAGGCCTGGACGCTGTCCCTGAGCTCCTTTGCTCAAGGCCACAGCTCCACTTCCAGTTGTGAGTGGTTAATGGAAGATAAGAGCCTCGTGGGGGCTTTTCTGACCAGGCAGGCTTTAAACCGGGATCCTCAGATCTCAGCCTCTGGAGTAGTTTAGGATTACAGGCGTGAGCAACTGGCGCCCAGCCCAAAGGCACTTTTATCCAAACTGTGACAAGTTCAATAAAAAGCTTTAACTCCAAAACCTATCTCCAAACCTTGTTACACTCCAAGGCCACTCTTGCCACTGGTCTCCCGGCCTTTCTCCTAACATACAACCATTTGCTCTCAACATCCAAAGGAAAATGTTCTTGATGTAAAAGCTGAACTCCTTAGCTCTCACCTAATGATGACCTTCAGTTCTCTCTCTTCTCTAAGGTCTGTCTACCTCAAGACAGTTGGCTTTCAGTTTGCTGCACCCAAGACTGACACTACCACAGGCCTTGTCCAGTTGCTTTTCCTCCACTCAGGAACACTCCTGGGAGCCTCCACGGACTTGGTCCTTCTCCTTTTCCTCAAAATTCAGACCTTTTCTGAAACAATCTCCTCGTCACAATTTTCCATTTCCTTCATAACACTTATTCTCAAATTATTCCGATCATTGCTGTGTCTCCTCTCCAACCAGAATGAAGTAAGAGTACAGAAACCTCACGACATGTTGTTGTAAATTCAAAGGTCTACGAGGCCTTCACGTCTACAAAACGTAGAAAAATCACCACGGGGCGAGAAATGAGGTAAGAGCCCTTCAGGGGGGTGAAGGCCGCGAACATACCCGACAGGAGAGGGCTGTCTAAGACTTGCCCAGCAAGCCTCAGGGTCTGAGTTCAAGCTCCAAACACCACCACCACCACCACCACACCAAAAAACACGTGCAACCACACGTACGGCGTGGGACGTGTTCCCGCAACTCACAAACAGCGTGTGCAAAAGACAAAGCAACAGCAGCAGCAACAGGCGGCTGAGACCGCTTCTCCCGCCGAGCGCTCCCGCGGGCCGTGCGGGAGAGGCCGGGGCGCCCGGGGAGCGAGGCCGGCCGTCGGGGGCCGCCTGGGGGCGTCCAGGGGGCTGAGGGCGGGGGGGGGGGCTCAGGGGTTCGTGTTCAGGGCTGGGAGTGATGGTGGCTCACGCTTTCTACCTCAACTCCGCATTTAAACTTCCTGGGACCTGCGGGGGGGGGGGGGGGAGAGCGGGGACCCCCGACAGCAGCCGTGCAAGTCCTCAGAGGAGCTTCTCGTGGGGGGTGGGGGGGCCTGGGGAGGAGGGGGGAGGGGGGACCCCCTCGTCAGCAGCCGTGCAAGTCCGGAGGAGCTTCTCGTGGGGGGGACACGGGAGGGGGGGAGCGGGGACCCCCGACAGTAGCCGTGCAAGTCCGCAGAGGAGCTTCTCGCGGGGTGGGGGCGGGGTGGGGGGGACGCGGGAGGGCCCCGTCCAGGCGCTGGCCCGGGGAACGGACGGACGGAGGGAGCGCGGGGCGTGGGTTCCTCCTCCCCACGGCGATTCATCCCCGCCGTCGGCGGAAACAAAAGTGAAAATGCTGGGGGCTGGGGGGGAGCGGGGTGGGGAGCGGGGGGGGGCGGGCAGCGTGAGCCGGCCGCCGGCCTCGCCCCGCACCGCACCGCCCCGGGCCCGCACCCGCGCCCGCACCCGGGGCGCACGCCCGCCCTCCCGCCCGCCCGCCTCCCCGGCGCTGGCGGGGGCGGGGGCCGGGGCGGGGGGGAAGGGGGCGCGGGGCCGGGGCGGGGCGGGGGCCGGGGCCCGGGCAGGGGCGGCCGCGGCGAGCCGGCCCCGGAGGCCCGCGATGCAGCCCCGGCCCCGCGGGGCGGGCGGCCGCGGGCCGTGACACCCAGGGCGCCGCGCCCGGCCGGGCCCCCCCCCGCCCTCCCTCCCCCCGCGCCCCGCGCCCCCGTCCCCCCCGCCCGGGACCCCGCAAGTTCCCCGGCGCCCGCCCCGCCGCCCGGCTCCCTGCGGCCCGGCGCGGTTACCTTGTGCAGCAGCGGGGCGCGGGCCGCGGGGCCGAGCGGAGGGCGCGGGCCGCGGGGCCGCGGGGCGCCGGGCGGCGGGGCGGGCGGGCGGGGGCCGGGGCCCGGGCGCGGAGGGCGGGCGGGCGGGCGGGCGGGCGGCGGCGGCGGCTGTCAGCTCGCGGTCCCAGCTCACCGCGCTGCCATTACTGCGAGCCGAGGCCGCCTCCCTCCCGGCCGGGCGCCGCCACCGGGCGCGGGGACGCGGGGGTGCGGCGCGCGGCCCGGGCCCCCCGCTCGCCCTCACTCACCTGCCGCCGCGCCGAGGCCGGGGTGGGGGGCGCGCGGGGCGGGGGGGGGGCGCCCCGGCGGGGCGGACGAGGCCGGCGCGCGCGGCTCCTCCCGGGCTCCCGGCGCTGCCCGCCGCGCTCCTCCGCGCTCCGCCCGCCGGCGCCGCCCCCCCCGCCCCGGGACGCAGTGGTAGCGTCCGCCGTACGGCAAGCGCCGAGGGCCCAGCTTCCTCCCCGCCCGCCGCCGGCGGGGCGCGGGGCCGCGAGCGCGGGGGCCGCGCCGGGGCGGGACCGGGGGGAACCGGCCGGGGGGGGGGAGGGGGACGGCCTCGGCCTCGGCCCGCGCGCGCGCCCCGGCGCCCCCCCTCGCCCTCCCCGCCACCCGGCCCTCCCCCCCGCGGCTCCCACCTGAGCCCCGAGCGCGGCGACCGGGAGCCGGGCCCGGCCCGAAGCCCCGGGGAAGCGATCGCCGCGCCACCCGCCCGCCCGGGGGCCCGGGGCGCCGCGCACCTGCCATGCCCGCCGCCCCGAGGCGAGAGCCGAGGGTCCGGGTTCGAAGCCAGCCCCGGCGGCCCGGTCCCGGCGGCCCTTCACCGTGGAATTAAACCCCCAGTGGTGGAGCCAGCGACCCGGGCCCCGGGCTCACGCCCCGCCGTCACCCGGAGGTCAACCGGTGCTCACCCCAGAACACCCGCCCTCGGACGTGGCCGTGCGGGGTGGGATTGCGAGGAAGGTGCGAGGAAGGAGTGAGGCTTCCAGGCCCGGCCGGGGAACCTCGGGCCCTCACGGCCTCGGCCCCCCCCCCCACCCCCTCCTCGTCTAACCTGCTTCTCCTGGCATTGCAAGCCTGGACTCTACTTGAACAAAACGCGCCTCGTGTGTTCCATTTGCCGGTGTCTCCCTTCTATTGTCTTCTTTTCCCTAAATGTTCTCCCCGGGGCTTGAACTCGGGGCCTGGGCACTGTCCCTGAGCTTATTTTGCTCCAGGCTAAATACTTTACCACTTGAGCCAGTGTCACTTCTGGCTGCTTCTGTTACAGCCGTGCCGAGGAACCGAACCCAGGGCTTCATGTAGGCTAGGCAAGCAACTCCACTGCTAAGCCAGCTTCCCAGCGCCACTTCCAGAGTTCTGTGAGTAGTGTGTTGGAGATAAGAGTCACAGACTCTCCATCCCAGGCTGACTTCAAACCAGATCCTCACACCTCAGCCTCCTGAGTAGCTAGGACTACAGTCATGAGCCACCAGTAGCCGGCTTGTCGTGTGTTTGTTTTTAATATAATTGTGTTGTTATTATTAAGGTGTAGCACACAGAGGTTACCATTCCATCAATCAGGTGCTGAGTACTTTGTTTTCTTCCACACTATCACCCCTTTTGTTTTTTCCCCTCGTTTCTCCCTCATCTCTGCCCACAAGTTACACAGTCCATTTTGTATGTTGTATACACTGATAGACTGAATAGAATCTTGTCACCAGCCACAGCTGCACTCCAGGCTGTCCTGGTGCTTAATTGGCATTCCTGCCTAGGCTGGCTTCCAACTGAGATCCTCAGAGCTCAGCCTCCTGAGTAGGACTACAGGTGTGAGCCAACAGTATCGGGCTTGTCTTTCACACATATTCATGTTAGCATTAGTGAGGCGAGATAGGTGAAGAAATAGGGAAATTATATTTTAACACATATCAAACGGGACAGACTGTGAAATTAAAACCAAGAAATAACTTTTTAAAAAAAAAAGCAGTTGTTCCCCTCCCACCACACCTCCTTTTTAGGTTATTGTACAATTAGAAGACATAAGAGGGGCTATCTACATCTATCCTATCCTTTGACATGGCAAAAATCTGGTAGAGGGGGTAAGTAGGAAAGGTCTAACAGGAAAAAGGAAGTTCAGAAGGTAACCGGTGTTTCAATAACATTACCATTTTACCCACACCCAGAACGAATGTCTACAGATTCCGAGTAATCGGCTGACAGAATCACATATAGTGCCCAAATCCAGAAAGTACAAAAGCTACAGGTAACAACAGCCATTTTTGCTATTTAATAAGAATAAAATTTTCTCATTTACTACATGGGATGAAAATGTTTCTCTTGGGCTGGGAATGTGGCCTAGTGGTAGAGTGCTTGCTTAGCACTCATGAAGCCCTGGGTTCAATTCCTCAGTACCACAAAAACATAAAAAGCCAGAAGTAGTGCTGTGGCTCAAGTGGTAGAGCGCTAGCCCTGAATACCAAAGCTCAAGGGTGGTGGCCAAGCCTTGAGTTCAACCCCCAAGAAAGGCACACATCCAAAGAAATAATGGCTGTGTTCAGGAAAGTAAAACGGGCTTTGTGGGGTGGAGGTGAGTACCAGCAGAAGACCAATGGGTAAACGAGGAAGAATACTGGCAAAGTCGTTTGTGTGCATGTATGAAAACATGACTGCAGGGTGCCGCTAGCTCTGCTACTTGGGAGTCTGAGATTACTCAGGAGGCTGATAGATTTGAAGAAGATTATAAATTCTAAGTCAGATTGCACTATACATCCAAGACCCTATCTCAGAAAACAAAACAAACAACGATGTCCGTTCGTCATAAGGGATTTTTATTTCTTTGACTTGCTGAGGCTTTATGGTTGGGGGTTTAGTTTAGCAGAAGAGCACTTGCCTGGCAAGTGCCAAGGCCTGAGTGTGCTCTGCAAAAAAAGTGTGGGGGGGAACAATGAGGAGGGGGGCATTATTAGCAATGTTTTGCAGAAGTAATTTCCCTACCAAACAGTAAGACATTGTTAAACTTTTCTATTTTTCAGAAACCAGGTCTTACTCTGGAAGCTAAGATAGACTTGAAACCATACGCTTGTCTCAACCTCACAAGGGCTGAACTGACAGACATGTGCACTGTAACATGGAAGTCAGATCTGGCCAGCGCCATCACTGGCTGTTGAAGGGCGTCAGACTGACTCCATCTTAGATCAGTTAAAGAGAGCAGAAGCCGACTCCATCTTCACGAAGATCTCCCCTGCCCTATCCAGGGACGTTCCCCTTGGCTGTGATAAGATTGTGTAAACTGCTTGGCCACCTGAGTAGTAGAAGTTCAAGGTTAAACCCGTGCCCTCCCATGAGTAGGCATATCCGCCTGCATCCTGTGAGCCTGGACAAATCCGTGCGCCAAGTCTAACTAGAATGATAGGTTGGTTCAAACAGTTGCTATGAGGCAGATTGTGACTCCAATGGCCACCTGCGTGTGACCTGGCGTGCTCTGTGTTGTAACCTCATTGGCCACCTGCGTGTGACCTGGCACACTGTAAGTGTTGTAACCCCAGTGGCCACCTGCGTGTGGCAGGCTTGGCCATGTGGTGTTTGCCTTTATAACCGGACCCCAAGTGTGGCCCGGGGCACGTGGTCCCAGTTCCCGAGTCTGGGCTGCAGCCCTGGCCGGTCAGTATACTTTTTACTTCTGCAATAAATCCATCTTTTTACTTGAGACTGTCTCTGAGTGGTGGACTCTTGAAGGGATGGGGGATCCCTCCACCCTCGGACCCCATTACATTGTGGTCCCCTCCCTTGGGGGGAACCCCATTACATGCACCAAAACCAGCTCTAAACCATTTTTAATCTAGTTGACTGGTAGTAACTATAAGTCACAACCTACAAATTAAGATGGTTCTAATTTCTACTTTTAAAAAATACCTTAATAGCCTAGATAATCTCTCTCACACACAAAAGTCCATTTGTTGAACTACAAAGTAATGAAAGGATATGTTTTGTGCTATAATATGATTAATGTCAGCAATAAAGTTTTACTGAATGTTAAAAAGAGAGCGATAATTAGAAACTATATCAGATTATTAGGGCTGGGCATGTAGCTTGATAATAGAGCATGTGCAGGCTCTGGTTTTAGTATCAAGCAAACAAAAAAAAAAAAAACCAAGTTAATGCCATTCAGATTTCTAAAGCAGCACCCTACACTGGGCAAAGTTAGGAGCCTTGGCCAGATAAAATGCCTTTTCTAGTAAGTGGAATATATGAGTGAAGTAAACAACAGCAAAAAAAAAAAAAAAGTTGACCGTTATTAATCTTCCAGTTTATGTGGCTAAACCTCTGGGGAAGCATATATAAGTACTAACATACTAAGAATTGTATAATAGCTAATAAAGGCCAGTACTGGGACTTGAACCCAAGGACTGGGCATTATATATTCTGTCCCTTAGCTTTTTCTCTCAAGGCTAGCACTCTACTATTTGAGCCACAGCTCCACTTCCAGCCTTTTGCTGGCTAATTGGAGATAAGAATCTCATGGGCTTCCTTGCTCAGATCTCAGCCTCCTGAGTAGCTGGGATTACAGGTCTGGGCCACCAGTACCTGGCTCTCTCATGGTCTTGGTCTGGTTTTTGTTTGTTTATATGGCACCGAGGAATCGAACCCAGGGCCTCATGCATGCTAGGCAAGCACTCTACTACTAAGCCACATTCGCAGCCCCCATACCAGGGTTTGAACTCAGGGCCTTGCACTTATCCCACTTGTTTGCTTTCTCAGTTGATGATCCACTTGAGCCATGCCTCCAGCTCAGCATTTTGCTGGTTATTTGGGAGCTGATGTCTCCCAAACTTTTCTGCCCCAGCTGTCTTTAAACTGCAGTCCTCCGGATTTCAGTATTTTATGTAGCTAGGATTGTGGACAAAAAAAAAATTAAAACTTTAAAAAGAAGTAACAGAAGCTGGGGATATGGCCTAGTGGCAAGAGTGCTCGCCTCCCATACATGAAGCCCTGGATGATTCCCCAGCACCACACTGATAGAAATCGGCCAGAAGTGGCACTGTGGCTCAAGTGGCAGAGTGCTAGCCTTGAGCAAAGAGAAGCCAGGGACAGTGCTCAGGCCCTGAGTCCAAGCCCCAGGACTGGCAAAAATTAAATAAACAAAGTACTCTAAATACTATGTGTATAAGTTTATGTGCATATATATATATATACCTGTGTGTATATTAGAATGTGATTCTATTTATGAGGTTGTTCAGGGAGATGGGGGGAAGGAGGGAGGAGTACATTTCAGCTAGATTACGGGAAGGAGAAACACCTGCGCAGGCCCCTGAGGGGCTGTGGTAACAAGTGCCCGGCGGTCGGGCTGCGCGCGGTCGGCTCCCCGCGGGAGCTGGCGGGGCCCCTGCGGCCCTCTGCTCTGCTCTGCTCTGCGGTGCCAGGCCCCTTTCCAGCAGACGCCCCGCTCCGCCTGCGGTCTGGATGACCCCGGGGATGAGGCGAGCCCAGCGCCGGTACTGGCAGGGTCCCCGCAAGGAAACCCGTCCAGGCCCGGCGCTGGGGGGGGGGGTCACACCACGACCCATCCTGGCTAACCCGGGGACGCAGATCTGGGGATCGCGGTGTGCAGCCCGCCCGCCCGCCCGCCCATGACCGTCGGTGAGACGGAAGCGCTAAGCGGCGCCGGGGCGGCCGGGGAAGAGCGCCGGCCTGGAGCTGAACCGCTCGGGGACGGCGCCCAGGCCCCGAGTTCAAGCCCCGGGCCTGACCAAGAGACAAATCGTCCTTCTGTAAGAAGTGAAATAGTCCAAACTGATGGAAGACAACGGCGTTGGCTCCACGAAGGGGACAATCCGGGCTTGAAGGCGGGCAGGCTGGCCACCGGACACGGAAAGCGCCAGAGAGGCGGGTGGCCACGCAGGGGTCCTGGGGCGCAGGCGCGGAGGGCAGCTTCCGGTCTCCTTCCGCCCCGCTCCAGGCTTCGGTCACGCTCTTCCGGCCCACTCTAGGCTACACCCCTCCTCTAAGGTTCCGTTTCGCCTCACACTCCTCAAGCCCCGCCCCCGAGCCGGTCTTCCGACCCCTCCGCGGCCTAGCTCCTCCCACAGGTTCCCACTCCAGGCCGTAACTCCTCCCACTCACGTGGGCACGCCCCCCCGGAAGCTCCTTCTCCCAACCACCGCCCCCCCCCTTCCGTTCCATTTAATTGTTGGCTCGTCAGCGCTGCACTCCCGCCGGCGGCCGGCAGGGGGCAGAGGTCGAGAGTCCCGGGGCGGGGGGGCGGGGCCCGAGGACGCGGTTCGGTGGCGGGGGGCGGGGCCTTCCGCGTCACCGCTGACGTGAGGGCGACGCGGGGCCGGCGCGGGCGGAGCGGCAGCGCCGCTGCGGAGCCGGCGGCCGTCGGGCTCGTCGTCCCCACCTCCTCGCGTCCGTAAGCAGTGACGAGGTCCGCTACGTAAATCCCTTCGCGGCGGGTAAGTGGCGCGCCGGCCGGGCCCCCGCCGCGGAGGCCCGGGGCGGGGCGGGGCCCGGGGCGGGGCCGGGCGGGAGGGCGGCGCGGCCCGGAGCTGAGGCGGATCGGGACCGGCCCGGCCCCCGCCGCGCCCCCCCCCGCCGCCCCGCCCGGGCCCCCCGCCCGTCACCCCCGGACCTCGGCGCCCCTCGGAAGCGCCTCGCCGGGAAGGAGAGCACCGCGGGCGCCCCGACGGCGGCCGGGACCGCGGAGCCTGAGGCGCGGACGTCGGTTTGCCGCCCGCCGCCGCCGCCCGCGGTGGGTCGGTCGGTGGGTGGGTCGCGCCCCGGCCCGCGGTGCCCCCCGCCCTCCCCCCGGCCCCCCCCGTCGTTCATCCTCTCAGCCCCCCCCCCCCCGCCCCAGTTCCGAGTGTCGGTGGAGAAGGAGCCCGTCTCCCTCGATGAGTTCCAGTCGCTCAGACATCCGTGAACTCACCCTGACCGCGGGAGCTAGGGCTTCGAGAAGGATCCGTGCGTGCACACGCGGGCGGGAAACCGATCCCGGACGACCCCGATCGGAGCGGGTCCGCCCGCCTCGCACGCCCGCCCCCCCAGGGGCTCGGGTGCACTCGGGATCCGTTTGGGGGCGTGTGGGATCGGAGCCACAGCGGTCTCGTGTCCGTGTTTTTGTAAGTATACGAATAAATCTCACTTTTACGTGCGAACCGAGGAGCTTTCCTATTTTTTGTTGTTCCCAAAAGTCGACGAGGCCTGCCTCTCCACTGGCCGGCTAAACTCCCGACTGTCCCGAAGCGCAACCACACCGAGCCCTGCTTAGAATTGCGGCCGTCCCCTCGAAAGGAAACCATGAGTAGCATCAGGGCTCACAAGTCTACTAATGCGAGTGTATGTTTCCAATCCTGTTTACCCCACCTTGATAGTATGGAGCCGGAAGATAGACTCAGGTTTATGTATTTGTTTGTTTTGCCAGTCCTGGGCTTGGACTCAGGGCCTGAGCACTGTCCCTGGCTTCTCTTTGCTCAAGGCTAGCACTCTACCACTTGAGCCACAGCGCCACTTCCGGCTTTTTTCTGTATATGTGGTGCTGGGGAATCGAACCCAGGGCTTTGTGTATACGAGGCAAGCACTCTACCACTAGGTCATATTCCCCAGCCCCCCCCCCCCCCAGTTTATTGTTGAAGTATATAGTCTGTTGAAAAGCTCTTAAATATCCTGTTCCACTTTGACTTCTTACATTAAAACTCGACAAGGGAAACAACACAACTTAACACTGAAAGACTGTTTTATTATTTGCTTATTTATATTTTGTGCCACTCCAAGGGCTTGAACTCAGGGCCTTAGCACTGCCCCCAGAGCAACCCAAGTGCTCTACCACTTGAGTTACAGCTCCATGGGCTTTTGGTGGTCAATTTGGAGTTGCCTCATGGCCCTTGCTGCCCAGGCTGGCTTTGAATGGTGATCCTCAGATCACAGACTCCTTAGTAACTAGTATTACAGGCATGAGCCACAAGTGCCTAGCAAGAGTATATTTTTAAGAGCAGTTTTAAAACCATTGGCATTTTGATGTATAATATTGGTATAAGGAAATAAACCTGAAATATGTATATAGTGGCATATATATGTATATGTATGTACACATATGCCACCTTGAATTTCTACTGCACATTGGATGTGATTTCATTATTAGCTATTCAGGAATTCAAAACCGATTTTAGGAAAAGTGTTACTCATCCATTACACAGCAGGTTGAAATGGACATTTTAAGTGATTACACTAATAATTTGCTTTTAAAGACTACATAAGGTAGTTAAAATCCTTTTTTTCCATGGAAACTGCACAATAAAGAGTGGTATTTACTCTTTGAGCCGGATTGCTTAGTCTGGGAAGTGTGGCTTTAGTAGCACTCCTAAGTACCAAGTGGGAGGCCCAGAGTACAAATTTTGGTGCCACCAAAAAAGACAAAAAAAAAAGATGGAGTAAATGCTTTTTTTTCCTGTTGTTTGTTTTGTTTTATTCTCTTCCTGAGGCTCTAGGAGAGGAAAAATAAAAATCTCAGATAACGTTTGTGGGAGTTTTTTTATTTATTTTTGCTCGTTCTGAGGCTAGAACTGGGCCTCAGTGCTGTCCTTGAGCTGCTTTAGCTCAAGGCCAGCACTCCACCACCTGAATCACAATGCCACTTCCAGCTTTTTCTGTGATGTAATTGGAGATCA